>NC_137163.1:15365451-16011774 GCF_951394435.1 Stenella coeruleoalba
TAAGATTATAGCTTTGAGTGACCAAACATTTTACAGAGTAAAACTTGTTTGAAGCAGGAAAAAGAAAAATCTGATTTATTTCTATGTCTCATTTCTCAGGCCCTGCACTAAGATTAAGGAGTTGTGCGTGGGTTTATGTAATTACAGCGTAAGTGAAAAACAGGCTGTGGACATATTGGAGCAAGAAGGTTTTGTGGTATCATTGGCGCTTAATGATTGGATCTTTCATTGAACACATTCATGGATACCACTATTACTACTTGTAATACTCTGTTACTTTTTTTCATTAGAAATTGAATTAGCTTTTTCTTAAACCGAACATAATCAGTACTGAAGAAGGGAAAGAAACTGGCATAAGAATTTGAATAGGGTGAAACTCTGAAATAAATATTGTACCAAAAATGTGAAAAAGAACCATGTAGTAAATATTAACTTAGTGTTTTCTTACAATCGTATAGAAATCAGAAATTTTGTACAGGTGACAGATCAGAATTTTCAAGAATTATCTTTTGGTGAAATTCTACTTTGTGTAACAACTTCAATGAATAAAGAAAAAAATTCTGAACTGATCAGAATGAGGTAAAACTTAGCTTCTCACTTATGAACATGGCAGTGTTCACTGTTAACTCTTGCCATTTCAGGAGACTGAAAGTTCCTCCTAACTCAAACTTTGTAAAGACCGGTGCTGTTCATTCGTGTTGAGAAGGACCCTTTCCTTTGTGACTACAGGACCATTTTTCAAAATGTGCTTTCTTCATAGAAGAAATGTTCAGTTTCATTAGCTTTGGATTTTAAAATGTTTTTCTGAATGACCAGATGTAGTGGGCTTGGCCAGTTTATTTTATCTAATTTAATGAATAATAAATATTAAGCTCTTGTTTTTACCTAAATGTTTGTCATCTAATGAAAATGTTATGAAAAAGCCTTGACTATGCATGCTGCTTTCATTTTTATAAACTTTTCATTTTTTAACTATAGCTTTATTAGTAATTCCAAAATGCTGCAATTTAGCTTATTTCTTCATTCAAACAGCTGGCTTTGTGGGTGGCTTTTTCATACTACTGTTAACTTTTTTTAAGAGAAGCAATGTAAAGACAGTAACGATTTAATGCACTAAACTGTTCTTTCTTTTACACGTTTAAAAACTTCTTAAAGCACTCTGTATTATAATGATTAAATTGCTCCCTTTTTTAAATCATTGCTAATGTGGTCTGAGTTTTGTTTGACAATAATTTTAATGTTTTCAAAATTTGAAATGTCAAGTATTGGAAATGAAACCTTTGAATATATTTATATTATGTTTCCCTTGCAATATGTTAACTTTGTATAACTGTAAATAACTATTAGTAATTTTTCCCCAGTCTCTTAAGACTTGACACTTAAATCTGCTCTGATGTTTGCTAGCTTTTAAATATATTTATTTGACAGAGCAAAGAACCCTCTTCTCCTGGTTAACTGTGTCCTTGAATACAAAATAAAAGTTAGCAGTGATTAGTAGTTTTCAGTGATTTTTTTTTCATTTTATTAACTGCATTTTCAAAAAATCATGGTAAAATATAACAAAAGTTGCCATTATATCCATTTTTAAGTGTACAGTTCAATGGCATTAATTATATATACAGTGTTGGGCAACAGTATCCACTATTTCCAAAACTTTTCATCATCCCAAACAGAACTCTGTAACTGTTAAGCAATAACTCTCCATTGCCCCCTCCCTACAACCCCTGGTAACTTTTCATCTACTTTCTGTTTCTATGAATTTGCCTATTCTTGATATTTCAAATAAGTGGAATCATACAATCCTTGTCCTTTTATGTCTGAATTATTTCATTTAGCATAGTGTTTTCAAAGTTCATTCATATGGTAGCATATAGCAGAATTTCATTCTTTTTTTAATAAATTTATTTATTTTTATTTGGGGGGCTGTGTTGGGTCTTCGTTGCTGCGTGCGGGCTTTCTCTAGTTGCGGCGAGTGGGGGCTACTCTTCGTTGCGGTGCATGGGCTTCTCATTGTGGTGGGTTCTCTTGTTGCAGAGTATGGGCTGTAGGTGTTCGGGCTTCAGTAGTTGAGGCATGTGGGCTGAGCAGTCGTGGCTTGTGGGCTCTAGAGCACAGGCTCAGTAGTTGTGGCGCTCGGGCTTAGTTGCTCCACGGCATGGGAGATCTTCCCGGACCAGGGCTCGAACCCATATCCCCTGCATTGGCAGGCATTCTTAACCACTGAGCCACCAGGGAAGCCCTCATTCTTTTTTATGGCTGAATAATATTCCAGTGTGTATGCCCACGTGTGTGTGTATTCATCTGTTTATGGATGGACACTTGGGTTGTTGTCACCTTTTGGCTAGAAAAATGCTACAGTGAACATCAGCATACAACTCACAGTGTGAGTCCCTATTTTCAGTTCTTTTGGGTATGTATCTAGGAGTGGAATTGCTGAATCTTATGGCAATTCTGTGTTTAACTTTTTGAGGATCCATCAAACTGTTTTCCACAGTTGTCTGTAGCCATTTTACATTCCACCAGCAATATACAAGGGTTCTAATTTCTCAGTATCCTCACCAACACCTTTTATTTTCAGTTTTTTAAATTATTGTTATCACCATCCTAGTAGGTGTGAAGTGATATCTCACTGTGGCTTTGATTTGCATTTCTCTAATGGCTAATGATGTTGAGCATCTTTTATGTGGTTAACGACCATTTGTATATCGTCTTTGGAAAAATGTCTGTCCGAGTCCTTTGCTAAGTTTTTAATTGGGTTGCCTTTTCGTTGTTGAGTTTTAGGAGTTTTTCATATATTCTGGATGTTACACTCTTATCAGATATACGATTTGTAAATACAGTCAATCCTCATTTACAGATTCTATATACGCAAATTTTACTCGTTAAAACTTAACTGTAACCCCCGAATCAATATTCATGGCACTTTAGTGCTCATTCATGTGCTTGTGCATAGTGGCAAAAATATTTGAGTTGCCCAGTGTGTACATTCCCAGCTGAGGTCAAAAAAGGTGACGTTTTGCCTCTTGTTTCAGCTCTCAGACTGTAAAGAAGCATCCTTTTTGTAATGTTTAGTGCCACTTTTGTGTTTTTTGTTGGTGATTTCACTGTTTAAAATGATCCCCCAAGTGTAGTACCAAAGTGTTGTCTAGCATTCCTAAACTCAAGAAGGCTGTGGGGTGCCTTGTGGAGAAAATGTGTGTTAGATAAGCTTCATTCAGACATGAGGACTAGTGCTCTTGGCCGTGAATTCAATGTTAATGAGTAAATAGTATATATCAATATATATTTAAAAAGGTGTCTTTAAGCAAAAACACATGAAGCAAGGTTATGTATTGACTGATGAAACTTATGACCAGAAGATCCCAGGATCTTTTTAAATTAATTAGTTAGTTAATTAATTTATGGCTGCGTTGGGTCTTCGTTGCTGCGTGTGGACTTTCTCTAGTTGCAGCGAGCAGGGCTACTCTTGGTAGTGGTGCGCGGGCTTCTCATTGTGGCGGCTTCTCTTGTTGCGGAGCACAGGCTCTAGGCACACGGGCTTCAGAAGCTGTGGCATGAGGGTTCAGTAGTTGTGGCTCATGGGTTCTAGAGCGCAGGCTCAGTAGTTGTGGCGCACAGGCTTAAGTTGCCCCACGGCATGTGGGATCTTCACCAACCGGGGCTCGAACCCATATCCCCTGCATTGGCAGGTGGATTCTTAACCACTGCACTACCAGGGAAGTCCAGATCCCAGGATCTTAACCCTAGGAGCATCTGTTCGGTATTCGTGGTGACTTTATAGAACATAACTACTGTAAGTAATGAGAATTGACTGTACTTTATCCCCTTCTTTGGGTTGTCTTTTTCACTTTATTGATAGTGCACACAGAAAAATTGATGCACGCACAGTTTTAATTTTGGTGAAGTCCAGTTTATTTTTCTTTGTTGTTGCTTATGCTTTTGGTGTCATATCTAAGAATCCATTGCCAAATCCAAGGTCATGAAGATTGACCCCTATATTTTCTTCTAAGATTTTATGGTTGTAGCTCTAATATTTAGGTTAATCCAGTTTGAGTAAATTTTTGTATATGCTGTGAGGTAGGGGTCCAACTTCATTCTTTAGTATGTGGCAATCCAGTTATCCCAGCACCATCTGTTGAGGCACCTATCTTTTCCCCTTTGAATGGACCTGGCGCCCTTGTCAAAAACCAATTGGCCATATATGTAAAGGTTTATTTCTGGGCTCTCAGTTCCACTCCATTGGTCTATATGTCTAGCCTTATGCCAGTACCACAGTTTTGACTATTTTAGGTTTGTAGTGCATTTTCAAATCAGGAGTACGAGTCCTTCAGCTTTCTTGTTTTTCAAGACTGTTTTGTTTATTCGGGGTCCCTAGGAATTCCATATGAATTTGAGGGTTGGTTTTTACATTTATGCAAAAAAAGTTGTTGAAAGTTTGAATTATGAATTATGGAAGGAATTATGTTGAATCTTTAGATTGCTTTGGGTAGTACTAACATCTTGACAATATTAAGTATTCCTATATATGAACACAAGATGTTTTTCCACTTATTTAGGTCTTATTTAATTTCTTTCAGCAATGTTTTGTAGTTTTCAGTGTACAAGTCTTTCTTTCACCTTCTTGGTTACATTTATTGATAGGTATTTTATTCTTTTAGGATGTTATTGTTAATTAGAATTGCTTTCTTAATTTCCTTTTCAGATTGTTCATTGCTGGTATATAGAAACACAACAAATTTTTTTTGTTGATCTTGTAACCTGCAACTTCTCTGAACTTGTTTATTAGCCCTAGTAGATTTCTTGTGGATTCTTTAGAATTTTCTATATATAGGAAATTCTAAAGAATCATAAATAGATGTTGTTTTACTCCTTTCCAATTTGGATGCCTATTATTCTTTTTCTTCTCTAATGGTTCTGGCTAGAACTTCTAGTACTGTGTTGAATAGCAATAGTGAAAGAGGGCATCCTTGTCTTGTTCTTGATCATAAAAGAAAGCTTTCAGTCTCACCATCAAATATGATGTTCTCTGTGGGTTTTTATTAAATGCTGTTTATCATGTTGAGGAAGTTCTACCCTAGTTTTCTAAGAGGTATTTTTTAAAACTTATTTATTTAATTTATTTATTTTTTGGCTGTGTTGGGTCTTCGTTGCTGCACACGGGCTTTCTCTAGTTGCGGTGAGCAGGGGCTACTCTTCGTTGCAGTGCGTGGGCTTCTCATTGTGGTGGCTTCTCTTGTTGCAGAGCACAGGCTCTAGACGCACGGGCTTCAGTAGCTGTGGCTCGCGGGCTCTAGAGCACAGGCTCAGTAGTTGTGGCGCACAGGCTTAGTAGCTCCGTGGCATGTGGCATATTCCCGGACCAAGGCTCGAACCCATGTCCCCTGCATTCGCAGGCGGCGCCACCAGGGAAGCCCAGCAGGCAGATTCTTAACCACTGCACCACCAGGGAAGCCCTCTAAGAGGTTTTATCATGAAAGAGTTTTGGCTTTTGTCAAATGCCTTTTCTGCATCGATTGAAATGAGCTTACTTTTTTTTAAATTAAATTTATTTATTCATTTATTTTTGGCTGCATTGGGTCTTAGTTGTTGCACGCGGGCTTTCTCTTTTTGTTTTTTTTTTGCGGTACGCGGGCCTCTCACTGTTGTGGCCTCTCCCGTTGCGGAGCACAGGCTCCGGACGCGCAGGCTCAGTGGCCATGGCTCACGGGCCCAGCTGCTCCGCGGCATGTGGGATCTTCCCGGACCGGGACACGAACCCGTGTCCCCTGCATCGGCAGGCGGACTCTCAACCACTGCGCCACCAGGGAAGCCCCACGCGGGCTTTCTTTAGCTGTGATGAGTGGGGGCTACTCTTTGTTGCAGAGCACGGGCTTCTCACTGCGTTGGCTTCTCTTGTTGTGGAGCACAGGCTCTGGGCACGCAGGCTTAAGTAGTTGTGGCATGTGGACTCAGTAGTTGTGGCTCGTGGGCTCTAGAGCACAGGCTCAGTAGTTGCGGCACACAGGCTTAGTTGCTCTGCAGCATGTGGGATCTTCCTGGACCAGGGATCGAACCCGTGTCCCCTGCATGGGCAGGTGGATTCTTAACTGCTGCACCACCAGGGAAGCCCTAAGCTTACTTTTTTCCCCTTCGTTCTGTTAACATGATGTAGTACATTGATTCATTTTCTTTTGCTGAGTCACTCATATTCCTAGGATAAATCCCACTTGGTTATGGTGTGCCATACTTTTGATATGCTGTTGTATTACGTTTGCTAGTATTTTGTTGAGGATTTTCACACTTACATTCATAAGGGATATTGGTCTATACGTATCTTTTCTGGTGATGTCTTTATGACATATGGTAAAATATGTTTAGTTTTGTAAGAGACTGCCAAACTATCCTCCAAAGTGGTTATACCATTTTGCATTCCCACCAGGAATGAATGAGAGTTCCTGTAGCTCCACATTCTCACCAGCATTTGGTGTTGTCAACATCCTGGATTTGGGCCATTCTAATAGGTATGTAGCGGTATCTCACTGTTGTTTTAATTTACATTTCCTTGATGACATATGGTGTTGAGCATCTTTTCATGTCCTTATTTGACATCTGTATATCTTCCTTGGTGAGATTTCTGTTAAGGTCTTCGGCATGCTTTTATTTTTATTTTTTTTGTGGTACGCGGGCCTCTCACTGTTGTGGCCTCTCCCGTTGCGGAGCACAGGCTCTGGACGCGCAGGCTCAGTGGCCATGGCTCACGGGCCCAGCCGCTCCGCGGCATGTGGGATCTTCCCGGACCGGGGCACGAACCCGTGTCCCCTGCATCGGCAGGTGGACTCTCAACAACTGCGCCACCAGGGAAGCCCTTTGGCCTGCTTTTAAATCAGGTTGTTTGTTTTCTTACTAAGTTTTAGGAGTTCTTTCTATATGTTGGATAACAGTCCTTTTTTAAAAAAAAATTCTATTTATTTTTTGGCTGCATTGGGTCTTCCTTGCTGCATGCAGGCTTTCTCTAGTTGCGGTGAGCGGGGCTACTGTTCGGTGTGGTGTGCAGGCTTCTTGTTGCAGTGGCTTCTCTTGTTGCAGAGCACGGGCTCTAGTTTTGTGGGCTCGGTAGTTGTGGTTTGCACGCTCTAGAGCGCAGGCTCAGTAGTTGTGGCACACGGGCTTAGTTGCTCCGCAGCATACGGGATCTTCCCGGACCAGGAATCGAACCTGTGCCCCCCCTGCATTGGCAGGTGGATTCTCAACCACTGTGCCACCGGGGAAGTCCCTGGATAACAGTCCTTTATCAGATTTGCCTTTTGCAAATATTTTCACCCAGGTTATGGCTTGTCTTCTCATCCTTTTGAAACTGTCTTTCATAGAGCAGAAGTTTTTAATTTTAATGAAGTCCATTTCATCAATTATTTCTTTCATGGATTATGCCTTTGGTGTTGTATCTAAAAAGCCATTGCCATACTGAAGGTCATCTTGGTTTTCCCCATGTTATTTTCTAGGAGTTTAATAGTTTTGCATTTTACATTTAGATCTATGATCCATTTTGTGTTACTTTTTGTGAAGGGTGTAAGGTGTGTGTCTAGATTCTTTTTTTTTTTTTTTTTTTCCTGTGGATGTCCAGTTATTCCAGCACCATTTGTTGAAGACTATCTTGAAATACAAAGTACCTTAGTGGAATTAAGCTCTCTTTCTCCTTGACTTCCTTTGCACTTTATATTTCTCTTAAGGGGTTCATTACTTTCAATCTTGTATTATATTCAGGCCCTTGTTCATTAACTGTTTTTTACACAGGTACACAGCTGCTTTGACTGAAATAATACATTTATGTTATTCCTTCTGTCTGGCTTGTTCTTCTGACGTCACCACCACAGTTGCTGCCCCCTTGAGGCCTCCCTCATTCCCTTCCTGCTCTAGTCAATACTGACTGCTCCCCCTACATCTACCCAGCAGGTCCTAGTTGACTCTGTATGTACATCTATTTCACTATCTTATAGCACTTTGAAGGCAGAAACCACATTTTAAAAAAAATTTTTTTAAGCTAACATTTATTGAACACTATGTGTCAAGCACTGGATTGAGAGAGTTACATGATTTATTTCAATCCATGGATGATCCATGAGGTAGATATTATTATTACCCCCACGGTATAGATAAGGAAAGCAAGCCTCACAAAGGCTCAAATTCACATACCTAGTAAGTGTTGGAGGCATAAAACATGAACTGTCTCCAGAGCTCTCACCCTTAACCACTGCCTCTAGTGCCTAGCCTTGTCTTCACAAAATTGTTGCTCAGTAAATGTTCATCAAATTGCACTGAAGATTGCAAGTTTGGGAGCCAGGAGAGAAAAAAGCAATGCCGGCTGGTTGTGCACATAGCCGGTGTTGGCAGGCAGTGTTTGTCTTTGGGGCAACAGCCTGTGATACTGGAATGAAATGATCTCAGCAAGAGACAGTACACTCCACAAGTCCTGAGAAAATTTCATTTGGCTCAGGAGTTGCTGACCTGAATAAAAGGGCATGAAATTGAGTTTTGTAGAGGGAAAGAGGAAAGAGGCCAAAATTCAGCTACAGAGTCAGATCATATGACAACCGAGGGAGTGATGGCAAAATAATGCGACATCATGGGCACCAGACACAGTAAATACAATAAAGTACAGCCAAGAAGCTTACGGGTACTGGCCACTTGCCAGATTCTGCTCCCCCAGACCACTGTCTCCCAAAAAGGAGTGTCATCTGGGACCTACCGGGCTGCACTGAATCAATCTGGTTGTGCCTTACACACACACACACACACACACACACACACACACACACACACACACGCATAATGATTGATTGCTTAGAATGGGCTCCGCTAGGATTACTTTTTTTTCTCTAAGTTAGTTTTCTCTTTAAATTTAACCTTCAGTTTTGAGTCACTTAGTTGGCTGCTGCATCAAATGATTCTTCGGCTTTATAGGGTCTCCCAGTGATGCCCGATGGGATCAGCACAGCCCCAGGTGCTAGTTGCTAATGCCTATAAAATACCACCACCCCCAAAAAGGAGAATCATTTAACAGTTCTTTGGACTTCATCTTCAAAAGTAGCCAAAGAATTCAAGTGACACGTTATCCCAGAAAATCTTTTGCAATCAGTGAACTTACGGTATAACTAAGAACATTCAGAATACTACACACAGAGTTTAGTTGATCTTGGTATAGTGGTAGGACAGCAGTGATTATAAAATGAAAGTAACATGTACATGCTCTGTTGGGGGAGACTAAAGGGAAAGAGGTGTTCGGCCTAGAAAAACATTTCTCAGTGGATTTCCTATGAAGTCAATGTGTCTTGGGTTTAACTTTGAAACAAATTTAAAAATTTAAAAACTGAAAAAAAAAATACAGCCAAGAAGCTAGTAAGATGCAATACTTGAAGTCTGGGATCATTAGATCATTCGCTCTTTCAATAAACATGTGTTGTGCACACGATTTGCTCCCTGCCTGGCTACCCACCCTCCCGTCTCAGGCCACACAGCAAGCTCTGCTGCACGCTCGCCCGGCCTCGGCGCCGTGGCTCGCCTCCCACTCATTCTTGCCTTGCAGTTTTTCAGATACTCTTGCTCCAGATGTCCTCTTGGCCAGCTCCTTCTCTTCACTCCAGGCTCAGCTCTTCAGAGGCACCTTCCCTGGCCACCCTACATGAAGGAGTCCCTTATACATCATCCCTCAAATTTTCTTTGTAGCGCTTAACATGGTCTAAAACTACCTTGTTCGTTTACTTCCTTGTTTATTATTTGTCTGCCCACTACAACTGAAGTTCCATGAGGGCAAGGATCTCATCTGTCTTATTTATCACTGTATCCTCCACTCTGAAAACAGTCCTTGCTTATAGCAGGTACTCAATGCATTTTAGTTGAATCAATGAATGTACCAACTATAAAAACTTACAGAATATGGGAAATAAATGAGCAAGCTTAATACGGTAATATAAATTAATAAATACTTGAGAATTAGTGGGCTGGAACTCATAACAGTAATGGAAGGGTATGCTTTGCTCAAAAGAAACCAAAAGAGATGGAAAAGGAGGAAAAGCAATATTTACAAATATCCATGGAAACTGAGAAAGGGAGGTCAGAGGTAAACTGCTTGGGTAAGAAAAGGAGAGGAAGAGATGTGATTTCATCATGGAAGATGTTTTACACCTGCTAAGCCCTGTTATTCTCTATCCTAGCACTTTGCCACAACCTGTAATTAAATAATTTGCTTGCTTACGTGTTTATCACCTGTCTTCCCCACTTTAATTTAGGCTCTTTAAGAGCAGGGACCATGGGTGGTATCCTCAGCCCCTGTCACAGAGCAGGCCCTCAACAATATATTGGGTGGCACACAGAATGCAGAAGTGAATACTGTGGACCAAGTGTTTCCCTAGAGGACGAGGGGACAGTGTACAGGGGAGAGAATTCTGTGCAAACAGCTAATGATTAATCCACTTAACAAACATGGAGTGAGGGCCTACTGGGTGCCAGACACTGCTCGGTGCTACACACAGAGAGAATGACGCAGTCCCTGCGTAGAACGAGCTCACAGTCTCCTGCAGGTGATGGACAAGTGAGCAAGGGCCAAAAAGCGAGCTTGGACAAGAGCTATCCGGGATGAGAAGCGCCCTGTTAGAGGAAAGCACGTGGCACTATGTGAACCCAGATAGGGGCCATGTAGCCCAGACTAGGGGATCAGGAAAGGCTTCCAGGGAGTCAGCCAGATGGAGGGCACTGGGAGGGACTTTCCTGACAAAGGAAGTGGTGAGCCGAAACCTGGTAAGCAGGGAAGGTTGCAGGATGAGGGAAAGACTCAGGGAGAAGAATCTGGGAGGCGGAATCTGGGTAGGACCAGCCTGGGTGTAGAGCAATGATTCAGTTAAGGGGATGGGGAAGAGGCGGGCGGGGATAAATTTTCAGGGGTGATGCACGTGTTCATCACCTTGACTTTGGGGAAGGTTTCACAGGTGTATACTTATATAAACTCACTTTCAATGTGTGAAGTTTACTGTTCCTCAATTATACCTCAATAAAGTTGTAAAAACTAAAACACTAAAATAATAATAATGAAACAGTATTGGTTAGGTTGGCAACAGGTTGTAGATGGCTTTGATTGCCTAGCTAAGGGGTGCGTAGTTAGAAAGGTGTCAGGCTTTTTCGAAGCACCTCCAACATCTCCTTTGGGCCAGAGAGGAAAGTGCTAACCTCAGACACCCATCCTTGAGGGCTGGATAAGAACTTCCTCAGGCTCCCTCTTGCCTCACAGAAGGTCTGTATTTCTGGGCAATTCCAGAAGTGCTCTGAAGACAACCAGTCTTCCCACCTTTGATTAAAGATGATATTTTGGTGTTCTGCAGGGGAGTGCCTTTGAGAGGCAGAGGTGGAAATTGAGAGGGTCCCGATACTGGGAGGAGCGTGAAGGACTGCAATTGCTAAGTACAGTGAGAACAGTCGTGTCCCTGGAAGCACCCCAAGAGTGATGTGCTCAGGGCCTCCCAGCCAAGGCCAAGGCAAAGATCCCAGTGGTTGTAAATCCTGTAGACTACGCATCTATGTCTATTTGGCTTCCCTGTCACCTCCCAGCCCCACAGCCTCTTCTGAGCAACAGCAAAGCACCAGAGCCTTCAGCTCTTTGAATGGAAATAATAACGTCTAATTCAGAGAGAGAGAGAGAGAGATTGTGAGGATTAATTAAAATAAAGCTAATAGGTTGCCCATAGCACAACCTAGTTCGTCACAGATGCTCAATAAATGTTCTCCCCTCTCCCACTCATAGAGAGGACATGAACATGTGACTTACAACTGAGAAATGCTCCTGTCTTCTCCTTCTGCCATTTCTATCCATGCAACAGGCATTGATTGAGCTGCTCTGGGCCAAGCCCTGTCTGGGGGCTGAGTTTACAAGAGTGAAAAAGACACAGTCTCCAATCTCCAACACAGTCTCCAATCTCCATGGTGTGATTAATGCCACGGTGGATAGAAGCATGGGGAAATTACAGGAAAGAGGAAGGCGGGCTGCCTCGAGGAGGTGATAGCTACCTTGCCTGGGGAAACTCAATCACACCCCTCTATCTAAATTCAGATTTTTATAGATACAAATCTATAGAAATCAACTTTTATCACTTTTATCACCATCCATACCATTTTAGATGCTTACAGAATTTCCATCTACTCCCTAACACCTGGCATTTCCTAGGTATTTAAGATATATTTAACAGTTACAGAGTGCTCTCCTCTTTTAAAAAAGTATTCCAGGGCCTATTAATTGAGGTGGTGGTTTACAAGCTGGGGTTCCAGACCCCGGGTCCTCAACAGTGATAGGGGTCTTTGAGCTGTTTTCATTATTGCCAAAGACTCAACATCAATCACGTTTAACCTTTCCTCAGGCTTCCCAGGGTCCTTTGGCAGTTACTTCTTCACTTTCATAGAATTCTAACACACAGCGAGGCAATGCTGATAGGCTCAGGCTGGGCAGAGGCTTGGATTGGCTGTTATACAGGATTTGGATTCAATTATTTTTGTAAACGAAAATGAAGCAAGCATTGGTTAATAAATGCAGTTTTATTGCATACACAAATCCTCCACTACTCTGGGGGAAAATAACTAAAAGGGTTCTTAGTGGTAAAAAAGCTGGAAACCCCTTAGCTCAGGAAGCCTGAGTTCAAAGGGCAAAGAACTCTCTTTTACCTGTAAACTGCCCTTCCGTGACTTCCTGACCATTTCAGCAAAATATCTACCTCAGTTAGTTGTTGGGCCAGGAGGTCAGACCTGGGGGCACCTCAGAACAAGAGAGGGTGGAAGTTCCAAAACCAAGGAGCCTTCAAAAAGAGAAAGCTGAAAAAAATCTCCCTGCCTGCCTTTGCTTTTCTCTTTGCACTTGGAACAGGAATTTTGAATGAACATGTATTACTCGCTCGCTGACAGGCACCTTACATGCATTATTTTAATCAATGCCCACTTCACGGATCAGGTCACACAGTGGGCGAATAACTGAACCAGGACCACGAATCCAGACAAATCTGGTGCTTGAGGCCCTTTGACACTATGCTGTATTGCCTTTTGGTAGGACAAGGGCATATTAGAATTAGGGCAAATAAGTTTACCTTCTTTAGACGTCATTGCTTCTCGGTGACAATATTATGGATACCTTTTTTCCTTCACTTTTCTATAAGTTCTAAATTTTTCCTAAGAACTTTTTCTTAATGGCTTTTCTATGGATGGATTCATCAGTAGTTAATGTCTGGAGGCTGTTCTGGTGGAGCTTTCCACCAAGGATATATGAGCTGCTTCTAGATTTGGGGAGTCATCAGCAGAGAGATGGATTCTGAAAAATCAGGGAGTGAATTAGGTTCCCCTAGGGTGAATGTGTGGAGTAGAAATTTGGGTTGAGGAAAGAATCCTGGAAGACAGTTGGTGGAAGAGGAGCTGGTGAGAGTGAGGAGAAACAGGAGGAAAACCAGAGAAAACCTCCATGTCTATTACCTTCTGTGTAATATGGCACAGTAATACTGTGCTGTGGAATACTGGCCGGTATTTTGTCAACAATCTCTACCTTCTTGTCTCAAGGAACATCTTGAAGGTATAAGAATTCTAGTAAATGCTGGTGTTAGAATTCTGGGATTTAGTGTTTTTCTAGGCAGAATTAATGCTCCCTGATGGAGTCCCCAGAGTAAATCTCCATGTCCTCTGTTTTACAAGTGCGTGAATTACTGTACCCTGGTCTTTATTATTGGTGTGTCTCTTCTATGGAGACACGGGGGTATTACTGACTCAATTCTTTTTTTCCCAGCTCTTTGCCATGTAATAATTGATCCTGAGCAAGATACGTAACCTCTCTAAGCCCCAGTTTTTAATGAGAATCATCGTGCCGTTCAGAGGTTGTTAGGAAAGGATACAGTAAAATGGAAGAAAAAAAAAAAAGTGCTTAACACAGTGCTAGGAGTATGGTCAATAGTGAAAAACTGGTACCTACCAGTTTTGAACAGCTACCCTGAGGCTAGTGCTTTTTGATGCGTGCACGTAAGGATCGCTCTGTCCATCTCCAGAAACAGAGAAGTCAAGTTCTGTCCTCGCGTTGTGAACCAGATAAAATCTCAGCTCAACGACTCCCAACTTGCCGTGGGCCAAGTCCCGGTCTGGCTCCCGCCCAAAGACTACAAGTCCCAGCATGCCGCTCGCTGGGCCTCGACGGCCCCGCCCCTTCCGCGTTGGCCCGCACTGGGCGCCGCTCTAGGCACCGCCTCCTCTCGATGCTCCTGTCCTGGGCGCGCAATGGAAACCGGCTGCTGGTTGCTTGGCGGCGAGTTCGAGGACTCGGTGTTCGAGGAGAGGCGGGAGAGGCGGCCTGGACCGCTTGCGTCCTACCGCGCCAAGCTCTGCGAGCCGCAGGTGAGAAAGCGGGGCCTCTCGGCCTCATCCCAGCCCCCGGGTCTCGCGCTCCCGGGTCCCGGCCCGACAGCGCTTCAGACGCCCCAAGGCCGCGTGGCCTACCCCCGAACCCAAACCCTCCCGGCACGAGTCCTGCGTCCACGCGGACTCCCTGGTGTCCCTTCCCCTACTCGAGCCGCAGCCGGCTGGGCCCGGCCCCCTCTGCCCCCGAGGGAATCCCCGCGCCGTCGGCCATCAGCTCGCACCTGGCGTTCGGCCTGCCTCCCAGAGGCTTGCTGGCCTCACGCCCCTGCTCTAAAATCTGTAGTAGCTCCCGTGGAGCTTCACTGCTTCTGCTGCCGGGCAGTCAGGGCCCCCAGAAATCCAGCCCCCGCCCACTTTTCAGACCTCAGTGTTGTCTGCTCCCTGAACCGTGACGTCCCACCCACGGGCCTGCCCTTGTTCACTGAGTTCCCCCTGCCCATGTTAACCCCGTTCAGATGGTCACAATCGTTCAATTATAGACATTTCTCAAGGCGCACCTTAAATGCCACCTCCTCCAAGAAGTCTTTTCTGATTCCCCCTTCCAACCACATATTTTTGTTTTGACTCCTTTTCCCTCTTTTACCTATTAAAGCACTTGTCAGTATCTCATAAAACTCTTAGACCCAGAATGCTTAATGATCACAGGAGCGTGCGTGCTTAACTTTATGTCCTCCACAGTGCCTGGCAGTTTTTGTTCATAGTGGGAACTCCGTGAATATTTTGAATAAGTAGACTGTTAACCTGGTATTCTTTCATGTGTGTAAATCTCATCTCACCAATAATAATTCCTTTTTATCAGGTAGTGTTCCAGGCACTGGGCAGGGTTCCTTGACACGTATTGTCTCATTTTTCCTTAAAACCCTTGTACTTACAGATGTCAGGCACTCAGAAATTACTGAATTGTATGCTTGCTTTATTTCACTTACATTTTCTCCTTGCCACATGCAGTCTTTCAGAGTGACCTTTAGTACTTGATCGTGTAGACTAAAAGCGGGGAATGGGCTTTCAAAGTCATGGGGTACCGCATTAAAAAGCCACAGGTGTGAGATAGGACCCTTGCGTTCCAGCGTTGGCTTTACCGGTTGCCTTTCAAAGTGTCAGTTCCTTATTTGTCATTTGAGAAAAAATAATGTTTGCTGGCTCACAGGTTTATTGTGAGAGTGGAATGAGATAATACTTCGCCAGGTGTGGTATGCTGTATACTTATAAAGTAAAATCCCCAAATCACTTGTCATTAGAATTTACTTGGTAAATGGTAACTGCTCATAAATTCAGGCCCCATTCAAGTCCTCTTGGTTTCCCCAAGTGTAAAACCAGGAGTTTGGGTTAGAAGATCAGTGTTCCCTGCCTGTTTGGTGTGGGACCAGGTGTTTTGCCTTACCAGCACTTCTCTTCTTAGTCTCACCCTTGTTCACAGCTTTTCCCTCCTACTCTTATCAGAATGGGGTATTTAAAGCCATCCCCATCTGCGCTCTTGCGTTTGAAAGCCAATTTTGCTTGATCATTTCCCAGTAGGATGATGAACATTGGATGGAGGTTTGCAGTTATTCAGTTATTGTTCAAGAAGTTGGGATTGGCTGATAATCTAATAGAGTATGTGACTGGAGAGCAATAAAGTGCAAAGGAAAATTATGGGTTCAGTATATAGGCTGTTGTTGGGTTACACAGTACTTCAGGGAGAACAGAAAAACAGTGGTTGCTAGCTTTCTCCACAATGATGAATCAGGCTAAGGAGGGAAACGATTACTAATTAACGATATTACTAATTAACAGGGGGGCAGTGATACCCAAGCAACTCTTTTAGAAATAGAACCAAGAAATTTTGATGTGATGGTGGAACCATCACAAATGCAGTTACGTTTGAATTAATTATAGTGGGTAACTGACTTCATTCAGCCTCGGTGTGTTTTACTCTGAGTAAAAGGGAGGATGGGGGACTTTCCTGAGGTCACAGTGGTTGAGAATCTGCCTGCCAATGCAGGGGACACGGGTTCAATCCCTCATCTGGGAAGATCCCACATGCTGCAGAGCAACTAAGCCCGTGTGCCACAGCTACTGAACCTGCGCTCTAGAGCCCGTGAGCCACAACTACTGAAGCCCGCGCGCCTAGAGCCTGTGCTCTGCAACGAAGAGTAGCCCCTGCTCGCTGCAACTAGAGAAAACCCATGCACAGCAACAAAGACCCAATGCAGCCAGAAATAAAAACATTTTTTTAAAAAGGTGGGGCGGGGGGAGGATGAGATGCTTCTTTGGAGCTGGAAAACTGGCACACAGTGCTTCTCGTCATTCGTGTTTTCTCATGTTAATGTTCTTTATGCAATAATCAAAAAAGATCTTTCTATCCATAGGGTTTAAATCAGTAGAAAAGTGAATAAAATATTCCAGACGGGCATTTCCTGAGACTTTTCTCCTATAGCACTTTGGCATTTGATTGCACGGAAGCCACCTTTCAGCCTTCATCTCTATTCCCTCTTTGCGTCGATTCTACTTTTGGCTTTTACACTTTCATAGTAGCACTATAATGACAGTTCTTCTTTTCTGTGTCCTCTCCATAAAGAGTTGTCAATCCCTATTCCATTCACCCTAAAAATTTCTCTGCAGGAAAACATCTCAGTCTAAAGAACCATCGTGAACTGTGCTAGTTAAATGTAGGTTCCCAAGCATCACAACCCCAAATTGGAAATGCTGTAGATAAAACCATATACTTTTGTGTTTTAGTTAAGAGGTATTGTATTATTGGTATATTTACTACTTGTGATAATTTTCATAAAAACTGGGCCACCGTTAGAATTGTCATTCTTCTTTGTCAGATGTTTTCCTGAGTCTTATCCTGAAGAATTATGTCTTTTTTGAGGTTTAATCAATTATATATGGGAAATTGCTTCTGAGTAGGGGGTGGAAAAGTGTAGTTTCATTCTCTATAATATGCTGTTTTCACAATTTCTAGTGGTTTTATGAAGAAACGGGGAGCAGTGATGATGTTGAAGCTCTGACTATCCAGAAATTCAAAGGGGACCTGGCCTACAGACGGCAGGAGTATCAGGTAGAATTTAACATATAGAAGACTGCACTACTTGAAATGGGCTTTTGTTCTGTCCATTACAGTATATTTAAATAACAGTATACTGAGTTATGAGTGTGTTGTTTGTGAAGATGAATTTAATCTTTTGTGATATGTGTTTGTAATCTTAGAATCCCAAGTTTCTAGCTCTGTATAATTTGTTTTGTTTCCTGTAACTCCAGTATAGAGAGCTTGTTGGGATCCTTGTAGGTCTGTTTCCCCAGGTTCTGTATCTCCTAATTATGTGGGAACCTCTAGCACAGATACCTCATGGGGCCACAGGAACAAAGCACCCGAAAATGTGTAAGGAAAGGAAAGAACTAACAACTAGATTAGTTGTCAGCTTGCTTTATTTAGAGACTTCATGTCATCTTCACAAGAGTCCTGTTGTTATTTTGCTGAGGTGAAAAGGTTATACAGCAAGTTAGTGGCAAACCCAGGATTCACATTCTGGTCTTCTGGGCTCCAGAATGCTTTATTTATAGTCTCCAGCCATTTTTTCTCTACCTTTCAGAAAAAGAGTACTGACTAAAATGCTCAAGTCTTCCTTTAGTTCATTGTAGGGTCAGTTATAACATTACCTTCTGCCTAGGAAACACGTCACCCCCATGACTGAATTCTTTTTTCTACTGTGTTTTCTGCCTTTCTTTTCATCCCTTCCCTTCATTTTCCTTTATTTAACAAATATTTGCCAGAAAGCACTGCAGGAGTATTCCAGTATCTCAGAAAAACTGCCGTCTACGAATTTTGCCATGAAAAGGGATGTCCAGGAAGGCCAGGCTCGGTGTCTCGTTCACCTGGGGAGGCACGAGGAAGCCCTGGAGATTGCTACAAACTTGGTGAGTGGTTTCTGTGCGTATTTCCATTTGCTTCCCTAGGATGGCTGAATGGTTTATTTTGTAAAAAACAAAACAAAACAAAAGACAACTTGTTGCAGCTAAATCTGTGTGTTTGGATAAGCAGAAGAAAATTGTCAGTGGTGGAAGAACTTTATTATGATGAACAGTTTGGAGGTCTAGACATAATCATTTGCTTGTAATATTTTTTCCTGTGTTATGCTCAAAATTTTTCATTGCCTGAAAATCTCACTTGCAAAGGTTTTTTTTTTTTTTTTGGCTGTGTCGGGTCTTAGTTGCGGCATGCAGGATCTTTCATTGAGGTGTGCGGACTTCTCTTTAGTTGTGGTGTGCAGTTTTTTTCTCTTTCTAGTTGTATCACACAGGCTTCAGAGCATATGGGCTCTAGTTGAGGAGCGCGGGCTCAGTAGTTGCGGTGTGCGGGCTTAGTTGCCCCGCGTCATGTGGGATCCTGGTTCCCCGACCAGGGATCGAACCCACATTCCCTGCACTGGAAGGCAGACTTTTTAGCACTGGACCACCGTGGAAGTCTCACCTGCAAAGGTTTTTACTCTTGTTAGGAGTAAATACTCAGAGTGGAAGGATTATGTGATGTGTTTTCTTCTTTAGGTGTTTTGTTGTTGTTTAGATTTTTATTTTCTAAAATTTCTACAATGAACATACATTACTTTTATAAACAGGAAAAAAGTTTACCAAAAAATGACTAAATATCATACTAGGCCAAGCTTAATCCTTTTTATTCTTAAATGGAGTCTGCAGAATTTTTTTTAAGGAATTTAATAAAAGCAGGTTTTTTTGCAATTCTATATCCTGCTTGTTTTTGTTTTCAGATTAAAGCACCTACAGTTTTTAGTGTAAATTTTATATGGGGACAAGTCTCAGTCGACCAGTCCTAGTTTATAGATGACCAGTTTTCTTCCTCAGAGGGACTTACTGAGGCACTGAGGCTCTGATCTTGAATCCTGTGGATCTCGTTGACCAGAGGTCAGCCTGAAGTACGCAGCCAATTGAGTTGTCCTCCTCCGTTTCATTAACTAAGAGAAATCCCACAGTTTGCTTGCCGGGGTTCATTGCATAGGACCTCAGCCTCTTGCAGTGAGAGGAACCCTTGGTGGTAATTGTCTTCGGAACATGGAAAACAGCTGTGTTTTGTTCACTCTTTTTCTCCCCTCTACTAATTGTGGGTTAATTCTTAAGCTGGAAGATAAGATTACCCTGTTAAGGAAGCACATGGCATGAACACAGTGAACTTGGAGGGGTTTAATGGTGTTCAGTCTCCCTGGTCTGAAAATTAACAGCAACTTCGGTTCTTTCAGTTGCTTTTTCTAGACATCAGTCACCCGTCCTTCCTCACTGTTCTGCTCTCCCATCACCTCTCTCTTCCTCACATCACCTGCATATCACTGTTGTGCTTTGTCTCCCCCCCTAGACCACCGAAAGCAGTGACAGGTGGATTAGTGTCAGGGGCTGGACTGGCTCTCTGGTTCCTTCTAGCTTAGTGAGTCTCTGCTGTTGTGGCTCAGAGAAGGATTTCTTGCCAGCAGATGCCATCCAGAGCTTGGGATAGTTACCAGGCAGGAGGAAGGACCAGTCAGAAGACCTTCAGCTCCTCTGTCAGGACTTTGAGAACTGGTCCTTGGGCTGCTGGGCACCCTGGTGGGCAGGAGTGTTGGGGAAGAAATGGCAGCATAGGCTAATAGGTCTCACCCCTTTCTTTGGGTCTCTTCACATGATCTCAGTGGAGCCTGCCCATTTGCATGGTTTTCTCATTTCCTGATGCCCTGTGTTTTGTTTTCTTTTTCCCTACTTGTAGGCCCTCTTCTTGTTACTCGCTCCGGCCCATTTCTGGGTTTTGTCCCAGTGGTTATTGCCCCCTCGTGCTCTGGAGTGGGCAGGTCATGACCCAGCATTGAACAAAACACAGTGAGTCTTGGAGTGCCCAGCAGGATATGAACACTTTATGCTCACAACTTCTACTGAAGTTTATTCACCTCTCTTCTTAATCATTTTTGGATAAAATTTGTAATGGAACTTATTTCTTTCTTTTTATTTTATTTTATTTTGGCTGCCAGTGCAGCCAAAATTTTGTTCTTTGTTGCTGTGTGCAGGCTTTCTCTAGCTGCGGCGAGCAGGGGCTACTCTTTGTTGCAGTGCACGGGCTTCTTACTGCAGTGGCTTCTCTTGTTGCAGAGCACGGGCTGTAGGCTCGCGGGCTTCAGTAGTTGTGGCGCACGGGCTTAGTTGCCTCACATGTGGGATCTTCCCTGCCAGGGCTTAAACCCATGTCCCCTGCATTGGCAGGTGGGTTCTTAACCACTGCGCCACCAGAGAAGCCCTGGAACTTATTTCTTAAACAAACAGTTTATACATCTTATAGCGGCTGATAGGCTCATGTGATAAACTGTGGTAAGGAAACTGCTTTTTGACAGTTACTGACTTTTTTTTTTCCATTTATCACTTCACAAACATTTATTTCAGTCTTACCATGTGTGCAGTTCTGGGTTCGGTGCTAAGGAGACAGAAAACCATGTCCATACCCTGCCCATACATTGCTGGCCTAGTGTCTAGTGGGAGAATCCTAAGCCAGCTAACACGCGTCAGCTCTTCTGAAGTACCTTTCTTCTGTGACTTCTAGTGGGACCGATTGTAGCTCTGCTACTTATAGCTGTGTGACGTCAGGCAGCTTGTCTGACTTCTCTCTTAGGACTCAGTTGCCTCAACTATAAAATGGGGATAGTGGTAGAGTCTATTTTAAAGGATTGTCTTGAGGATTAAATGAGTAAAGCACTTAGAGTAGTGTCTGGCATATGGTAAGCACTCTGTAAATGTTAACTCTCGTCATCATCATTGCATTATAGAAGGAGTTGCAGTACTGTGCATACAAACTCGTTTAAATGGAATGTAGTTTCCAGAGAGTTCTTTACTAGCTAGGCCATCAAAACCATGGTCTGCGTGCTCCACCCTACCCCACCACATACTTGCTTCCGCAATCTGAAAATGTTTGTAAACAGTATAGAGCACTATAGACTGTAGAGGAAAGGTGGCGTTTGCTGTAGGTAGTTTATACGTGTTGCTTTCACTATGATAAATAAAAAACATAAAGATGTGTTACTAAACAGTTATTAGACATCTGCTATGTCTGAGGTGCTGTGCTCTCTACTAGGAATTCAGCATTGAACAAAAACTTCTGGAACTTAATGGTCTCTGGGGAAGGACAGAATACTGAACAATAGTAATAATAAAACCAGATCAGATCTGTCATCGGGAAGGTATAGTATGACTGAATAGGTTACATGAGGCTTTATTTCCTGTCTCTTCACTCAATATATGAATACTTAGAATCCTCCTCAAGCTTTCACTCACTGGTCAGCCAGTTTCTTCCAGCTGCATGCTGGGTAGGTTTTTTTTTGTTTTTTTGCGGTACGCGGGCCTCTCACTGTTGTGGCCTCTCCCGTTGCGGAGCACAGCCTCCGGACGTGCAGGCTCAGCGGCCGTGGCTCACGGGCCTAGCCACTGCGCAGCATGTGGGATCTTCCCGGACCGGGGCATGAACCCGTGTCCCCTGCATCGGCAGGCGGACTCTCAACCACTGTGCCACCAGGGAAGCCCCATGCTGGGTAGTTTTACTCATATTTCTTGCTCAGTTCTATGCAGGGGCTTGATCTGAATACTAGTAGGCCAGGTTTTCCTTAGACTTAAAATGAACTGAATCTCTACAGACTTTAACTTAGAAAAAGGAGGCATGTTTCCCTAACCCACAGGGCTTTTGCCATTTGGCAAGTTAGGCAAGAGGTGATGGCTCTGATTAAGGAGACTTGAAAAGGATTTTCTGATCAGAAGGAAACCAAGCAATCCCCTCCAGCCAGAAATAATTGGCCCTGCTAATAGTTACCAGAGAGGGCATTTGGATTCAGTTATGCATCACGAAACACTGAGAGCTGCAGGGCCATCCTGTTTAGGATATCTAGGCCAAGTAAAATTTGGAAATAGAGTCCATTTGAATCCTCAAGGAAATTACGATTTGGATTTTTAGAAAACCTGGAATATTAAAATGGAACCATTAGCACAGGGTATAAAAAAGTTGGCTTGGGTCTTTCAGATATCTGGCTGAAGACAATAAAGATTATAATACAAATGGAAAATAAACTGACACAGAGGTTTTTGGTGCTGAACTTTGCCAGGCCACTATCACCTGGATTATGTGACTGTTGTGACATTAGGGTGTTTGGGAATGACTGGTGATTATTTTGTTAGGTTAGTTTATATTTCTCTAGGTTTATGGTTTTGAACTGAGATCTATTGAAAAATATTTAGTTCACCCTACTTGTGTGGCTACTTGTCATTTATAACATGTACAACTTGGATTTTTAGGCATCTTCATTTTTATATGGGAAACATTCCATAGTTTAAACTTCCTAATCTTTTTTTTTTCTCCTTAGGAAAATAAGGCAACTAACACAGACCATTTAACCACTGTGCTCTACCTCCAGTTTGCTATTTGTTCAAGTTTGCAGAACTTGGAGAAAACAATTTTCTGCCTACAGAAACTGATTTCTTTGCATCCCTTTAATCCTTGGAACTGGGGCAGATTGGGAGAGGCTTACCTGAATCTGGAGCCAGTGCTTGCAGCATTGCTTGCGTCATCTCAGAAACAGAACAGTTTCACCTCGAGTGACAAGGCTATCAAATCCTCTTGTCCCCACTCAGGAAAAGACTGTCTTTTGTGTTTCCCTGAAATGTTGCCCGAGAGCTCTGCGTTATCTGTGGAAACGAGCAGTGGTAATAACCAGAAGAATGAGAAAGCTTTAAAAAATATTCAAAACTGTATGGCAGAAGAGAGAGCAGCAGTGTTGCTAGAAACTCAGATGAAAGCCTGTGCCTCTTTTATACGAACCAGGTAAGCTAAGAGTGAATTAAACACACATGGTGCTAAGCTCAGAGTAAAGGTTTTATTTTTCTAATTTTAAGCTTCTAAAAATTCTAGGCCACACACTTAGTATATGTTTTTAAGATTTTTCCCATGGTCTAGATAGAATCCTTTGAATGCATTCTTTTAGCATGTAAGATTTAAAAACAAAACTATGTTTGCTC
Source organism: Stenella coeruleoalba (assembly GCF_951394435.1). NCBI lineage: Eukaryota > Metazoa > Chordata > Mammalia > Artiodactyla > Delphinidae > Stenella > Stenella coeruleoalba. The sequence continues at coordinate 15,388,864 of NC_137163.1, forward strand.
AAAACTACAACTTGTATCATCACTCAAGATAAAAGGTTAAAATTGGCAGCCATTAAAATTAGGAAAGAAAATTAAATGTATAAAACATTGACAAAGGGGGAAGCGATACATACATATATATTTTTTTAACATCTTTATTGGAGTATAATTGCTTTACAATGGTGTGTTAGTTTTTGCTTTATAACAAAGTGAATCAGCTATACATATACATATGTCCCCATATCTCTTCCCTCTTGCATCTCCCTCCCTCCCACCCTCCCTATCCCACCCCTCTAGGTGGTCACAAAGCACCGAGCTGATCTCCCTGTGCTATGCGGCTGCTTCCCACTAGCTATCTATTCTACATTTGGTAGTGTATATATGTCCGCGCCACTCTCTCACTTTGTCCCAGCTTACCCTTCCCCCTCCCCATGTCCTCAAGTCCATTCTCTGGTAGGTCTGTGTCTTTATTCCCATCTTGCCCCTAGGTTCTTCATGACTTTTTTTTTTTTTAGATTCCATATATATGTGTTAGCATATGGTATTTGTTTTTCTCTTTCTGACTTACTTCACTCTGTATGATAGACTCTAGGTCCATCCACCTCACTACAAATAACTCAATTTTGTTTCTTTTTATGGCTGAGTAATATTCCATTGTATATATGTGCCACATCTTCTTTATCCATTCATCTGTTGATGGACACTTAGGTTGCTTCCATGTCCTGGCTATTGTAAATAGAGCTGCAATGAGCATTATGCTACATGACTCTTTCTACATTATGGTTTTCTCAGGATATATGCCCAGGAGTGGGATTGCTGGGTCGTATGGTAGTTCTATTTTTAGTTTTTTAAGGAACCTCCATACTGTTCTCCATAGTGGCTGTATCAATTTACATTCCCACCAACAGTGCAAGAGTGTTCCCTTTTCTCCACTCCCTCTCCAGCATTTATTATTTTTAGACTTTTTGATGATGGCCATTCTGACCAGTGTGAGATGATATCATTGTAGTTTTGATTTGCATTTCTCTAATGATTAATGATGTTGAGCATTCTTTCATGTGTTTGTTAGCAATCTGTATATCTTCTTTGGAGAAATGTCTATTTAGGTCTTCTGCCCATTTTCGGATTGGGTTGTATGTTTTTTTGATATTGAGCTGCTGTAAATTTTGGAGATTAATCCTTTGTCAGTTGCTTCATTTGCAAATATTTTCTCCCATTCTGAGGGTTGTCTTTTCGTCTTGTTTATGGTTTCCTTTGCTGTGCAAAAAAAAAAAAAAAAAAGATTGCTGTGGCTATTCGGGGTCTTTTGTGTTTCCATACAAATTGTGAAATTTTTTGTTCTAGTTCTGTGAAAAATGCCAGTGGTAGTTTGATAGGGATTGCATTGAATCTGTAGATTGCTTTGGGTAGTATAGTCATTTTCACAATGTTGATTCTTCCAATCCAAGAACATGGTATATCTCTCCATTTGTATCATCTTTAATTTCTTTCATCAGTGTCTTATAATTTTCTTCATATAGGTCTTTTGTCTCCTTAGGTAGGTTTATTCCTAGATATTTTATTCTTTTTGTTGCAGTGGTAAATGAGAGTGTTTTCTTAATTTCACTTTCAGATTTTTCATCATTAGTGTATAGGAATGCCAGAGATTTCTGTGCATTAATTTTGTATCCTGCTACTTTACCAAATTCATTGATTAGCTCTAGTAGTTTTCTGGTAGCATCTTTAGGATTCTCTATGTATACTATCACGTCATCTGCAAACAGTGACAGCTTTACTTCTTCTTTTCCAATTTGGATTCCTTTTATTTCTTTTTCTTCTCTGAGTGCTGTGGCTAAAACTTCCAAAACTATGTTGAATAATAGTGGTGAGAGTGGGCAACCTTGTCTTGTTCCTGATCTTAGTGGAAATGGTTGCAGTTTTTCACCATTGAAGACGATGTTGGCTATGGGTTTGTCATATATGGCCTTTATTATGTTGAGGAAAGTTCCCTCTGTGTCTACTTTCTGGAGGGTTTTTATCATAAAAGGGTGTTGAATTTTGTCGAAAGCTTTCTCTGCATCTGTTGAGATGATCATATGGTTTTTCTCCTTCAGTTTGTTAATATGGTATCACGTTGATTGATTTGCGTATATTGAAGAATCCTTGCATTCCTGGAATAAACCCCACTTGATCATGGTGTATGATCCTTTTAATGTGCTGTTGGATTCTGTTTGCTAGTATTTTGTTGAGGATTTTTGCATCTATGTTCATCAGTGATACCGGCCTGTAATTTTCTTTCTTTGTGACATCTTTGTCTGGTTTTGGTATCAGGGTGATAGTGGCCTCGTAGAATGAGTTTGGAAGTGTTCCTCCCTCTGCTATATTTTGGAAGAGTTTGAGAAGGATAGGTGTTAGCTCTTCTCTAAATATTTGACAGAATTGCCCTGTGAAGCCATCTGGTCCTGGGCTTTTGTTTGTTGGAAGATTTTTAATCACAGTTTCAATTTCAGTGCTTGTGATTGGTCTGTTCATATTTTCTATTTCTTCCTTGTTCAGTCTCAAAACGTTGTGCATTTCTAAGAATTTGTCCATTTCTTCCAGGTTTTCCATTTTATTGGCATATAGTTGCTTGTAGTAATCTCTCATGATCCTTTGTATTTCTGCAGTGTCAGTTGTTACTTCTCCTTTTTCATTTCTAATTCTATTGATTTGAGTCTTATCCCTTTTTTTCTTGATGAGTCTGCCTAATGGTTTATCAATTTTGTTTATCTTCTCAAAGAACCAGCTTTTAGTTTTACTGATCTTTGTTATCGTTTCCTTCGTTCCTTTTTCATTTATTTCTGATCTGATCTTTATGATTTCTTTCCTTCTGCTAACTTTGGGGTTTTTCTGTTCTTCTTTCTCTAATTGCTTTAGGTGTAAGGTTAGGTTGTTTATTTGAGATGTTTCTTGTTTCTTGAGGTAGGATTGTAGTGCTATAAACTTCCCTCTTAGAACTGCTTTTGCTGCATACTATAGGTTTTGGGTTGTCGTGTTTTCATTGTCATTTGTTTCTAGGTAATTTTTGACTTCCTCTTTGATTTCTTCAGTGATCTCTTGGTTATTTAGTAGTGTATTGTTTAGCCTCCATGTGTTTGTATTTTTTACAGATTTTTTCCTGTAGTTGATATTTAGTCTTACAGCGTTGTGGTTGGAAAAGATACTTGAGACAATTTCGATTTTCTTACATTTACCAAGGCTTGATTTGTGACCCAGGATATGATCTATCCTGGAGAATGTTCCATGAGCACTTGAGAAGAATGTGTATTCTGTTGTTTTTGGATGGAATGTTCTATAAATATCAGTTAAGTCTGTCTTGTTTAATGTATCATTTAAAGTTTGTGTTTCCTTATTTATTTTCATTTTGGATGATCTGTCCATGGGTGAAAGTGGGGTGTTAAAGTCCCCTACTATGATTGTGTTACTGGCGATATCCCCTTTTATGGCTGTTAGTATTTGCCTTATGTATTGAGGTGCTCCTGTGTTGGGTGCATAAATATTTACAACTGTTATATCTTCTTCTTGGATTGATCCCTTGATCATTATGTAGTGTCCTTTTTTGTCTTTTGTAATAGTCTTTGTTTTAAAGTCTATTTTGTCTGATATGAGAATTGCTAGTCCAGCTTTCTTTTGATTTCCATTTGCATGGAATATCTTTTTCCATCCCCTCACTTTCAGTCTGTATGTGTCCCTAGGTTTGAAGTGGGTCTCTTGTAGACAGCATATATACGGGTCTCGTTTTTGTGTCCATTCGGCTAGTCTATGTCTTTTGGTTGGAGCATTTAATCCATTTACATTTAAGGTAATTATTGATATGTATGATCCTGTCACCATTTTCTTAATTGTTTTGGGTTTGTTATTGTAGGTCTTTTCCTTCTCTTGTGTTTCCTGCCTAGAGAAGTTCCTTTAGCGTTTGTTGTAAAGCTGGTTTGGTGGTGCTGAATTCTCTTAGCTTTTGCTTGTCTGTAAAGGTTTTAATTTCTCTGTCAAGTCTGAATGAGATCCTTGCTGGGTAGAGTAATCTTGGTTGTAGGTTTTTCTCCTTCATCACTTTAAATATGTCCTGCCTGTCCCTTCTGGCTTGCAGAGTTTCTGTTGAAAGATCAGCTGTTAACCTTATGGGGATTCCCTTGTGTGTTATTTGTTGTTTTTCCCTTGCTGCCTTTAATATGTTTTCTTTGTATTTAATTTTTGTTAGTTTGATTAATATGTGTTTTGGCATGTTTCTCCTTGGATTTATCCTGTGTGGGACTCTCTGTGCTTCCTGGACTTGATTAACTATTTCCTTTCACATATTAGGGAAGTTTTCAACTATTACCTCTTCAAATATTTTCTCAGTCACTTTCTTTTTCTCTTCTTCTTCTGGGACCCCTATAATTCAAATGTTGGTGTGTTTAGTGTTGTCCCAGAGGTTTCTGAGACTGTCCTCAATTCTTTTCATTCTTTTTTCTTTATTCTGCTCTGCAGTAGTTATTTCCACTATTTTATTTTCCAGGTCACTTATCCGTTCTTCTGCCTCAGTTATTCTGCTATTGATCCCTCTAGAGAATTTTTAATTTCATTTATTGTGTTGTTCATCACTGTTTGTTTGCTCTTTAGTTCTTCTAGGTCCTTGTTAAACATTTCTTTTATTTTCTCTATTCTATTTCCAAGATTTTGGATCATCTCTACTATCATTTTTCTGAATTCTTTTTCAGGTAGACTGCCTATTTCCTCTTCATTTGTTTGGTCTGGTGGGGTTTTGCCTTGCTCCTTCATCTGCTTTGTATTTCTCTGTCTTCTCATTTTGCTTAAGTTACTGTGTTTGGGGTCTCCTTTTCGCAGGCTGCAGGTTCGTAATTCCTGTTGTTTTTGGTGTCTGTCCCCAGTGGCTAAGGTTGGTTCAGTGGGTTGTGTAGTTTTCCTGGTGGAGGGGACTAGTGCCTGTGTTCTGGTGGATGAGGCTGGATCTTGTCTTTCTGGTGGGCAGGACTGCGTCCAGCTGGGTGTTTTGGGGTGTCCATGGCCTTATTATGATTTTAGGCAGCCTCTCTGCTAATGGGTGGGGTTGTGTTCCTGTCTTGCTAGTTGTTTGGCATAGGGCGTCCTGCACTGTAGCTTGCTGGTCGTTGAGTGGAGCTGGGTCTTGGCGTTGAGATGGAGATATCTGGGAGATTTCCGCCGTTTGATATTACGTGGAGCTGGTAGGTCTCTTGTGTACCAGTGTCCTGAAGTTGGCTCTCCCACCTCAGAGGCACAGCCCTGACACCTGGCTGGAGCACCAAGAGCCTGTCATCCACACGGCTCAGAATAAAAAAGGAGAAAAAAAAGAAAGGAAGAAGGAAGAGGATAAAATAAAATAAAATAAAGTTATTAAAATAAAAAAAATTATTAAAAAAAAATTTTTAAGTAATTAAAAAACAAAAAACGGACAGAATCCTAGGAGAAATGGTAAAAACAAAGCTATACAGACAAAATCACACACAGAAGCATACACATACACCTTCACAAAGAGAGAAAAAGGGAAAAATACGTATATATCATTGCTCCCAAAGTCCACCTCCTCAATTTGGGATGATTCGTTGTCTGTTCAGGTATTCCAGAGATGCAGGTACATCAAGTTGATTGTGGAGATTTAATCTGCTGCTCCTGAGGCTGCTGGGAGAGATTTCCCTTTCTCTTCTTTGTTTTCACAGCTCCCTGGGTTCACCTTTGGGTTTGGCCCCGCCTCTGTGTGTAGGTCGCCTTCAGGCTTCTATTCTTCGCTCAGACAGGACGGGGTTAAAGGAGCAGCTGATTCGGTGGCTCTGGCTCACTCAGGCTGTGGGGGAGGGAGGGGTACCGCTGCAGGGCGAGCAGGCGGCAGAGGCCAGCATGCCGTTGCATCAGCGTGAGGCGCGCTGTGTGTTCTCCCGGGGAAGTTGTCCCTGGATCCCGGGACCCTGGCAGTGGCGGGCTGCACAGGCTCCCAGGAGGGGAGGTGTGGATAGTGACCTGTGCTTGCACACAGGGGAAACGATATTTTAAAGAAGGAATTTTTCACTCACATTCCACAGAAAGCTACCGAAGAAGGGAATCTGCTCGTGTGTTCAAGTCATTATTAATAACACAAATAAACAACGTTTAATTCATTCTACAGGGAATTCCCATGGTTCAGGGACTCCCATGGTTTTGGATCCATAGTGTATAAGAGTTTAGGGAGAGGGGAGAGTACACTGGACCAGTTCTGTAATTTATGAGAGAAACAGACTCTCTCAGGTCTCAGATAATACCAAAAAAACATAGCATTGGGTTTTGTTTTGTTGATTTTTTTTTAACTCTGAAGAATTCAAGAAGTATTGATGTTAACAGTGAGTCTTACTGAAAAGCGGTATCTATTTGGCAGATTTTAAACTTCCTTCAGCGGATGTTTATTTAGCATTGCCTATATCACTTTAATTCAGAAGTGCATTGAATGACATCTGGGTTCCAGGCACCTGCTGGGGCCTGGGATCATAAAGATCATCAAAAAAGAGTCCCTTTCCTTACACTGCTCAGTGTATTGAGGAAAACATATGTGCAGTCGGTGACCAGCAGCACAGGTGCTAAACAGTGTGTCAGTGGCAGAGAACCCTTCAGGGACCAGTACCTGGGAGCTGTGCAGAGTGGCAGGAAGAAGGACCTCCACAGATGGAATGGGGCTCCTGGGAACATTTGTCAGTCGTGTAGATGAATGTACTCGATGCTGTGTATACATTATTTCATTTTCACCCTCACCACTCTCTGGGGTACATGTTGGGATCCCAGTGTACAGACTGGGGAGCTGATTTGGAATCATGCCCAAGGTGGCACAGCTGTGAAGTGCTGCCAGGATCTGGACCCAGATCTTTGACTCCAGAGCCTGTGTTCTTGCCAGGATATCTTGCGAGAGAGAAAGCACGGCCCAAGGAGTGGAAGGGCTGGTGTAGAATGGTGGTGTCACGTGGTCCGGTGCAGTGAGAGCAGCTTTGGTGGCAGGAGACCGAGAGGTGGGCTGTGGACCCCGAGACCAGAACAGCGTCATGAGCAGGAGGCAGGACCTTGGAGTCAGATCCCATTTTAAGGGACCTAATACATCGTTGTTATTGAGGGAATTAGCCTGGACTTCTGCGCTTGCTCGCTCACCGCTCACCGTCTGACCTTGCACAAATTACTTCAGCTCTCCGATCTCCAGTTTCCTCATCTTGACAGATGGAGAAATGGGGGAAATGCCTACCTTGTAGAGTTGTGAGGTTTAAAGTATCTGAAGCACTTATTGTAGTATGCATTGTGCGTAAACATTTGGTAAATGTTGTACTTCTGCTGTTTTGTTTTTATTCGCACAAGGTGTTAAATGTCATCTTAAAGAGTTTGGGCCTTATGCCGAAGGTCTGAAGAATATTTAAATGTTTAAGTGGTGTGACAAGAGCTCTGATTTCGAGGGAGATCTGGTGGCTAGGAGGACGTATTAGAGGAAGGAGTTTGGATCCAGGGACACAAGGGAAGGGGCTGTGGACCAATCAGTGGATGGTGCCGAGGCCCTGACCTAGCACAGTGCGCTGAGAATCAAAAGGGGAAATGGATGGCACTGAGGGTGGAACAGACAGGACTTGGTGACAAGCTGAATGTGTGGGTAGGCCGGGGTGGGGAGGGGAGGACGGAAGAGTCAGACAACCCTGAAGAGTCTGCCTTGTGGGTGAGGGTGGATGCTGGTGCCTCCACTGAGACAGGACAGGGCTGGAGAGCAGAGCGGATCGAGGGTGGGAATCCAGCTGGAGTTTTCCATTAGAAGTGGGAGCTGAGCTCAGAAGAAGGGAAGTGTAGAGGTTGAGCTCCAGGAAAGATCAGCGATCAGATGGAGTGAGAAGCTTTGAAGGCGAGAGGTCTTGTGAGACCTTTGAGAAGGCACTTTCAGTAGCGATGCGGTGACAAGGCAGACTGCAGAGGACTGAGGGTGAATGAACATGAAATGGAGGCAGCAAGGGTAAGCAGTATTTTCAGGTAACTTCAGGAGCGAGAGAGAGAAAGCAAGGACATAATAGAGGCCTCGCGTATAAGTGCCTCCAGAGGCCAGGTAAGGTGATGTGAAGAGTCAGAGTGAAGGCCAGTGAGGTCATGTTCTTTTATAAAACTCCAGCGGCTTCCATTGCACTTATGTAAACTCCACGTTTCTTTCCGTGGCCTGCAGGGGCTTATGTGAGTTGGCCCTGACTGTCTTTTTCTCCTCTTTCACTACAGTTTGTTTTCTTCTTGGCTGTGTTCCGGCCACAGAGATCTTCCTGATTTCCAGACTCGGCAAGCTGGTTCTTCTGGCAGGGCCCCCTTCCCCTGGCCAAGCCCTCTTCCCGCCGTGAGCCTGCGGCTGGCTGCTCACCATCTGAGCCTTAGCTTGAGCGGTAGCTCAGAAAAGCCTTCCATCACTGCCCCGTCTGAGGTGGATGCTTCGTCCACCCTGTCTTGAGTTTTTGTTTCATAGTCTTCGTCACTGCCTGAGGTGATCTTATTTGCTTGTGCTTTGCTCTCCTTCTGTTCCTTGAGGCAGAAACCTGTCTGTTTTGCTCACCAACGTCCCTCAATGCCTAGAGTAGTGTGGGGGGCATTTCTCAAGGCAGGAAGTGAGTGAACAGGAGAGCTGAGTGCTTCTGGACGTAGCAGTGAGGCCTGAGGGGAATTGGAAAAATCTGCAGTCAGCATTTTAGAAAACAGAGAAGAGCAGGAGGTGTGGGAGGAGAGAAGAGGAGACCAGGCCAGGACCGTGACGGGGAGACTGGGGTGAGCCAGGTGCAGAGTGGCCCTGCGAGGGCCGTGGAGGGGATGGCCCTGCTGTGGGTAACGGAAGCGTGCTAGAGATCCTGTTAGTCCTTGAGGCCCAGGGAGATGGAAGGGTCATAGAGCACCGACTTCAGAGAGCTACATCCTGACACTTCTGGGAGGAGCCTTTGATGGGGAGGTTTGTTCTTTTCACTCTGCATTGTTTGTGCTTTTCAGTCACTTGACTTCTACAGGAAGCTCTTTTGAGGCTTGCTCTCTAAAGATTCCTTTGAGAAGTTTTGGTCTATGAATTTTAGAAAAGATAACTCTCCAGTGTAAAGTTGGGCAATTTGTTGAGAGTAAGGAGCTTTCAGGATTCAAATGAAGGTGAGGACCTTCTCTTTGGCCGAGTTGGACTCACATCCAGCCCAGTTCCTGTGCTGTGTATGAACATGTCCTCACTGCTGTCCTTTATGTGAGCCTACACATTGGGACTTTCTGTTTTTCAGGCTTTTGCTTCAGCTCGCCCAATCTCAGCAAACATCGTTTGCTTTGGAGAGGAACTTAAAGACTCAGCAGGAAATTGAAGCTAAAATGAAAGGGTTCAGCTTCAAAGAAGACACTTTGCTGTTGATAGCAGAGGTGAGTGTGTCCTCTAGGGTTTATGTGAAACAAAGTATCATAGATATTTTTCCTGGCTCCGAGACCATTTTTTAAAAAACAGGGCCAAATCGCGTCTTCTGAAGGACTTCTGTCTCCCTCCTTTACGTGCCTTTTGATCACTTAACCCCCGAAAGTGGCCTCTTCATCCCCTCTGAGCAGTAGCGTGCTGTGAGGCAGGGGCTGTGTTTCGTTTACTTGTCAGTGCTTGTTAGTACCTGCCTGCTTGAACATCAGAAATGCCCGGTAATTGATTTGTGAATGCTGAATAAATGAATGAATGAGTGACTTGACATTTGGGCAGCTCTTTTGTCTGTTTTTTCTCCTGTTCATCCTCAGAACAGCCTGGGGGATGGGGGGAGCTGGAGTGAGGCTCATAGAGGCTGTGACTTGCCCTAAGGTCAGATTTTAAGTGGCGGAACTAGTTTGGAACCCATCCAGCTCCAAGTCCATTTTCTTTCTGCTCCACCCTGTTACTACTTTGATGGTTGCAGAGAAATTCAGATGTCAGGCTTTTTTTTTAACTTGGTCTGTGGCAGTTTCTCTCTGAACTCAGAGAGTGATTGCTGGAATTAGATAGCTCTGTGGGGCCCCCCCAAAATTTAAAAATGTCTTATCTTTTCAGCTAGATTTTAAGGTCCTTATAAGTGAGACATCCTTACAAGGTGTCTTAAACATCTTCATATTCTTCCCCATGTGTGACTGGAATAGTAGTCCTCTGCCTGGACAATGCATGGGAAATACCTGCATTTAAAATAGCTTTTTAAAAAAGAAATGTCTGGGCCCTCTTTGGGATGATAATGTGCATTTCATTTTGTGCTGTTACTTTTACTTAACATTGTGACATGAGCATGACCCTGTATCCTTAAATATTTCTTAATTACATACTTTTTTCTTTTTATAGTTGTTTTATTTGAATTAGGGTCCATATAAGGTCTACATACTGTGTTTGTCTCTTACATCTCTTTAATGTTATAACAGTTCCCCTTCCCCCTCTTTTTTTTTTGGTGATAAAAAATATATCTATAACATAAAATTTGCCATCTTAATTGCTGTTGAGTGTACAATTCAGTGGCGTTAGTTACATTCACGATGTTGTGCAACCACCAGCACTATTTCCAAAACGTTTTCGTCGCTCCAAATAGAAACACTTTAACCCTACCCCAACCTCTGGTAACCTCTAATCTGCTTTTTGTGTCTATGAGTTTGCCTGTGCTCGATATTTCAAATAGTGGAATCATACAATATTTGTCCTTTTATGTCTGGCTTATTTCACTTAGCATAATGTTTTCAAGGTTCTTCCATATGTATCAGAACTTCATTCCTTTTTATGGCTGAATAATATTCCATTGTGTGTGTGTACACACACACACACACACACACACACACACACACCCCACATCCTATTTGTCCATTCATCATCTGTTGATGGGCACTTGCATTGTTTTCTACCTTTTGGCTTTTGTGAATAATACTGCTATGGACATTGGCATACAAGTATCTGTTTGAGTTCCTGATTTCAATTCTTTTGGGCATCTATCTAAGAATGGAGTTGCTGGGTCATCTGGTAATTCTGTGTTTAACTTTTTGAGGAACTGCCAAACTGCATTTTGTTTTATAGGCTGATACTTTTACCTAACATTGTGGTATGATCATGACACTGTATCCTTAAATATTATTTGAGTGCATAATTTTTAATGATTGGATAGTAGTCCAGTTACAGCTTTTGATGAGCTATCATTTATCTACTTAAGTCCTATATTGGACATTTAACAAATATTCAGTACCAACTTTAATAAGTCTTTGCAAAAAAAAAAATCAGTTTTTGTGTTTGTTTTAGAATAGATTACTGGAAATAGAATCACTGGGTTAAAGTATATGAACATTTTAAAGCCTCAAAGCATGTTTCCAAATTGTCATTGAGAAAGATTGGTTCCGGGAATTCCCTGGCAGTCCAGTGGTTAGGACTCTGCGCTTTCACTGCTGAGGGCTCGGGTTTGTCCCTGGTTGGGGAACTAAGATCCTGTAAGTCACGCGGTGTGGCCAAAAAAAAAAGAGAGAGAAGAAAGGTTGGTTCTGTTTATATATCCTCCAGCAGCATATGAGAATACTGATTTTCCTTCTCCAAACCTAGATATTAGGTTGAACCATGTGAAATTGTCAATATTCAATCATTTTGACCATAAAACCAGAATTTTATATTGAACAACTTAATATTATTACTTTTTAAAATCTGTACTTTCATTGGTAAAAATAGCGCTTTTTAATATTACTGTTTATTTGATTACTAATAAAATGAACAATTTTTTCACACATTCATTGGCCATTTATATTTTGTGAAATACCTAGTCATGCTTTTTCTTCGTTATTTATGTTTCTGCTTTTCTTATTAATTTTAAGAGCTCTTTCTACACTAGGCTTACTAACCTTTTATATGTTGTTTCTATAAATACTGTATTTATAAATACAGTATTTCAGTATTTTCTGAAGTTTATGATACTTTTGATATATAGAAGTTTAAATTTTTATTTGGCCAAAGACTTCTGCAGATTTTTTGACACCTGTGAATGATATACCTGCCGAGCCTGCGTTTTGGAATATTGCATTGTTTGAGTATTACTATTATTCAATTCTCTCTTTTTTTTTTTTTTGCGGTACGTGGGCCTCTCACTGTTGTGGCCTCTCCCGTTGCGGAGCACAGGCTCCGGACGCACAGGCTCAGTGGCCATGGCTCACGGGCCCAGCCGCTCCGCGGCATGTGGGATCCTCCCGGACCGGGGCACGAACCCATGTCCCTTGCATCAGCAGGCGGACTCTCAACCACTGTGCCACCAGGGAAGCCCCTCTTTTTTTTTTTTAATTAAAAAAAAAAACACTTTTGGTGTTATACCCCAGATTTTAAAATACTGTATTTCATTGAGTCCAAGCAGTCATCAGTCATTAAGAGACATAATTATTTGATGTGCCACTAAAAGAAAAACAAGATGCTCTTTACACTGTGACACACCAGTGGGTATAAGATACATCTTGATTTCAGAGATGTTAAAATACAAAACCAAAAATTGTCTTTGAATTGATGAAAATAACATGCCTTAATAAATCCTGACAGTTGCTTGCTGTTCATCCTGTCAGCTCTAGCCTCAAACAATAAGTAGTCTTTGAAGATTTAAAGCCAGTGGAACCTGTTCTTTGAGTGGGTTTCTAATCCATTATAATTTGAGTATTCATGGACACATAGGGCCTCAGGGTTTGTAGGAAACCTAGGGACCGTCTAGTCCAAATCCAAGTGACAGATTCCCTCTACAACATCCCTGCCAAATGGCTCCCTAACTTTTCATGCCGAATCGTGGGAAATGTTTTGGGACTTAATTTTAGTTCACTGTCCTTTACCAAAGGTGGGCTGATCACTTAGCGAGTTCAGATGCAAGCTTCTTACAAACTTAACTTTGTGGGTGTCTTGTCAAAGAGAAGCTAACGCAGAACCTGGACCTGGATCTGACCAGTAGGGAGCAGTATTGTGCCTTTAGAGTGCGGGGCATGCTCTTAAGTCCCTGAGGTTGCTGTGGTAACCTTTCTGGAGGGATGGAGTCTCTCTGGATCAGGGAAGTGTGGACTCAGCTACTTGCTGCTCGACTGTTTGCTGCCTTTGACTTCTTTGGAGAACTTCTAAGAGAAGGGATCTGTGCTCTCTACACAGCAGCAGTTACATTCTGTGCAAGCGCTGCTTTTCTGTCGTTTACAAGGAGGAAGGATCACTGGTGGTGCATATTCTTGTCAGCTGCAGATGCTCCATATGACATAAGAAGGTTGACTGTCTCTCCCTGTAGCCTGAATGGTACTGCTGCCATGCTAGTGCTTTGGTGATTTGTTTGCTCAGGGGAAGACGAGACTGGAAGTAGGGGATGTTTTACAAATATGGTCTTGGATCACTGCTTCTGAATAAACATCCTTTCGATACATTGAATTGCTAGAGTTGTCACCTGGCTGCTAAAGAAATCCTTCTGTACGAAATCATTTACACTTGATAAATAGCGTGGTCTTCATCCCGTCATTCCGTGTCTGCTTCCCCTATTATTGGGACAGGGTTGTTTTTTTTTCCCCTCCTACTGCAGGTTATGGGTGAAGATATCGTCCCAGAAAAAATAAGAGATGAGGTTCACACAGAGGTGAAGTGTGTTGGCCCTGCAGCCCTGACTGCCTTGGTGATCGCGTCTTCGAAAGAATTTGAAGACAAGTGGTTCAGAAAGATCAAAGACCACTTCTGTCCCTTTGAAAATCAGTTCCATACAGAGATACAGATGTTGGTTTAGTGGTCCCTTTCAAAACAGAACAAAACATCTTGTATTAATTGTGCTGGTTTACTTCAGACAGAATCCACTGCTAATCATGGAATATACTGAATTAAAAACAATTATTTATGTCTTATAAAAATGGCTTCTCTCCCAGCTTATTTCTACTGTGTTCAGTTTTTTGGGTTTTTGTTTTCTTTTTAGATTTTTGTCATTCACTTACGTGAGGCCTACTGCCCCTTTAGAAGATAATCTGTTGGGAAAGTGTATAAAAGAGACTTACAGATTTTATTGTCTTTTAAAAACAGTTATTGTATTATAATCAGCGATGTAAGTATTACGTTGTTTAGGTCAGTTCATCAAGAATGACCAAGAATGCTACAGTGTGATAGTAAACCATTTCCAGGAAGGGTGCCTCGAGGTCTGCGAAGGCTCTGAGACTTTACCACACCTGTCAGCCCGCGCATTAACCTGCCAGTGTCATAGATGCTGCAGGAGACTTGATTACTCGTGGCCCAGGGAACAGGATAAGCTTCAGCATATTTGTATCAGTTCCTTTGCCTCCAAGTCCCAAGGCACGTGACACACATGAGCCCAAACGAAAGAGTGTACGTGCAGTGGGGTGCGTTATAGGAGAGGAACCCTGAGCTTAGGAGACACAGATCCTTTATAACGAACAGTAAGCAGGCCTGCCGTGTGCTCCAGGGGAGAACACTCTTTTTTAAGGGTGTTTACTTTGCAAGCATTGTTGAGAAGATAGTCTGGAATGAAGGGCTGTAAGTGCCTTGCTCACAAGATGTACAGAAACACGAGATCCATGGAGCTCTGTCTCAGGTGATTATCCTCTCCTTTCAGCCACATCATCTTCAAATGCAAAAGGCTTACTTGAATTAGTGGAAGAGCTCCCTTATGAGAAGTGAAATTTAGTAATAGACCAAAAACTTCATCAAGTGTTGTCCCACATAACTTTTTTTTTCCCCCGTGGCTAATGTTTTATTTTCTTTAAAAATGTTTATGGGCTTCCCTGGTGGCACAGTGGATAAGAATCCGCCTGCCAGTGCAGGGCACACGGGTTCAAGCCCTGGCCTGGGAAGATCCCACATGCCGCTGGGCAGCTAAGCCCGTGTGCCACAATTACTGAGCCTGCGCTCTAGAGCCTGTGAGCCACAACTACTGAGCCCACGTGCCACAGCTGCTGGGGCCCATGCGCCTAGAGCCCGTGCTCTGCAACAACAGAAGCCACCGCTATGAGAAGCCCACACACTGCAACGAAGAGTAGCCCCCGCTCGCCACAACTAGAGAAAGCCACACACAACAACGAAGAACCAAAAAGGAGCCAAAAATAAATAAATAAAAATAAGTAAAAATGTTTATGCCTTTGTAAATTATTATAATTACATTTCAATGTTATATTCTTTTTGTTAACATCTTTATTGGAGTATAATTGCTTTACAGTGGTGTGTTAGTTTCTGCTTTATAACAAAGTGAATCAGCTATACGTATACATATATCCCCATATCTCCTCCCTCTTGAGTCTCCCTCCCACCCTCCCTATCCCACCCCTCTAGGTGGTCACAGAGCACCGAGCTGATCTCCCTGTGCTATGCAGCTGCTTCCCACTAGCTAGCTATTTCACGTTTGGTAGTATATATGAGTCCATGCCACTCTTTCACTTCGTCCCAGCTTACCCTTCCCCCTCCCTGTGTCCTCACGTCCATTCTCTACGTCTGTGTCTTTATTCCTGTTCTGCCCCTACATTCTTCAGAAACATTTTTTTTAAGATACTATATATATGTGTTAGCACATGGTATTTATTTTTCTCTTTCTGACTTACTTCACTCTTTATGATAGTCTCTAGGTCCATCCACCTCACTACAAATAACTCAATTTCGTTTCTTTTTATGGCTGAGTAATATTTCATTGTGTATATGTGCCACATCTTTATCCACTCATCTGTTGATGGACACTTAGGTTGTCTCCATGTCCTGGCTATTGTGAATAGAGCTGCAGTGAACATTGTGGTACATGACTCTCTTTGAATTATGGTTTTCTCAGGGTATATGCCCAGTAGTCCCACACAGCTTTTAATTTTTTTTTTTTCTCAGTAGAGGGAAGAAAATTCCAGCCCTGGGCAAAAAGGTGAAGTCATCAGGATTTCCCATCCACTTCACCAGCTCGTTTCTCCCTTTCCCAGGCCCCTTCCCAAAACAGACGAAGGTCTGGTTTTGTTTATAGTTTGAGACTCTTTTAGTATGAGTGAAAACATGACTAGCAATTGCAGGTTTAGTCATTTATCTCTAATGTGAAACAAAAGACTATATTTAACAGGCATTTCAATTTTTAGGAACCATTAAAAAGTATGGAAACCCCTTTACCGCTCCCCACTGCCCCCCATCCCTTCATTGAGTCATTAATAATCACTTATTGGGTCCTGTTAGGGGACAGGCATTGTGTGGTTGCCATGGAGACACTGGTTACTGTGGAGTTTATGGTCTGGTTATGGGTGGCCTGCAGGATAGAGCCCAAAGGGACCGTGGTTGCCAAGCCCTTCACAACACAGCCTTTGGCTCCCAGGGGCTTCTCGTCTTTCCCCGCTCCCAACCTTTGAATGTGTCCTATTTGTCACCTTTAAGCTTTCAGGCCGGCAACTCAGCCTGGAACCTCTCCCCACCCACTGCCCTCACGTGGCTAATTCGTATTCGGCTCACAGGCCTCCGCCTGGTTTCAGCTTCCAGAAGTCTTGATCCCCAAGTGGTGGTAGGTTTCGCGCTGCTCTTTGACCCCTGTATTGGCCCTTATTATGCTGTCTTGTCATAGCCTGTTTGTTTTCCATGAGACGCTTTAAACTTTGTAAAATCAGGACTGTCTTGTTCATATTTGTATCCCGAGGGCAGAACACCTGGCATCTCGCCAGATGTTTGTGGAGAAGAATCCCTGAATTAATCGGCCAGCATCTTTGTTTGCACAAAAGGTTAATACCTCAAAGGTCTGACAGTGCTGAGGCAGTCCGCTCAGAAACGTTGCCCATTTCTCTTTCTGTAGCTGAAAGCCCTTCCTCCCGTTCATCTCAGCCTCCTGGATATGCCCTTTTCCCTCGTAACTTCTCTAGGTTTCCCGTCTCATCCTAGTCCCCTTCTAACTTTGCCCAGACCTCTAGCTTGCAGCCCCTTGGCTTTCCTCCCAGACCCACTATCAACGCTGTCCTGCACCACTGAGTGGTCTCCGTGGATCTGCCCACACCCTCACTTCCCGCCGCACCTCACTCTCCTGGCAGCAGCGCGTCCACCCACGTGAGAACCCAGCCTCCTGTACCCTGATACTGGAGCTGTAATGCAGGACAGGAAAGGGCAACCCAGGAGGCCTGGGCATCTCTGGGTGTCATCACACACAAGTCATCTTGATCATTTCCATCACAGATGGTGAAGGTAATTAACTGAGCAATGATTGTGGTAAAGACGTCTTGAGCCTGCCTCCTAACCCCACCCTCTTGTTGATGAATGAATCACTCAGAAGGTGAGCAAATGTGAAGCACAGAGATGTGTGTCTGCCCTCCAGTGGGTGGGGTGGGACCTAAGGGCAGTTCTTGCCTCTCTTGACTCAAAAGGCCTGTCTTCAGTGTTTTCTCCCAAGGGGGCATGGCCATGCCCAGAATTTGAGCTGTTGAGAGTCCTTTGTCTCTCATATGCTGACACCCCTGCAATCTTATACTATAGCCAAAGAGATCTTATACAAATAAAGATTGCTCTCAGAGTCCTTCAGTGATTTCCCCTGAGGCCTGGGAGGCCCCGTGTGGTCTGGCCCTGGCCCACTTCACCCCAGCTCACTCTGGTTTCTTCTCATGTCTTTGAACTCGGCAAGTGTCCTCCCACCCAAGCCCTATGCCCATCCAGTTACCTTTACTTGGAACACTCCTCCCTGTGGTCCCTAAACCCTGCCATAAACTTGCCCTTCCTACAGATCCCAGCGCAAAGGTCACTCTCAGACAAGATGATTCTGAGTCCAGACTTGCTCAGGTCCCCCCTTTAAATGTTGTCAGAGCGCCTGCTTTTTTATTCCCCCCGCAAGGTGCTTAATGGAATTGTAATTGAATATTCTTTGTATGAATCCTCCTGGCTACGCCATAAGCTCCAGGACTGTGTCTCTGCTTTGCCCCTTCATGGCGGAGCTCGGCTTCCTGGACGTGCCGTGACTTCTGCCCAGTGCTGCTTTGCTGGAGCCCCAGGCACTTGAAGAGACGGCCTGAAGCCCAGTGAGCCCGCAGGCAGTCCGTACAGAGCTCCACTGCCAGCGCCACAGGTGCCCCCACCTGTCTGTGCGGTACCGCATTTCAACAAAGATGGGCTTCATTTTAGGAAAACCTAGGGTAGAAATCTCTATGAAACAAATCCAAGGCCGCTGTTTATAAAAATGATTATTTTAAATAGCTTTCTAGTGCTTTTGAAATTTCATCTATAAAAGTAATTTATACACGACTTTCCAAGGTCTTAATCTTGAAAACAAACAAGCAAACAAAAACCAGAGAGGATTATACAAAAGAATTCAAAGCTCGAGAAACAATGGTCCTGATGAGTCACAGCCTAGGGCTGCTCCAATCCTGTCTTCGTGATCGAAGTGTCTCCACCAGGTGACTTTGCTAATGAGGTCAGAGAACTAGGACAGGCATTTGTCTGCTTGGGGCCTACTGTTCCTTATCCTTTCCTCCTTCCTTGGCACAGAATGACTTGGTCACTTAAAAGTTTGATGTTGTGTCTGCTCAGCCCTTGAGCTGACGACCACCCTGCCCCCCATCTCTGGGATCTCTGGGAACCTGGCAACCATATTTGTCTTCACTGACCCTAATGATGGGAGAGAGGAAGCAGGGTTTACCTGACCTAAGCTGAGCCAGTCAGGATCTCCCCTAGAGATGTAGAAATGAGTCTTCTCGTGTCTGAAACTGGGTCAAAACTGGGGGGTGGCTGTGTTTGCCAAATGGAATGGGGGATAGAGCAGGTCTGCAGAAAGAGGATGAAAGAGACGCCCAGAAAGGGGCAGAGGGACAGTCTGCTCTGCTGCCTCCTGATTCCAGGCCCTTCCTGTTCTGTTGGCCCAGCTACAGTCTTGGCTGAGGCCTCCACGAAATACCTGGAGTGTGGTAGGCGAAATAATGGCTCCCGAAGGTGTCCTGGTCCCCCAGGGTGTCCCAACCTGTGAATATGTTAGGTTACAATGCAAAGGGGAATTAAGGTTGCTTATCAACTGACCTTAAAGTAGAGTATTACCCAGGTGAGCCCAGTGTAGTCACTGAGATCTTAGCAAATGGAAGACGGAGTGTATTAGGACTTGCCAGAGAAACAGACCCAATAGGTCTGATACAGATGCATGTGAGAGGAGATTTAGTATAGGAATTAGCTCAAGTGGTTATGGAGGCCAAGAAGTCCCACCAGCTGCCTTCTGCAAGCTGGAGAACGGGGAAAACCAATAATACCATTCAGTTGAAGTCTGAAGGCCTGAAAATCAGGGGGCTGATGGGGTAAGTCTTGATCTGAGTCCAAAAGCCCGAGAACCAGGAGTGCCGATGTCCAAGGGCAGAAGGTAGATGTCCCAGCTCAAGCAGAGAGCGCAAATTCATCCTCCCTCTGCCTTTTTGTTCCATTCAAGCCTTTGACAAATGGATGGTTCCCACCTGCACTGGGGAGGGTGATCTTACTTAATTCACCAGCTCAAATGCCAATCTCCTCCAGAAACACTCTCAAGACACACCCAGAATAATGTTTTAGTAGTTATCTGAGCATCCCTTAGCCAGTCAAGTTGACATAAAATTAGCCATCACACGGAGGCAGAAGGAGTGGGTCAGGGTCAGAGAGATGCTGTGCGGCTGGCTTTGAAGATGGAGGAAGAGGCCGTGGGCCAAGGAGTGCGGGCGGCCTGTAGAAGTTAGAAAAGGCAAGGAAACAGATTCTCTCCTAGGGTGTCCAGGGGGGAACACAGCCCTGCTGATGCCTTAATTTCAGTCCAGGGAAACCAATGTGGGAATTCTGAACTAGAAACTATAAGGTGATACATTTGTGTTGTTTTGTGCCATGATGTTTGTGGTCATTTGTTATAGCCGCCATCGGAAACCAATATACAAAGTAACCTACCCATAACTTAAGATTGCTTGAGCTAGTTTCAGTTTCTGCTACTTGCAACCAAAGAATCCTAGTATGGACCACTTGGGTCCTTTCAATCTTGGTTTTAGAATAAGACATTGTGTCTCAGAAGGCTATTTCTTTTTTAAATGACATTCTTTTGTAAAACCTTAATAGAGCATCGCTGTAGGAGATACCAAAGATAAGACACAACACCTATTTTTTTTTTTAGAATTTATTTTAGCCATCACCTTTCTCCAGAATACTTCCTGTCTCTCTAAGTCTCAGTTTGGATCCCTTTCTACGCGCCCCCTTAGTACCCTGTGCTTACCTGTGACATTCCACCTGTGACACGTTTAACTTTTCTGTCCTTTTCATTAGGCAGTGAGCTACATGAGGATAGTGACAATGTCTCCTTTCTTTCCGAATCATCAAACATAGCCCTTGATACATAATCAACCCAGGGCAAAAGCTGAATGATTTTACTGACAGTAAGGCAATCTCTATAGAAGCTGGAGGGAAATGAGACTTTGAATGGAATCCCTAGGGAGAAGGACCACAGAATTGCTTTATCCTAAACAAAAGGTGCAAAAGTTTTCCTACTCAGGTGTGATCCACAGGTGAGAGAGAGATTGTAAGTAAAGAGTCTAAGCTTTGCTGTGAACAAAGACTGCTGGGTGTGCTAGAGAACAGTAAGGTTGACAGAGAACCAAGGACTTAAGGTCGTTTCTCATGCTTTGCATGGCTAAAGGGGATCAGTTTTCTCCTAGTAACTGAGGTTTTTTGGTTTTGTTTTTTGAAAAAAACAAAGTTTCAGGATATCATTGATCTGTTCTTATAACTGGTGTTAGTCTTCAGAATTGGAATGACTTGAATCAAATGGTAAGGACTTCATTTCTGATTTCATTAGTAATTACCAGGAATTCATAATTCTGTCTCTGGCAAGTCATCTAATAGAGCCCAAGTTTGTGGAAGGGCCTTGGCTTGGTATCGTGGACTGAAAAAGCTTGAGAAATTCATCTTTTTTTTTTTTTAATTTTTATTTTTTTATACAGCAGGTTCTTATTAGTTATCCATTTTATACATATTAGACAAGACCTATTTCCAAGGAGCTTCCATCTCTAGTAGACGTAATAGGACATCCACATAAGTGGCAAATAAGGGTCAGGAGGGAGGACTTGACAGCGCAGGAGTGCAGAGGAAGGGGGTTTTCACGAAGGCGGTAACATCTGAGCTGGACCTGGTGAGGGGGTGGTTTGTAGCAGCCTCGGCAGAGAATGGAAGGCAGACCCGCGAGGTTTCGCAGTTGAGGGATGAGAGCAGCCAAGGCCTGGAGGACATGAAGGCTGGTCATCCAGGTTAGTGGGTGTGAAGGGATGTGGTGGGTAATGAGGCTGGGCGGGTAAACCGGTGTCAAATGATGGATAATCTTGAGTGCCTGGTAGGAAACTTGACTTGGCGTGGGATATACTGAGCTATGAAAGGTCTCTGAGCCCGGGAATGGCTGGTTTAGGGTTGTGCTTTAAGCCGATAAATCTGGTTTCACTTTCTACGTGTTAAACAACCTTTCAGCTTCGTGCAATATGTGTTTTCTGGGTCTAGGAGATAACGAGCACTAACGTGGAGGGTGGAGGTGAACTCAAGTCACTGAGAGCTCCCAACGCTTTGGGGAATCCACACTGTTGTGGAGTTTGTTACCCTGAAGGGCTTTCCCACCTGGAAAAGGCCAAACTCTTGACGGCTTTGCCCACTGCCCCTCCTGCCTTGTGCACAGGTGAGTCCTCCTTACTTTCAGGTCTCAGCTCGATCTCTCCTTCCGCCTTCATTCCCTTGTAGACCCAGCAAACCACCGATCAGGGAAGCAAACGCTGGAGGCAGGGAGGCTCTTGGCACCATCACATAAGCCCTCTGGGAGCTGGGACACCGCTGTTTCCACCCATGCGGGCTGCCCAGCCCCTGGCATACTGGGGGACAGGGTTGGGGGCAAGCGTGTGGTTAAATACATGAATTCAGGCCCTTTGGGAATGGAAGCCAGGGCTGGCCTCCAACGACGGGGGACAGAATCATTCAGCCAGGGGACTCTGAACTGGATGCTGCTTCATACCGTGGCCACAGGGAGGGCTCCCAGAGCAGCAGTGCTGTTGTGTCTCTCACAGGAGCTGCGCTGGGAGGACAGCACAGCTGTGGGCGTTGGGGGAAAAAATCGGGGAGCCGGCCCTGGGACCTTTCCACTTTAGGGCCGCTGTTCTCAAAGAGCAGCCGGCCACCAGAAGCAAGTGCTGGCTCTGCTGGTAGAGAGGAGCAGTTTGTATTGAGAAGGGCCATCTCCGGAGGCCCAGCTGAGGTGACGCAGGTGCCCACTGTCCTGCAGCGCGGCCGGGGAGTGTGCGGGGGCGGAGAGCGAGCAGCTGTAGGTGGGTGTACAGAGCAGG
Organism: Stenella coeruleoalba; assembly: GCF_951394435.1. NCBI lineage: Eukaryota > Metazoa > Chordata > Mammalia > Artiodactyla > Delphinidae > Stenella > Stenella coeruleoalba. Next base: position 15,411,076 of record NC_137163.1, read on the forward strand.
GACTCCTCTGGCCACGTGGGCTGACACGGGAGGCCTGCCTCTTATGCCTGATTGTGTCCCCCTAAAGGGCATACGTTGAAGCCCTAACCCAGTACCTCAGAATATGACCGTATTAGGAGATAAGACCTTTAAGCTCCTGGCACCAAAATCTGTATTAGTCAGGATTCTCCAGAGAAACGGAACCAATAGGATGTGTGTATCTATAGCTGTATGTGTATCTGCATCTCTGTGTCTATATTATCTGTCTATATCTATAGCTACTTATGTACAGAGAGATTTATTATGAGGAATTGGCTCACACAGTTGTGGAAGCTGTCAAGTTCCAAGACCTACAGGTTGAGTCGGCAAGTTGGAGACCCAGGAGAGCCAGTGGTCTAGTTCTAAAGACCAGCAGGTTCAAGCCCCAGGAAGAGCCAGTGTTTCAGTTTGAGTCTGATGGCAGGAAAAACCTATGTCCCAGTTTGAAGGCAGTCAGGCAGGAGGAACTCTCTCTTACCTGGGGGAGAGTCAGCCTTTTTGTTGTCAGGTCTTCAGCTGATTGGGGAGGCCTACCCGCGTTTGCAAGGGCAATCTGCTTTACTTACACTACCATTTTAAATGTTTATCTCATCCAAAAACACCCGCACAGAAACACCCAGAACAATGTTCGGCCAAATACATGGGCACCCCATGGTCCAGTCAAGTTGACACATAAAATAAGCCATCAAAAGTCCATACTTTGTCAACTTCATCCCCTTAAATTCATAATCCAATTTGACTGGTGTCCTTATAAGGAAAAGAAATTTGGACACACACAAAAAGACACTAGGGGGCTTCCCTGGTGGCGCAGTGGTTGAGAGTCCGCCTGCCGATGCAGGGGACACGGGTTCGTGCCCCGGTCCGGGAAGATCCCACATGCCACGGAGCGGCCGGGCCCGTGAGCCATGGCCGCTGAGCCTGTGCATCCGGAGCCTGTGCTCCACAACGGGAGAGGCCACAGCAGTGAGAGGCCCGCGTACTGCAAAAAAAAAAAAGACAGTAGGGATGCATATGGACAGAGGAAAGACTACATAAGCACACAGCAAGAGGATGGCCATCTGCGAGCCAAGGAGAGAGGCCTCAGGAGAAACCAGTCCTGATGACACCTTGATCCCGGACTTCAGCCTCCACAACTGTGAGAATATAAACGTCTGCTGTTTAAGTCACCGAGTCCGTGGTATTTTGTTACGGCATCCCTGGCAAATAAATACACTCTCTTCCAAACAAGGGATGTTCCCATCCCCTGAGAGGACTTCTTACTCATTTCTTTTTCTCTCAGATACCTTCTATGCTTATGACCTTTTGCTATAGATTGCATGTTTGTGTCCTCCCAAAATTCTCATGTTGAAACATAATCCCCAAGGTGATGGTGTTAGGAGGCAGGGCCTTTGAGAGGTGATTAAGTCATGAGCATGGAGCCCTCATTATTAGGATTTGTTCTCTTAGAAAAGAGGCCCCAGAGAGCTAGGTTGTCCCTTCCACCATGTGATGACACAGTGAGAGGTGACCACCTGCAAACCAGGAAGAAGGCCTTCCCCAGAACCCAACCATGCCGGCACCCTGATCTCGGAGTCCCGGCCTCCAGAACTGTGAGAAATGTCTGGTTTAGAAGCCACCCAGTCTTTGGTATTTTGTTACAGCAGCCCCAGTGGACAGGTCCTCACCATTTCTGAAAAGTCAGGGGAGAGGCCTGGCTTGTGCGCTTCAGGATCACAGGGAAAATGAGGTTCAGAGAGCTTGGGGCTTCCTCATTAGCAACCATTTCAGTGGGTGGGTCTAGAAACTCTGTCTCAGAGCCCAGCCCACCGGCCTAGAAGGTGTCTGTGTGAATTTGCCTGGCGCGGTGAGCAGGCAGTGGAGGAAGGTGGCCTTGGCAAGCACACTTACGAGAGCTGGATTCCACCCTCCCCTCACGTTTGGCCTTGTGCACACACTGCAGCCTCATGCTACGCCACCTCCTCTGGGCCTCTCTGTCCACTCAGGCTGGCACATCATCGTGTGGACACCCTCACTCACCACACCCTGCAGAGGAGTGAAGTATGGAGCCTCTGGGAGGCAGCATGTCTATCTCAGTGGATATGCAGTGAGCAACCAGGGAAAAAGGTGGTTTATACTCGTACGTGTGTCTGCAATATTTACATTCTCTGATGACAGTTTTTCCTCTTCAGGAGGAAGCTGAGAAAATGAGTGACAGTTTCTCTGTGTCCAACAGCTTTTTGGACTGAGTCCAGAAAATGAATCATGTGAAGATGCAGCTCTAGCACTTCTAGGCCAGGCCAGCAGGGCCAGCAGAGGAGAGGCAGGGAGCCCAGGTCAAGGTGAGGGCGAGTACAGGTCATCCTGGGGTGTCTGAATGTTTGACCCCCTCAGGAGCAAAGCTCCTTGACCAGTCAGTTAGCATCCATTGTGTGCGGGACCACCCATGGGGGGCCTCTTACAATACAGATAGGGAGATCTGGTGAGGACCAATGAATGCCACAGATCATTTCTAGGAGAGGGAGGCCTGAGGGGAAGGGATGCTCATTCCAATCAACACCCCAGTCCTGGCTGATAACCCTACAGGTGGGTAATAGTATCCCTGATCCCTGGTTGGGGACTGTGTTTCCACCGTGTCCCCCCCCGAACATGACCATCATACAATTTCATTCTCTTATGTTCTTTTTTTGGGGGGCAGTGCCTCGCGCAGCTTGTGGGATCTTAGTTCCCCAACGAGGGATCGAACCCGGGCCCTCGGCAGTGAGAGCGCAGAGTCCTCACCACTGGACCACCAGGGAATTCCCATTCTCTCATGTTTTTCACGGTGGTGGTTCTCGTGGGCGCCGCCCCCAGCTGACTCTGGCATTCTCCAGGACAGATGTGAGGCTGGGTCTCTTTGCCTGTTGCTGAAATCTGTTTGGCACATGGTGGGCACTCCACTGCTGTCGTTGAATTTCACACTGTAGGAGAGACTCTGTACGTCTCAGGATGGCCCCCAGCAAACAGGCCTGCCAAGGCAGTTGCAGGTGTGAGTCCCGCCTGGAGCAGAATTAAAGCTGGGCAAAACTGGGTTTGGGAGGATTGGAAACTTGGATAAGGACTTGCTTTGGCTTTCAAGCACTGCCTTGCCAGGTGTGTAAAAGCCACGTAGTCCCCTGGTGGAAATAATGTTTTGGGACAAGAGCCCAAGGCTGGGGGCCCTGGAGAGTCCAGTCCCACAAAGGAACAGCCCAGCCTCACATCAGTGGGTCCCGAGATTTTCTCAGTCAGGCTAGGCTGGATCATGGTGCAGTAAGAAACAGCCCCAACTCTCAGTGGCTTAAACAGCAAAAGTTTATTTCTTGCTCATACCACTTAGCCACCGCAGGTCAGTGCGGTAGGCATGTCCTGTTCTTTGTAGTCTCCTAGAAACCTGGGCTGGTGAAAGGCGCTCCATCTTGAGGTAAGGCCATCTGCACCCAAGTGCTTAAAAGCTGGAAGCAGTCCTCAACACTTCAGCTCGCATTCCACTGGCCAAAGCCAACCAAACCTAACTTCCCGGCCAGCTGGGATCACGAGGAAGTGACAAGGTGCTCAGCGGAGGAAAAACAATACTCGCAAACCCCTAAGACGACCGCAGAGGGGAAACTGGCCGGTGGAGGAGGAGGGCTTGTTCTGGCTGCAGACCCCCTCTCCACCCAGACCGAGCCGGATGTGGGGACAGAGCCCACCTGTGGAGCTCTGGGCACCCCAGCAAGCTTTACCTTCCCAAAGCTTTCTCGTCAGGCTGTGAAATCAAGCTTAGGACACTCCACAGCCCTGGTCATTCTAACCTCATGACGGCGGTCATCAGGACCGGGGTTTAAAAAACCTTCAGGAGGGGCTTCCCTGGTGGTGCAGTGGTAAAGAATCCGCCTGCCAATGCAGGGGACACAGGTTCGTGCCCTGGTCTGGGAAGATCCCACATGCCGCGGAGCAAGTAAGCCCGTGCGCCACAACTGCTGAGCCTGCGCTCTGAAGCCCGGGAGCCACCACTGCTGAAGCCAACGTGCTGCAACTACTGAAGCCCACACGCCTAAAGCCCATGCTCTGCAACAAGAGAAGCCACCGCGTGAGAAGCCTGCACACCTCAACGAAGAGTAGCCCCTGCTCGCTGCAACTAGAGAAAGCCCACATGCAGCAACAAAGACCCAAGGCAGCCAAAAATAAATAAATAAATGGATTTATTTTTTTAAAAAAAAAAAACAACCTTCAGCAGCCAAAGGGCTTTTGGTGTTATTGTTGGATTTTCAGGAACTAAGGAATAAAAAGGTGAAGTGAGGACAGAAACACAGTTTAAAACAAAAGCAAAGATGCCTCTGCCTCTGCCTCTGCCAGGAGTGTTGGACAAATACAAACAGGGCTGGGCTGCAGGGAGATGCCCTCTGCAGAGCACGACTCGGGATGCCATGTGCATCAGGATTCAGAGCCCACCAGGAGGAAGGATTGTCCCTCCAGCCTCCGCAGCAAAGGCAAAGCTTCTGAGCCGGAGAAGGGCAACAGGAAGACATTTGCTGAGACGACTTGGTGGCGGGGGAGGACATGGAAACCGAAAGACATGTGTGGGGCTTTTGCCCCTGCTTCTCTTGGACTGAAACAGCCCAAGTCGCATCCCTCGCCCCAGCCATACAGCCTTGTTCCTTAGGTCTTGGGTTACCTGTCGCTTCTCTGGGAAGTGTCCCCTGGCCTCCCAAGCTGGGCTGGCTGGCCCTCCTTTGTGCTCCCTCAGCATCCTGTGTTCTTTCTACCCCAGCAACGCTGTGGCCTTAGCATCTATTACCACCCCAGCAACAAACAGGACGTGCTGTGACTCTGAGAAGGAAAGAATGATGAGACTGGTGAGGGGCCTGGATCTGGAGGTAGCTGACTAAGCCTGGGAGCTGCAAGGTCAATGCGGGGTCCTCATTGGTTGCTCAAGGCTTCCTGAAGCACTGCTGCAGGGCCATTCCCAGATCTGACAACTCAAACCCCTGGGTTCCAGCCCAGACTCCAGGGACCTCCAGGCCAGCCCAAGGCTCTTCAGAGCAAAAACCTGAGCTGCCAAACTGCCTTGTCCATGTCCATCCGCTAGATGCCTTGGTTTGCTCCACCCTTGGTGGCCACCCTTTCAACCAGCCACACATAACTTACAGTGGCAGGTTCTGGGGCCTCATCCCTCATTCATCGGGCCAGGGATACTCTAGTATTATGCTCTTCCAGGGAGGAGGAGTTTACCTCCCCTCCCAGAAACATCTAGAATGTCCCCATACTTTCTCCTGAATCTGTCTCTCCAGAATCTCTGGGGAGCAGACCACCCCTGGGCACTGGGACACAGGAGTTCCTTGGTCACACCTACCCCCTGGCTCTCAGTGCCTCAGTTTATCCATATGTAAAACTCGGGCTGCATCAGCCCCTTCTCACATTACAGAGATTTGGAAAATGTTAATATGAAAGCACTGGCTGCTCTTTGGAGAAAGGGGCTCTATTTTCATGATTTTGTCCTCTAGCGCCCTGCCCGCCACCTCCCTGGAAACTTCTGGAATGTGCTGCATAGGCCATACTAGAGAGGGGAACCCAGGGAAGTGTGGGGGTCAGGAAGCGAACCGTCTGAGGCCTGGGAACATTCAAACACAGGCAATGGTTTCGTCCAAGTGCCTTTAGTTCAAAGGGCCACTGATTAAGGTAGGGTCCTTGAGCCAGAAAATCCAAGAATGCCCAGCTTTGGCCCTGGGGAGGTCAGCTGGAGGAAGGGACCCTTCAGAAATTCGGAGAGGCCTGTAGAAAGGGCCTCCAGGTGTGGGCCACCCTGGGCACCAGGCCAAGCTGCTCGACCTGCAGCCGCGTAGGCCTGTAGCCGTTGAGGTTGCTGTAGAGAGCAAACAGGCCATCATGGGGCCTCGGGGAGAAGTGGGCCTGTGAGGTCAGGGCCCTCCAAGGGCCATGATAGGGCTGGAACCTAGGGGCCAGAGGTGGGTTTGGGGCCAGGGGGCTGCCGGGCCCCGAGGACGTGGACAGACTCCGGTTCTGGGGGTTGCTGCCTGTCGACAGGCTGCTGAAGGGGTTGGAGGACGTGCCGTCGCTGGTGGAGCAGCTACTGCCACTGAGGCGGCCGGGTCGGGGGCCGGGGGCTGCTCTGGGCTGGAGGGGTGCGGCCGGCCTGGGCGACTTGAGGCCCATCACGGGCTTGGAGGAGGCGTAGAGGTGGCAGAACTCCTCGTCAAACAGCTCCACCGCCTGGCCCGTGAACTTGGAGAGGATGTTTCTGTGCACATGCCCACAGAGCCAGGTGAAGCTGGAGGCGAGAGGAGAGAGAGTGAGGGCTGGGGATGGGGAGGGCTTGGGCACCCTGCGCCCGAAGGGCCACTAACGCGTGCCCACCGCTTCTCCGCGCCGGCTGCTTCCACCCAGGCCCAAACCCTCCCCTCCCACAGATGGGAGAACTGAAGCTCAGAGACCAGCAAGTGTTTGCAGGGGAGTAGCTAAGATGCAGAGTGAATCCGGGCCTCCGGTCAGTGTTCCTTCCTGGTGCGCAGATTATGGCCCCTTAGAAGATCCCTGTGGAGGCCCAAAGGGACCGAGTGCCAGTGTCCCCAATTCTGTGCTGATGTGAGTCACCAGCTGCTGGGGCCTTAGCGGCTCCACCTGTGACAGGTGTGACACCTGCCTCTTCTAACCAAATAGGTTAGCAGTCTGGGGCTGCTCCTTGGAAGGAAGGGCTGTATTTCCATGAAAAGCTGAAGGGTGTAGCCCAGTTTTCAGGCAAATGGGCCGGAAGGGGTGCGAGTGGGGGGAAGACTCCTGTGCTCTTTGGGGGATGGAAAGGAGAACACAGGGGTGAGCCCACAGGATGGGAAAGATGCCGCATCAGTGGGCTTGCCCAGACACCCACGGGAGGCCGCCCTTAAGCAGAGGCCTTGGCCTTCTCTCCATTTACACATTTTAAATGGAAACAAAATGTTCAAGGCATTTGTGTGTTACCTTTTATGATTCCCTAATTTAAACAGATTCCTTTCTATCTCTGATGGGAAACTCCCCTCATCACCCCACTCCCCGCAAAAAAGCCTGGTGGCAGCACAGGAGACGCACCAAGAACATCATTTGAGAGATTCCTGGGTCCCTAATACTGTGGACCTAGGCGTGGGGAGCAATGAGGACAGCATGGTCAGAGGGGGACAGGGTCACTGTGGGGGACAGAAAGGACCCAACCAAGAGTCTCAGCCTCCAGCCCCCAGCCCCCAGCCCGCGTGTCTTGCCACCAAAAGGCGGACCCAGCTTCTGGAGTCCCCTGCTCTGTGAGGCAGGGCAGGGCCCACGCAAGGCCGGAGCAATCCTGGGAAGAGCAGCGAGGCTTTGTTTAAACCTCACCTCCTGCCCGGGAGCCACCCATGCACCCCAGAGAGGTGAGCAGCTGATACCGTGCCTCTGGCCAACCAGGTGATGGGGAAGGCAGCAAACTCTGGGACAGCCGGACTCTTGGCTACACGAAGAAATCAATCGCCCTGTGTTCTTTGGAATCAGGCTAGATTAGAACAAGCAACTGCATGCTTTCTTAACAAAGAAGGTCTAGGGGACTTCCCTGGCGGTCCAGTGGTTGAGACACCCTGCACTTCCACTCCAGGGGTCATGGGTTCGATCCTTGGTCAGAGAACTAGGATCCCTCCTGCCACATGGCCCCCCACCCAAAAAAAAGGCAGGTCCAAAGGTGCCCTGGCAGTGTTTCAGGGCCCCATGCACCCTCTGTGCCCCTGTGCCCCTTGTGTATCCCTGCACCACCTGAGTGCCATCCCCTGACCCTGCTCGCTGCTCATGGGTTTCCCTCCTCTACACCCCACATGTCCATTCATCCTGTGCTCTAGCTTTTACACTTTCTTTTATCACCACCCATGGTAAGAATTACATTTTATTTTTATTGTTTTTTTGGCCCTTAAGTACAGATAGTTGATTTAATCATAATTTTTGGCTCAAGACTCACTCTCATCATTGATCTATTAATGGCCCATTTACATTTCTGCAGCTTTATTTTATTTTTTGGCCACGCCAAGCGGCTTGTGGGATCTTAGTTCCCCGGCCAGGGATTGAACCCGGGCTCTTGGCAGTGAAAGTGCAGAGTCCTAACCATTGGACCACCAGGGAAATCCCTTTACTTAGTTATTTTAAATAATCTAATAAGCACCTATGAACCCATCACCTAAAATAAAAAGCTAGCATTGACAATAACCAGCATCTAATCACATGGTCCCTCCTAGGAACCCATCCAGTTTCCCCCAAATAGAGGAAGTCATCACCCAGAAGCCTGTGTCATGGTTCCCAAACTTTCCTTTTTCTATAGTAAGAAAAAGTTTTCTATACTCTTGAAAGTACCGTCAGCCCTCCATATACTCGAGTTCTGCATCCGATGATTCAACCAACCACAGATGGAAAATATTCAGAAAAAAATTTTCCAGAAAGTTTCAAAAGGCAAGACTTGAATTTGCCCCATTGGCAGCTCTTTACATAGTATTTACGTTGTATTAGGTATTATACGTGATCTAGAGATGATTTAAAGTATTCAGGAGGATATGGGTAAGTTATATGCAAATACTACACCATTTTATATAAGGCACTCGAGCATCCTCAGATTTTGGTATCTAAATCCCCCACAGATGCGGAGGAACAACTGTAAATATTTCTATTTTCGTTGTTTTTAACATATATCTTTGGGGATTAATCTTTGGGGATTTTTTTTCACTTCAACATTGCAGTTTATCCATGTTATCTCTTGTTGCTGTACTTCACTTGTCTTTGACTGTTGTATGATATTCCACTGGGGGCTATATCCTGGTTTATTCATACATTCTCTCATTGAGAGGCATCTGGGTTGTTTCCATGGTTCTCCTGTTGTGACCAGTGCTTCTGTGAACACTCTTATACCCGTCTTCTACTGTCCTGCGGACCCGTTTCTCTTGGAAATACACCTAGGAGTGGAATTGCTGGACAAAGCTAGGTGAATGTTCAGCTTTAGAGAAAATGCCACACTCTTTCCAGAGTCACTGTGCCGATTTGCAATCCCATCAGCAGTGTAGAGATTTGTAAATGCACTCTTTGTACTGTCAGGCTTCTTACTGGCTGGCCAGAAGTTTGCTCAGCTTTTTCTGTAAGATGCTATGGAAAAACCTAAATGAACTTTTTGGCCAACCCAATTTTTTTTTTTTTTTTTTGCTGAATAGGTATAAAATGGTTAACTCATTCTAGCCTTGATTTGCATTTTGCTGGTCACTGAGGATGCTGAACATCTTTTCCTGTGTTTCCTCCCCGTGAACCGCCTGCTCTCACCTCCCCCACCCCCACCCCACACTTTCATTGTTCTGTTTCTTTTGTGGTTTGTGGGAGTTCATTGTGATTCTTGACACTAATCTTGTCAGGGCATCATGAAAACCTGCTCCCAGTTTGTAATCTGACTTTTCACATTCTTTGAGCTGTCTTTGAGGGAACCAGAGTTCTTAATTGTAATACAGTCAGATTTAGCAATCTTTTTTGTGTTCTGTTTAACACAGAGCGGGGGCTATGTTAAGTCACCTAATCCTTATCCTAAGGTCTAAAAGACATTCGTCTATATTTTCTACTAAGAGTCTTAAAATTTGTTTTTGACATTTAAGTTCTTTTAATCTATTAGGAGGTGATTTTGTGTGTGTGCACCGCATGTGTGAGTGTGTATGTGTGAAGTAGAATCCACCTTCTCACATGGAGCATTTTTTTTTCCAGTTTCACCTTTCCCCACTGCTCTGACATGCCCTGTCATGTGGGAATCTGTGTCTGGGCTTTCTGTTCTGTTCCATTTGTCACTTTGTGTGTGTCCTTCACCCAATGCCACATTGTCTTGGTTACCACAGCTCCATCTGCAAGGGCAAGTCCGCCCTGCCTGTTCTTCTTCAGACTCATCTTGGCTGTTCTTGGAGAAATACATCTTATTGATACACTGTAACCTCCTCACATACACAGATACGTACATAACCTCACAACAATCTCCAGAACATCCTTTACCTCAGTGCTCTGATTACTTTTGTTCTGTCCTATTTCATTTTTGAAGAATTCTGGGGATCAGCCACTAAATCAATTTCATAGACAGGGATGCACAGTTTCAAAAGTTGTATTCCTCTAGCCATACTGGATGGCCAGGACCTAACATGAACATCCATTCATTCAACAAATATTTATGGTCATGTATAAACATACCGGCACTGTATTAACTGTACTTCCTGCCAGGAAGCAATAGAAAAGAAAACAGACCCAGCTCAGGCCCCGACGTCATCTTTCTTAAATCTTGGCTAAACAAGTTCACAGAAAAGGTCTCTAGGGAATGATCTGGAAGCTGCCTCCGGCAAGATGAGTTAGCAGGGTAAGGACAACAGGATTGAGCTGTCCAGCAAAGGGAATAAACGGCAAGTGTAAAGACCCTGAGGCATGAAAGACCTGGGGAGAGGCCAGTGTGGCTGCAGCACAGAGGAGGGGAAGAAGAATTCTGCTAAGACAGAGGCCGCAGTAAGAAGGTGGATTTTTTTTCCCCCCTAGGAGCAATGACATGCATCGAAGGATTTTAAGGATGGAAGTGATTTGATCTTGTTTGTGTTTAAAAATCTTTCTGTTCCTGGTAAAGCCCAGGGTGGCAGCAGGGGTCAGGGCAGGAGTGGACTCAGGAGCCGGTTGGAAGGCCATGCTGATATCATGCTGTCGCTCATGCTGTTGCAGCTGCCTGATTTTGCACCTCACCCCTGCCCCAAACTTCTTCATCCTCCAAGCCTCAATCCAGCCTCCTGGACCTGCCGGCAGAAGTGGGAGCTCCCTCCTGGCTGACCCCAGAGCACTTTCTTAGCTCATGCTGATCTTAGAGCATACACCATACCGCACCCTGTGGTCATTCATCTACATTTCCTAAGGAGAGAGAGGAGTTCTGTGTCCCCAGCATGTGGCACAGCCCTATGCTGGTGAGACCCTCAACAAGAGCTGAAATGTTGAAATGCACACCCTCCCCACTCCCACCCCCACGACTCAGCCAGAGAAATGGACAGAGCCCTTCAGTTTGGGAAAACTGTGTGCAACCAGAGGGAGGGGCCCAGAGACAGGTGGACTGAAAGGATGGGGTGAAGGCTTTTCTGATTGATTTTTTGTTTTTATTGGAAACAGCTCTAAGGGTCCCAGGGAAAAGGATCCTCTGAAAGGCTGGCAAACAGATCACCTTTGAATGTTGAGAGCAAAAACATTATAGTTGTCCTGCCCTCCCTCCAGAAGCTGGATTCTCCACAGTTCCCAGGAATGGCCCGGCATGTCTTCAAGCCCACTGCCACCCTCCTCCTGGTACCTCCCATATCAAGCCCGACCTGGCCTCAGCAGGCACTAACGAGCTGGAGATCCTAGTCAAGGAAGCTGGTGACCCTGACCCAATCACCTAGCCTCTCTGTGCCTCAGTTCCCATCTGTCATTTAGAAGAATAATGCCTCCCTCAAAATGTCACGAGGATTAAGGGACTTCCCTGGCTGTCCAGTGGTTAGGACTCTGCACTTCCACTGCAGGGGGCATGGGTTTGCTCCCTGGTTGGGGAGCTAAGATCCCGCATGCCATGTGGCAAGCCAAAAAAAAAAAAAAAAAGAAGTCACGAAGATTAAATCCTTACTAAAGGTCTGATCGCACCTGGCCCAGGGCCTGGCACAAAGCTCAGCAAGGTGGTTATGCTTCCTTCTGCCCCTTCCAAGGGCAAGGCCACCCGTGCATTATGAGCTCAAAGGGCAAATACAAATGAAACCTGAGAGAGTTAATTCTCCTTATTGAAAATAAGAGGAGAGGCTTCCCCCCTCTTCATCTCCTTTCAGAATTTCTTTCTCTGTCCTTTTCAAATGTATGGAAATCTTTGTAATGGCTAAGTAAGCCACTTGCCAGTCGCACAACTGGTTGCTCAAAGATGGGGAAGGGGAAGTGACCGCTTAGTGGTGGAGGGGCTGTGGATGTGTCATCCCCACGTCTGTGTATGCCGCTCTGACAAAAGACGTTATTTTGAGCTGAAGGAATTTGAGAAGCAGGTGCAGGAAGGACTCTCTGGCCTCCCCCTTCTCCCTGAAGCCAGTCACAAGGCCCTCATGTGAGAGATGCCCTCCCTGTACCCAGAGGAAAGGAGCATCCTTATCTCCAAGGGCAGGGGGACTCAGAGGGATCCGAATGGACCAGCCTTGCTCTGTTTCCCCCAGTAACTACCCTTAGCTCTTCCCTTTCGTCCTATCACGTTTTACCGTGGTTGTCCGTTCTTCATCCAACCTCATATAAAAACACTAAGGTTTAACCATTTCTTTGGGTCTTCATTTCCTTTTGAAGGCTCCTGTGTCACGTAAAACTTGTATTAAATAGACTTGTCTGCTTTTCTCCTGTTCATCTCTCTCTCACCAGTCCATTTTACAGGGCCCCAGCCAGAGAACCGAGAAGGATATTAGAAAAAAGTGTTTCCTGGGACTTCCCTGGTGGTCCAGTGGTGGCACGGGACCACTGTGCTTCCACTGCAGGGAGCACGGGTTCGATCCCTGGTCAGGGAACTAAGGTCCCACAAGCTGTGTAGCCGAAAAAGAAAAGAGTTCTTCCTCCCCGTACAATGGGTGCGTGGTTTCTTTGGGGGCAATGGAAGTGTTTGGAGCTAGATAGTGGTGATGGTTGCACACACTGTGACTGTACTACGTGCCTCTGAATTGTACATTTTAAATGGTTAATTTATGTTATTGTGAATTTCACCTAATAAAAAAGAGAGCGAGAATTCCTCTGCTTTGACTGACCCCTCCCTCCAGGCTTGGCTCCTGGGGTCTGGGGCAACTGCCCAGGCCCGGCCCTCACCCTTGCCCTCCAGGTGGTGAACTCGGTCTAGTGGTGCTTGGTCAAGGTCAGAGGTCAAGGTCAGAGGCCTGATGTAGGGTTTTAGGCTGAGCTCCTGCCCTGAGCTTTATGTCCTTGCTGCCCAGAGGCCTTTGTCCCTCTCTAGGGAAAGAACAAAAGGCTGATAAGGTGGCTTTGGCCACTTGGGGAGGGGAGTTCAGCCCCACCTCAGCCTCTTACAAACAACCAAGGGCTGGAGACAGGGCCTGAGAATCAGAAGCAGGGGGGCTCCTTTTCCACAGGTGCCCCCGGATGGAGCAGAGGATGAGGGGAGAGGCTGTGGGTGGAAACAGACGTGGGCTCAGTGGCCCCAGGACACTGGAGGTGTCCCCTCCGGGCTGCCTCGTCCCTGAGCCCCCTCCCTGCACACTAGTTGTAAAACCTCAGCTCTTCCCCTCGCAGAGGGACAGTGCCTCCCAGCTTCCTTTACTGCAGCCTGTGAGGTGGAGGCCACAGGCCCTTCGCACAGCTGAGGAGAACAGGCTCAGGAAGAGGTGGAAATGGGGAGCCAGAGAGGGGCACCCTGGCGCCATCCCAGGCCCCCTTCCCTCCCCTGGGTTTGTTATCGGTTACCCGCCTAGTTTGAGCAGAGCTGCAGGAGGGAGCCCCATCCTGTTCCATGCCTGCAGCAGGCCTGGTCTGTATCTACTAGGTCTCTACATAGCTGGTGAGCGAATGAAGGAACAGAGAGGTGCAGTGACTTGCCCGAGGTCATCCAGCCAGGAAGCTGCAGAGCTGGGAACTGAACTTAGCTTATCTATCTTCTAGGCTGAGCTGCTGCCACTTCCCGTCCCTAGTGCCAGCCTGAGGTCCCATGAAATTTGGAGACACTTCTGACAGGGAAGTGGAGGAGGGGCCAGGAAGCTGGTGGTCAGGGGCCACAGAGGGTGACGCTTGTAATCTTATCTAGGACATGGTGACAGCTCAGAAAGCCCTGGCAATTCTGAAGTGAGAGGAGGGCTGTCTCGGTGCTCTCCAGCCTTCTCGGGGCCCACACACCCTCTCCCCCAGCCAACGGGGCGTCGCCCAGGCCTGCTCTGCTGGGCAGCCCTTCACGACCAGCGTCTTCTCAGCCCACACCCTTTCAAGTCTTGCCTATTACGTGTCCCTTCCCTTGGGGCTTTGGCTGGCTGATAGCAACCGCTTACTGAGCACCTACTGTGTGCTGGGAGCTACACTAGGCTTTGCAAATTTTATCTCGTTGAGTCTTAACAATAGTCTGCAAGGGGAAGTATTGTTATCCCCATTTTACGGATGAGAAAAGTGATGCTAAAAAGAATTGCACACTTTAAATGGGTGAAGTATCTGACATGTGAATTACATCTCAATACATTCACTATATTAAAATAACCAAACATTTTAAAAATAAAATGGGGCCCCCATACACAACCAAACAAATCACATGGCTTTAGAATCACACCTGAGAGATCTGAGGAGGGAAACAGGATTTTATGTCCTATTGCCACGCAAAGGGAAACCAAGGCACTTGGAAGTGTCTCCCTACCCCGAAGTCCTCCCAGGAAGGGCCCAGATTTTCCCCTTTCACGCAGGCTGGTCCTGCCTCCAGCCTCGTGTATATGATGAGCCCCCAGCTCCCCCAGGGCGTTGCCGGTGGGCCTGTGGGCCTTGGCCTCCGCAAAGCCCCGACAGAAGGTGAAGCGCAGCGCTCACCTGTACGATCCGCACAGCACGTATCTCCAGTCCGAGATGATGAACTTGTCCTGGATTTGGCCGGCGAACTTCCTGCCTGACTTGGCGCAGTACACCTCTCCTTCCACGCTCCGGATGGAAACGTTCTGTTGCAAGGGAAGTCAAGGTATCCTCGCTAATTGTGTACCCAGAGACACACACTTGCCTAAGAAAACATCTGGAAGGATGCTTGCCAAGAGTAGAAGGGTTATTGCTAGCTGGTGAGATTGTGGGCCATTGTTATGTTTTCCTTGGCCGAATTTTCTAAATTTTCTTCAATGTCCTGACATTATTTGAGTAATGGGGGAAAAGAAAAAAGAAAAAGAAAAGAAAAGAAAGGGGAGATGGTAGAATTCAAACAAAGCAGAAAGTAGAAGGAAGATGCGGGCCTGGTGTCCACAGAGCCCTCAGTCCAGGCTCCCATGGCCCACAGAGGCCTGACAGGCCCAACCTCACCCTGTAAGTGGCTTTAGTGACATGAGTCCCTGACTCCAGGCTGGTCAGAGGGAAGGCCCAGTGCAATCAGAGGGGGCGGCTTTGTGGAGACCTCAGTGGACCCTAGATTGCTGTAAGAAAAGGTGTGGCCACAACCCAAATTGTGGCCCTGTTTGTCCCTTTCCTCCCCAGTGGCACCCGCTGCTCCAGCCCTCAAGCCAGCACCCCTGGAAGCTGAAGAAATGAAAGGCAGGTGAGGCAGGGGGCTGTCAGAGGCCAGCGGGACGCTTCTGGTGCCGAGAATGCCTGCTGGTAGCTGGACGGGCTCTGGGAAGGGGTTGCCCAGCGCCTCCAACCACTCCTTCCAGCCTCTCCACAAGCTCTGGGGGTGGCGGGAACAGGGCCACGTCCCACTGTCCCTTGGTGCAGCGGGTGTGGGCCACGAGGACAAGGCCCGCACTGACTCTCTGGACCTGTTTCGATGGCCTCATGCTGAGGCCGTGTGATCCACGTTACGTCAAGCAGACCCAGCAGTCGGGGGACCTGAGGCCTGTGGCGACCGGAGGTGCCTGGACTCAGCTGCATCCCGGTCAGTGTGGAGGGGAAGGGAAGGAGGAAGGCGGGGAGGTTGGGGTCTCCCGGGGCTGACCTGCCTGAGCTGGGGGGCAGTCACCAAGGAAACCACCTGTCAGCTGTTCAGCTGGGTCTGCTTGTAAAAGCTGTGGGCGGTTTCACGTTAGAGCTTGAATTAGCTGCCCCAAATTTGCCGTGACTAAGTGAACCCTCATCTCTGGGTTTCCCTTCTCCTTGCTGGAAGAAGGAAGTGAGGAGTTTGGTTAAGTCCAAGAGGATCAGCATCCTGTTGGGGCCGTGGAGCCCTAAAGATGCGTCCCACAGGTCCTGGATGTCTCACTGCCCCAGAAGTGCACCCACCGGGTCTCCTCAGCTGAGAGGAGAAAAGGCAGAGGTCGGGCCCCTTTATCCTTCCCAGCCCCCAGTGGAGCTGTGTGAGGTCAAAGGGCTATGAGCGGGAATGATGGAAATCTCTTCCAGGCCAGGTCCTAAAAACATCCCTCAGAATCCTCCCTCCCTCTCTCTCCCTGTCACTATGTCTCGGGGGCCGTGTATTCCTTGTGGTGCAGCTACAAGGTAAGGGAGGGCCGTCTGAACTGGACTTTGAACAAGAAAGGAATGTGTGTTAAGCCATTGAGATGGAGGCATGCGTTACCACAGCGTAGCCTATTCTATCCTAACACAAAATACCTTTTACACTGTCACGGGACCCTACCTTGAGGTGACTGTCAGAGATCTGGGCTTTGTCACACATCTCCCGGAAGAGCTTCACGCCTCCCTGGTCCAGGAGCACACAGACGAACACCCCGCGCTTGTTGGCCGCCTCTAGGATGTCACAGAAGATCTCCACGTCTGTGAACACATCCATCAGGATGGCCAGGACCTGGGCCAGGGCAGAGGGGTCGGACACCAGAGAGTCAGGGCCAGGTGCTGACTTCTTTCAGACAAACCCCCTCAGTCCCAGCCAGCCTGGGAGAGCTGTTCCCTTTGCTGCTGCACTGGAGCGGGGAGGGTCTGACAGGGCAGGACTCAAGGAGGGGCGCAGAGCTGCAGTGCGGGCCCTGCCTCTGTCCTGACGTCATCTTTCCAGCCCCACCACAGATCCTCTGGCCTCTCCACCCACTGCTGGCATGGAGAGTGCAGAGGAGAAAGGGGAGATGAGCAAAAAGATGAGGCGGGGGTGGAGTGGGGGGGAGATGAGGCCAAGGGGCGGTGGCCTGGCAGGGTCACAGGAGAGGGACAGATTTAAAGTCACAGGTTCTCAAACATTTGGAGCTTTAAGACGCTCTAGGGCCACTGGCTTTCAAATGTTTTTAAGCCGTGGAATCCTCGCCTCAAACAAAATCCCTGTGGAGACCCCAGGGGATATAGACTAGACTAGGCTGAGCTGCCCCAGTGGGAGGGAGAAGGGAGTCCAGCTCAGCCAGCAGGTACTGCATCCTCCATCATAGCAGAAACTTGGGGGGTGGGGGGCCCTAGATAGCCAACAACGGGGAGAGACGTGTGTGTTCCTGCCTGCCAGGCACCCCTCCTTCCTGCCAACAGCACCCCGAGCTCACTTTATTTTATTTTTGGCCTATACCGTGCGACTTGTGGGATCTTAGTTCCCCAGCCAGGGATAGACCCCGGGCCTCCTGCAGCGGAAGCGCCCATTCCTAACCACTGGACCGCCAGGGAACTCCCCCAAGCTCACTTGAAGGAATTACCTCTGCTCCACCATGCATGTGCTTTGGGTGGGTTTCCTGCCGTGCCCTGGATTGGGTGCGGGGGAGGCACACTGAAGCCAGACCACTGGCCACAGGGATTGGCCCAAAGGTGGTCACATGACACGTTATCCTCATGGGAGTCAGCCCAGGACTATTGCTGGGACTCCTGGGGAGAGGAGGCATTCCTTCTACTGGGATTGCTTAGCTAGTAGATTATAAACTACGGCTGCTGGCAGCCATCTTGCCCCATGTGGGGGCAGCTTGCCTGAAAGCAAAGCTGGATCTGGAGAAACCAGGGCTAAGAGGTGGAGACAGATGCCCAGCAGCATCCTTTCGACATCTGATTTCAGTTACCCCTGAAGCCAATCTTATGCTGGACTTGTCCACTGAGGACGTCAATGCATGGTCCCCTTCTTAAGCTTTTTGGGGTTACTTTCTGTGATGTTGTGACTTATAATAAGAAATGTATATTTGGTCTTCATATCAGTTTCTGGCACAGAGCTCCTAATACCCTGGGAATTTCCAACCTGATGAGAGCTGAGAGCAATAAAGGGGTCTTTTGTTATGTTCATGAGGAGACTTTCAGACCTAAGGACATTGGCACTTAAGGATGTGGAGCTCTTTGCCAGGAGGACCAACCTTGTGACCAGAGGGTTGGAACTTTGAGTCTAACCCCACAGCCTCTGGTGGAGAAGGGAGGAGCTGGAGGTTAATCAGTCACCAATGGCCAATGATTTGATCAATCACGCCTATGTAATGAAGCTCCATAAACACCCAGAAGGAGAGGGTTCAGAAAGCATCTCGTTGTTGGACACGTGAGGTTTAGGGAGGTTGGTGCACTCAGAGAGATGCACTGTGCATCTCTTCCCTCTGGCTGTTCCTGAGTTATATCCTTTTATAATAAACTGGTACTCTATTAAGGAAAAAGTTTCTCTGACTGCTCTCAGCCACTCTAGCAAATTGATCAAACCCAAGGAGGGTGTTGTTGGAATCTCTAATCCGTCGCTAGTTGGTCAGAAGCACAGGTGACAATCTCGGCTTGCGATTGGCATGAGTTGAGTTGTAGGACACCCAGCTGATGTCCAAGAATTGCTTGGTGCTGTGGGAAAGGCTCCCACACAGTGGAATGGAACAGAACCAGAACTCTTTGTCACTCAATCAAAAGCCCTTCTAGTACCTAAATTGTGGTGTGTTGAGAAGTGGATTATTAGGCAGCCAGTAAAAATGATCATTATAATGGTTACATAGAAACTATAGGACTTCCCTGGTGGTGCAGTGGTTAAGAATCTGCCTGCCAATGCAGGGGACACAGGTTCGAGCCCTGGTCCAGGAAGATCCCACATGCCGCGGAGCAACTAAGCCCGGGCACCATAACTACTGAGCCTGCGTGGCACAACTACTGAAGCCCGTGCGCCACAACTACTGAAGCCTGCACACCTAGAGCCCATGCTCCGCAACAAGAGAAGCCACCGCAATGAGAAGCCCTCGAACCACAATGAAGAGTAACCCCTACTCACTGCATCTAGAGAAAGCCCACGCACAGTAACGAAGACCCAACGCAGCCAAAAATAAATAAATAAATTAAAAAAAAAAGAAACTATAAATCACGGTGAAATATTAAAGTAAAACTTGCTGTTTAATATATGCTCAACAAATGTGCATTAACAATTAATGAATTAAGTGAAAAAAGAAAAAACCAAAGCACAAAATGATAGCATGTCCATTATTATTGCCAGCAAGGGAAGGTGGTGTATGGACAGATGAGTGCAAAGCAAAAACTAACAGTCATATTTGGATGGGGGACTATGGCGATCTTTTCTTCAACATTACCTGTAATAATAACGTTCAACCACTTTTCTACTAATTACAATAAATTTTTTTGACCATCCACATCTGGGAAGTAGCAAGGACAAGAAGAGTGTCATGGAGGCAGGTGAAGGAGATGGCTGGTACCCACTCGGGGCTGACTTTCTGCTCAGCTGATGTGGGTGTCTGGACCGGGGACGGAACTGTGAAGAAATTGCTCACCCTCGGCTAGAGGTCACTAGAGCTAGAGCTGCTCTAGTAGTGAGGCCCCTGATCCTTTAGAGCCATGGCCCTGTTAACACACAATTAGGTATATGTGCACATTGAAGCTTATGGCACCAATAAGGTCCTCTCTCCTGAAAGATAAATGCCTCCTCATCCAAGGTATTGGCAAAAGAGACAATGCTCTCTCCCCAGCAGGTCAGTAAATCCTCCCAGTTGTGTTCCAGTGAGTCTTCGTTGGCAGAGACAGGGCTGGTAAGCAGGTGACCGATTGACAGAGGAGGGGAGAGGTTTGCAAAAAACCCAGCGTCCTGACTTAAGCGATGCTTGGAAGGACAGGCTCATGATAGCTAGGTTTATCTTGTTTGCCTCCTTTTGGGATTGCCTCCCAGCTGGATCGATTCAAGGCCAATAACTTCTTGCATCCCCTACGTGGGCGTTCTACCTCGCAGGGTGTAGTGTGTTGATCAATCAGGCCCCAAAAGATATGTCCGCATCCTAACCACCAGAACCGTGGATGTGACCTCATTTGGAAAAAAGGTCTTTGCAGATGTAATTAAGATTCTCAAGATGAGATCATCCTGGGCTTTCTGGTGAACGCTAAGTCTAATGACAAGTGTTCTTATAAAAGGCCCTCAGAGGAGAGACAGGGAGAAGAGGATAAGGCCATGTGAGGACGGAAGCAGAGACTGGACTTCTGTAGCCACAAGCCAAGAATCACCTGAGCCACTAGCAGCTGGGAGAGGAGGGAAGGATCCTCCCCTAGAGTTTTTCGAGGGAGTATGGCCCAGCTGACACCTTGATTTTGGACTTCTGGCCTCCAGAACTGTGAAAGAATACTTATCTGTGTTTTGTTTTGTTTTGTTTTAAGGGTTGTTTTTTGATAAATTTATTTTATTTTATTTTTGGCTGCGTTGGGTCTTCGTTGCTGTGTGCGGGCTTTCTCTAGTTGTGGCGAGCGGGGGCTACTCTTCATTGCGGTGCACATGCTTCTCATTGCGGTGGCTTCTCTTGTTGCGGAGCACGGGCTCTAGGCGTGTGGCCTTCAGTAGTTGCAGCACGTTGGCTTCAGCAGTGGTGGCTCCCGGGCTTCAGAGCGCAGGCTCAGCAGTTGTGGCACGCGGACTTAGTTGCTCCACGGCATGTGGGATCTTCCCAGACCAGGGCTCGAACCCATGTCCCCTGCATTGGCAGGCGGATTCTTAACCAATGTGCCATAAGGGAAGCCCTTATCTGTTGTTTCGAGCCACGAAATGTGTGATAATTTGTTACGGCAGCCCTAGGAAACTAATACAGAGCAGTAGCACATAGTCCAGGGGAAAAACGATCTGGAAGATAGGGAACTTTAGCTCCAGCTGTGGCGCTAGTGGAGGCTAGCTGAGTGCCTTCGGACAACTCACTTACCATCTCTGGGCCTCAGTTTCTTTACCTATAAAACATTGCACGATAGAAGAGCATTAGCTGTCATGTAAGTTGGGTCTAACCGTAAGCCCAGGTAATATAAACGGAAACATATGCAGAAGTAAAGTGTGTCGTTAAAATATGATTGTGATTTTTATATGCATTATTCTTGAGGAAGTGTGGATAATGTTAGAATACCAGCATGAGAGAATGTTGTTTTAATTCAGGTTATGGGAGACGGTTAAAATTAGTGCCCACACCACTATGGGCATAAAAAAGGAACAGAGTAGGGTTCTTATTAGGGCCAATCAGACGGCCCAGCCCAGAGGTGTGGGGTTGGCTGAGAACAGGAAGGAGGTACTTCCCGTGCTAAGGAAGGAAGTTGGTCTGGGAGCGCTGCCTGGCCGGCAGGCTCTGAGAATCTGGAGTTTCAGTGAGATGGCGGGGCCCAGCCAGGGGGCTGCTGGTCAACTAGGGTGATACCCACAGACAGGGGTCATCCTGCGGAGACCTAAAATTCTGGCTGAGAATCCCTCACTACCTGAGCGGCAGACGTGAGTTCCTCATGGGCTGGAAATCTTGCTGCTTTGGGAAGGGCAGGGGGCAGGAGGGGAAAGAGGATTTGGGTCCTGGTGGGACCACCAAGCATGTTGGGGCCAGTTGTTGGGGGGCACTTAGCACCCCAAGGCCCAGTTTGTGCTTCGATTGCTACTCTTCCCTCTTTCTCTCCTACGTGCTGATGCTTCGTTTTTGAGCTTGCTTTTGGTGGGTGAGTAATAACAGCAGCAACTCTTTCTTTCTTTCTTTCTTTCTTTCTTTCTTTCTTTTTTTTTTTTTTTTTTTTGCGGTACGCGGGCCTCTCACTGTTGCGGCCTCTCCCGTTGCGGAGCACAGGCTCCGGACGCGTAGGCTCAGCGGCCATGGCTCACAGGCCCAGCCGCTCCGCGGCATGTAGGATCTTCCCGGACCGGGGCACGAACCCGTGTCCCCTACATCAGCAGGCGGCCTCTCAACCACTGCGCCACCAGGGAAGCCCCCAGCAACTCTTTCTTGAGCACCTACTCTCAGCCGTATGTTCGTCCCCTGTAACCTTCACGGCACAGTTACCCTGGCTTCCCGGGTGAAGAGCCAGGAGTGCAGAGATGTTAAGTAACTTTCCAAAAGCTGGAATGCGAGGAGATGCCCCAGACCCCAACCCAGAGCCATGCTCCCAACTGCAGTCTACTGCAGGCCTAAGAGAAGGACTCTGATCTCTGCTTACATCAGATACAGCCTGTCCCTCCTCTGCTTGTGGGTTAGGATGGGCCAAGTAGGGAGAGTCAAGCCCTGGGAGGGTTGGGGGACCCCAGAGCAGAACTCAAAGAGAATGTGGACAGAAGAAGGGAAGGGGGCCCAGGTGGACCCTCCCCCGTCACCTATCTGCTGACCACAGTGCGAGGGGGCCAGCAGCCCTTAAAAAGGCAGCAGTGAGAGGACCATCCCCCTGCAACCACATGTTCCCACCTGTTTGTGTCGCCTCTGGGTGTGCCTGGCGCTCCCCTCCCTCACCGCCAATCTGGAGCAGTGACAATATGCCAGCGCTGAGCCCCGCCTCCCAGAGGGGGAGAGGGACTTCCTCTAGGGAACTCCCGTGGGAAGGGAGACAGGCCAATCACAGATCCCAGGAGGATGCCGGGGGCGCAGGGAGCATCTCTGCTGGCCCTTGGGGGCCGTCCCACCCCACTCTGGCAGGACCTAGGTGGGACCTGGGCCCAGAGACCCCACAGGCCTGGCAGGCTAGACCCCTCTCTCCCAGGTCTGCCCGTCCCTCAGCGGCCCTTGTCGGGGGAACAGCCGGAGACCTCGCCCTGGGGACCCTGGTGGTGTTCGAGGCCCTGGAATCCCAGTTGTCAGGCATGAGGCAGACCTGCTCGTCAGCTCCCTGGGGGCGCAGTAGGGGTGGGGGCAGGATTGTGCAGTTCCTGCTCAGACTTCTTGCTGTGTCCCATCCCTCCACCCTTGTCCCTTGTTCAGCTGCTCCCAGGGCAGGGGCTTGGCCTGAAAAGGTGGTCCTTGACACCTAGGGGTGGGGGGAGCTTCTTTGGGACCTTCTCACAGCTGCCCCCTTGGTCCTCTGCATGCTCACCCCACTCTCTCCCTACCTCCCCAGAGAACTGAATAGATTTTTCTCTGTGCAGTGAAAGGGAGAGGGAGAGGGGATCGAGCAGGGACAGGGGGCTTGCCTGCTCAAGTTCTCCACCTTTTTGGTCTTGGGACCCCTTGACACTCTTAGAAGTTACTGAGGCTCCAAAGGGCTCTGGTTTCTGTGGGTCATAACTACTGAGACTTGTCAGATTAGAAACAAACAGAAAATTCTTAGTGTTTATTAGTTATTTTAAAATAACTAATATTCCTCACTTAAAACAATATTAAGCCCATTACATGTTAACATAAATAACAATTTTAAAGCAAAAATAACTATACTTTCCAAAGCAGCAGCAAAATGAGTGAGCAGAATGGCATCCTTTTACAGTTTTGCAACTCTCTGTGGTGTCTGGCTTACCAGGAGACAGCTGGTTCTCACATCGGCTCCTGTAGCAATCTGTTGTGATGTGTTGTTGGGAAGGAGATATATAAAGATAATCTGGCCTCACACAGATAAGTGGTTAGAAAGGGCAGGACCTCACAGACCCATTGGAAGGGTTTTGGAACTCTCAGGGATCCTGGACCACACTTGGAGGATGGATAATTTGTGTTTTTTGTTTTCTGTGTTTTATGACACTTTGACATCCCAGCGCCAACTGATTACTAGAGATCACAAGCACTTCGACTAGGCGCAGCCTCTGATATGCTAACCGAGCAATCCAGAGCCATGTCCCAAGCCTCCTTTATCTGACTCTCCAGCATCCAGACAGTATTTCCCTGCCCATCCTAAACTACCCCAGTGCCAGCTATGGGACAACCAGGGACCATAGGTGGCCCAGAGCCTGCTAGAATTATTCAAAGTAGCCAATCCTAAACTGTTCACCTGGCCCTGCCTCGCCACCCTGGTGCTCCCCGTGTGGCCCTGCACAGTGTGTGGTGCTTCCTGCTTCTAGGACACTGTGAGCAAAAACCTCCTCCTCCCTGACAGTCCTTTCCACGCCTGCCTACCTCCAGGTCATCCAGACCTCTCACTCCTCTAGACGTCTGTATCTGACACACCCTAGACCTGGAATTCCTTTACCTCCCTTCTCTGCCCAGCAAACTCTTACTCAGCCGTTGAGACTCAACTCAGAGGCCACCGCTTCTGTGAAGCCTGCGTTAGTCACCCTCCCGTCTGCTCCCCGGCACAAAGCGTTGCTCAAGCCCAGCACTGCCATCCACCAGTGTCCCCTCTCTTCCCACCTCTCCCCCAAGGGCAGGTGGCTGGAGGGAGGGAGGCCCCTTGTTCTGCTCTGCCATCCTGGGTTCAGGGCCTGACCAATGACTTTGGCTTTGTGGAATAAAGGGATGAGAGCATGACGGGAAAGAGGGAGAATGCCTGCTCCTCAGGGAGCAGAAGCCGCTCCGGGAGACGCCCAGCAGGCTGGCTCCATTTGTGCCCCTGTCTTCTCCTCTTGAGGGGGCTGAAGCCACAGGAGAGGGAGAAAACAAACCCCCTGTCCTCCCTCTGTGTGGACACAGCCTACTTCCATCTACAGCCTGTGGCTGGGGATCCAGCCCCCTCTGGCATCTCTGTGGGAACAGGTCACTGGTCACTCCTGAGCCCTCTGTGTGTGTGTGTGTGTGTGTGTTGTTGTGTGCGTGTGTGTTGTGTATGGGAATGGTATTGCAAACTGCCTGCAAGAGTCTGACAGGTAACAAGATGGGTGAAGTTCATCATGGCCTGGGACAAGAGGGAGTGGTGGGGACTGCCGCAAAGGTGACCCACCCAAAGAGGTGACCTCAACTCAGCGCCAACAGAGCCAGGTCTTCCGACTTGCTAAGAGGAACTGGAAATTCTTACTTTCAGGTGAAATCTTCTGATTTTTAAGTGTTGTCCTAAATTTGTAACATACTGTGTTGATAAAGCAAAGGACAGCAGCAGGCCTCAAGGCCGCAGAGGTGAAGAGAGAGAAGCCTCTCTAGGTGGGGTAGGGGGAAGGGGAAGCGTTCAGCCTGGGGATTGTGACAAGCCCCAACCTGGCTTCTTTCCAGGGAGTCTCACTCACCCTTTGAGCCGCAGCAGCTGCAGCTGAGAATTTCGCCAACACCATTGGTTCCCCGCCCTCAGGCGAGCACTGCACTCCAGCAGAGACCAGAGGTAGCACACTTAAGAACAAGCCCTGGGAGCTGGAAGGGACCCCTTAGTCCAGTGTGGGATCTGGGGCCTGGGGAGGTCAAGGGACTTGCCCTGCGTTGTGCAGCCCACCCCAGGCAGTGTGGGCACTCCTGGTTGCCTGCCTGAGCCCACCTGTCAGTTCCTGATGCTGCCTTGCCAGGGAAGCATGAAATGCTGCTCTGAAGTAGCCCAGCAGCGTGAAAAGCCAACACTCCACCCCTTGTCACCTTCTATTTTATTCTCCAGAGCTCCACTCCCTCCGTCCCGTTTGAGCACAGCTTCCCCCCTCCTGGTGGCTTCTTCTGGAGCCATGAGATTACACACACTATTAGACACGGGAGGGGATTCTGTCATGAGAGTGGGATCTCAGCAGAAAATGAGCTTAAGTATCAATTTGCCCATTTTTGAATTCTTTTAAGTGGAACAAACTAAATAATTTTAGTGATGAGAGAGACCCTTTGCAGATGACACTGAGTCCTTTCCTTGGGGTCCACTCTCACCCCTGCCCCTGCAGCTTCAGGAGGTGGAGGGGCACCTGTACCCCTGTGCTGAATGGTCATTTTGTGCACCTGGGTAGAATGATCGGGGGTGCCCCCCGCCAATTCCCCGGGGGAGCAGGCAGCCCCTGTGGGCCTGCAGTTCCAGGAGCATTGGGAGAACTCCCGGCCAAATGCCAGTCCCGGTGCCTGAAATTCTGCCAGCTAAGCTCTGGCCTTGAAGGATTTTTCTTCTTCTAAAGTCACTTATTAAAATATAAACACTCTGGGGAGGGAGAAACCTCTGCTGCCTCCTCTGTCTCTGCCTGACCACAGGTTGGATTCAAGCGCTGCACTGAATTTGTGGGCAGACAGGTCTAAGCCGAGCCTGAGAGGAAACAGGGCGAGTTTGTGTCCCAGTGGAGTGGCCGCTTCATTCAGAAATACAGAAGTGAGGCACCTCGCCTAGGCTGGGGAACTCAGGAAAGGCTTCCTGAGAACGGGACTTCAGTGCTGGGTCCTGAGGAGTAGGTGTTAAGGGAAAAGCAGGGAAGGTGAGGGGGCTCCAGGCAGAGGGAACGGCATGTGCAGAGGCCTCAGGACAGAACCTGATGTGTTTGAGAATCTGCAGGTCACTCAGGACTGAGTGGCAGGGGGTGGAAGGGGAGCTGGAGAGGCCGTGAGCCATGCTACGGAGTCTGCTGGTCCCACTGGGGGCAACTGGGAGCCACTGAAGGCTCTAAGCAACGAAGGGACCAAGTTAAATTTGAAGTATAGAAAAAGTGTCTACAGCAGCTTGGAGACTAGGTGGTCGGGCTCAAGATGGAACAGGAGGGTCAGATGGGAAGCTATTGCCGGAGTTCCAGTGATGGGTGTTGGTGGCCGGGACCCAGACTGTGACAAATGGGATCAGGAAATCAATGATCTAGGGCAGGGCAGAGCGTAACATCCCTGGCTCCATCCTAAGCTCCAGTCACCTGGACTCCATCCCTTAGAGCAGGACACATCCCTCTCTCCTCTTCTCCACCAGTCCCCCCACCCCATGGCCAAGGAGACGCAGACTCCGCCATCGCTACCTGGCTGGTCCGGGTGATGCAGCGGCGGATGAGGTCCCTGATGTTGTTGCGCTTGTCCGTCTGGAAGTACACGGTGACGCTGGACTTTTCCTTCAGGTAGGGCTTCTCAGCTGAGGCCCAGGTGTGCAGCAAGGTCGGCTCGCTGCCCTCTGAGGCCACAGGGAAGTAGGTACTTGAGGCCACGGAGCAGGAATCGAGTCCCTTGGAACCTGCCGCGGCCTCTCCTGGGGGCTCCGGGGCAGAGGGGGGCTCCTTGGCCTGGGCCTGGATGTACTGGGCCTCCACCGAGGACAAGAAATCCACCTCGCCTTCCTGGCTGAGCACCCGCCAGTAGGCCTCGGGACCCCCATCCAAGAGGGCATCTGTGGCCAGCCGGGCACTCTCATTGTCACTGAAGTCAGCCCTGGCTGGCCGGACCCACTGGCTCTTGACCTCTTCCAGGCGTTTCTGGATCTTGCCCACGTGTCTTGCCCCGCTCATGCTGCCCTGTCCCTGAGTCGTGTGGGGGGCAGCCGGCACCCGAGCTCTTCCTGATGTCAGGGGCAAGCGGGCCACACCACCCAGGAGGAGCGGGGCTCACAGCACTTCTGGAAAGCACCCACTCCTAGCACTGGTGTGCGGCCCGCATCCAGGATTACCTGCTCCAAGGTAATCCTGCCCTCCTGAGCAATGCTTCACAGGAATCATCACCCACTGCCAGGGGTTGGTTTATCTCTGAGCGACACCCGCCCTGCCCGCGGGCCAGGAGGGCTGGCTCTATCACGCCTGGGCACACTCAGCCCTGGGAGACTTCTTCTCCTCCCAGCAGCCAAGGTGAGCCAGCTTTCCAGCTTGTTGTGCAATTCTCCTAAGACCCTCAGGCCCCATTTACAAAGCAAGCAGCCTCTCCCAGCACAGTCACCGCTGTGCCTCAGGTCCCCTCCTGTGCTCCTCATTTCAGACGCCAGTTGGTTCAGAGACAGTTTCCCTGATGGGCCCCTGAGATCGGCCATCCATCCTGTGCCCATGTGAGGAGGGAAGCTGGATGCCCCCCAGGCAGCACTGTTCACCAGGCACTGCTCCTTTCTCTTGGTAACACCTCCAAGTTCCCAGCCCTCCCCATTCTCTGGAAAAGCCTTCTTTCCCATCTCTCTTCCCTTATTGTGTTTGCAGCGGTCATGCTTGAACAGAACCCCCAGAGAGGTTCCATTTCTGGGGCCGGCGCTGATCTGTTGGAAGCGACGGCTGCTTGGAATACTATCTGGAGAAGAATCTTCGGCTGTGTCCGGGCCCACGGACCGATGGGATCAGTCTGTCTTGGTGCTGGTGGGGCAGGTGGCCGCAGGCGTGTTTGAAGTAGATGAACTGCTAAGGGAGGAGCCACTTTTTCTTTCCAGGTCAGGCCATGGTCAATTCCACGTCAGTGGAATGCAAAACCTAGAGCCCTGATGTTACTGAATCAGGTCTGACTGCTTGACGCGCAAAAATCAATATTCCAGAGAGAGACAAAAGTTGGTGAAAAGGAAAGCTGCCTTTAATCAGAATGCTGGCAATCTGGGGAAATGGACCCAGTGTCCCCAAAACCCACCTCCCAAAATTCTGCTCAGCCGTGGAGTTTGTAAAGGGAAAAGGGGAAGTAATCTCAGTCATTGACGTAGGGAGTCAGAGTCGTCGCCATCCCTCCCCGTGTGCAGGCTTGTCGGCTCCTTGTGATTCTCCCTTAGGTGCTCTCTTGTTCACACAGTTTGTTCGTGAGATTGCTGAAAGAAAAGCTAGGGAAGAGATCTGGTCATCGGCTGATTACTTATTCTTCATTTCTAATTTGATCTATGGAAAGAACCAACAGATTAGACAAGGTGTGGTGTGATCAAAAGATTTGAAAGGTGTGCTAGGGCCGGAGGTGAGTAGGGCATAGGGCGCCTGGTTTGAGGTTAGTGACAGGACAAAGGGGCCTCCTGCAGAGAGCTCTTTCCTGCCCAAAGCTGCTTACACGGACTGCCTTTGATTGGGTTCTTCCAGAAACAGACTAGGATTCGAGTACAAGTAGCTAACTGGGAGGTGATCCCAAGATGCTCTGGTAGGGGAGCAGAGGAGTGAGACAGGAAGGTGAGGGGAAGCTGCTTGGGGCAGGGTACGTTAAGGAGCATGTCACCATTGTGGACATCTGGGATTTATGAACATCTGGGGGAACGTCTGGGCTCTGGTCCTGCCGGGGACCTCCAGGAGACGGTATAGAATACATCTCAGACTTTTCCTACCCAAAGGCTGAGAAAACTGCAGAATCTATCTACCAACTCCCACTGATCGTTGGTCCAGGGCTGCTTCTGGGGCTGCATTAGTTCCCCAGCCCTACTGGCCGGTTCTGTGGGCTCACCAAGCACAGCCCTGGAGCCCGAGAAAGCCTGCAGGCAGAGGTCACAAGTGCAAAGGACAAGCTAACGAGGTAAGAGTGGGGCCCTGACAATATCCGCTATGAGAATTACGGCAGGAAACTAGGATTGAGTGGTCTTCAAACAGCTGGCACGTGGTAAGAGCCAGATGCCTCTCTGCGGCACATCTATCTGCTCTTTGGAGGACAGTGCTATATATAAGCGTCTGTAACCCCACAAAAGCTGTGGAGGGAGGCTGTCTGGAAGTAGAGCAGTGTTTTTAAACGCACAGTCCAAGAAAGAGAAAGGGGATTTAAAAGGGATTTCTTCTCTTTTGAAGGATATAGAAGGAATCTAATTCAAGACCTCGGGCACCCTTCCCCTTATTCCACTTTATCTCCTTCCACAGGGCCTGGACCCTTGATGGGGACAGAGCTAATACCCTCTCTGTCTTTGGTGCCCCTGGCTCCACACGCCCTCCCTTCTGCCAGCTCCCTGCTTGTGCAGATTGACTTCACCTCTTGCCCACATTCTCCTTGGACCTTCCCTCCTCTCCATCTCCTCTGGGTCCTCAGCCCACTCTCCAATCTGTCATCAAATCCAGTCCCCAGTCTGGTGAGGGGATAATAATCCGTGGGATTTGCGCTGGTTCCCTCCGAGGCTCAGAAGCTGTGGATGGCTCGCAGTTGCCTGGCACGTTGAGCACCAAGTCTCGAGCCTAGCCTTTGGGGCCCTGCATGTCTGTGACCTGTGTGAACATTGCAGCCTGACCTCTCCTCCACCTGGCCGTCATCGAGTCCTCCCTGCACGCTGGCTCTCTGAGCTAAGGGACACATGGAGGATGAGGCTTCGTCTCACAGATGAGGTAAGCAAGTTTCAGAGAAGTTGAGTAACTTGCCCAGCTAGTAAGTGGCAGAGCCCGACACAGTCCCTCCAAAGCCAGTGCACTTTCCACTGTGCCAAGCTTCACCCTCCCTTCCTTTCCCCGGTCCCTTTCCACTCTCAGAACAATCCAAGTCCTCTTATCAGTTCCAGAAAGTGTGTATGGGAGAAGGACAGAAGTGGGTAGATGTTCTGGGGCTCGCCTTTCACCTGGGCCTGATTCTCTTTGGTAGATGAATAAATGACGGGAGGTCCCTCTGAGACAGAGGCAGGTCTCCGTGGCCTGTGGGGGCCATTTTCACTAGTCTACTTGCGCAGTAGCTATCTTTTTTTTTTTTTTTTTTTTTTAAAGACTCTTTGAGTGGAACTTTCCCCTCAAGCTGCTGGAGGAAGAAGAGCCCTGCTTCTCCTGTCCCCAGCTCCCTGCCCTTACGCAGACCCCAGGGACTCTTATCAAATCCTTTAGAATAGACAGCAAATGCAGTCTCTGTGTGCTGTCCCACCTTTGCCCCCGTTCCTGCACTCCTGGCAGACGTTACTAGTTGATCATAGAACTTCTTCCCTGTAAGCTGGGAACCATCCCCTCACTGCTCTCTACGGGGCTCAAAGAGAAGTTCTCACCTAGAAGGAATCTTGGATGTACTGATGAGAAAACCGTACATCCAAGATGTACTAATGAGAAAACTGTTGCCCAGAAAGGGAAAGTGACTGTTCTCAAAGTCACACAGCTGGCCAGTGACTGTCATCAGCGTTGGCCCTCCCCTCCTCTGCAGCCCCAGCCATGTGAAATGTCATCATTCTTGCTGGGTCTGCTGGCTGAAATAACAAATTTCTCCCCTGGGATTGCACTTCTGGACCAGGAAGTCTGGCCAGCTGTTGAGCCACATTGTCATACGTTGAGAAATCCTTATCAAAGAGCCTTTGATTCCAGGCGCTGTGGATTATGGACAACTTACTTCCCTTCTTCCATCCTGTGACCTGAAGTGTAGTCTCTCTGACTCATGAGGATACTGACAAAGAGGTAAGGAATGAGAAGCCAGTCTCCTGTTAGCAAATGAGTGGTGTTTGGGGCTTCCTGAGAATTCCATTTGTCTAGGGCCATGCTTCTCAACAGGGGGCGATTTTGCCCATCTAGGGGGGGATGTGGCGGTGTCTGGAGACATTGTTGGTTGTCACAGCTTGGAGGGGTGATGAAGCCACTGGCATCAAGTGGGTATAAGCCAGGGATGCTGCTACACCCTGCAGTACACAGGACAGCCCCCACCATAAAGAACTATCTGGCCCCAAATGTCAATAGTGCTAAGACTGAGGAACCCTGGCCTAGGGCCCGGGGAATGACTAGTGACATGGCTGGCCCTCGCCCATGTAGGAGGTCCAGTCCCCTGCCTTTGCTCAGCCCGCCCCCTCAGCTGGAAGTCCTTGCTTCCCCCAACACAATTTATTCAAATCCTTCTCTGCATTCAAGATCTCTCCCGATTCCCATCTATGGGAGGGAGCCTTTCCCGACTATTCCTAAACAGCCTTAACTGCTTCTCCTCTGAGCCTCCAAGGTGCTTCTAGAACTTGTCTCAGTCAGTCTTGTACTAGTGATGGGTGCACTTCCCCATCTCCCACTGCATTTAATTCCTTGAGTGGTGCAAAGTCAAAAAGCTTCCATGCCCTTGGAATCAGGCACAACTGTGTTCAGATTGTGCCTATGATAATATGTGACCTCAGGCAGGTAACTTAGAGGACCTGCCTGAACTTCACTTTTCTGTCCATATAACCACAGAATACTTTTGGAACACGTCCTAAGTACCAGGTGCTCTTCTACGTGCTCTACGTGTGTAAACTCATTCAGTCCTCACAGCAGCCCTGTGAGTAAGTGCTATTATGACAAGTTCTGTTTCATGGATGAAGGAAACTGAAACACAGAGGTTACCTGACTACCAAGTTCACTGGCCGGGAAGTGGCTGATCCAGGAGCCGCAGGCGGGTGGTCCAGTCCCTCTGGTAACCACGGTGCCTTCTGCCTCCTTGACGGGATGAGCCTCAGAGGGTGTGAGATCTAAGGGAGAAGGCCTGTGTGGTGAGTGGTCCAAACTTGCCCAGTTTCTGCTCTGCTCCTCAGCCTAATACAGCACCAATATGTCTTCCGGAATATTGTCGATATTATATGATACACTGCATCCTGTCACAGCCCTGCCATGTCTTTGTAAAACCGAGGCACAGGGAGGTTAAGTAAATTCCTCAAGAGCCCAACTGCAGAGCCTGGATTGGGTTTGTCCCCAAAGACCTGGCTCCTATCTGCACCCAAATTCTGTAATTGCTGGTGTAAGTGAAAATCTCCTCCTCTAGACTGTGAGCGATTTGAGGCGGGGGACGGGACAGGTTAGGCACGACTTAGCTTCCCCAGCGCCTCTCCCACTTTGGGGCTGCACGTGGTAGGCATTCAATGAATGTTTGTTAGGTGAATAAACGGCTCAGAGCTCCTGGGGCAGAGGCCCACTTGCACAGGCAGAAGGTGCTCAGATAGGATTCCAGAGCTTGTCTGTGGGGCAGCCGGGGCCTGAGAGCTTGGGCTGTGGGCCCAGGAACCTGGAGGAACAGGGCGCCTGTTTGAGCTCCCGGAGCACCTGCCAGCCTCTCCCTACCACATCCCCATCAAGGCCTGCAGCAGCAGGAAAATTGTACGCTTGCATTACCCAGCGACCCAAGAAGTGCAATTAAGTTGAAAATTAGTTGGCATAATTAATTAGACGGGTAAATAGCTCCCTGTCAACACCAATCAATCCATTCTGCATATAATTAGCTCAGTGCAGGCAGGCCAGAGCTCAAGCAGCTGCTGCTGCTGCTGGCAGGCCAGGGCCTAGGGTGGGAGCAGAAATGGGACAGGGTGTCCAGCCAGGTACCCTAAACCCACCCCACCCCCAGGTCCTTCTACAACTGCTTTTCATGGGAGCAGCCTCCTGGCAAGTCCATCTTCGGCACCCAGCAAAGCCACAGCTTAACTCCCAGGAAGCCACAGCTGCAAAGTCCCTTTGCTCCCTCAAGTTTCCTACTTTCGAGTTCCCGGTCCATTGCTCGAGGTTTCTGACGTGCATAAAAACCACAAAGAGCTCCCTTTTCTTGGCTAATAAATTTGCAGATGCTTTTTAAAAAATTAAAGTATAACTTAGATGCAGTAAAATTTACCCTTGTTACTGTACAGCTTTATGAGTTTTGAGGAATGTGTACAGTTGTATAACTGTAACCGAGCAGGACCCTACAGGGTCTTCCTGGGACAGACCTCCCCATGTCCTCAACCTCCCTTTTGTTTGTAGAAAAACTTTAGCTTCCTAGGCCTTCCCCGAGTTCCAAAGAATAAATTTAATCAGAGAAGTGATAAAAGGCAAAAGCAAAGGAAAACAGTCAAGCAAGACAAAATAATAGTTTAGCCATTGTTTAATGGCTAAAGTCAAGGACATCTAACTCCTCCTCAAGGACTATAGAGAATATTCTGAGCCATGTCCTTTGAGCCATTTAGCAGATACTGAAACCCCCATCAGGTGGAAGGGTTAACTGTATGCTGCCCACAAGCACATAGACCCCAGACCAGTTGGAACCAGAAGGTTGATGATGTTGACTCCTGATTACCTCACCACCAACCAATCAGAAAAATGTCCACGAGCTGACCACACACCCTGCAACCCCTCTCCCTCATCCTATCGTTATTTATTTATTTATTTTGCGGTATGCGGACCTCTCACTGTTGTGGCCTCTCCTGTTGCGGAGCACAGGCCCTGGATGCGCAGGCTCAGCGGCCATGGCTCACGGGCCTAGCCGCTCTGTGGCATGTGGGATCTTCCCAGACTGGGGCACGAACCTGTGTCCCCTGCATCGGCAGGTGGACTCCCAACCACTGCGCCACCAGGGAAGCCCCCACGTCCTATCTTTAAAAACCTTTCCCTGAAAGCCATTGGGGAGATCAGGTCTTATAAGCAAGCACTAGCTGCCTGGACTCCTTGCTTGGTGCCCTGCAATAAACGCTGCCCTTTCCTTCACCACAACCCAGTGTCATTGGATTGGCTTTACTGGGTGTGGGTGAGTGGACCCAAGTATGCTTCAGTAACATAACCAGCAGCATGATTAAGATCTAGAATCCTTCCATCACCACACAAAAAAATCCCCATTCCCTTCTGTAGTCAACTGCTTCCCCCACCCCCAGCCCCTGGCAACTACTGATCAGTTATCTCTCCCAAAAGTTTTACCTAGGGACTTCCCTGGTGGTCCAGTGGTTAAGACTCTGCCCTTCCACTGCAGGGGGCATGGGTTCAATCCCTGGTTGGGGAACTAAAGATCTCATGTGGTGTTGCCAAAAATAATTTAAAAATAATAAAAAAATAATAAAAAAAATAATTTAAAAATAAATGGCTGAGTCATGTTTCATTGCATGCATGTACCACGTCTTGTTTATCCCTTTCCCAGGTGAAGGACATTTGGTTGTTTCTAGCTTGGGGCATTTATGAATAAAGCCACTGTAAATGCTCATATAGAGGTTTTTGTATGAACATAAGTCTTCATTTCACTTAGATAAATACCTAGGAGCAAGATTGCTGGGTCTACGGTAGGTGTATAGATAACTTTATAAAAAACTGACAAACTGTCTTCTAAGATCCTGTACCATTTTACATGCCCACCATCCATGTAGGAGACTTCTGGTAGCCCCATATCTTTGTTACTGCACAGACTTTACAAAATGATGACATCCAGTGCTGGCGACAGCAGGGCCAGCTACATAATTTACGTGGCCCAATTCAAAATGAAAATGTGAGCCCCCTTGTTTCAAACAAAAGGAAAAAGTGCCATTAATGGTATTAAAATAGAAAGTTTTTTCCTTTCTTCTGTAGTCTTTCTCTCATCTTCTCATGGTATTTTTTTAAATTTGCTATTTAATGTTTTAAGTAAAGAAAAACTAAAATTAAAAATTATTAGCATGAACTTTGCCATTTACCATTTATTTTTATATTGTGCAACGCCATTTTTTAAAAAGACTTTTTTTCTTTCTTTATTTCTGGCCGCAGCTTGTAGGATCTTAGTTCCCTGACCAGGGATCAAACCCAGGCCCATGGCAGTGAAAGTGCTGACTCATAACCACTGGACCACCAGAGAATTCCCATGTGCAAAGCCATTATAAATGCAAATATGAGAGCTTTTAACTTGTATGTAGAATCACTGAAATTACATGGTCTGTATTTCATTTATACATGCATGTGTATTTTGTTCTTATCGGAAAGTGGAAATGCTGCAGGTGGCCAAATGATCAGAACCCGCCCAAGGTGGCCATTGGGCTGCCATGTGAATCAGGGCTCTCCCTCCGAGCTGGGCTGGGAAACTCTTCCTCTGGTTTTTTTCTTCTGAAAATAACTCTATTGGCTTTTGCTTTTGTTTTGTGAATATTATGGGTTCATTATAAAAATTTCGGGAAAACAAGCAAAAATAAATAAAATGCATTAAAATGAAAGAAAAAAATCAAACATCTTCCATAGCCACACCATTAGACATTGTAATTTTTTAAATATAAATTTATTTATTTATTTATTTAATTTTGGCTGCGTTGGGTCTTCGTTGCTGTGTGCGTGGGCTTTCTCTAGTTGCGGCGAGCGGGGGCTACTCTTTGTTGTGGTGCATGGGCTCCTCATTGCGGTGGCTTGTCTTGTTGCAGAGCATGGGCTCTAGGCACGCGGGCTTCAGTAGTTGTGGCATGTGGGCTCAGTAGTTGTGGCTCGCGGGCTCTGGAGCACAGGCTCAGTAGTTGTGGTGCACGGGCTTAGTTGCTCCGCGGCATGTGGGATCTTCCTGGACCAGGGCTCGAACCCGTGACCCCTGCATTGGCAGGTGGATTCTTAGCCACTGCACTGTAATTTTTAACATTTTCTTGTGTGTTGTGGCAACAATGTAGATTAGATCCTGTAGAACCCACTGCAGTCTCCCTCTCATGTGCTTTCCCATGGCATCCGGGAAGCTCAAAATTCTTTTTCCCAGGCCTCCCAAAAGCAGAGCTCTGCATGGAACCCAAGCTCTGACAGGCAGCAGCATCCTCACATGACTTGGAAGGTTTTTCTGTGGCAGCAGCTTAAGCAGACAGGAACACTGATGCTAGTCCAAGGCGTCAGAGGTGGAGAGCGGTGGCAGCAGGAAGGCTTCCACTGGAGCAGTCCATGGTGGGACTGGGCATCTTCCCGGCTGGGTTGTTTTCTGTAGCATCCAAGTGTGGTTCCCTAGGCCTCCTGGGAATTTTGTAGTGAACTAAGTCTCTGCAACAAACCTCTTTCTACTTAACCAGTTAGAGTGGATTCTGTTGTCTGCAATGAAGAACTCAACCTTTGGGTCTCAGCTTATCTTTTATTGTCTCCTTCATAGCACTTACCAAAATATGGAATTGCCTTGTTTATATATTTGTTTACCTACTTAGTGTCTTTTAATGAGGAGGAACCAGTTCTGTCTTGTTCACCACTTTGATCCCAGTGGCTATCCCACAGCAGCATTTGGTAGCTATCTGTTGGGTGAAATAATTGGTCACCTTCCAGCACCCCTTACCCCAAGAGAGAGCAGAAACACTAGCCTCACCACTTCTGTGGACCAAGTGGGCTGTATTCCCTCTATGCGTACAACTGCTCCCCACTGCCACCAACACTTGCTGATTGCCTCTTTTTGCAGAGAAATGCAATGTTGTAGAAGATTCCCACTTGCACCCCTCTTCGTTGCTAGTGACTTAAAAAGACTATAAGGATGAATCAGCTCACTGTGGCCAGCTCCCTGCTTCCCTTCAATGAGCAAAGCCCTGCTCTGTGGTGAGTATACGTGTCTGTGTGTGATAGCTGGGGACAGATTTCTGAATAGAATAAGACCCACAGACTCAGGAGGGCAAACATTATATCATTCATTCATTCCACAAACACGTACCAAGTGCCTCCTATGCATGTATGTGCAAGGTGCTGGAAGGGATCCAGACCTCCCAATAAATGCCCCTTTGTAATCAGACTTTCTCCTTTTGGCCATCAGACTGTCACCTAAATTAGTTGAAGTCTCTAAGCTTTTAATTATGAGCCTGATAATGCAACTTTCCCATGGGGTTGTGCAATTTCAGGCACAAACCCTACGTTTGAAATACAGGTGCAGGAATAGATGTCAGTGACATCATTTGAAAGGATTACTGTGCAAGCAGCCCAGCCCCTGGATGCCTGCCGACTTCAGGCCGGAGCCAGACACACATGAGCTCTGTGATGAAGGTGGCCTCATGGCTCTGCATCCCAGCACTGCTTGGGGTGCCAGGACATATACCGTGACCTCTGCCATTGCCATACACCTGCTGGAACTGTGGGCAAAACCACTGCCCTGTTCCAGGTCTGAACCTGGAAGGGGCAGGCCCAGTTCCTTGTGGCCCCAGGGCTGCTGGGACCACACCTACCACCACCTGTCTCACCTGTCAGAGGGGGTGGGGTGGGAGGGCGCTGAGAGGTGAGTGCTGTAACCCTTTCCTCTCCTCTGGCTAGGGGACCTCTCTGTATGTGGAGCATGGGAGATGGACCTGAATGTGTTTCTGGCCAGTTCATGGAAAGGCCTGCTTGGTTATTGAAATCAGAGCCTGCCCATCTTTGGAACTAGGAAT
Organism: Stenella coeruleoalba; assembly: GCF_951394435.1. Lineage (NCBI taxonomy): Eukaryota > Metazoa > Chordata > Mammalia > Artiodactyla > Delphinidae > Stenella > Stenella coeruleoalba. The sequence continues at coordinate 15,448,477 of NC_137163.1, forward strand.
GAGGTCTTTGATCAGGCTAAAATTTGGGGATCTAGAAATGAACCCACTGCAGCGTCTGCCCTCAAGGAAAGAAAAGCAAATACAGTAGAATGTGAGAAGCCTTTTCTGTCATCATCAAATGCTCTAGGGCCCACCATGGGCTCTGCAGAGCCTATAGCATGACCCCCACTGTGGCCATGCCTAGAGTCCAGTGGGAAAGACGGCAAATGAAAAGTCATGACATTGAGCTGGGATGAGTGTTAAGGTCAGAGAAGCAAGAGCCAGGAGCGTAGAGAGCGGGGGGGGGGGGGGGGGGGGTGGGGGGTGGGGGTGGGGGTGGGGGGGGTGGGGGTGGGGGGGGCTGACCTAGCCTGGGGTCAGGAGGCCTGTCTGAGGTCCCGACAGGTTGGAGGCATTAGCTGGGGGAGGTGGGAGGGAATGGGTGCCCCAGGGGTGCAGGGGTTGGGTGTGTGCTGGGGGGCACAAGAGTGGGAAGAGGTGAGCCCAGAGGTCAGACCCTGGTGGGAGGGAGCACGGCAAGAGGATTTGGGTCTTTATCTCATGGATGTGGGAACTACAGAAGCTGTCACGCGGACAGACAGGAGGCCAGACAAGCGTTTTCTGTGACGGCTGCCTCTGGCCTCAGTGTGGCAAGAACACAGCCCCTCAGGGAACATCCTGGCAGTCAGGGGCGAGGCCCTCTTCCTCCTGGGTGCTCTGTCAGCACGGCTCAGAGCAGTGACTCTCAGAAGCTTCCAGCAACAGGCTGACTCATGCGGTGGCGGCCGCTCGCCCAGTCAAAGATGGAGCTGGAAGGGCCATGGCCTGGCGCTGCCCGGGACAGATGGCAAAGACGTGCCAGCTGCTCCCTGCAGGGCGTTTCTGAGGAAAACCCCCTCCCGCCCCACGCGCGGCCTCCGCTGCCTCCCTGAACTTGCCCAGCTGGCTGCGCCCTGGCTTCTGGCTTGTCACAGCCAGAATAACCAGATGGGACCTGTGGGCCCGCGGCCAAGCCCTGCCACGTTATCGAGTCCTGGCTGGGAAGGAGTCAGGTCTGGGAAACCTCTGCCCCCTCTCAAAGCACCGTGGGAGAATCCACACCCCAAACCGGTCCCTTCTCTCCAGCCTCCTTCCTTCCCCAGTAAGCTTTCTCCTTACTTAGCCTCTTGACTCCCTCTATATTTTCAATGTTTATTTATTGACTTTTGTAAGCAGAGGGAACTGGAAAGGAGCTGAGAGTCACAGTGAGCCTGATTCTGAAGCCCACTCACCCCGACTTCCCTCCCACTGGACCAGTGACTGCCGGGGACTGTGCAAAGACCGTGGGCTGTGGTCAGGTCGGGTGCCACCCACAATCTGGCTATGACCCCTGCCAAGCAGATGGAGACCATGACCCGTGGGGGAGGATGGAAGTGCAGGGAGAGGTCAGGGGTGAAAAGAAAAGCTCTTAACAGCGGCAACTGCCCTAGCACAGGCAGATGCCCAGAACCTCTGGTCTTCACCCTCAGATAAATGGAAAATTCCTCATGTGCTCCCTGCGGGGTGAAACAGCAAACCCACCTGAATCCAGGACAGAACAGATTTTTCAGCTGCCTACAAGCTCCTCACATGTCCATTGTTAAAGGTGTACAAGAATGTTCGCTACAGTAATTGTTACTAATTGGGAAGAATTCGATGTTCTAGAATTAGAAGACCTAGAGCAGCTCGGGCTGCGAGGACAAAGTACTACAGGCTGAGGGTGGAGGGGTCAGGGGTGGGGTGGGGCTTAAACCACGGTAATTTGTTCTCTCGCAGTTCTGAAGGCAGGAAGGCTGAGATCAAGGTGTTGGAAGGGTTGGTTTCTTCTAAGGCCTCCCTCCTTGGCTGGCAGACGGCCACCTTCCTTCTGAGTCTTCATCTGATCTTCCCCCAGGCAGGTCTGCATCCTAATCTCCTGTTCTCAGAAACAGTTTCACTGCAGTTACAAAGAACAAGGAAGATCTATATGTATTGACAGGGAAAGAGTTCCCAGCTTATTGTTAAGTGGAAAAAGTAAGTCACTGGACAATATGATACTGATATCAGTGGTTCCCTCTGGAGAGGTAACAGGATTGGGGTAAGGGTGGGGTGAGGGAGACATTTATATGTGTAAGTCTGTGCAGAGATTGGATTATTGTTCTCAATTCTTCACTCCCCTCCTTGCCCTGGCTTTGCAGCTTCTCCCCTGTGGGCTGGGTATATCTCCCTGGCCCGTGGATGTTGAACTTGGCCGGGTGACTTGGTTTGGCCAATAGAATTTGGATGGAGGTGCCCAGAGCAGAGGCCTTAAATGTGCTTGCTTGGTATAGTTTGGTCTCTCAGGCTTCTGTGACCCTCAGTGAGAAGAAGGCACCCCAGGAAATGGCTGACCACGAAGACCACAGTCTTTAAGACTGACCTTCCTGCTGCCAATGGAGACCATGAAGACATGACAAGAAGGGCTGAACCGAACCACAGCCTGGCGCTAGCCCAGCCGACAACACACCTGTGAGCAAGAAAAATACATGCTTACCTGGAAAACATTATGCTGAGTCAAGTAAGCCAGACACAAAAGGACGAACATCGTACGATCCCACGTATATGAAATATCTAGAAAAGGCAAATTCACAGACAGAAAATAGATTAGAAGCTACCAGGGGAGGAGAATGAGGGGAGAGAGGGGAAAGAAGGGCTATTACTTAATGGGCACAGAGTTTCTGCTTGGGGGGATGAAAAGGTTTTGAAAACAGATGTTATGATAGTTGCACAACATCGCAAATGTACTTAATGCCACTGAATTGGACACTTAAAATGGTTAAAGTGGTAAATTTTGTGTTATGTATATCTCATACCACAATTTTAAAAAATAATAATGTAATATACCAAAAATACATTGAATTGTACACCTTACTTTTAAAAATATTTATTTATTTTATTTACTTATTTTCCTTAGGCTGTGTCGGGTCTTAGCTGTGGCACACAGAGTCTTTGCTGAGGCATGCAGGATTCTCTCTAGTTGTGGTGCGGTGGCCTCGCAGCATGTGGGATCTTAGTTCCCTGACCAGGGATTGAACCCATGTTCCCTGAATTAAAAGGCAGATTCTTTACCACTGGACCACCAGGGAAGTGCCTGAATTATATACAGTTTAAACAAGTAAATTGTATGGCAGGAGAATTATATTTCAATAAAGCTATGCAAAAAGAAACCCACATTGTTTAAGCCATTAAGTTTTGGGTGATTTGTTAAGCAGCGCTTGTGCAGCACTAGCTGACTGATACAGTATGTATGCATGTGTTTTATAATGAGCACATATTATTTGTGTAATAAAAATATGCAAAATCAGAATTTATCGGGTTCCCTCTGAACAGGCCCCTCTTTTCTGTTTTCCTGCCCAGTGGTGGCACCAGGGCATTTATGGACATTGCTCCTCTAAATTTGGAGTGACACTTTGCTTCTCTCTTTATTCTTGGCGGTAACCCAGACCCAAATCCTGGCCGTTCCTGTAGACTGTGTCTCCACTCGGCTCTGCAGCATCTCCCAGAACATGTTTTCATCTCCCTTGGCCTGGATTGTTTCCTGGCTTCCCAGGTGGTCTCCCTGCCAGGGTCTATCCAGGCCATGGGGGAAGAATAATTTGCAACCTGTTTCCAGTACGTTACTCTGCTCAGCCAGCCCTGAGCCTGCCTCTCAACACACACACACACACACACACACACACACACACACACACACACACACACGCTTTTCATCTGTAAAGAAGGCTTACGACAGCCTCTGCTGCCCATCAGAACAAATCTAAGCCCCTCAAATGTCACCTGGATATGCACCTCAGGGGTACGATGTGATGATGTCCCAAAATTGATGAGCTGGAGAAAAAGCTGCTGTAGGCGGTCGGGCCTCTGCTCCCTTCCTGTCTCTCCTTCATATCTGTTCTTTCTCCACCTTCAGGATTTTATGGAAGATGAGAAAACCTCCAGTGCTGCAAATAAAGGGAATGTTCAGTTCAAAACATTGGTTTAGAAGTTGAGAACGTGAAAGACGCTAATGACTAATTGTAGTGGCTTCTAATTCAAAACTGAAAGAGGACATACATAACCAAGGCGATGGGTAAGAGATGATTGTTTAGAATATAGCTCAAAATTGTTAAAGGAATTGAGTTTTAGTGTCGACACAAAGCTCTCTCCATCCTTTTTTATTTCTTCATATGAACAGAGTGTCTCAACATTTACATCTATAAATATGGAAAATAGGAACAGAATTAATGCTGAATCCCATCTCATTCTAGAAAAAGGGAATAGCTAGCCATGCAGACATGAATTAAGTGGAATTAAAAAGTTGCATCCATCTCATGGATATTTGTTTCAGATTTTCCATTTAATAATTATTCTTCAAAATCATAAATATATTTATGATTTTTGATTGTGTACTAACAAAAATAGTGATGTCAACTTAGAAGAAAAATATGACACAAAACCTTATGGTCACAGGAAACAAAGTTTTCAATTTATGTACATATTCTTGCCGCTGAGAGGCAAGTTAGGGTGCTCAGTAACAGACATTCAAACATAAACTATTATATGAAGATAAAATGCTGGGGGTGGGAGTATAATGGAAATATGAGTTCTGGGGTGAAAATAAATGTAAACTTAACAAATGTTAGAGACGCTTACTCATGAGTATTTAAAATAGATTATGGTTTGTATGGAATCCATAAGGTATTTCGATTTCATTGGATGCCTGGTTAAAAAAAATCATACATGCAGTTTTATTTTTAGAAAATCAGCATATACAATCTACTGGAAATTACATCCTTTGAATTTACAACGAGAACGTTTAGATACAAATTTAGCATTAATCGAGGAGGTGTGTAGACGCTTCTCAAGATTATTGTTGGAGGTGCACGTGAGGAAACACTTGCGGAAACTGCTGCTGGGGGTGAGGGATGAGCTGGTGAGAGCCCCGCGCCGCGCCGTGGTCCGACTCGGGACGGAGCCCCGCCTCGCGTAGCTACGAGCCGCTCGAACTTGGGCAGGTCGCCCAGCCTCTGTGAGTCTGCGTTTGCGCATCGGTGTGTGTAGTGCAGCGGTAACACCGGCCCCCTCCGGGTGGTTTACCCGGCAGTAAATGAGCCGCCGCCGTGTAAGCGTTCAGCCTCCATTCAGCCAAGTGAGGGGGGGAGGTGGGGAAGGGAGAAGCAATCCTGGAAGGAAAAGGGGATGAGATTGCTCAGAGCAGGTGTCCTTTGACCTGGCTGAAGAAGGGCAAGGAGGAGATCCCGGCACAGAAAAGGGGCCTGATACGGGAAAAACCGTGTCAGGCGGAGGGAACAGCCCTCGCGAAGGCCTGGAGGTGGGAACTGCTTGCTCCAGGAGCCCCTGCCCCCAGCCCCCGGCGGAAAGGGACAACCTGCCTTCACCCGGCCACGGTCACCCATCACTAGACGAGCCTGGGGGTCGCCACCTGCAGGAGCCTCTGCGCCTGCGACCCTGATGGGCACGTAACACCGACCACTGAGCCCTTTATTTAGGACTCAGGGCGCAGCCAGCCGTCGGGTCCCTCCAGCGTATCCAGGAGGTGCTCAGTGGGGTTTCTGTATCTGCCCAGATTCTGCCGCAGCTTGGGCTTCCTTGAGGCAGTAAGGAAGTCAGTCAACGCTCCCCAGGCCTGGAGACCTGGGTGAAACTGCCGCGACACTCCCTGTTTGCCGTTCTCGGGGTCCCCGGATTCCTCCGTGCGTGTGTGCTGGGGGCGGGATCCCTCTGCCCGGGCCTCTGTTCTCCCGCACCTGCCGGGCGTCCTGGGGCCCCAGCAACCTTAGGCCGGAGCACACTCCCTCGGCCGGGTTCCCGCAGCGGAGCGTGGGAGGGAGAGCTCCCCCAGGGTTGGGTAAGTTTCATCCAATCTGCTAGGCCCGGGGTCCAGGCAACCTACGCCGTCCGCGACTCCTCCTAACGAGACGGGAGGACGCCGTAAGGTGCCCACCCCTTATCTGCACCGACCTCACTCCCAGGGGTCTCTCTCCAAATAATCCGCGCTCCCCCGCCCAATGTTCTCTACACCAACAACCAGGAATTCTGGTGCCTGCTCTTAAGATATTATTTTTCACCTTCTTACGCTGATGTTGTGAGTTTCCCTCTTAATGGGTGATTTAAAAAACACTCCCCAACACTTCATAATGAAACATTTTCAGATAGACTGAAACGTTGAAACAATTGTACAGTACGGTGAATATTCGTACATCCACCTCCTAGACCTACGTTAACGTCTCGCTACTCTCGCAGTCTCCCGAATCTCTCCCCACTTCTCTGTCCTTAGGTCCGTCAGGCTATCAAACCGTCTTACCCTTTGAAACACTTCAAACTTGCAATCGTCCAAAGCCCTTCTGTTAGCCTGTCGTTGGTTGGAGTTCAGTCTTAGTTTACATTTTTTAAGGTAAAATTTACACACAGCGAAATATACAGATTTTAAGTGTGCCTTCCTCTGGTCGATTTTAGATGGTACATGGAAGAGTGCTTTTTATTTTAATATTTATTTTAACGTGTATTAGGTGAAAAATAAACATCTGTTTTCCACTTATAATAGTGACAAATTTTCCTTTAACGATGAATGTATTTAAATGAGCTGATATAAAGGGCTGGGGGTAAGAGAGGGGAGAGGGCTTCCAAGATGCTGAGGCTGCGACCCGAGTTGTCGTTTCCAGAGCTGCGGACGCTTCTATGAAGGGTGGTCTCAGCCGCCGAGCTCCGGGCAGAGGTGGGAACTTGGAGCGTCATAAGGGGCTGGGCACCCGACTGGATCTGGGGATCTGCGGTGGGGCCGGAGTAGTGTGCATTGTGTGTGCGCGTGTGTGTTTTCAAATCATTATGCATGTGCGCCCCGACTCCAGTTGTTTGAGGCTGAGAGTGTCTCTGTGAACGCAGCACCCAGCACAAGGCCGGGGACACGGTAGGTGCCCAAGAAGTGTTTCACGAGATAACGCATGTGCAAACGCTTTGTAAACAGTCTACAAAAATAAGAGTTTACAACAGCAGGAAGAATCCCACGGCCCCGGATCCCCAGTACTCGGCACATGGGGTCCGACAAGCCGCAGTGCTTGTTGATTGATAAATAGACCGGTAGGCGGAGGAAGACCGGAGCGGCGTGGCCGGTTCAGCCAGGGCGGGCACTGGGGTCGGCAACTCCTGTGTACGGGATCAGGGACTCAGCGGAGAAAATGAAAACGTGGTTTTCTGAGCATGCGTACTGGGCCGCCGCATGAAACTCATTATCATTCTCCGAGAAACGGCTGGTAGGTGCCTCGTTAGCGCAGTAGGTAGCGCGTCAGTCTCATAATCTGAAGGTCGTGAGTTCGATCCTCACACGGGGCACGATACTTTTGTTCGCTCCAGCTCCTTTATCGTCCTAGAAGGATAGGTTTTACTTGCTTGTGAGGGGATCTGTAGACCCTGGGCGTCCGCGCTTTTCCGCCCTGGGGTCACCAGCGTATTGGCATAGCCAACCCGAAGTACCGAGGCGGGGCATAGTCGTTGATGGAAGATAACCACTCTTCTGCTCCGCCGCCCTGACGGCTCCGGCATTCTGGGCCCGGGTGGGAGGACTGGAAGGGAGGCCAGCGCCTGAAGACGGGGCGGCAGGGGGTGGGGCATGGGGTGTGGGCACGTGAGGAAGACTAGCGCGCGGCGGGCTGGGGCCCGGGTGAGCCCCTCGGGAAGATCCCCACTCTCACCACCAGCGTTGCGGCCCGGGTACCCAGGAGGTGCACTCACCCTGTCGTCCCACCCTCCACCAGGTGTCCTACCTTGGCCCTTGAGCCCTGATGGTGGCGGGAACGTGCACAGCCCTCGGTGAGGGGAGGCCGGGGTGCTCGAGGTCCAGGAGGACGCTGAGGGCGCCGCTGCCTGCAAAGCCACCTAATGGAGGCCCCAGGGCAGTGCCTGGAACCCGAAGTTTCCTGGGGAGGGTCCTGATTATCAACACCTGGCCCCAGGGAAGGGTGGGTCTAGGCAACTGTGGGGAAGTGGGCGGCACCGTGATGAGAGGCCAGACAGTGCACCGCGCTGAACACCTCGGTGAGGAGTTTGGGCTGCAGAGCTTTGAAGTGGCAGAAGATCGGTCTCGGGGATGGGGGTGTTAGGGAGGTCATGCAGGCAGCAGCCCGGCCTAACGTGACAGGGGCTGTGCTGACGCTGCATCTGAAACAGTTGCTGCATTGCAATGATCACCCGTGAAATTTCTGATAATTCAGTCATTCTGAACAGGTCAAATAGCAAATTAAATTGAGATGTGATGTAAAAGGGAAGAACCTTCGTGTTCTGTTACAAGTTAATCACTAAACGGATGTTGCCTATAAGCTTAAATTATACATAACGGCCCATCTCTGGGAACCCTGCTTCCTAGGTAATGAGCATTAAGCTGAAATACCTTTGTTTAACTCACAGGAAACATCCTGACCAGGCCCACCTGTGCATGACTGCAGCGAGGAAGAAATTAACACATTCCCTCCGGAGGCTGATGGGAACCAGGAAGTGTTTGACTTTACTTCCCACCCCAAACACACACTTTTAGTATAAAAGAAGCCTCAGTTCTAGCTCAGATAACGTGGTTCTTTGGGATACGAGTCCACTGTCTTCTTGGTCTGCTGGCTTTCTGAATAGAGTCGCTATTCCTTGCCCCAGCAAGTCCTCTCTCCATTTATTGGCCTGTCCTGCCTTGCTACTCCTGGCTAGCTGGCAGTTGGGGGATTTGGGGGTAAGGCCCAGCAGCTGCTGCAACCGCTTGTCCTGAGGATCTTCCGTTCAGAACTCCCCGAAGCTGCACTGACTGCCCCAGCGCTTGGCAGTTGGAGCAAGGAATCAACATTTGGGAGCAGACAGGCTCCATACAGGGGGGTAAGTCACTCTGGCTGTGTACAGCCAGGAGCTTTATTTCCTCTCCATTTGGGGTTTGGGGAGTTTTCTCTGGAATAAGCCAATTTGTATTTGAGTGGGGTACCCTGTTGGAGAGAGGAAGGAGTTGTTGGACTTTTACCTGATTTGTGAACTGGTTCATTTGTTTCTTTGGACGCTAGCATTTGTGTTTGGAGTTTGTGTTTTGCTCGTCTTGAAATTCTGTCTTTAAAAATGGGAAATGGGGCTTCCCTGTTGGCGCAGTGGTTGAGAGTCCTCCTGCCGATGCAGGAGACACGGGTTCGTGCCGTCCGCGGCTGGGGCCGTGAGCCATGGCCGCTGAGCCTGCGCATCCGGAGCCTGTGCTCCGCAACGGGAGAGGCCACAACAGTGAGAGGCCCGCGTACCGCAAAAAAAAAAAAAAAAAAAAGGGAAATATTTCAACTATTCCTAAAGAAAGTCCTCCGAGGTGCATTTTGGATAAGTGATCTGATTACAGCTATGAACCCATGGGTGAGGGGAAGATGACATTTTATTGTAACAATGTGTGGCCACAGTACCTGTTAGGATCTCCGCAAGGGGTTTAGGCAGGGTTATCCTGGGACCCTGTGCACCATGTACTGCCACCCTTGCTGTGTTAATTACTTCATTTATGATCCCCTTATGGTCTCCGGTGTCGTTGGTATATGTAAAACCTCAAGACCAAACTTGAGGGTTTACTTAGGATTTTCTGTTTGTCCTTTGCGTTTTCCGTTTCATTTTGTTTGGTACTATTTCTCCATTTACAGCCAAATCAGTTTTGTGATACTTAAAACTTTTGCTGATGTCAAATGGAGGAAAGGAACAGAAAAAGACAAAACCAAAACCTGTCTGTTCTTGTCCAAGGGAGGGACATTCACAGGAAGAAGAGAAAGGTTCTACTTGTTTCCTAACATCACCAAAAGCTACAAATAGAAATAGAAGTGTCTTTTCCATTAATATTAGTAAAAAGGGTTTAGCCATCTAGACAGGTGACCTTGATTTGTCCCATTTGCCAGAAACCCAATCTGAATCTAACCTCTTCTGTAACTGATGGGTTTTACACTGTTGGACCTGACTCATGGGTGAAATTTCAGAATGGTAACCATGAGGTCCCTGTGTTTGTGTACTTGTACATGTGTTATAGATGTGTGGCATTGCCAAAATTAATTTTTAAAAGAGCTCTATTTAATTGGCTTAAAGGAAATTAAGCACTTATATAAATACTCAAAAATAAAAGAAACTGGCCAGAATGAATTTCGGGTTCACATGATCTAGGAAATATTCAGTATTGAATTAATATCTGGTATTAATTAGCTTGAGCTTGTTGGTTTGATTAATACGTACCTGTCTTTAGGGTCATCAACGTTAAGTATAATACTTTTATTGTACTTACGTTTAGTAGAAATGAAGTAAGACCTTATTATTCCTGTTACAAAGTTTGTCAGCAAGAAAAACAACAATATGACAAAGATTTTAAGTAAATAAAATAGAGGTAAATGAGGTAAGACTTTAAGGTAGACTCTATAGGAATAATTATGTTTTGGGAATGTCTATCTAAAATAGTCTCTACAGATTTTCAAAACTTGAAACTAAACTAAGTTAAATGAAGAGAATTCAGTGGGTGGTTTCGAATAGGATAAAACATTAGAACATTAACTTCTGGGCAGGTCTAAATGTACCTACTTTTGCCCTCTTAGGAGAGGAAGACTAAAGCAAAAGTTTGTCAGTCAGGAAACTCTGGTATGGCAAAGAGTTTACTATTACTTGCTTTTTGGTTTTCACTAAAGATTAAGGTTTTAAGGTTAAGAATTGTGACGGAAACACTTCAGTATGCAAGGATACGGGATGTGTGTTTTCAGCAAAGAAGGTATGAGGAATGAAAATGCATTTTGTTAAAGGGAAAAGGGTGGTTTTGTCCTAGAGCTGGTTGTTTCTGAATGGAAAAGAAAATGAGGAACAGATTAACATGGATACAGAAAGTTGTGGAAGGTTTGTGGAGGAGGAACACTGAAAGAATTTTGTGCATAGTCAGGACTGGCTAACGTAAGATTGAAGCTAATTAAGAAAATGAATCTTAAAGGTAAGGTGGTACAAAACCTGAATTTGGTTCTCTAAGAGGACAAAGTTTTCTTAAAATATTGAACTGCTTTTTTAAAAAAATTTTTAAAATTTTATTTTATTTTTTTATACAGCAGGTTCTTATTAGTCATCCATTTTATACACATCAGTGTATACATGTCAATCCCAGTCTCCCAATTCATCCCACCAGCACCCCCACCCCCAGCCACTTTCCCCCCTTGGTGTCCATATATTTGTTCTCTACATCTGTGTCTCAACTTCTGCCCTGCAAACCAGTTCATCTGTACCATTTTTCTAGGTTCCACATACATGCGTTAACATACGATATTTGTTTTTCTCTTTCTGACTTACTTCACTCTGTATGACAGTCTCTAGATCCATCCACGTCTCAACAAATGACTCGGTTTCATTCCTTTTTATGGCTGAGTAATATTCCATTGTATATATATACCACATCTTCTTTATCCATTCGTCTGTCGATGGGCATGTCGGTTGCTTCCATGACCTGGCTATTGTAAATAGGGCTGCAATGAACATCGGGGTGCATGTGTCTTTTTGAATTATGGTTTTCTCTGGGTATATGCCCAGTAGTGGGATTGCTGGATTGTATGGTAATTCTATTTTTCGTTTTTTAAGGAACTTCCATACTGTTCTCCATAGTGGCTGTATCAATTTACATTCCCACCAACAGTGCAAGAGGGTTCCCTTTTCTCCACACCCTCTCCAGCATTTGTTGTCTGTAGATTTTCTGATGATGCCCATTCTAACTGGTGTGAGGTGATACCTCATTGTAGTTTTGATTTGCATTTCTCTAATTATTATTGATGTTGAGCAGCTCTTCATGTGCTTCTTGGCCATCTGTATGTCTTCTTTGGAGAAATGTCTATTTAGGTCTTCTGCCCATTTTTGGATTGGGTTGTTTGTTTCTTTAATATTGAGCTGCATGAGCTGTTTATATATTTTGGAGATTAATCCTTTGTCCATTGATTCATTTGCAAATATTTTCTCCCATTCTGAGGGTTGTCTTTTCGTCTTGTTTATAGAGAACCAGCTTTTAGTTTTATTGATCTTTGCTATGGTTTTCTTTGTTTCTATTTCATTTATTTCTGCTCTGATCTTTATGATTTCTTTCCTTCTGCTAACTTTGGGTTTCGTTTGTTCTTCTTTCTCTAGTTTCTTTAGGTGTAAGGGTACATTGTTTATTTGAGATTCTTCTTGTTTCTTGAGGTAGGCTTGTATAGCTATAAACTTCCCTCTTAGAACTGCTTTTGCTGTATCCCATAGGTTTTGGATCATCGTGTTTTCATTGTCATTTGTCTCTAGGTATTTTTTGATTTCCTCTTTGATTTCTTCAGTGATCTCTTGGTTATTTAGTAACATATTGTTTAGCCTCCATGTGTTTGTGTTTTTTATGTTGTTTTTCCCTCCTGGGTCATCTTCACTATCATTATTCTGAATTCTTTTTCTGGAAGGTTGCCTATCTCCACTTCAGTTAGTTGTTTTTCTGGGGTTTTATCTTGTTTCTTCATCTGGTACATAGCCCTCTGCCTTTTCATCTTGTCTATCTTTTTGTGAATGTGGTTTTTGTTCCACAGGCTGCAGGATTATAGTTCTTCTTGCTTCTGCTGTCTGCCCCCTTGAACTGCTTTTTGTAATAGATTGTGAGTTTCTTTAAATGATCTGTATTTACCACTGAGATCTTTTATTATCACTGATTAAGTGAATGAGTATTGTTTCACAGTGACCTGTGATTCTGTTTGACCAAGTGTTTTAAAGCTTTTTGACATTTTTGACAGACTTCCCAAAGATCAAATTCTAAATGGAGTTCATTTGACCTCTAGCTAACTTTTGAGGTCTTCCATGGGGTCCCTGGAACACCTCAAATTATTTGTTTCTCTCCATTTCAGAGAGAGGAATATTAAACTAACTAGGCTTATTTGGTATGTTAAATTACATGGGAAGCATTGTCAAATAAGTGGTGATACAAGCTAAGAAGTTTTATCTTATGGGTAAACATTATTAATATACACATTCTAGAAACTATATGGAACTCCTACAATTCTGGTATATCCTAGTAAATGATATTGGTCATAATTTTAGTAATTATCTTAAATTGTTGTATGTCACAGCAGTAACCAAGTTTCTTTTCAATTGCACTGTAGTCCCAGTTTGCCTTTTGCCAAAGCAAAAAGGCATCCTTTCAATGGTTAGAGATGATCAATTGCTATCTATGGTTTTACAGTGGCTTTTGAATACCTCTATAGCTATTTTGTGAGGAAGCAGGGAAGAATGATGAAGTCCTTTATGTGCAAGCATTTGTGTTATTACATCATGGAAAATAAGAAGGGAAGGGAATAAGAGTGAGGGTATGTTGCTTCAGACCTTAACTCCTCCGGCTCAGCTAGCTGTCCCAGCTCCTCTGGCCATTATGCCAGTATATCCACCCTTTCCACCACCTTCCATGCCTGTCTAGCCCCAATTCCTGACACTGGGGCTCAGGACTGCCCCTCCTTCTAGGGATCAATTAGAAAAGCCTGTGTTAGCTTCTGGGGTACAAGGACTTGGTCCCATGATCACCATCTAAGACCCAATAGTGTATCCAATTTGGGCCAGAAGCCACTCCCAGAGCAGGGAGGTTTCCATTGCTGTTATCTCATACAGGGGGCTAAATGCAAACAACCAGCCAGCTGGGTTTCTCATCCTTCTTTAACTGGAAGGATCACACCCCTCCTTTATAGGGAGGATCCTCTACACCTGAAGCCCACTTGACAGGATCCACAGCTGAACCAAATTAGGACCACAATGAGGGAGGAATGCCCTTATTAGAGCACTACTAATTAGTATATCTTGGCAGGGCTTTGAAAAGGGGAACCAAAGCAAAAGAATTTGAATAAAATTAAAGAAATCCAGCAAAACAAATGAAGACCTCTCTGAATTTTTGGAAAGGATTTGTTAAGCCTATAGACGTCATCCTAATGCAGATCCCAAGACCCCTGAAAATATTAGAATGATAAATTTGACCTTTTTTGGAGGGGAAGGAGGGGGCAAAGTGCTTCAGATATCAGGAGAAAGTTGCAAAAACTAGGTGGTGCATTTGGAATGAACCCTTCTCAATTGGTAGATGCTGCTTTTAAAGTGTTCAACAGGGAACACCAGAGAAAAGAAGATGCAAAATGAAACGCCACGTTTTTGACACCAGTGTTGGATTCCCAGAAGGCGAGTAACCGAAGAAATAAGCCATCACTATGGGGGAGAAACAATGCACTTACTGTAAGGAGGAACCACTGCCCAAGGCTAAAACAAAAGAAAAGCAAAAGATGAGAGTCTCTAACAGGGTAGAAAGGGAGGAACACTGATGAATGAAGAGGCCCAGGGGCTCCCTTGGACTTGAGGCACTTAATTCCCCACAGGAGCTCCGGGTAAAATTGACAGTGGGGAATGAGCCGATTGACTTTCTGACAGATTTCACCCTGAAGTCTTTCACCAGAAGAGCTTGACCTCAGAGTCCCACCAGGACACACTTAAGCCTACAGATGGGGCTCCTGAGAACCCCGGAAAAAGAGACAGAGCTCTCTCTAACCCATCACAGGTCTACGAAAAGGTAAGACCAGGAGTGTGTGCTAATGGCATCCCAGGGAAGGCCAAAAGCACATGACCAGTATGAATCCTATTAAAAAGGGACGCTGGGACACCTAATCTATCCTCTGAGGCAAGAGGATGGACCAGTCAAAATACCAGCCAGTGTATTCAGAAAAGGACAAAGAGAGGGCCAAAGAGTGGGGTTTCACTTGGGTCACGCCTGGCTGGAAATGGAGTGCACAGGTTTTTTGTTTCCTGAGGCTGCAGCCCATTCATAATAGTGCCCATTATAGGAGAGATGCCACCTTACAAAGGGTTCAAATATATATATAATTGGGCCTAACAAAAGACCATCCAGCAAGTCACTCAGAATTGCATGATTTGTGCTAAAAATAATCCAAATACTGCTGTCAGACCTCCCCAGACAGGGACTCAACATAGAGGAATCTGCCCTACCGAGGACTGGAAAATGGACTTTACTCAAATGCCTTGAGCTGCAGAAAGTTTCAGATAACATGCTAGTGTGTGTGGACACGTTTTCAGGATGGGTGGAAGCATACCACCTGGACAGAAAGGCTCTAAAGTGGTGAAAGCCCTCCTTAGGGAAATTATCCCCTGATTTGGATTACAGCATTGCTTTCATCCCAGAGACCACAGTCATCAGGAAAAACCAAGAAAATGAATCATATATTAAAAAGGAACATCATTAAACTGTGTCAGAAGACTAATTTAACTTGGGATAAGGCCTTGCCAGTTACGCTGCTATGGATCAGTGGCTCCCAGAAACAGTCTTAAATGAAGCCCCTTTGAAATACTGTATGGTAGGCCATTCGAGGTGCCTGCCTGGGCAGGAGAATCTATAAATGCTTTAAAATACCGAGCAGCTGCCAGCTACGTTAAAATTTTGGGCATTATACTAACCTCTGTTCATGACTTGACCTCCAACAGGCCTGCCTGTCCAACTGAAGTAGATGGTAATTTCATTATAGCTGGAGAAGCTTCAACCAATTTGTTTAATTTTGTCCAAATAAATGGCACAGGAATTTAGTATATGTACTGGGAACCAGAACCAAAACCCCAAGTTCAATTACAAATTAGACAACAAAGTGCTAAGGAGTTTCATCAGGTTCAAATAATTGTAGGTATAAAAGGACTGACTAAAGATTCTAAGGAATAGTCATTGCCTCTGTTCAGCAGTAAGTAGCCAGAGCGATCTTCATCCCTTTTGCCACAAGATTGTGGAACGGACCTTGACAGTAGGGAATTGTAATAGGGAATAACCTTTGTATTCGATTAGTAATACAAGTTAATCACTAAAGGGATGTTGCCTATAAGCTTAAATTTTACATAATGGTCCATCACTGGGAACCCTGCCTCCCAGGTAATGAGCTTAAGCTGAAATACCTTTGTTTAGCTCATAGGAAACATCCTGACCAGGCCCACATGTGAATGACTACAAGAAGGAAGAAATTAACATATACCCTCTGGAGGCTGACCGGAACCAGGAAGTGTTTGGCTTTAATCCCTCCCCTTTTAGCATAAAAGAAGCCTGAAATAACTCAGGCAAGATGGTTCTTTGGGACATGAGTCCGCGTCTTCTTGGTCTGCTGGCTTTGTGAATAAAGTCACTATTCCTTGCCCCAGCAACTCCTCTCTCCATTTATTGGCCTGTCCTGCAGCAAGCAGCAGGAGCTTGGACTCAGCAACAGTGATGGCTGTAACCACCCCTTCATCTTTCAAGTCTTTGATAGCACACTGGTCTCCGCAATTCTCCATTGAGGATGTGATAATACTTTTGGGTTAACATCGTGGTAGGGAGGACTTTCAGAGGCCTTCACTTGGCTCTTCCTATTCTAACGACCCTTACTCAGTGGGTCATAGCAGCAGTGTAGAGATTCTGCCCTTTGTCAAATATGTTTATTCCAATTATACATTCAGGTACCCAAAATCACCACAGTTGGTTTCACGGCCTTATTGCATCCACTGTAATTCAAACTGGCCCAAGGCTCCTTTTTCACCTGACCACTGTTAGCTCTGACTTTGGTGGGCCCAAGTAATTAGTGTCATTTTACAGCCAATGTCTAGTAATCCCTGAAAGGGCTGGGTGTCTTCTTTATCCTGCTACCCAGTCTTTCAGGTAAGTGCCAACAGATCTCTTTGGAAAGGACTGAGGGATTATTTAGAGCATATATATGTGTCATTCACAGCTGCAGAATCCTTCACCATAGGCACCTGGTCTTCCCTTCAATCAAGAGACATTGAATATAAAATAGACAACCAACAAGGACCTACTGTGTTTTAGCACAGGGCACTATACACAATATTTCATAATAACCTATAAGGGAAGAGAATCTGAAGACTATATATGTATAACTGAATCGCTGTGCTGTACACCTGAAACTAACATGACTATACTTCAATTAAAAAAAAAAAAGGCTTTGAATCTGGGGATGAGTTTAGGTCTGGAAAATGGGTGACAGACATAGCTCTCCATTATGGTGATGTCATTGAGCAGGACCCTATGGGGCCTTCCTGGGACAGACCTCCCCGTGTCCTCCACTTGCCTCTTGTGTGTAGAAAAACTTTAGCTTCCTAGACCTTCCCCAAGTTCCAAAGATAAATTTAATTGGAGAAGTGAGAAAACGCAGAAACAAAGGAAAACAGTCAAGGCAAGACAAATAACAATAGCTTAGCCATTAAACAAAGTCAGGGACTTTTAGCTCCTCCTCAAGGGCTATAGACAAAAATCGGAGTCAAATCTTTTGAGCTGTTTAGCAGATACTGAAACTCCCACCAGGTGGAAGAGTTAACTGCATGCTGCCCACAAGCACATAGATCCCAGACGGGTTGGAACCAGAAGGTTGATGAGGTTGCTCCCGATTAGCTCACCACCAACCAATCAGAAGAATGTCCACGAGCTGATCACACACCCCACAACCCCTCTCCCTCACTGTGTCTTTAGAAAACCTTTCCCTGAAAGCTACTGGCAAGTTTGGGCCTTTAGAGCATCAGCTGCCTGGACTCCTTGCTTGGTGCCCTGCGCTAAATGCTGCACTTTCCTTCACCCCGACCCCGTGTTGGTAGATTGGCTTAACTGCATGCAGGCGAGTGGACCCAAGTGTGGTTCAGTAACAGTGACTCAAGTCAGGTTTTGGGCCACCAGATCTTAAGATTTCCTGTTACATATATCAAGCAACATTTTAGTAGGCTGCCTACCTATTTCATTCTTAGGGAAAACATAATCAATTACTGATAGCCAAGAATCCCTTAATACTTCTTCTCTGCTGCTGGCAGCTGTCAATGGTTGTCTTTGGTAGTTAAACCACTGACACTTGGCCTCTGCTGCATGAAATCCCATCATCCCCACTGAAATCAGGAAGCATATTGACGGGCATCTCTCACCAGAGTTTTTCAAATTTGCAGATACTCCCTTCACTCAGTGCCTTAAGAAGGGAGTGTCTTTGGGGCTGAGCATGTAGCTGGAAAGAGAGTGAGAAGTTCATACGTGATAAATCCACTCCTGCCTTCATACCTTCCCAAGCCTTCCCATACCTTCCCAAGCTTGCATCTCCATCACATCAGGCATATCCTGGCGTCTCTGTGTAATTAAAGAGGCCAACATTGAGTCCACGTTTCTGCCAACCAACCAAGTAAACTTTTAGAGCCACCTTCAGTTGCACAGGAGTGCCCGTGATCAATTTATGGCTTCTGAGCTCCAAATTCACTCTTCAGTGCCTGCTCTGCAAAAACAGATGAGACCCTTCAAGCCTTTCTTCTTATGGTGTGCACGGTGTTAGGCTGTCAGCAGAGGGCGCGGGAGGACACTGCAGGAGGAATGGGGCTTCTCTTTCTAGCTCAGATGTGCTGTTTTCTTTATTCTATTGATAGTTCCTGCTTCATGGTCCCTCCGTGGTCGGAGTGTGTGGGGACACCCAGTGGTGCTCTGTGCCAGCCGTGTGCCCAGAGCACACAACCTCTTAGTGACTTCACAGCCCAGCCTGAGGACCACTTCACTGTGGTCCTCCCAACATGGACATGGCATGTTCACTTCTAATGCCAGCAGCAGCCCCGACACGCTCTGAGCGCCTGGCTTCTGGCCTTGGTTTGCCTGTGCCCCGCGGGGTGGTTCCCCGTTGTTACCGACAAGGGTTCTTGGCCTTCCTTAATAGAAATGGATGAGAGGCCAGACAAAAAATTCAGGCAAGGCTTTACTGGGGCCCCTGCTGCAGCAGGTGGGAGTGAAAGCAAGTAACACGTCCCCTTGCTCACTCCCCAAGCTTGCGGGGAGCTGGTTCCTTATCTGGGGTGAAGGTAGGGGTGTCTGCCCACCTCTCTGGCCGTGTTGAGTGCAGGGGGCGTGCTCAGTATGCTGCTTTTTGCTCCTGACACTCTGCTTTTGCTTCTGGGTCTTTAGAAGTGGAAGTTGGGTTTTTTGGTCCTTTCGTATCTTGTCCATAATTTGCCCCAACTGCCCATGCACACAGTTATTTTTAGTCCCTTATAGTTTCTTTGTATTTTGTCGATCAAGGAGACATTTGCCTAGGCGCAAGCACTGCAGCGAAGGGTCCCAGGTCCCAGCCTGTCTCAGCATGACCCTCCCCTCCCAACATGGCCCAACCAGGCCACATATGGCTATGGTAACACTCGGGGTCCTGGCTTCCCACGAGCTTTCACTTGGCAGCCTGGGATCGCCTGCACCCTGGCCACTTCCTTCCTGCTGCCTGTGCAGGTGGGCCAGCTCTGGCCTGGGCAGTCCAGCAACCCCTCTGCTGGCCAGTGCGCTCTGAACCTGAGCCTTGAGGAGGGAGGGACCTCCTTCTGAGTTTGTCCTTCCTTGGGTCCTCTCCCTCAGCCCTAGGCACCCTTTAGCATTTTTATACTTACTGCCCTATCGTAGCTTACTCTTTACATTAAACTTCTCATGTTCAAATTACGTGGTTTATCTCCAGACTGACCTGAGATTCAACATTAAGAATCTGTGTTAAGTGCACCCACGTTAATAGATTGACACTTTGGCAGCCCTTGTAGAGTCATCGTTACAGCTGTAGCGGTCACAGTGGAGTCACAGTGGGAAGGCCTTTAGCAAATATTCAAATCTTGCTCAACATCAGAGAATTCATACCAGAGAAAAACCTTGTGAATGTGTGAGAAGGCCTTTAACCAAGTTAGTAACTTATTCAACACCATTGAATTCATACTGAAGACTCTTTAAGTGGAGTCAGTGTGGAGAGGGATTTAGCTGAAGCCCCACCTTTATCCAACCAGAAAGAAACCTTAGGAATGTGATGAATACGAAAAGGCGTTTAGGAACTGCTCTTCTCCAGCTAACTCAAGGGAGTACTGGATATAAGCTTTGTGACTGTAGTCAGTGTGGGAAGGATTTTAGCCAAGCTCAACCTTCATTCAATTCCCAGAGTTTATATTATAAAGAAATTGGGGGACTTCTTTGGTGGTCCAGTGGCTAAGACTCTGCGCTCCCAATGCAGGGGGCCCGGGTTCGATCCCTGGTTAGGGAACTAGATCCCACATGCCGCAACTAAGACCCGGTGCAGCCAAATGAACAAATATTGAAAAAAAAAAAAGAAAGAAATTGGGGTCGGGTTGAAGATATACTGCCAAGAAGCAGGAAGAGATAATCAGAAATGTATTTCGTAGATGTCATGAAATGTGCTAACCTCCGAAATGCCAAGCAATCCCACGTGACTTATGAGACTGGGCCAACTACCGCTCTGCTAAGCCAGTGACTTTATCAAGATCACTGTTGGGAGAATTGCAGGCTCAGGGAAAACTAGAGGGAAGAATGTAATAAAAAAGAACTTCATGTCATTGAAAGTATGCATAACCCACTTTCACTGGATGGATAGAAACTTTTTTAAAAAGTTTAAAATATTATAAGACTATAAAAGAGTGTGTGCGCGCGCACAGTTTGCAAAACCGACCTGAATGGATGTAAATTCTAGTAAAAGAGGACCTGAAGTAGAGGTCAAAAACGGGCAATATACAGTTGATTCTGGCTGGCAGAATCACAATATTTTAGAATTCAAATGTTTTTAAAAAAAAATTAGGCTGAGCGGGATCTTCGTTGCAGCACACGGGATCCTTTGTTGTGGCACATGGGATCTTTAGTTCTGGCACGTGGGCTTCTAAGTTGCGGCATGTGTGTGGGATCTAGTTCTCTGACCAGGGATTGAACCTGGGCGCCGAGCATTGGAAGGGCAGTGTCTTACCCACTGGACCACCGGGGGGGGTCCCTATAATTCAAATCCTTTTAGGTGAGCAATTTCTAACCCATTGAAGTTGCAATCACACCAGAAATATTTTATATCCTGTGACTTTCTGTTGCCACATACACACACCAGCCTGGCCCATGAAGGTATGCTTCTAACAAACTGACAAAGATGAGGCTGATGAAAGTGCTCTTGGGAAACCAATGCCTTGTATAATGATGGGGTATTTTTTTTTTTAAATTGTTTTTCCTGATGTAATCTAAGGTGTTTTTTTCTCTTTTTTTTTTGGCTGCGTTGGGTCTTTGTTGCTGTGCGCGGGCTTTCTCTAGTTGCAGCGAGCGGGGACTACTCTTCATTGCGGAGCACAAGCTCTAGGAGCGTGGGCTCAGTAGTTGTGGTGCGTGGGCTCAGTAGTTGTGGCACACGGGCTCTAGAGCACAGGCTCAGCAGTTGTGGCGCACGGGCTTAACTGCTCCGCGGCATGTGGGATCTTCCTGGACCAAGGCTCGAACCCGTGTCCCCCGCATTGGCAGGCGATCCGATTCTTAACCACTGCACCACCAGGGAAGTCCTATAACGGGGCATTCTCTTAGGACTTCGGACAAAAGAGAGCATTTGGCTTACCATAAGATCTCTTTGTACCAAAACAAAACACTCGTATGTACTGTGTGCTGTGTGTTAAGCACCATACCAGGAAAAGCACTATATCAGGAACTTTATACACATTATCTTATTTAATCTTTACATCAAAGACCACGTGCTGTTTCTACTCTCCCTTTAGAAATGGGTTCAGGGAAGTAATTTGCCAAGATGCTGAAGCCGGGAGCAGCCCTGTTGTGGCGCTGAGCCGGTGCCGTCAGGAGAAGAGGAGACAGTGGCCTGGGTGCTGCTGGTACGGTGGATCGCGGGCGAGGGGGGGACCAGCTGCTGGGGGCAGAGGGGCTGGCAGGTGGGCCTCTCCTCACTGCTCGCGCTCTGGCGCTGCTGCTGAGTTCTGGCTCAGTCCTGGCTGCACAGCTGCTGAGGTGGTGTCGTGTTCTTTATTTCTCCGTTCACCTTTAAAATAAAACCTCATCCACTAAAGTTCCTGAGGTTTATGCTGGTCCTTGAAACCTGAAAGGGCCTAATACAAAGCTTTAAAAGCTTCAAATTTTTTTTATTGTGAAAAGTACAATAAGCCATTTACAAGTCCCAAAGCACCAGAATTAAAGAGAACACATAATTTTTATACACACATATTTTTCATACAAAAGGTTGATCTTTATAGGAATTTAAAATAAATAATCTGAAAATCAGTGTCACTGATTGCAAAATAGGTATCTCGCTCTTTGACTCTCTCAAGGTGACCAGCCTCCTAAGTAGCCAAAAGATGAGGCGTTTGACATCTGTTTCGAGCCTGGGTGGCGAGTCTCTGGCGGAGATTTCTCACTCTCTCCATAAGATCCCATTCCATGGTGTCCCAATGTGTTTTTCTTTGGTTTAATGAAACTTGAAAACAAAATTTAAAATTAACAACAGTTAATTTTAGCAATGGTATAGTGTTTAAAGGTAAATACGTTGCAAAAAAATCAATAATGAAATGAATATTCTAAAAACAAAACTTCTTAAACAAAAAGCCAAACATATTACCTGCCCATGTGGTTCCATTTACAAGTCAAATATTTATTCGTTGAATTGAATGAATGATGTTAGAGAACTTATCTGCTTTTGGTTAGCTTTTTTTTGATTTGGGAATACAGATGACCTTTTAAATTAGGAAGAAAGCTTGTTTAAGAGAGAATTTGAGTTCTTTGCAATAGTAAGTTTCTTCACCATGGTGCTTATTGTAATGAGAAAATTCCAAGGTGCCAAAATTAATATTGTGAAACGTACACCATGACCACTTCTCCTAATGCTTAAATAAATAAGTCAAGTGCTTTTTATAGTGGCCAAGGCAGGGAGAGTCCAGAATCAAGATTAGAGCATTACAGTGTGTCCAAGTGTAACAGTCATTTCACATTGATTTAGAGGGGCTAGTAAATACTGGAATTCAAAAAAGAAGCATCTTAAAAATATACTTCTCTGAAACTTAGTTACATATTCAAATAGCTTCAATTTCTGAAAACTGTTTTTCCCCCAAGGAATAAAACATTTATGCTTTTCTTATTTTGCTGCCAAATGAGAAACTTGCCAAATGTCCTCAACTGGATTTTGAAATTTAGAACTATCTAGTTAAAAAGTTCTGACGTGTCAGAATAGAGAACAGTTGAGAATCTCCTGTCCTTTCATTTGACTTACACATGACTTTTGGTTTAATGCACATCCTGACACAGAATTTAGAGATGCACATAAGAGTAAGAGTTAGCAAGGATGTTTTACACAACACTGGAACTCATGACTTGTTACCAGGTATCTTTCTTATAAAGCTGGTCTTTTGGGGACATTATATACAAATCTGTTCTTCTAAAAGAACTCAAAACACACTGTTAAATTCTGCTTCACTTATATGACAGTTTTACTGAAAAAGTTGGTTGAAGTAAAGTCTAACAGAGTTTCCAGTCCCCTCCCCTCCTTTTAAACACAAATCAAGTACTTTACTGGGGAAACTGTTAGCTCCTTTACGGGCTTAATGCTATGACTACATTTCTGTGAGATGTTTCCATCCCATCCTGTCCAGAAATAAACAAAAACCTCCAGTTAATCAAGTCAAGGGATCAAAAGGCAACTAATCACCATGGAGCCACCTGCCCTCAGCAGTTCTGAGCGAGCTGGCCCTGCAGTACATCTCAGGGCCCAGAGCAGACACATGTTTCCAATGGTTGCTGGAGGGAACTCAGCCCAGAATAAGAGCTGAGAAAATTCAAATATGTAATAGCTTTGAAAACTAATCCTGAGATTTTCTTTTCACGAGGATGTAAAAAATAGTCATGAATATCATTAATTTAGTTAGTGACCGACTTCTATTGGAGCCTCCAACTCTGTTTTGGGCAGCAGTGCTGGTGCTAGAGAAATAGTCACACTAATGATATTTGGCAAGCTTTCTCTACTTGGGGTTCGAACTGACCCAGTTTTTCTCCCCAGCTGGAAACCTGAGAATCTTGCTGACTCCACTTTAGGATTTCCATGATCAATGCCCTGGGAAAATGGTCTCAACATGCTACAACTATAACTTAAGCCACAATCTTGCTTAAATATTGCTAAATCGAACATGACAGGAGACATCTTTCTTGTTTGTTGACTTACTCTGTGTCAAGGACTCCATTTCAGAAATGTCTTTTAACTGTGAGGTTCTAGGCAAACGGCCTGAGGCGACCCATTCATCTTGGCACCTGGGCACTATGTTATAAAAGTGAAAAAACAGAGAGAATGTTTGGGAGTGGATAGAAAGCCATGATTAATTCCAGACGGTCCCTAGTGAATTAAAAGTGCCAAGGATAAAAAGCCCCTTAGTTTTCTCTTCTGGGAAGAATGCTGTCACCATTCAATGGGCAAGGGAAGTACAGTTAGTGAGAATTAAGAGCTGAGCTGAAGTTTTGGTAAAGTACTTTCAAAACACCTTGAGCTAAAACAAAAAGCCAACAAACTACTGAAAAATACAGGTGTTAGTATAGAGATCCCAAACATTTGTTGGGAGAGACGATTAAATGTGATTAGCGAACCTTCCTTGAGAACACCTGTGAGCTGATCACTACCAACTTTAACCAGGCAAGGCATGATCACTATATACAGCAGACCAGAAGCAGCGACAGGCAAGTTTTGTTTTGTTTTTTTTAATATTTTAATTTTTATTATTTATTTTGGCTGGGCTGGGTCTTAGCTGCGGCACGTGGCATCTTTAGTTGCGGCATGTGGGATCTTTAGTTGCGGCATGCAGAGTCTTAGTTGCGGCATGCAGAGTCTTAGTTGCAGCATGCGGGATCTAGTTCCTGACCCGGGATGAAACCCTGCATTGGGAGCATGGAGTCTCACCCACCGGACTACCAGGGACGTCCCAAGCGATAGGCAAGTTTTACCTGGACTTATTAGAGTAGGAAGAATGGCAGTGTTCCACACCTAACCAGTGCCACCTCCTATTTTTTTTAACATCACTCCCCACTTCAAAATTTATACTCACCCTTCAGCTGTGTTTTTACTGTTTCCTAACTCCTACAGCTTTACATCCAATAAGACATCAGAGTCCTTTTGATTTTTTCATCCTAATGTCACTTAGGATGTCCCTTCCTTTCTACTCCCATCACCAGGATCCAAGCCTCCATGAGTCAGGCCCAGACTGCTCGGGTCACACTGACTCATGAAGATGATGCCTGCCTTTCACCTGGGCTCAAGAGCTTCAGCTACTGGGTTTTTGTGTGTGTGTGTGTGTGTGTGTGTGTTTTGTGTTTTTTAAAATTAATTAATTTTTTAACATCTTTACTGGAGTATAATTGCTTTACAATGCTGTGTTAGTTTCTGCTTTATAACAAAGTGAATCAGCTATACATAGAGATATATCTCCATACCTCCTCCCTCTTGTGTCTGCCTTCCACTGTTCCTACCCCACCCCTCTGGGTGGTCACAAAGCATCGAGCTGATCTCCCTGTGCTATGCGGCTGCTTCCCACTAGCTATCTAGTTTACATTTGGTAGTGTATATATGTCCATGCCACTCTCTCACTTCATCCCAGCTTACCCTTCCCTCTCCCTGTGTCCTCAAGTCCATTCTCTACATCTGCATCTTTATTCCTATCCTGCCCCTAGGTTTTTCAGAACCATCTTTTTTTTTTAGATTCCATACATATGTGTTCAGCTAATGGTTTTAACTCATTGTTTTCGCTCAATGAGTCATTAAGATAATGTGACTAATTACCAAATGATTAATTTTGAACTGGTGTCAGGGAATGGAATATAAGAGGCATCTTAAAATATCTGAAGGGCTATCATGGTAGTAAGCATAATCCGCATTGCTCCAGAGAATAGCTTGTTTTTTTTTAATTGTAGTTGATTTACAATGTTGTGTTAGTTTCAGGTGTATGGAAAAGTGACTCATTTATGTATTCTTTTTCAGATTCTTTTGTATTCCAGCTTATTACAAGATACTGAATATAGTTCTCTGTGCTATACAGTAAGTCCCTGTTGTGTATCTATTTTATATATAGTAGTGTGTATCTGTTAATCCCATACTCCTAATTTATCCCTCTCCCCCTTTTCCCCTTTGGTAACCGCAAGTTTGTTTTCTATGTCTGTTTGTTTCATAAATAAGTTCATTTGTATCATTTTTAAAGATTCCACATATAAGTGACATCATATGATTCATCTTTCTCTGTCTGGCTTACTTCACTTAGTATTATAATCTCTAGGTCCATCCATGCTGCAAATGGCATTATTTCATTCTTTTTTAAGGCTGAGTAGTATTCCATTGTATATATGTATTACATCTTCTTTATCCATTCATTAGTTGATGGACATTTAGGTTGCTTCCATGTCTTGGCTATTGTGAATAGTGCTGTAATGAACATTAGGGTGCATGTATTTTTTCGAATTAGAGTTTTCGTCTTTTCTGGATATATGCCCAGGAATGGAATTGCTAGGCCATATGGTAATTCTCTTTTTAGTTTTTTAAGGAACCTCCATAATGTTCTCCATAGTGGCTGCACCAATCTACATTCCCACCAACAGTGTAGGAAGGTTCCCTTTTCTCTACACCTCCAGCATTTATTTGTAGACTTTTCTGATGGCCATTCTGACCAGAGAACAGTTTTTAATGAGACGGTTTACAAAAAGAAAAGCAGGTTCAGCTTTACATAAGGAAGGAGCAACTTTTAAATAAAATACTGGCAGAAAATGGAATGAGGTAACGCGCTCACCAGCTCTATTAGTGTTCTGGCATAGGCTGGATAACCACTATTGCAATGTTGCAGAGATGATTCACATATCAGATCCTTCCAAATCTGAGATCTCACAGTTCCTTGTCTCTCATCTGTCCTGTATCCCTCCTGCCCACGGCTATTGGGGAGGATGAATTAAATGCCGTCTTGTAAATATCACACAGCCAGTGGTTCCCCCCCTTTGCTTATAGCAACGTTTCAAACACTGCTGAGCAGATCCACCTGTGAAACTTTAAAACAAAAATCTAGCTTTCCATTTTTTTAAAAAAATTATTTAATCTTGGCTGCACTGGGTCTTCGTTGCTGCGCGTGGGCTTTCTCTAGCTGTGGCAAGCGGGGGCTACTCTTGGTTGCAGTGCATGGGCTTCTTATCGCGGTGGCTTCTCTTGTTGTGGAGCACGGGCTCCAGGCACGTGGGCTTCAGTAGTTGTGGCGCACGGGCTTAGTTGCTCTGTGGCATGTGGGATCTTCCCGGACCAGGGATCAAACCCATGTCCCCTGCATTGGCAGGCGGATTCTTAACCACTGCGCCGCCAGGGAAGCCCTTTCCATTGTTTTAAATCTGCAGAATTAAATGTGAGGTCCTGACTATGCATTTTTTTAAAAATTTGTAATGTATCAAAAGATTGCCAGTCACTGGCTAACTGTAACAAATTTGAACATATAAATAGTACAGTAAAAAGTGAGTTCTTTTTTCTATACTTTTTTGCACTACAACTTGCTTTTTTCCTTCATTTAATGTATTTATTTTAAAGCCCCAAAAGTGATTCTTATTATTTAAAATTAGTATTTATTTACTGAAGTGGTATTACCTGTACCTCACAAAATTCGAAAGGAACAAAAAGGTACAAACTAAATTTCCTTCCTTTCCCTAACCACGTTCCTTGCCCAGGAGGCAAGCCCTGTACTCTGTCTTCCGCAGGCCATTCTGCTGTGCAGCCAGGCTGGTCAACAGGATGAAGCCCACTGCTCAGCCTGAAGGTCCCCATCACCTACATGCTTCAGTGATATCTTTAACCATTCTTGTACAGAAGCTCTCTGCTCCAGCTGGCCTAACCTGAATCACCACGACAGACAAGTCTCTGCCACTGATTCATTACTTTTAACAAGTTCTGTCTCATGCAAGGAGTTCATGGAGGCGTTTGGTTGGGGAATCCACAAAAATGATTATGGGAAAGTGCTGTGTGTGTGTACGTGTATGTGCATGTTTCTGGGAGAGAGCCTCAGAGGGACCCACAGACTGTCAGTGGTTAGAAAATGGTGTAATATAACGTGAGAACTGTAACAAAATTAAAAATCGCCTAGTCTATAATCTTCTCATTTTACAAATGAGGAAACTGAAGACCAGTAAACATTTCTTAATAGGCACACATGAAACACAAGTGGGTAAATAAACTAACCAGAGATACACAGCTTATTGACTCTGGCTAAGATTCTTTAAACTCTGTCTTCGTTTACCATGAGGCTGGAACCAGAACCTGGTGTTCCCGACATCCAGCCTGGGCTCCTGCACCACACCATGAAATCCTCCCTCCCTGAAATGTCCTCCAATTGCTCTAAGCTCTTCCCTTTCTTCAAGGCCCAGTCGCTTTAAAACCTGGTCCAGTGGCCCTACCTGGCAACCAGCATTTATGAATGTCATTAAAAAAATGTTTCACTGAGGTAATTCACATACCACAGAATTCACCCCTTTCAAGGGTACAGTTCAGTGTTTTTAGTATACTTAGAGTTGTATAATCATCACCACTAATTCTAGGAACATTTTCATCATCCCCCAAATAAACGTCTTACCCACTAGTGGCCCACTCCCCTACCCCTCCCACCCACAAACCACTAACCCCCTTCTGCCTCTACAGGTTTGCCTATTCTGGGCATTTCATGAATAGAATCATATTAACATGTGGCCTTTTGGTCTAGCTGCTTTAACTTAGCATAAGGTTTTCAAGGTTCATCCATTTTGTACCATGAATCAGTAGTTAATTCCTTTTTATCACTAAATAAGATTCCATTGTGTGGTTATACCATGTTTTGTTTATCCACTCCTCATTTGATGGGTATTTGCGTTGTTTCTACTTTTGGGCTATTATGAATAATGATGCTGTGAGCATTCAATGTACAAGTTTTTGTAGGGATATGTTTTCAGTTCTCTTGGGTATACCTAGGAGTGGAACTGCTGGGTCATACAGTCTCTCTACATTTAACCTTTTGAGGAACTGCCAGACTGTTTCCCAAAGTGGCTGTACCACGTCACATTCCCACCAGCACTGTTCCAATTCCTCTGATCCTTGCCCTCACTTGTTAATGGATTACATCCATGCTACTGATCATGAAGTTGTATCTCACTGTATATATATTTTTAATTTGAATGTTTTCTCATGTGGTTTTGATTTGTATTTCCCTAATGACTAATTTAAGCTGAACATCTTTTCATACGTGTATTGGTCATTGTATATCTTCCCTGGAGAACTGTCTGTTCAAATCCTTTGCCCATTAAAAATCTGGACTAATATTTTATAAGACATCACTCGCTATTCAGTTTAAGTTTATGGGCCTAGGATTTTAGAAGCAGTGAGGGTCACCCACATTGTCCAGAAGGTTCTATTTTTTGGGAAACAATAAGAATTCCCCCCCATTGCTAATAAAGATTGACACTAGGCACAAATGTAAATAAATGATCTGTCGTGGGCACACTCACCTGCTTCCTACTTCCTACTTCCTGGTGCCTCGCTTCTAGGCTCTGAGTGACAAACCAATGCGGAGCACTTGCAGTCAACATGCCGTTTTCCTAATTATAGCTGATTATCCTCCAGTTTTAGGATTAAGTGACGCTGACTATCCTCCAGTTTTAGGATTAAGTGACACGGATTTAATCTATACACCCTGATTAAGGCGATGATCAAATCCTTACACATTTGCCTTTTGAAAAATGAATGATTATTAACCAAACTATCTCTCATTGGTGAAATTTTGGAACGTCAAAAAAGCGTAGGTGGCCTGGGAGGAAGGCACCCTGGAGGCGGAAGGGCCACATGTAGGAAGACTACGGACGCAGGGAGCTTTTTGCAGTCTCTTTCCTTTTCCATTTCTAAATTCGTAGGTTCTCCAAGTCTCAAATTTCTTTTCTTTCTAATGCTGGGGTAAGTGTGACAGGGTTAGGGAGAAGTGGCAGCTCCAGTGGTTTGTGTCTTTTAATTTGTGAGATTCTGCTCCCCACTTCCCCCGAGGGCTCCGGGCGCTATTTGGGACCTAAACCCAAAAGCGTGAGAGGTGATGAGGGGTTTCAAAAGCAGCCTAATTAAATCTAACCTCTATTTTTGCTTTTCAATCTGTGCACTACAAAAGTAATGACAAAGGTAATGCACAGAGCAGCATTAGTCGTAAAAGCCCAAAAGCGGACACAACCCAAATGTCTATCAATTGATGAGTGGATAAATAAAATGTGGAATACTCATACAATGGAATATTATTCTGCATTAAAAAGGAGTGAAGTACTGATCATGGTTGAACCTCAAAACATTATGCTAGTGAAAGAAGTCAGACACAAAGGACCATGCAGCATATGATTCCATGTATATGAAATTTCCTGAATAGGCACATCTCCAGAAACGGGTAGGTTAGTGGTTGCCAAGGGCTGGGGGGAGTAGCAGGAAATGAGGACTGACTGCAAATGGCCATGGGGTGTATTTGGGGCTGTGAAAATGTTCTAAAATCGATCGTGGTGATGGCTGCACAACTCTGAATATATTTTTTAATATATGGTAATATAATATATGGTAATACAATACTGTTGAATTGTACATTTTTAATAGGTGAATGGTATGGCATGTGAATTACACATCAGTAAGGCTGTTATTTTAAAAAGTAATACATAAACATTTTATAAAAGACTGAAACAATACAAGATATAGTAAGACAGAAGTTCCCTGTAAAGGTACTCTATTTTAGAAATTTAAATTTATTATTATTATTATTTTGGCCGTGCCATGGGGCTTGTGGGATCTTAGTTCCCCAACCAGGGATTGAACCCGGACCACGGCAGTGAAAGCGCTGAGTCCTAACCACTGGATTGCCAGGGAATTTCCAAGAATTTTAAATTAAAAGTTTGATTTTTCATTGAATGCCACTGGTAAGCCTTGCACCAAAACCTAATGTTTGATTAGATCCTATAATAAGTTTCCTTGTGTTACTTTAATAAACTGTTGTTCTGAGGACCAGCTATTGGCAAAGCACACATTTTTACTAAAATTAACTAGAAATAGCACTTTGGGAACAAATCATAGTCTAGTACATTAACGGGATGCCAAGGACCGTGGAATAAAACAATTCTACAGGATGGCTGAGAAGTTTTTCTTAATTGGAGCTTTTTTTTTTTTTGCAGTAAGTGGGCCTCTCACTGTCGTGGCCTCTCCCGCTGCGGAGCACAGGCTCTGGACGCGCAGGCCCAGCGGCCATGGCTCACGGGCCCAGCCGCTCCGTGGCATGTGGGATCTTCCCGGACCGGGGCACAAACCCGTGTCCCCTGCATCGGCAGGCAGACTCTCAACCACTGCGCCACCAGGGAAGCCCGCTTTTTTTTTTTTTTAAACAGCCCCACCTCCTCATCCCACCCTTTTAACTGAGCAATAACTTGACTAAAAGTGCCAAAATACATCTCAGGGATTTATCCATGATGAGAGACCACAGTAAATGAATGAAGGTGTTAACACCACGAAGGGAGAGAGAAGCATTCGCGATGCTCACCTTTATGACATGGATGTTGAGCGTGTATCTCATTCTCCAGGAACCACCTTCTAGAGGCATCTGAAGGAGCAGCAGCTTTCTTTTCTGATTTCAAATGAAAGTCCTGTTCTTCAGCTTCCTCCCACTAAATACAAATAAATGAAAAAAAAAATCACATAAATTTGTGCTAATGCAAGTTCCTACAGTGAAGTAGCCCCTTTTGTCTCCTCTACTTTATATTTCCAAGGCACGTAGGATTTATTTGATATTAGGGAATCTGGGTGCCTGTCTTGGCTCAAGGCTGTTGAAGAACCTTGAAAGCAGAGGCACTTCTGACGTCCCTACTATTCAATTCCTCAGAGTGCCATACGGGTCCCAACTGTCACTGAAATAATTCATTTCAATACATTTCAGATCTCAAACCTTATGGGATTGAGTTTTTAAAATTAATGGATGGAAAGGTATCCATGAGAATGAAAGACATGCTCCAGGAAATAGTGCAGAAAGGTTGAAGGGGGCAGTTTTTCTGATGACCTTGGAGCCAGGATACCAACCGTGGACTGCCCACCTCCAGACTTTTCATGTGAAAAAGAAAAATACTTCTATCTTGCTTATAGTTACTGTTATTTTGGTTTTTGTTACTAATAGCTACATATAATTCCTAACTGTTCAAAGTCTTTTACGTTGCTAGTATAAAAAATTAGGTAAATTAAAGTAGTGATATTATACAATCAGCTAGAACAAATCCACGAGGTTGGGAAGTTGAGACACTAATGTAACTGAGAAAGACACTTAGTCATTCTTAGGTGGCATCAACATTGGACTTCTCTGAGCTCTACGTATTAAAATTAGATCATCTTTAAGATCGTTTCAAACACGCATTATGTGGTTTGATGCTATTGCCGTTTGATTATGTACTATTTCAAGATTTAAATGATTAATAACAAGAAGTTTATAACACCATTCTTACCTTTTTAGCTTCCCCCTCCATCACTGCATTTAATACTTCCATTTCTTTCTTTCTGTTTTTCCGAAGCAGTTTGGCTACTTCCTGGTAACATTCATTTCGGTGTAGATCATCGCATCTTTGTTTATGTAAAGCTTGAATTCGCCAGTCAGTATTTAGACATGCTTGTTCAGCTTTTGCCAAATTTTCTTCAATTAACTAAGAACAATTTGTAAATTTCAGAAACAAGTTTAGACTACATAAAATACGGTATGTCCATTCAACGTATCCAAGTGTCCAGGACAGATGTTCACAACCCTGGTTGCATATTAGAATCACCTCAGTGTTTAAAACAAACTGATGTCCAGGCTCCACCACGTGTTTAAAACAAACTGATGTCCAGGCTCCACCACAAACCAACTAAATCAATCTCTTTATCAGCTGGATATTGGTACTTCTAGAAAGCTCTTCAAGTGGTTCTAATGTATAGCCAAGGTTGAGAACTTCTAGGCTAAGGGATGGGTGGAATTAAACAATTCCTATGTTTCAGTCCTTTGAAAAGGAGTCAGAAGAACCTATTTTTACAGACTGGACAAAAGCCTATAAGGACAAAAAAGGGGGGAGGGGATATTCTGGTGGGGGAAGCCAAGGGACAGAACAGAAGGTAGGGAAATCTTACACCATTCCTGGCTTTTGGAACAGGGCCAGGCCCTGCCACAGACCCACTTACCATTTCGTTAAAGGGATAATTGACAAAGTTCTATGCTGAAGCCCTCAAATTCTATTTCCATTCATTTAAGCCAGCATTTCTGAAAGGATACTCTGCAAGAAATTCTATAAGATAAGTTTAAGAAACTTTCTTAAAGATTCACAATGTGCCATATCCTCAAACCTGGCATGGAAATACCTAACTTTAAGACAGCGTTTTCAATACGTGTCATCCCCATTTTATTTAATACTAGTTATTGATATTCTACAGAATACACTTTGGAAACGCTGGCTTATATACCAGGCAGAGACCTGATGTTTTGCAACTAATCCACTCAGGGATAATTTCGGAGACTTAACAATGGAGGGCACTAAAAGTTATAAAGTTATTCCCTATGTATTTTCTTCCAAGTCTTGAAATTCTCTAAGAGTATAAAAGACACATGTATATGGCTGTCAGTGAAGTAAGTAGCCTCTAAATAAAATAATGTGAATTTCTAGGAACTGTGATAACTGAAGCAAAGAAACACATTAACTTTATAGAGTTCATTATTAAATTCCTTCTTTTAAAAGAATGGCAGATGGTAATTCCTCCTTCTATAGATACACTAAATTCATCATATTTTTACCTTCTGAGTGTTTTGGTTCTGAGTTTGATCTGTTCCTATTGGTCTATGAAACATGTGATCTTCAAGATCCACTTTTCGTTTATTGGCGTCTGCATCTTCTCTCATTTCTTTTGCAATAGCTTCTTGATTTCTAGTGAGATTCTGTTAAAGAAATCATTTTAAAAAAATCACCAATCCATAAAATAATGATGTTAGAACACAAAAACGTCTTTGCTCTTTTTCAGAATACCAAAACTGTAATCATCTAATTTTCAAAGTAAAGCAAACAGTGGTGACATCAGTGGAAGTAAGAGTAAGGACCTCTGAAAATTCTCTCATCTATAAAAGCACTGAGATCACTGGCAAAACAAACTTTTTTCAGAACTCTGGAAATAAACTGAAGGCTTACAGCAATCTGGGGAGCATTTATTCATAAAAATGGCTGAATCTTAGTAAGAAAGACGAACTTTATGGCATTTTAAACTTGCATTATTCCTATTCCTATTCCAGCCACCCCTAAGCTCTGCCATTAGCTTTGAAAATCATTAGCCTGGCAGCTAATGGAGGGGACAAAATGGAGTTGAGGTCCTTGTAACTCCCATTCCCAGAGAACTGTCACCATCTGACTTGGAAGACCCCACTTTCAAGGCTGTTTTTATTTGACCTGACTCATAACTCACCTGTAGCCTTTTCCCTGGGGATGTCTGCTGAAAACCATCAGGGGAAACTGTTGAACGTCGTGACTGTCCAAGGCAGTGGGTCACAGAGCAAACAACAGGCCAATCAAAAAGCTTTGTAGGAAAAGCTGGGGAATCAGATACCTATAGGGGGCTCTGAAATGCTCCAACAGATTCCAGGGACTTCAGAAGGCCGTGTGCATGTGTACAATGTGCGCGTGCCAAGGGCTGTGTGAATGCTCAGACCTGAGAAGGTCCTAAGCGCTCAGCTCTGGTGAACTGAGGTTTTGCAAAATCAGGAAGTGAAATCTAAGAGAGTTGTAAACTATCTAACTTGAGTGTTGAAAGTGTGCCCGAAAATGATGCACACGGTGCCTCTCGGCAAAGACTAGAGGCTTTCTGGTTCAAGGGATCTAAGGAAATCTGTCTAGTCACCAGGCTACCTGAGTAGAGACTTCAGTGGCTACGCATGACAAAGAATACTTTACAGAATAATTCAGAAAAGTCACTAAGCAAAGAAACAACAAGAGACCCTTAGGAGAGACAAGAATGTGATTTCCAGAAACGTCCTCTTACTTAAAATAGCTAGTTTTCAACAAAAAATTACACGATATAACAAAAACCAAGAAAGTATGGCCCTACATGCTTTAAACAGACATTAACCACATGATCTCCAAAGAAGATATAAAAACGGACAATGAACATATGAAAAGGTGCTTGATATTAGTCAACAGGTAAACAACAAATGCTAATTGAGGAACATTCTACAATCTACCTGGCCTATATACTTCAAAAGTATAAGTGTCATAAAATATAAAGACAAGACTCAGGAGTGGTTCCAACTGAGAGGAGAATAAAGAGACATGACAACTGAAACAAATGGAGTAGCTTAGATTTTCTTTTGCTATAAAAGACATGTTTAGGACAACTGATAAGATGTGAATACGGTTTATACAACAGATAATAATATGTTAATGTGCTGATTTTGATCACTGTACTGCGATTATGTAATAAGGATTCCTTGTAGAAAATATACAATGAAGTATTCAGGGGTAAAAGAGCATAATGTCTGCAACTCAAACAGCTCAGGAAAAAAAAGTGTGTGTGTGTATAGACAGAAAGAGAAGGATAATGCAAACTTAGCAAAATGTTAATATTTGAGAATCTGAGAGAAAAACACTTTGAAATTTTTAGTATTTTCTTGCAAAATTTCTGTTAATTCTGAAATCATGCCCCCGGTGCCACCACTCCACCTCCCCCGCAGAAAAGATAGTAAAAAATAACCTCAAGCTTAGTTCAAATGAATGAATTGTAATTCAGAATCATAGGAGACTCGGTGTAAATTCCTGGGGCTCAGATTTAGAAAAAGTTCAGTGTAGAAACTTAAAGTGTTGTAGTTATGAACGGTGCTATGTTTATATCTCATTTAATGTGAGCAACAAACAATCATATGCACGTTACCTGTTACGTATTTGTAGTTATCGCTAATTTCAAACTCAGTCTGACTTTAAGAGGACTGAAGGAAGTGAAAACGTGGTTTCAACATTAAATAAATGAGTAACATAATGCTTTTCCCCAACAAAAAATATCTACAGCAGTGAGAAAGTTTCCAGTGTCTTGGAAACTGAATTATACGTGCTAAAGTAGGTCCTTGCTGATTTGATTCCAGAAGCTTCAAATTTCGAGTGCTTTACAGCTTGTACCTGACTTACCTGGTAGGATCCTTGTGAAGTACTGGGTTAATTTTGCAGTCACTGTTACACAGATATGAGGAAACTTAGGAAGTTAGTAAAAGATCCTGAAGCAAAATCTGGGGCTTACATCTGGTGCTTCAGACACTAGACTAAGTTGTTAAGAGAAACATGAATTAAAGAATTACAACAAACTGTGCGTTCAGACATTCTGGCTACCTTACAATCCTGGATAACACTATACTCTTCTTGAAAAAAAAATAAAATGAACATTAAAAAACCTTGAATAAACTGTCTAAAAAGAGTTCGTACAAACTCTGCTTTTCTTCTATTGGAAGTTGTTGATTTCTACCTTCTCGTGAAGGCTCTTTTGTGATCCGAGTTCCAGACGTCTCACGTCTAGGTCTTTGGCTGTGGCAACAATGTCTCGATCTCTCATACGTACCTACGGCCAAATAACAGACTGTCAATACCAAAAACAATTTACATAAATATTTTTTGTTTAATAGATGAAGTAATCTTGTGATATGAACAACCCGCTAAATGCATTTAAAATAAGAGGTATTGGGTTTTTGAAACGAGAGTAATTGCCAATCTATTAACATTCACTGTGGAATCTAGAAATAACATCTGAGTTAAAGTTAAGCATAATTTTCTAAAAAAGAAAACACAATTACCATATGCTCATCTGCCCAGACTGGGAGAACAGATGGCAGCTCTTTCCATATTACATTAGCCATATTATGAGTTAGAAAAACTTGAGCAATTTCAATTCACAGTGGATAAAAATATAAAATGTTTAATCTTATTCGATATAACATTTATTTAATGTTCTTTTTGATTAAACTTCTATACTTTTCTAAATTCGGTTTGGCAACTAGTAATTTCAAGTTAAAATTTACTGTGGACTGTTCAGCCTGTATGTGCCCTGCTTGGACTTAGCCAATTTAAAGTTCACCTTTCTCGAAATCTGATTCCTTGGGAGCTTTTCAGTCCTATACACTAGAGGATTTGGATCAGGAACTCTTTAGATAGAGACTCCTGGGAACTGTCTTAAATACTTGGCTGCCTAAAATGCTCATCCTTTAGGAGTGAGAATAACATGATATGTGTTTCAGAACAAAACAAAACAAACTATAACCCATGAGGCATCTAACCTAATCATTTCATCCAACCAGTAAACGGTTAATGATTGCATGACTACTTACACGCATAAGGTGAAGTGTTAGATATTGTAGACAAACTATCGAATACATATAACCAGAGAAACAAACAGTAAAAATGAGAGTATAGTGGGATGTGCAAGGACATGCATCCAAGGAGTAAAAAAACCACGGACGGAAAACCAGTTCACCTTAAAGAGGTTCCTGAGAAAGCAGTTAGCTCAGAGGTAGGGAGACTTGAGTTGATGAGGCAAGAGTAGTTGTAATGCTAAGAGGTGGAGGAGACGTTTGGCATAGCAAATAATGCTTTTTAGGAATTTCAATTACAGAAGCTCTTTTGCTCATGAATTTTCAGAGATACAAACAGCTATGTACCAGAGCAAAACAGATCAACTTTGCTTGCTACTAACAGATGTCTGTGTCACTTGTACGTGTCACTTTGGACTCAAGCTGCCTTTCCTGCTGGTGCCTGAACGGTGAGTAGAGAAGCTTCTGCTATTTAGCAGGGTCAGAGCTCACTATCAGACCAGGGAGATGGAAGGGCAGGAGGCTGGAATGGGAGGCAGAGGCCAGATCGTGCCATTGAAAGGACTTGACAGGATTCTTTCACCAAAAAAACCGCCTTCCACTATCTCAAAGGGGTTTGGAATAAAGAGATCAGAGTTCTAAGCCTGTATTATTTTTGGGGAAGAACATAGATTTTCTAGAATAATGAATTACCAACCTCATTTACTAGACGAGATAGTTAAAAGAAATCATGGATTTTAAAAACCAACTTAAAGTTAATTGGCTTTAAACAAAACAAAGTATTATCTCATGCTATAAAAAGAGATAATAGATTATTAATATAGATGAATGAAAATCTTAAGAAAAATTTAAATATTTACTACTTTATCAAAAGCAAGTTTGAAACTCCTTAATTAGTTTACAAATTCAATGCAATCCTAATAAAAATTCCAATAGGATGGGGGGATTCAGAGAGAGAGAGAGAGGGAGAGATAAAATTTTCAAAGTCTATTTGAAATGATAAACATTTGAGAATACTGAAGAAAACTCTTTTTTTTTTCCTTTTTTTTTTTTTGCGGTACGCGGGCCTCTCACTGTTGTGGCCTCTCCCGTTGCGGAGCACAGGCTCCGGACGCGCAGGCTCAGCGGCCATGGCTCACGGGCCCAGCCGCTCCGCGGCATGTGGGATCTTCCCGGACCGGGGCACGAACCCATGTCCACCTGCATCGGCAGGCGGACTCTCAACCACCGCGCCACCAGGGAAGCCCCCAAGAAAACCCTTTAAAAGGCACACTAATTATGGCAATTAGGCCTACTAATTAGTAAAACATTACACAGGTGTTATTCACACAGTGTGGTACTGGCTTAGGAATAGACAGCAAAGGAGGAGATCAAGTTTATAAGGGAACTGAACATTTAATAACCATCAGCTGGCAAAATGACTTCGCTAATATTCAACAAATGCTGCTGGGAAAATTGAAAGAAGTAAGCTTGGTTCCTAACTCATTCCTTACATTCAATTTTCAGACACATCAGGGGCTGGCAAACTTTTCCTGTAAAGGGTCTCAGAGTTAAATACTTTAGGCTTTGTGGGACATCGTTTGTGTCAGCTATTCACCTCTGCTGTTGTAGTGCGAAAGCAGCCAAAGAAATATGTAAACAAATAAGTGTGATCGTTTTCCAATAAAACTGTATTTATGGTCACTGAAATTTGAATTTCATGTTTTAAAAATTTAATATAATTTTCATGTCATGAATTATTATTCTTTGATTCCGATTTTTTTTAACTAGTGAAATTGTTAAAACCATTGTAACTCACGAGCCTTAACAAAACAGGTGGTGGGTCAGATTTGCTGGCACACAATAATCTGCTGACTCTTAGGGACTTCCCTGTGGCGCAGTGGTGAAGAATCTGCCTGCCAATGAAGGGGACATGGGTTCGAGCCCTGGTCCGGGAAGATCCCACATGCCGCGGAGCAACTAAGCCTGTGCGCCACAACTACTGAGCCCACGCTCTACAGCCCGCGAGCCACAACTACTGAGCTCGCATGCCACAACTACTGAGGCCTGCGCGCCTAGAGCCCATGCTCCACAACAAAAGAAGCCACCGCAATGAGAAGCCCGCGAACCTCAATGAAGAGTAGCCCCCGCTCGCCACAACTAGAGGAAGCCCGCGCGCAGCAACAAAGACCCAACGCAGCCATAAATAAATAAATAAATAATTAATTAAAAAGATGATCAAAGATTTAAAAAAACAACAGAAAACTACAGAACTAGAAGAAAATAGGCATAAGTGGTAATATAACCTTAAATGGGAAGGTTAATAAACATGACAGAAAACCTAGAAGTCATAAAAAACTAATGAAGTTGGTTATCCAAAAATTAAAATATTTTACATAATGAAAAAAAGACACTGCAAACATTCTTAAGAGTCAAGAAACACAGACCGAGCAAAACATTCTCAACAGACAAAAGGATTAATGCCCTGACTCTATGCTGTGAGGCAAGCACTATAGCCACATATAACTGCTGAGTCACTTAAAATGTGATTAGCCCCAATTGAGGTGTGCTACAAGTATAAACTGTTAGATTTCGAATACTTCATACAAACAAAAGGTAAAACATCTCAATGACAATGTTTACTAATGACATACTGCAAAGATAATTTCAGATATACTGAGTTAAATATTATTAAAATTAATTTCACCTGTTTCTTCTTACTTTTTAATGTGGCCATTAGAAAACTTAAAATTACCCATGTGGCCTCACATCATATTTCTATTGGACACTGCTGCCCCAAATGATAAAAGAGCCTGTGTAAATTGGTAAGAAAAAGAGTAACTTGGTAGAAAAATGGAAAAACGAAGATAAATAAATGAAGAGACTGGGCTTCCCTGGTGGCGCAGTGGTTGAGAGTCCGCCTGCCGATACAGGGGACACGGGTTCGTGCCCCGGTCTGGGAAGATCCCACATGCCGCGGAGCGGCTAGGCCCATGAGCCATGGCCGCTGAGCCTGCGCGTCTGGAGCCTGTGCTCCGCAACGGGAGAGGCCGCAGCGGTGAGAGGCCCGCGTACCGCCCGAAAAAGTAAATATAAATAAATAAAGAGACAGGTAACATCATTAGCACAAAAAACAAAACCGTTTTTCACCTATCACCTATCAGACTGGCAAATATTAAGACTGATGCACTCCAAATTAACTAGGGTATCGGTACTCTTATATTCTTTTTTTTTTTTTTTTTTGCGGTACGCGGGCCTCCCACCGCCGCGGCCTCTCCCGCCGCAGAGCACAGGCTCTGAATGCGCAGGCCCAGCGGCCATGGCCCACGGGCCCAGCCACTCCGCAGCACACGGGATCCTCCCGGACCGGGGCACGAACCCGCATCCCCCGCATCGGCAGGCGGACCCCCAACCACTGCGCCACCAGGGAAGCTCGTACTCTTATATTCTTAAAATACCTAAGTGGATTCATTTTTGGAGGACAATCTGGCATACCTTGGAATTTATTCAACAAAAATATGTGTGCAACTACTCAAAGATTTGTACCGAGAATGCACAATCTAGCAGTGTTTTGTACAGCAGAATACTGCAAACAACCTAAATGTCCAACAGCAAAGGATTAGTTAAGTAAACTATGACATGTCCATATAATGGAATACTATGCAACCATAAAAAAGAAAGATATATAGCCATTTTAAAATAATTTATCTCTGGGGATGAAATGAGAGAAGAGTGGAGAAGGTCCATTTTAACTCCATATATTTTATAATGGAGATCTTTCTAGACTGGCGATGTGTAAATTTTTATATTAAAAAGGAGCATTTCCCTTACTTCACAATTAACTTCATGCTTAATTGATACTTCTCTAAAAGAGACAGTCATCAAGGACACTCGTCAACCTGACCCATTTTCCTGGCATTTCTAAAACATTTAACCATTAATGAAATATAAAAGAGAATAAGAATAGCTGGGGGCAGGGCAGAATTACATAAAACTAAAGGGGCTATTTAGTATCCCTTGTGAACTCTAGGAATATTATTTAACTTGAAGGTGTTCGTTACATTTAAGTAAGAGTTAATGGAGATAATGTATGAGAACTAAGAATAATAAACCTTTCTCTCAATTTCATCATCCAGTCTTCTTAGCTCCATTTCATGCTGTTCTTGCTGAAGTTGCAGAAGACGCCTTCTTGCAGCATCTTGTAAGTGCACTTCCTTTACTTTCAACTCTCTTTTCACAGCAGCTAGTCTTAAACACAAAATACATCAAGAGGAATAAATAAAATCATTTCCCAATATATATTTAAATGGAAAAATACTATGTTTCACAACAATGAAAGGCCTGCCACCTATTTTGGTCCGCTTTCCCAATTCAACTGGTGCTATCATAACATGGGTTTTTATAATATATAAATGAAAACGCTCAATTACAAAATAAGCCTGCATTCATGAAAGTGACAAGTCCACATGCAATTGGCTATTTCTTCATACTCAGAAATTCTCTTTAACAGGTCTACTACTCAGATCACCTCAATACAATTAATATTCTTTATCTGAGAAAAGGCGGCCCCCAAATACTCCAATGTTACCAAAGATTATGTATGCTTATTCTTTTAGAATTTTAGAACGCTGATGGCTCAGTTCAGTAATTTTTTTAAATTCACACCAGGAATCTGTTTCATAGTCCTATCCAAAAATAAGAATCAACAAACACTTACAGAAGTGATTTTCCCAACAATTAGCCTTAATCTCAATGCTTATCCCATGATCTTAACTAATTTAAACATTTTGCCTTATTAATGTATTATTGAATAAGCATTTAATACTTCTTTCCCTGTCCTCCAAAGTATGAAATGTACAGTGAGACAATCATTTTATTTTTCATTTTCAGGTCACACAGATATGTTTAAAACACAATTTAAAAAATTATACTCCACTAAAGATGATTTACCCAGCATTGTGTTGCAAGGCATTTCTGCCCACCGTAAAAGGTACCTTAGATCTTGTATTACTTCTGAATAATCAGAGCAAGTTATATTATACTCAGTATAGCTTCAGAATTACAGTTTACTATATGCCAATTTTTTGAAAAATGTATTATAATTTCTTTTTATTAGCTTAAACATTTGCTTAATGGAACTAGCAGAGCTGGGTAATACTATACAAAGTGAAACTGTATATAATTATATATAATTTCATAATAATGAAAGAAATAAAAATTATTAAAATAACTCAGATGTCCAGCTTTTTTCAAAGTGTTAAACATACTTTTGTCTTTGCTGTATCATCATCTCTTCCTCTTGTAAGGGCGTTTCTCTCCTTGTTTCTTCAGCTTTACGAAGCGGTTCCTGTTTTTGGTACCAAGCTTCATCTTCAACTCTTTGCTGGTCTAGTTCAGCTTGCATGTCTTCAACTGCCTGCCTAGAGTAGATAATATTTATTATTATAACAAAACGCAAATAAGAAAACCGAGTAATTTAAGTCCAAGAACGAACAAAACACAAAATGTATGCCTGATTAACATGTAACTGTTTTACTTCCATATGCAAGAATACCTTTAAAGATATTTCCATCCTTCAAACTCTGATTTTATACAACTTAACAATTTACATGTCTTTTTCACAAAAATTTTGTTTATAATAGATTTTGTTTTTATCAAAGAACAACCGTTGCATGATTACCTCTCTCTTAAGTAATCCAGTTCATCATCCCTTATTCTTATTCTTTCTCGTTCCTGTGTCTGACGGTCCACAATAAACTTTGGATATTGATTAAATACTGGGTATTGCCCTTTTGTCAGTGCCACAAAAACATCAAGCATGCTGTCTGGATGAATATCAGTGGGCGTGGTATCCATGAGACGATAAACTTCTCTAATTACAGCACTTATATCCAGGTTATTCCGATGGTGAAAAAAATACTGTAAGAAAACTTGGTGTTTAAATTGAGATTGACCTAGTAAAGCAATTAAGGTAGAACTAAAATGAGTTTAAACATGTAAATGTGAATTTATCTTTAAGAGGATTTTTTTTTTTGCAAATTCACTGAAGAGTTTCATAACCCAAGTTTTAAAATGAAGATCCAGTTTCATATTTAAAAAAATAAATTTATACAACCATATTATGAAATTTTGAAATAAAACTTTTAAAATGTTAACTCAAAATGAAGGCTTCCTTCATAATAGAAGACTGCTTCAACAACGAAATAAATTCTTCTACTGCAATTTTTTCCTTCAAAATCCAAAATAGGTAAATTCAAAACTAAATTAGCCTTTGAAAATAACCTTGATTTTTAAAAAATATCTGACATGTTTCCACATTATCTTGTTCTGCTGGCAGGTCCAAATTCTAGTAAATACACACACATACATACATGTATGTACGCATCTTGTGATCATGAAGTAAAAAGAGAGTTTAATTTGATAGGAACCACAAAATAAGTAACAAACAAACAAAACCAACTTAACTTACCCTGTTACCAAAAGAACCTCTCCCTTCAAAAACTACCTCTAATGCTTTCTTTCAGCCACTGGCCTCAAAATTCTCAGTTACCATTCTGCATGTGTAATAAGCATCTAGATTATCCCAGACCAGCTGGGTCACTGATAAAATCATGCACAGAATAAACAACGACCCAATTGTTAAACATCCTTTAAACAGGCAAAAAGCACAAAACTCCAATATTATCATGATTCTTCTCCGAAGCTATGATTTTAGGACTAGTAGTCAAGCTATGACTGA
The DNA here is from genome assembly GCF_951394435.1 of Stenella coeruleoalba. Classification (NCBI taxonomy): domain Eukaryota; kingdom Metazoa; phylum Chordata; class Mammalia; order Artiodactyla; family Delphinidae; genus Stenella; species Stenella coeruleoalba. Next base: position 15,492,344 of record NC_137163.1, read on the forward strand.
CTACAGCTATGTAAGGGCCAGCACGCAGTGGTATAACTTATTCTCCGCTATATTCTTACCACCTGGCACCAGTACCTGACATATAGTAGGTACTCAATAAATATGTGGATTTTTAACTGAAATAAATGAAATTTGAGAACCACTACTTAAGAACAAGGATATGTACCTCAAAATCATCTTTAAGATTACAGTTGAGCAAAGGAGCTCTAGAACATATGTTGTAGGCCACAACAGTCATCAGGAGGAATGAAGGATGGTTGGAAAAGACATTATCAAATAATTTTAGCCACTCCTCTCTGGTCAGTACTTCTGAGAACACAGTTTCAAGAAGAGGCCATGCATACAGCTAAAATAAATAAGAAAAAATGTATTATTTCTTGAGGGAAAAGTCATAACAGCCATTGCTAATATACTCATTTGGTTTATATTTGGTTTATAAAATCATTATATTAAGAACATAACTATGAAAAGAACTACTCTAATTTTGGCTCTTCTTTACAGACTTTCAGGAAAGCAGTTTAATGAAGAAAAAAGTGGAATACTATTAAAAGCATAACAGTAGTATGTTTATTATATTCTTTCAAGAAAATACTGTCTTATTTATACCAGAACCAATGTTAGCTTCCAAAATAAGTTGTTATTCTAAAAACCTTACATTTCTTACCTGGGAAGTTATATCATGATTTATGAAGTGTTGCAGGAGTTCCTTGTCATGAAATGCCAAAACATTTTCTATCATACTAAGAATATTGATAGGAGGATTAGGAAAATATTCAAACCAGTGTTGACACCAATTGACTATGAAGAAAAAAATTGAAAATTTACCTTTACCTTTCTATATCATCAAAGAGCTTTGCAGTTCTTAAATGTATCCACTCTTTATATCCTCAACATGCCCATTAATAAGGAAAACATAACCCTTTAAATTCTAGAACAATAGATTTTAAAACTCCATCATGTTACTGCGGTATTTTAGGTTTATAGAATATTCCCGTTTCTTCAGAGCAGTCAATGAGAAAGTGTCAACTGAAACAAACAAACCTTCCCAAAGTATTCCTGATGGTAGCTATAAGGCTCTGTTTCCTGCTGGCTTGTGTGCTGCATGTATTTAGATTTCCCCTGGCTAACAAAATGACCCTCTCCTAAAAAAGGTCCCTATTTAAGTCTTCGATAAAATGTGATCAATGTTAAATGGCAATCTCCTCAAATCTACTAAAATTCATTCCTAATTAAAGAGTCCCATTTCTAGGAAAAGAGTGTTCTATAGGTGTGGTAACAGGGAGTCACCAGGACTGGTTTGAAATCTAACTGATCAATGACAACTTGTTTCAGTAAACTTGACTTTGAAAACCAACCAATCAGTGACAGCTGCAGCAGTGTCCTCTGAAAGTCAGCCAATAGAAAGGAGAATCCGTTCCACTGAAGAGGCTTCTAAGGCTGACTTTAACTCACTCTCACTTAGTAACCAGCACAACCCCCAAAACATTCTTTTCCAAAAACCCTAGGAAGATGATCAGTTTCACTGCTCAATGAACCTATGTCTAACCACCACAACTTGCCATAATTATTAAATTCAGATTTTTTATTTTAAATACTGAGCTGGGGTTTCATGTTTTGACGATAAGATCTTTCTCAAATTAGCAAATGGTCTGATCAGAATATTGGATTACACATGGTTTATTCCATTATTTCATTTATTAGTTAAGTATTTAGATTTGAGTTAATATTTAAGTCATAAATAAAATCTTGCAAAAACTAAGCTTTAAAAGAAACATTTCAGCTTCTTTAACTGCTGCTCTTAATACGTTAACTTTAACAGAAAAATCCAACCTCTCCTAAGTAAGTACCTATGATGTCCCAGACACTGCTAGTTTTGGGAATTTTAAAACACCACACACATACACAAAGCTCTCTTATATTTAATCTTCATCAATAGAACAACTTTTCAATTAAGCAAGAGGGAAACCCTGTTTTATACAGTAAACGTCTCCTCTTGTATTCTGCTAGGTGCCACCACACAGAAGTATGGGTAGAGGATCTAGAGACAGAATTGACTGAGAGGAGGATAAAGAGAAATGGTCATCGTGTGGAGGCCCTTCACTAAACCTGAAGAATTTCCTCCTGGTTATAAGAGGAACTCTAAAGAGTGCTTAAAAATGACTTTTATAAACATATTCCAAGTTATACATAGAAGTAACTATATTCCTTCACAATTTCTTCTTGGCCCCAACTAGACTGTAACCTGAAAGCCAAAACAATGGCTTATCCCAAAGCAGGGCTAACATTTAGTTGAAGCTCAGTTTGTTGACTAAAACTAGTTTGAGACCCTTGATGAAAATCCATAGCTACTCATGCTGACTGTCATGGATCTTTTAGATTTAGATTTCAGTTTCAGAAGAGAAAAATCAATTTCCTTAGTATATAATCATACGTAGCTATGTAACAAGATTTTACTGGAAGTAAAAGATATAGTTGTGCATGCCTACTCTAAATTAGATATAATTGCTTTATTTCTTTCTTGTGGTAAAACATAATTTGCCATTTTAACCATTTTTAAGTGTACCATTCAGTGACATTAATTCTATTCACAATGTTGTGCAACCATCACTATTTCCAAAATCCTTTCCCAAACAGAAACTCTGTACCTGTTCAGCATTAACTTCCCATTTCTACTTCCCCAGCCCTGGTAACCTCTAATCTACTTTCTGTGCCTATTTGAGAAATTTCACATAAATCTGTCCTTCAGTGTCTAGCTTTTTTCACTAAACATGTTTCCAAGGCTCATCCATGTTGTAGCAGGCATCAGAATGTCATTGCTTTTTATGGCTGAATAATATTCCACTGTATATATACAGATATGGTTTCTCCATTCATCTGTTAATGGACATGTGGGTTGTTTCCATCTTTTGGCTATTGGGAATAATGCTCCACAAACATATTTGTATACAAGTATCTATTTGAGTTTCTGTTTTCAATTTTTTTGGGGATATCCCTAGGAGTACAACTGTGGGGTTATATGGTAATTCTATATTTAACTTTTTGAGGAACCACCTAACTGTTTTCCACAGTGACTGCACCATTTTACATTTCTATCAGCAGTGTACAAAGGTTACAATTTTGCCACATCCTTGCCAACACTTATTTTCTTTTAAATTACAGCCATCCTAGTAGGTATGAAGTGGTGTCTCACTGTGGTTTGATCTGCATTTCCCTAATGACTAACGATCCTGGGCATCTTTTCATGGGCTCAGTAGCTCATTTGTACATCTTCTTTGGAGAAACATCCATTCAAGCCCTTGCCCATTTTTAAATTGGATTGTTCATCTTTTGTTCTTGTTTCTTTTCCTTTTAAAACTCTTAGTGTTATTGACAGGGTAAACTACCCTTTAGTGGGATCAATTAGAATATTCATATTTTATGACCTAATGATACCAATTCTGGGACTCCAACCAAAAGAAATTATTATAAATTTATGAATGTGAAGCTAGTCACAACATTGTTACTTTTAATACATAAAAATTAGAAACAACCTAAATGTCCAACAGTAAAACATTAAACTAGACCATGTACGTTATAGAATTACAATAAACAATAAAATGTTTACAAAGTGTATACAAGTAAGAGAAATGTATATATCATATGAAATAAAAGTAGTATAATTATAAAAATAAAAAACCCTAGGGCTTCCTTGGTGGTGCAGTGGTTGAGAGTCCGCCTGCCGATGCAGGGGACACAGGTTCGTGCCCCGGCCCGTGAGCCATGGCCGCTGAGCCTGCGTGTCCGGAGCCTGTGCTCCGCAACGGGAGAGGCCACAACAGTGAGAGGCCCGCGCACCGCAAAAAAAAAAAAAAAAAAACAAAACAAACAAACAAAAAAAAACCCTAGAAGTCTAACAGTTGGGGGATACATTATGGTATAAGATGAAATATTATATAGGCAATAAATTATATTTTTTAAGATATTTAATGATTTAGGGAAATGCTCTTAAAAGAAATTCATTAATATATCATCAAGATTGTTTCTGAGGAAGAAGAATATTCATGAATTTTCTTTTCTTTTGTATATTTTCCTATATTTCCTCCAGTGATTGGTAAAAACTTACTAAAGCAAATACAGCATAATAAAATGAACGAAAATCTGTAAAGAGAAGTAAACTAAAATATTCACAATATGTCCACCGGGATCTTTTTATGTCTACTTTTCAGAATTTTATTGTTATAGTTAAGTGCTTATCTCCTTTGTACAGGAAAAATACATACAAAAATGTTATTTTTGTTAAACCAGTGTTGGTTTAATTTGGATCCAGTTCATTAACCATTTAGCTGATTTCACTAATATGAAAGAAAAATGACTCACTTTTTAGTGTAGATGATAATGATGAGGCAGTAACACGATGGGAGTACAGCTCTATGTTCTGAGTGCCTGGGTTCAAATCCTTATTCTGTCATGAACCTAATCATGAACTTAAGCTCTCTGTGCCTCAGTTTCCTCAACTATAAAAAGGGAATAATAATATATAACACCTACCCTACAGGACTGCTGTACGGTTAAATGAGTTAATAAAGGCAAAACACTTAGAATGGTACCTGGTACACAGAAAGTTCTCATTAAATGTTAGCTATGGATGATGAGAATGGGGGTAACTGCCAACACCTGCCACATTACGCAGCGTGTGCTGAATGCTTTACATGCTTACTGCAGTCTTATGAATAATAACTGACTTTCAGTAAGTGAAACATCTGCTTCCTTCTTACTAACAAAATCTAGCCTGTAACAGTATCTTCTAAAATGCAACCATCCAAACTTCAATGTAAGTAAAAAGGTTTATTTATGTATAAATGTCCAAACTCCCCGTTTTATGCTCTATTTCTGACTGTCTCACACTAGAATTGTTAAATGTTGCAAAGGTATCGGAAAATGTCTAAGTATCTACTCTTGGTTTCATTATTTACTTATTTACTTACTTATAAGAGTAGCAACAACTTCAAAACAGATGAGCTGGTTGTTCTGGAACAATTTTACAAATGGAAATGCCAGAAGTGGAAGATACGGTGTATCACTAAAGATGCTGGACCAGTGAGCTAATGCGGAGAGGGTTCTGTGAATAAAATAAGGAAAGAGCAGAAAAGCTTGTTAAAATTTATTTGAATAAATAATACATTCACATGATGAAAAATGAAACAGAAGGTGAATGTGGTGAAATTCGGGTGTGTCTGTTTTCCCACGATTAGACTGAGGTTATAAGTTTTCGGCAAGAATACAACAAAAGTGATGTGCAACACACTGATAGGATTTCTTACTGGTGATTTTAAATTTGATTACTTGGTTAAGGAGGTGTCTGCTATGTTTCTCTACTATGAAATCACCATTTTCCCATTTGTAATTAATAAATATCTTGGGGGAGATACACATTACTGCAAAATACTGTACATACCTCTGTAATACTCTGAGTAGTTTCCTACTTTTGATGGGGTATTTCTTCTGAAGGTTGAGAAATGCCACATGAATACCTTTATCTATAAGGTTACTAAATGCAGTATGATTTTCAGGCAGCTGTAGCAGAGAGCGCCAAATGAACATTCTGAAATTAAAACATAATTTTAACCAAGAAAAATTAGGGGAATAAGATTGATTTAACATGCAAGAATTTAAATTTTACCTGTATTTCATTGGATATTCACCATAGCCTTTTAATAAGATTTGTAAACGCTTTTTGTTTAATCCATCTGAAAATTCATTCTGTAAAGAAAAAAAATAGTATCAATAAGTGACATAATCTTAAAACTGAAAAGGTAATCTAGTCCACAGTGGCTTTCCAACTTTGGAACACAATACACAGTAAAATATATTTTATATCATGGAACTCTCCACACACACACACACACACACACACACACACACACTATCTTTCTCTCTCTTGAGTATGCATATACACAGCAGATAAAGTTTATGACATATTTTTTTACCCTGTAACAGGGTTTGACAAACTTTTGCTGTCAAAGGTCAGACAGTAAATATTTTAGGCTTTGTGGGTCAAGAGGCAGAATCAAGCGTATTAGGCAGGTACTCATATAACCATTTAAAATGCAATCATTTAAAAATATAAAAATCATCCTTAGCTTGAGTAGCCAGATTGGGCCCATGGGCTGTCCTCTGTCAATCCCTGTAGCAAGAGCAATGCATCTGGATAATTTTTTCCTCTCTTGATCCTTCCATCTCTTTTATTTTTTTGCACTTTTAACTTTTAAGTCAATTTTTATCTTAATGGAAAAACACTTTATAGATTTTAGGATCATAAAGCCATTTTCATAGATGATCTCGTTTAAGCCTAACAACTGTATGAAACAGATGAGACGTTTTGTCTTCCTTTGAGAAAATGGGAAGGTCAGAGAAGTTCAGCAACTTGCTTAAGATCACAAATCTGCTGAGTCTTGGCTCAAGACCCAAAGCCACATTTTCTGACTTAGTTCAGTGCTCTTTTCACCACATAAGAAACAGGTAATCAAAGTGTAAGAGGCGGGTGAGGGACAGCCCAAGACGATGGTGAATGAAGAGCCCCGTTTGAGAGCGATGCACCAGACATTAAGGGCAACTAGCTGCACCAGACATTAAGGGCAACTAGCCCAGACTGGAGCCATGCGATCCATAAAAGAGACACGTTCACTGTCTCTGTTCACTGTCGTCACCCAGACACCCGCTGCCATTGAAGCCTCTCTAAACAAAGGTCAGAATGCCCAGGGGGATTGGCCTGAGTTTCATCTACTTTTGTCTTCACCATGAGCTGATGAAGCTCCTACTTCCCTTTCCATGTCCTGATGACACAATTAGTCGAGGACAGGCGTTTCACCCACAGAAGTACTCTACTGTGACCTACTCCTTAGAACTGGCTACGGGTTTTTAGAAGCCGCCCACTCCCAGACAATATTTCTGTAGGGCTTCCAACTTTGATCCAGACTAAGGGCTGCCAGATGCCCTGACCGTGGTGTCACTTTTATTTCCCAGAAGTCAATCATCACCATGCCCACACTAGTTTTCTCAGAAGAGGCTCCTGTGAACTCTCAGGAAAGCTGAAGCCAGACCATGTCTCAGAAACACATTCAACTAATAGGGTCAATACCGCCTAACCTTTACACAGCTAGGTTTGTGCCTGCTACTTAGTTTTTTAAAACTAAACAGTATTTTGTTTAGGGTTACATTGTAGAGGCGATAAAGCTATAAGGAAAGCCAAGGACATAATGCAAAAGTGAGGACAACGGTTACATCTATGGGACAGGGAGAGAAATGCGATTGGGGACAAGCACACAGGGGACTTCAGAGCTACTGGGAATACTCTATTTCTTAATGTGGATATGAATATGTCCAGAGAAGAGTTAACATGGCAGGTCCGTGACTGCTACCCTTAGAAAGGCCCACTTGAAGGTTGGCCCTTGTCTGGTGTCCAGCTATCTGGATTTCCAGGAAGTTCCCACTATCTCCAGAACGAACAGGAGCGGCTCCCGGCGCCTAAACTGTACACTGTGGTTTATGCTGAACACCTGCTTTCCTTGTGGAGTCTGGAATTTTGCAAGGGAGCCTATAACCAGCCTCCAGTAAAAACCCTGGGCACTGAGTTTCTAATGAACACTTTACACATTCTTCTTTTGAGGGAAGTTTCACATTTTAAAACTGCTTATAGAAGAAAAGAGGTTAAAATTAATGAGAAAAATACCAACAGTTGCTACGAATATGAAGCAACTGGAACCCTCAGATGCCTCTTGGTGGGAATATGGATTGTTTAAATCAACCACCTGGGAAACTATCTGACAGTATTTACTAAAGTTGAACATATGCATAGCCCATATGCCAGTAATTCCATTCCTAGGTTTACACCCAACAGAAACATGTCCTTATGCTCAACAAAGATGCCTTAGAATGTTCAGAGCAGCACTGTTTCTAATAGCAAAAAAACCTAGAAAACTACCCAAATGCCTACCAATAGCAGAATGGATAAAGCATGGTTTATTCACTCAATGGAATTCTATACAGCTGTGAATGAATGGTTTACGACCACATGGATCTCTCCAAAATACCGTTAAATGAAAGAAGCCAGAAACAAAAGAGTACCAATTGAATGATCCAATGAACATAAGTACAAAAAAAGGCAGAACTAATCTACAGTGTTAAAAGGGAGGAGAGTAGTGATGCTTGGGGTAAGGGGGCAAGTGTCTGGAAGGGAGCAGCAGAGGGGCTTCTAGGGTGCTGGGAATGGTCCATTTTTTGATCTGGGTGCTGATAACACAGGTGTATTCAGTCTGCAAAAATTTACTGAGCTGTGCATTTTTATGCATATGATTGATTAACTGTCAATAAAAAGTTTTGAAAGTCCTTGAAAGTGTTAGCAGGTTGTCTATTAATGTGCATATTTTCTTTCAATTCCAAGGCAATATACGCTCTTTGCAGAAAATTAAGAAAATACAAAAAAATACATATAAAGGAGAATAAAACTGACTGAAATAGGTAATTCTACTACTATCAAAGTTTTTATGCACATGCTCTGACTTAAAAATTCTACTTCTACAGATACATTTGTTCAAATGTCCTAGGAATATCCACTGCATCAGATTGTATTAACAGAAGACTGACGATACAACCTAAATGCCAGTCAGCAGAGTCCTAGTGAGATAGATTAAGTTATATCCATAAATGCAATACTATGCAAATATTTTTAAAATGTTGTAGCACTACATGCACTAATATAAACAGATATTCAATCTGTTAAGTGATAAGAACAAGTTATAAAACAGTGCTATAGTATGATTCCATTTATATAAAAAAATTTTAAAAAGGTAACAGACAGATATACATTATGTTTATACACAGAAAACTTCTGAAAGGATATCAACAATTATCTTTTCTTTAAATTTTATTTTATTTTATTGTTTTATTTTTGGCTGCGTTGGGTCTTTGTTGCTGTGTGCGGGCTTCTCGTTGTGGTGGCTTCTCTTGTCATGGAGCACGGGCTTTAGGTGCACACCGGCTTCAGTAGTTGTGGCACATGGGCTCAGCAGTTGTGGCGCACGGGCTTAGTTGCTCCGCGGCATGTGGGATACTCCCGGACCAGGGCTTGAACCCGTGTCCCCTGCATTGGCAGGTGGATTCTTAACCACTGCGCCACCAGGGAAGTCCCATCAACAACTATTAACAATGGTCACCACTGGGGAGTGCAATGAAGAGTGGGCTAGGGCACAGGGAGGAAGAAAAGTATGCTTTTGTTCTTTTCCCTTTACAACCTCTATACGAGCATTGTCTAACAGATAAGCAAGAGACAAATGTAATTTAAGTTTTCTTAAAGAATATAATTTAAGTTTCATGTTAAAAAAAGTCAAAAGCAGCAGGTAAAAATCAAATTTAATACATTTATTTAACCCAATGTAATAAAAATATTATCATTTCAACATATAATTAGCATAAAATTATTAACTAATATATTGTACATTCTTTAGGGGTAGGAGATTAAGGGGTACAAACTACTATGTATAAAATAAAGAAGCTACAAGGATCTACGGCACCAGGAATATAGCCAATATTTTATAATAACTTTAAGTGGAGTATAATCTCTAAAAATACTGAATCACTATTTTGTACTAATATAATACTGTAAATCAACCGCAATTTAAAAACAGATATTTTACATTCTTTTGTTCATAATAAAATCTCAATATCTGATGTGTATTTCACACATATACCACATCTCAAATCAGATCAGCCACATGTGACTAGTGGCTAGCATATTGGACAGTGCAATTCTATACTGTTTTGACTTTTTAAAAAAAACCATAAACATGTATTAATTTTATATTAAAAAGTTTTAAAAGCATGTTATAATTTCAGTTACAACTTGCTTCTTTTCCATAATTTTCCTTTAATTCCTAAGAGAAGGAAGAATGATGATGGTCTAGAAATCATAAGACTTGTCTACAGCAGAGCCATGACAAACAAAAGTTTAATATAGTCTTACCTTTTTATTTTCAAAATTACCAGTCAGGTCTTGTTTTAATATTCTAGCTTGTATTTTGTTTTCCCTTGATTTTGCTGGCCGCTGTACTCTTCCTGATGTTACTTTCATCTTAAGATCACCAGAATTCACTTTCCTCTTAGGCAAATCTTCAATCACTTTCACTAAAGGAGGAGGTGGCTAAAAGTGGGGGGGGGAATCCAGTGGTTATCCTTGGAAAATAGACCTGTTAACATATAATTTACAAAATGTATTTTGCTCAATTTAGTAATATGCCTTAATAGATATAATTATCCTTCAGGCAAAAAGTGTAAATAAAATGTCCAAGAATGTTTCCTTGTTGATTAACGAATCAAAGCAAATTTCTGCCGAATTCCTTTGAGCAACGTAATAAAGATCACGATTAACAACAATAAACAGAATTTAGTTATTCCTTGAAAGCTGGCCTCAATCATACAGTATCAATCCATTTTTTACACCTGTATGATAAAGTGAGTAGTAAGGCGGTAATCTGCTGCAGAGAAGGCCCAGTTACACACAGGGCCCTCTAGAACGCTGAGAGAAGCACCCTAACATTCTCTGGGCTCAGGTGAAATTTCTTTGAGGGAAACTGTCACATGACTTTCCTCTGAAAGCACGGGACCCCTGCCTTGTCCTTGGTTACATTTTCTAATCTACATGGAGATGGCTGTCAGTCCCTGACTGCATCAACAGCTTCAGAGGCAGGGCAGAAAGCACGACTTAGATGCCAAACCCTCGTTTTTATGGGGACGAACAGGTAAATAAGCCCCCAACAACTTCAATTTACTTAAGGTAAAATGATTCACTAAGACATTTTCTCTGTGAATAACACTCTCTTTGAAATAAAAAGATCTTCATTGTTCAAAGAAAATAAGCAGATAAAATAGCTCCGGCTTTCTGAGTTCTAACTATGATTCAAGTAAAAGGACTTTCACAGGGTGTTTTAAAGGTTTGAGACCATTACTGCTGAATGTTCCCTTAGTAATTAGCCCAGATCCAGATCAAAGACAAGGTGGATTTGTGATTTTTAAATAATGTTTCTTGAAGCCAAAGTGCCAATTCCTTGCATATGAGAATAAGAACACAATATACTCCAAATGTCCAAATGAACATATTAGATTCAGAAAGACAAATATTACACACATCACCCTGAATTCAAGCTGTCATGAAAGCCAGAACAGTGGGCTTCCATGATGACGTACGATGGAAATGAATCGCCACTCTTTGGGAAAGCTCTCTGAAGCAGAAAACAAACTTTTCTGACCTCCTCCCGCTTCGTCCCCAAAGAAACAAACAGAACAAAGCAAACATCTTGACTCCTTTTAAATAACAGACTATAAAAAGACTACTTTGAGGTTTCAAACAGAGATTTTTCTCATGTTGCCTTCAAAAGTTCAGGACTTCTGCTTTTGAAACCTGCAGCCTATTATAGGAGACCAAGAAAATATTCCCTATTGTCAACTGCAGTATGTACGACACGTAACACTGTAAAATGTATAGAGGAGGTAGTATACATGGCATTGATATTGCATTTTTACTTGTTTTAAAATTATTTTGAAAAGTATTTGAAGTTTTAACTGCATCTGTAAGGGTTTTTTAATAGTGTTTTTCTAGGGTACATTGGTATTTATTCACATCTAGAAAGAGTACAGGATAATACAAAATATAATAACAATAACTCTGACCAAAATAAAGTACAATGACCACTTACTCTATGATTTAATTCTTTACCTATGAAATGTAATTAATAGTGGTCTGATTTCTGAATATTGCCCATCTTTAATATCCCTGAACTATCTTCTAACCTCAGTCCATTCTTCTGTATCTTTACTGTAATATTTATTCTAGTGCCACATTTTTCATGGTTCTTCCATGAAGGAATCTCCCAGAAGTTGGAGCCTGAGATATGACCTGAATTGCCACACCTTAGGAGTGTTAAAACTTGCCAACAGAGACATAGGAATTAGCTTACTTATTATTAGCACAATACCAGAAATTCTCCAATGGCAAGAAAACAGGACTTGAAGGAATGAGACACGGGTAATAAGTTTTGCATAAACCTGAGCATTTTGTAGGCCTGGAATAGCACTGGTGGTGCTGGTAATGTGTCCAAAAAAAAAAAAATTATCCTTCTTCTGTCATAAGCTAGCTTTTCTGGTCAATATGACCTCAACTTGCTTAATAAATAACAGAGAGAAAGCCAATGACTCATGCTTACCTTGGTTTTTCTCAGATCTTTGTTTCTATTAACAACATTTATCTAGCTCTTACAAAATTCAGCTAGGCTAACAACTCTCATTAAGAATGAATAATGTGGGGCTTCCCTGGTGGCGCAGTGGTTAAGAATCTGCCTGCCAATGCAGGGGACACAGGTTCGAGCCCTGGTCGGGGAAGATCCCACATGCCGCGGAGCAACTAAGCCCGTGTGCCACAAATACTGAGCCTGTGCTCTAGAGCCCGTGAGCCACAACTACTGAAGCCTTTGTGCCTAGAGCCCGTGCTCCGCACCAAGAGAAGCCACTACAATGAGAAGCCCATGCACCGCAATGAAGAGTAGCCCCCGCTCACCTCAACTAGAGAAAGCCCACGTGCAGCAACAAAGACCCAATGCTGCCAAAAGTAAATAAATAAAAATAAATAAAGACGCTCATTGACTGTACAGTGTTGATTCATTAGCACTGAACTCATGCCAACAGCACTGTAGCTCATTCCTGAATGAAGCTTATCTAACACACATATGTTCTCCTTGAGACACCTCCCAGCCCTCTTGTGCTTAGGATACCAGACAGCACGTCAACACTGTGGTTGGGGGACATTTAAAACAGCAAAATCACCAACAAAAATCACAAGAATGTGAAACATGTGGCACTAAATAGACCACGAGAAGGACACTTGTTCCCATGGAGAGCTGAAATAAGGCCGAGTGCTGCTCTGTCTGACCTCAGGGGGGAACCTGCATGAAGGCAACTCCAATTTCTTGCTGCTCTGCACATGCAAATGTCTGTAAATATGCGGTGAGGACTGATTTTAGAGTTGCAGATAAATTTTCACCAACAGACAAACTCACAACTATAGAATCCGTGAATCATGTAGACTGTATACATTTACACACACACAGCAAAAGACTGAGTAGGCATACATTTCAACATCATCTAAGAATGGTGAGACTTGCTGACCTATTTGCTTATCTGTATCTTGATTTTGCTCTGTAATAAGAACTTCTTATCTATCTAATTGGAAAAGAAAAAGGTAAAAAGGAGCGAGTACATGGCAACAAGATTATCATATTAAGAATAGAACACTTGGGCCTGCTAAGGACTAGCTGTGTCATTAGTTTGGGGCATGAGCTGCTCCCCCTGTAAGATGAAATGGTTAGACTAGGTGATCACCGAAGTCCCTCTCATGGCTACTGTGATACAATTCCAGACCTGGAAAGGCTCCCACAGAACTGGACTCGACAACGAGCTGGGGGAGTTTTAGATAACCATAAGAGAAGTGGGAAGTATATTTTAGATGAGGTGAGTAGTGTAATAACAGACGTAGAAATGAGCACGGTGTCTACGGGGGACGAGGGAAGCTGAAAGTATGAGGAAAGACATTAGGGAGAGACGACAAGATTAGAGAGGACTTGGAGAGCCAGGCAGAGGAGTGTGGACTCAATGCAACAGGCAAAAGGAAGGAAGCCACTAAGATAGCATTATTTTAGAAACGATGATGAAAGTATTATTTTAGAAAACTGTTACATTGGGACTTCCCTGGTGGCGCAGTGGTTAAGAATCTGTCTGCCAATGCAGGGGGCACAGGTTCGAGCCCTGGTCTGGGAAGATCTCACATGCCGCAGAGCAACTAAGCCCACACGCCACAACTACTGAGCTCGCGCTCTAGAGCCCGTGCTCCGCAGCAAAGAGAAGCCACCATGATGAGAAGCCCGCGCACCGCAACGAAGAGTAGCCTCAGCTACTACTAGCTCTAGCCACAACTAGAGAAAGCCTGTGCACAGCAACAAAGACCCGATGCAGCCAAAAATAAATAAATAAATTTTAAAAAAGAAAAATGTTACATAAAAGATGATGGAGAAAAGCAAAAGAATAAAAAAAAGAATTAGAAAAAACCCATAAAAGATGACTGGCGGGCAGGAGCGGGCACTGAGGGCTCTGGGTTTTGGTATATTTATTTAAGTTACTGTTATTCGAGAGCAGCAAGTGAGCACCAGCACGGGCATGGCCAATATGGAGACAGAACAGGCGGCACATACAGAGGCACCTCAGATTCAAGGACTGCAGGACTTAGTGTTGACTAGATCTGCGAAGTACAGGAATAGAAACAGACATAGTGCTCCAAGGTGTCTAGCCTACAACAATGGGAAGAAAGGGACAGAAATGAAGAGACTGGAACTGAAGACCTCTTTTGGGAAGCAGATCAGAGGGGCACCCTGAATGGGACAAGGACTCCAAACAGATGCCTTTTGTGAAGACAGCAATTTAGGGAGGCAGCATGGGTGAGAAAAGTCTGGAGATGTGGCTTTGGGGGTAAGAGCAGAAACCGTACCCAGGAAAGTGCATAAGGTGCGAGGAGGTTAGAAGCTTGTAACGCGGAGTTTTTATTTTTGATGATACAGCATTTAAACCTTAAAAGAAAAAAGATATTGTTTACTTGATAACATACCTTATTTATTTCTTTTGTTAAAGTCTGAACTGAATATATGTTCAGACTTCCATTTTCCATAATAGATGCAATGTACCGTCCATGGGGGCTAATTGCTGATGAACTAATTCCTTCGTCAAGGCTCCCAATTTCGAAGAGAAGTTTACAAGTCTGTATATTAACAAATCTCATAATGCCGTCCTGACAGAGCACTCCAAGAACCTAAGAGTAGAGGGAAACAACATATGAGTTCCTAAAACACATTTAAGAGTCAAGTCTCAGATGTTAACTGGACTTACGCTGATCATTTCACAATGTATCCAAATACTGAGTCATCATGTTGTACACCCAAAACTAATACAATGTTCTATGTCAATTATACCTCAATTAAAAAAAGTCAGATGTCTGCAAGTCAAACTACACACATACACACGTGTGTATTTACATATGTTTTCTTTTCTTTGGTTGGGGAGGGAGGACAGTCAGAGGAGATTATCCTCGCAGAGAGCCGTCATGTATTTTAAAATCCCTAATTACGGCTCATGTAGATTCGCCCTGTTCAGGTCCAGATAAGCCTGGCTCTACCGAGAACCAGTAAGGAGCCCATCCCGGGACACTACAGAAAGGTCACCTAAGAATCAGCCCTCCCCACGGGCAGGCGCATCTCCACCAATCCCTCCAGAGGAGTACAGACGATGGCAGTCCTTCACCTTAACTGCACACTGGCCGCCAGAAGCAAGGAAGGTGGAGGGCTTGTTTCCCTTCTCCATCCGCAGCCTGACCAGAGCTAACACCTGTCCTGCTGCCCCACACAAACCTGTGATTCCCGCGGTTGTAACTAGCATTTGGGCTGTGGAGAGGGAAGGTCTGCGAGCTGCAAGGGCAGTCGGGCTGCGGGTCGGAGGGAAGCTAGTCTTTCAAGGGGAAAAAAAATTAGCTGTAACTCATACAACTTAGAACTTAAAAACACATACTAAAAAAGCTTCAACACATGAAACAATAAACCCCTCTGCTGCCTTGTCCACATACAGGTTCTTTTCCCCAGGGCCACCACGTGATCTCGTGAAACGCTGATGTCCCCCGTTACATGAAAGACATAGTCTAGAGGTGGTTGGAGGCAGTTTGAATGTGACAACCTAGAAAGCATGTTCTGGGGCTTCCCTGGTGGCGCAGTGGTTAAGAATCCGCCTGCCAATGCAGAGGACACGGGTTCAAGCCCCGGTCCGGGATCCCACATGCTGCGGAGCAACTAGGCCTGTGAGCCACAACTACTGAGCCCATGTGCCACAACTACTGAAGCCCACGTACCTACAGCCTCTGCTCCACAACAAGAGAAGCCACTGCAATGAGAAGCCCGTGCACCACAACAAAGAGTAGCCCCTGTTCACTACAACTAGAGAAAGCCCACGCACAGCAATGAAGACCCAACGCAGCCATAAGTAAACAAATTTATTAAGAAAAATAAAAAGTAAATAAATAAACAGCATGTTCTTCTCTGGGTCAGATGGTAGGAAACCCTCTTATTCAGTTGACGCAACCTCTCTGGAAGGAAATTTGGCAAGATCTATCAAAATTACAGATGCACCTAACCCTGGTACAACTATTTTAACTCTGGGATTTTATCCTACAGACAGGATGTATAAAATGACATGTGCAAAAGTTATGTGTATTAAAAAAAAGGGACATCCCTAGCGGTCTAGTGGTTAAGACTCCGTGCTTCCAGTGCTTCCACTGCAGGGGGCACGGGTTCGATCCCTGGTTGGGGAACTAAGAACCCACATGCTGCGTGGCTCGGCCAAAACATAAATTACAAAAACAAAAAACAAACAAAAATGTTATTCAGCGCAGCACCGTTTGTAACGGAAGAGGACTGAAGACAGGTTACGTGCCCAATAATAAAGGACTGGTGATAATAACCTACACACCTGTAAAGAAGAACGAAGTTCTGTACTGATACAGAAAAATCGTCAAGGTAAACTAAGTTAGGAAAAAACAAGGTAAAAAAAAGGGAAAAACATAAGATTATACAACAGCAGTGGGTTAAGGAGAGTGAATAACTGGGCAAATGGGAGAAAAGAGTAAGACTTCACTTTATGCCTTTTTATATTTTTTTATGTTTTCAACCATGTGAAAGCATTATCTACTCAAAAAACTTAAAATAGATATGATACACACATATATTATACATAAATACACAAAACACACACATACACACACACACAATTTGTTAATGTGCAACACCCAAGGTAATTTAAAATAAGAAAGTGAAGGTTCAACTATTCGACTATTAAAGAGAAAAAAGGTGTGTGGCGGGGGAAGCGCGGTGTAAACGACGGCGAGATAGAAAGAGCAGACGTCTCATAGGATTGAGGCAGCCAGCTATGGTAGATAGAACACAGCGTAACAGTGAGAACATTTCAGTTCTAGTCCTACCTTTAATCCTTATAATTAAAGGAGTGCTGACAAGTCACTTCATGTTTCTAAGCTTCAGCGTCACAATCTGTATAATGGTGAGAATACCTTCCCTGCCTACACTCAATGAATTCTTTAAGGATCCAATAAAAAACAGCATGCTTAATCACCCTGTAAACCATAAAGTATGACACAAAGTATACCGATTTCAGAAAAAGGGCAAGTTATCAGTAATATACGGAACCTAAGATTTTTCCATTTTTTCAGTTTTAGACTCTTTACAAGTTATCAGCAGTTTCAAAACCTTGGAACAATCAGGCTACAAGTTAAAGAGAACTAACATAGTGCGGAAATTGATAACGATCTTTCCAAACAAGTACAACTTTACTAACATTTACGTTACTAACCTGATTAGAACCAGCATCAAAACTATCAGGAAGAAATTCTAGGTGGCGAATGGCTCGAACTTTGGTGGGCATCTGGATAATTCTAAATACTTGTTTGGCTTCCAAGCACCACAAATGAAGATGGTTCGATTTGCCCCCAGCAGCCAGGATTTGGCCATCTCTGTATTTAAAAAGGTGAGAAAGTAAGACTAGATGACTTATTTACAGCAGCACTGTCCCATCTGATCCAATATGATGAGAGAAATGTTCTGTATCTATGCTGTCCAATGCAGTCACTACTAGCCACATGTGATTATTGAGAACTAAAACGTGGCTAGCGTTTCTGAGGAAATTAATTCTTGATTTTATTTAATTTTTATTAATTTAAATAGTCCCAGGTATCCAGTGGCTACCATATAGGAAAACTCAGGTTTACAGGAGATTTTTTTTTTTTTTTTTTTTTACCTATTGTGCTAAGATACCAGCTAAACAAATATCTGTTTGATGACTGGGAGTTTCTGAGCAACATTTATATTTTATAGCATAATCTCAAAGACACTTACTACTAACCAACTTTCTGTACTTCACATACGACTGTACTGAACTGATAACAGCATTGCTATATGAAAAACCAAAAAGCCCGAACTTTTTTCCTGCCAAAGAAAGCTACTTTATGTTTAAAAGGTACAGAAAGAATAAGCTGGATTGATTTGCAAGGCTGATGCTCATTCATTCACAAAGGATTATAAAGTGTCTACTATAAGCTAGGTTTCACTCCAGGTGCCAGGGACACAGTGGTGAACAAGAAGACAGGTAAGATCCCTGCTCTCAGGGGATTTTCAGTCTAGAGGAAGGTAAAGAAATAAATAAATGAACTTGATATCAGCTGTTAAGTTCTTTAAAGAACTCTAAAACGAGGTAATGTTACAGAGCTGGGAAAGGAGGAAGATCTACTACATAAATGATGTGAATGGGCCAGTCACGGGGTGACTTGGAGAAAGAATTCCATGCTGGTCAGTACTCCTGACTGGCCAGAAGAAAAACGTTGAGATAGGTGTAAATAACAAAGAGAAGCCACACTCAAGTGTGGCTGGAACACAGTAAGGGGAAATAAGATGAGAAAAGAGAGGGAGGCCTAGACCAGAGGACAAAGATCTCAGGGACATGGCAGGGAGCTGGATTTTCTAAGAGCAGTGGAAAGCCTTTTACAGGAGTTCAATAGGGAAATGACATGATCTGACTTAATGATTTGAGAAGACCACTCTATCTGCTTTGTAGACACTGACTTTAGGAAATGAGACTGAAAACAGGGAGACCAAATAAGGGAGCTATTACAGTAGCCTGAAAAAGACTACGATAGTTTGGACTGGGGTAATAGCTGTAGCAATGGACAAAGGAAAGTAGACCAATTCAAGATACAGTTTGGTAGAGTTGATGGGATTTACTGATAACTCAGAAGAAGAGGGTGAGAGAAAGAGAGGAAATAACATCCATTAATATCTGGAAACAATGACCAACCCACCCACAGTGAGAACCTAGCACCCAGATTAAGTGTCAATGTATCATTTCTCACAAAAATAAACCCACACCCTTTAGAGAAATGGCTGATTCCATTTTGGGACAGGAAATACACAAGACAAGACTGGAACATCTTGTTGGACCAGAGAGAATGAGAACTATCACAGACAACCGGGGTTGTATCAAAAGGGTTCGTTCAAAGCCAACCTGGAGAGGATCCCACTGGTCAAAGATGAGAGAACTGGAGCATCACTAAGAATAATAACTTCAATGGGTCAAATCATGTCAACTGTGTTTAAGTCCATGAGCTTACAAAGATTAAAGACAAAAAACTTCATTGGCCACCTTTGAAGATGCCAAAAAATCAATCCATTATTTTGGTGAAAAAAAATTTTTTTTTAAAATAGGAAGAAATCCAGCATTTATCCTGCCTTTCCTTTACAAACTGTACAGTAAAGTAACCAAAGAGTTGAGAGGCAGTTTCTTCCTTTTTTTTTTTTAATTTTTATGGAGTATAGTTGATGAGAGGAAGTTTCTTTCTATAGAAGGTTTTGGTTAATAAGGGAGAAGGAAAGACAGAGTCAGAATAGCACCATTTGCTAACCCCCAATGCAACACACGATATCTAGGTAATGATCATCAATGGCCACTAATATCACAAAAGAAAGAGTTCTGTGTTCCTCTCGATGAAGGTACATAAACCGCCTACAATGTCTTCTTGCCCCCAAATCAAACCAGATCAAGATCTAGCCTCCAATTTATAGGAAATATAGGTGTAACCAGTTTATAGTAAATATAGACGAGAGAAGATCACATTAAACAGCATCACCGGGATGCAAAGAGCAAAATCCAGAATGTAGAAAACTACAGGACAAATGACCAGTTCTTTAACAAATAAACTGCAAGGAAAATACAAGAAGAGAGATATACCAACCGAGGCAACGTGTGAACCTTATTTTGCTCCTGACTTGAACAAACCAACCATAAAAAATAATTATTAGACAAATCAGGGAAATATGAATAACTAGATATATGATATGATATTATGAATTTTTAAAAGTCTGATGATAGTACCATGGTTATGTTTCAAAAAGGGTCCTATCCTTTAGAGATACACGCTGAAATACTTACGCATGAAATGATACACTTGGGCTTTGCTTTATGACAGTGCAGTAGAGAAATGGTAGGTAGAGTAATAGACAAAGTAGGAGTGGCTATTAGCTAATGCTTATTATAGCTAACGAAGAGTGCTAGCCTTGAGATTTCATGTACTTTTATATTTTTGTGTACATTTTCCACAATAAGTAAAAAACTTATTACCATATCTTAGATCATATCTAAGTTTGAAGGAAACTTTTGCTTATAGGACAATAAAATACTGAATGAAAATTTATAAAATTTCCCTGGAAGTTAAATTTCATAAAAATCCTTAGTGTCTTAAAGAGGACATTACCTGGTCACAGCAAACACTTTGTATAATATACTAGAGCTTTCGGGTGGAGCTGGTAATTGATATTTGCAAACAAGAGTATCACATTCCCAGGCGAAGATGGAATTATCTTTAAAACAACTCAGGATGGTATTAGTTAGTGGTAGAAAGAAAACCTAAAGAGGAAGAAAAAAAGTTATTGTTCATATAAGGATCATACAGTCCTCTTTAAATTCAAAATTTACAAGTAGTTAATTTTTTTGTCTTAAAATTATTTTTTCTTAAAATGGAGAAAAACACATTTACAACATATGACAGGGGAGAAAACTGATATTTTTACATACTATTATAAACTAAAAAGAAAAGGTAAACTCCTTTAAACAAAAAACAGGTGACTATAATGACTAGGCTATTCATAAAATACTAGGTAACAATTTAAAAGATTTAACCTTATAAAAGATTCAAATGAAAATAAGATACCATGTTATGTGTATCAAATTTATTTTAAAATAATGCACACACATACATATACACAAACTATACATATATTAACATACGTATTATATTTATAAGCTATATACTAATATAAATACTATATTGAGTACTAACTACAGATAAGTGTTAAAAAATATTAAATGTTGGTGAAAGTATAGATAAAGGCACTGTCATACACTGCTGCGGATAGTAAAAACTGGTTAAAGATACTGTCTAACAGCTCAACAACCTTAAAAATCTCTCTCTTCTGAACTAGTCAATCTGCTTCTAAGAGTTAATCCTTTGGGGAAAAAATCAGCAAAATGCTTTAAGATAAATGTGTATAAATGTTTGCTAAGCATTATTTGTAAAAGTAAAAAGTTGAAAACAAATACATGATATTTTATTAGATTCAATTTATTTAATGGACAGATGAGACTGAAATTGGTAGTGAAGTTGAAAATACCATTTTATTCTAATTTCTATTTTTCTATTGCATAAGCAGTAAGCAATGCTTACTTTTGATAATATAAAATTTTTATTAAAGTTGACCAATATTTTCTCATAAGAGTTTCAATGGCCTCAAATATAATTTTATGTGTCATTTGTGTAAAACACACAAAGTGAGGTAGGAAAGGAAGCAAAGAAGGAAAGAAAATGAAAAAAATTCAATGTCCTAAGGACAAATATTCCTACCTATCCTCTCAAAATACTGGGTTGGCCAAAAAGTTCTTTCGGTTTTAAGTAAAAATAAAAGACACGTTTTTCATTTTCACCAAGAACTTTATTGAACAACATATTCATTAACCAAACGAACTTTCTGGTCAATCCAATAACACCCCAGAAAGAGCTTGAGACATTTCACACGGTTTGATCATTAGTTAGAGCTCTAGCTATTTATTCTTTTTTTCCCTTATTTTTTCCTCAATATAGCTTTGGTCTTATATTTCACTTACTTACTTACTTACTTATTTATTTATTTATTTATGGCTGTGTTGGGTCTTCGTTTCTGTGCGAGGGCTTTCTCCAGTTGTGGCAAGCGGGGGCCACTCTTCATCATGGTGGGCAGGCCTCTCACTATCGCGGCCTCTCTTGTTGCTGAGCGCAGGCTCAGTAGTTGTGGCTCACGGGCCTAGTTGCTCCGCGGCATGTGGGATCTTCCCAGACCAGGGCTCGAACCTGTGTCCCCTGCATTGGCAGGCAGATTCTCAACCACTGAGCCACCAGGGAAGCCCATCACTCCTCTTTTGAATTACAGAATAATTATAATTTCTTTATACATATGTCTGCCCACAGGAAATCGACCCAGGGACTCTATGCATGGGACCCCATACACTGTGGACAAAACTGAGCGAGAGGTGTCATCCTTCACAGCTGCCTTGGGATGAAGAAGACCCTTGGTTGGGTTCTGAGAGGGCAGACGCCTTGTCTATTTTGTTTATTTTTGTGTAGTCAGTGCTGAGCACAATGACAGGAATGTAGTAAAGGTGCTCAACAGTATTTGTTGAATAAATGAATGAACGAACCCTTTTCTGAGTTGTACAGTATATGTATGTCCATCTTTAACAGTTAGTGCTGAGTTCCGGGTATTTATTCTTTCCCATCCAGACCAGCCTTAACTGCGTTATAGCTTATTGTAACACTACATTTGAACGTATCTTGTTGCTTCTACTGGTGTGTCTTTACAAGCTTTATTATTATTATTATTTTTTTTGCGGTACGCAGGCCTCTCGCTGGTGTGGCCTCTCCCGCTGCGGAGCACAGGCTCCGGACGCGCAGGCTCAGCGGCCATGGCTCACGGGCCCAGCCGCTCTGCGGCACGTGGGATCCTCCCGGACCGGGGCACAAACCCGTGTCCCCTGCATCGACAGGCAGACTCTCAACCACTGCGCCACCAGGGAAGCCCCAGCTTTATTATTTTTAAAATATGTGACTTTCTGTGTTGGCAAGAGAGAGGGGCAGGGACTCACAGAGGAGGCAGGGCACCTTTAAGGATTTGTTACCTCTTATTCCGACCCCTGATCTATCACACACCTTCACAATTTTACTGGCGTCAGAGGGAGTGCTACATTCCTTGGGGATGAAGTGTTCAGTGTCTACAGCACTGGATTGGAGCGTCTCTGAGTATTCAGAATCTGGATATAACCGTCATCACAGTAATGAGAGAGAGCGGTCCTGGGGAAAAGCAGCATGAACACTGCATCTACCATGGCTTTCCCCAGTGTTACAAAAATAACGGGTCAATAAGGCATCTATGTGAAATACCGTAGCCTTGCAACGAACTTCTGTTATTGTCACCCAGCCTATTAGGAAATGATTCTAATAGTTAACGACATTACTATAAGAATTTTAGGGAATTGTAAATATATATATATTTATATATATATTACACATATATACTAGTATCTGTTTTTTGATAATAGTGCTAAAAATACATACATACACACATATAAAATATACTATGGAACATACTGGTTAATTAGAACACTCTACTAAGGACTAAAGCTAATAAGACAATAAAAAATGGTAACTCAGCTACATCAGGTGCTGATGCCCTTGCCTGACCCAACTCCTCCTCACTTCTGTCCTGAGCTCACTCTGTCAAAGACAATCTGGTAGGTCTTTTGCCAGTTTCATTATGTTAAGAAGATTTGTAATATGAAGGTCATACAGAAAGAATTTGCAGTGAATACATTATAATCTATAATGAATGCCCTAAAACACTGTTTCAAATCTGATGTCAAAAAAAGTGACTTGAGGGGGCTTCCCTGGTGGCGCAGTGGTTGAGAGTCCGCCCGCCGATGCAGGGGACACGGGTTCGTGCCCGAGTCCGGGAGGGTCCCACATGCCGCGGAGCGGCTGGGCCCGTGAGCCATGGCCGCTGAGCCTGCGCGTCCGGAGCCTGTGCTCCGCAGCGGGAGAGGCCACAACAGTGAGAGGCCCGCGTACTGCAAAAAAAAAAAAAAAAAAAAAAAAAAAAAGTGACTTGAAATTTTTATTATAATTAGCAATATTTTTCTAGAAAAGTAATAAAGTTTATTCCTACTGGGAGAAGCAAAAGCTTAAAAGTTAATGAACATCAGCTGCTATTTTGAGGCACAGCTGTGACAGATTGTTGCCAACATGATTATTCATTACTAGATTTGTGATTTTAATTGCCAGATTTCAATGATTATAAAATTGTTCCTAATGAATCATGTCATTATTAATATAGTGTCATCTCCTGACAAACATAAAATGCTTAGAAGAAACTTCAAAAGCAGTAACAAAATATACTCTTTGGAGGGTTGGCTGCAGTTTTTCCTTACAAAATATGAAAATCCTGGCCTTCCCAATTCACTTTTGAGAGGTATGTGAGTCCTTTCCAAAGTTTAAAGAGTTCAGGACAGTAACAACAGAAAGTTAAGGTCAAATGTACAATTCAGCAAAAATTTAGTGAGCGCCCATTGTATACAGAGACTGAGTAAGTTCGGTAACACACTATTTAATGTTTTCTGATACCCATCACAAAACCTTTTCTGATACATACTGAACGACAGTAATTAGGAATCTCAGGATTTGTTCCAAAATCTTTAACTAAAGAGCTAAATATCTTACCTCCAAGTATCAAAAAAAGAATCAAAATTTCCTAATTTGAAGAAATGTAATTGGTCTACCTGAGAGGCAGTATGGCGTAATGGAATGACTTCAGAGTGAAACAAGCTTCGGTTCAAAACTGCAACTCTTTCATAAACTATGTGACACTTTCTGAAGTGCAGTTTCCCCAATTGTAAAATGAGAATAATAGTATCTACCTTTTAGGATTATTTAAGCTTAAAAATAACAAAACAAAGTGTTAAGTACATAGTAAGGACTCAACAATTGGTATCTATTACTATTAGTGTTAATTACCGCTATTGCTGGGTACAAAAATCAGTGGAAAGAGGATGGAGTGGTAAGTTCTCTAAAAACATTTTGAAATCAAAGGTCTGTAGTTCCTTATCTGAAACCTTTAGGGACAGATGTGTTCCAGAATTCAGAATTACTTCCAATTTGAGAACGGTAATACAATGCCTGTTCTGTAATATTATGTAGAACCCCCAGTGACCTGGAGCAACACTCCATACTCAAACGTACTAATATTTCAGCCTCATGTCAATTTAGTTCAGATTTTGCTGCTAGATGAATTCCAATCAGATTTTGCCACAAAATGAGTTATTAAAAAACATCTGGGTTTTTGAGTTGCTAATAAGGGATTGTGCATCTATTTAATATAGTTCAAAAGAAAAAGAATACATTTCCCTTATAGCTTTTTAAGAAGATATGTAATTGCACTGAGATAATCTCATCATAAAGCTAGATAATAGATAACAATAATAAATAATAACATTAATGACAATATAGAAATAGCAGCTGCAGCTAACTGGTACTAAGCACTTCTATAAACAAGCATCGTGCTAAGTGCTTTGCATAGATTATCACATTCAGTCCAGAAACTAACCCTGAGGTAAGCACGATTACTATTTTCATCTTACACACAAGGTAAACAGCTTGTCAAAAATGTTTAACGTGAATCTACTCAAGACTTTAGACCTAAATTCAAGTTTACAACAAATACAGGTGAGAGAACCAGTTAAATGACATAATGAGGAAACAGACAAATCCAGAATGTGGGGCATTTTCCAACACAACTAACTGGCCTGGTCTCTCAAAAAAAAAAAAAAAAAAAGAAAAATTCATGTTATGGGAAAAAAAGAGAAAGGTAGGAGACCATTTTAGGTTAAAAGAGCCATCATAAAATGAAACCCATAGAATCATGTGTCACCACGTGTCATCAAGGGAAAAAAAAAATCACAAAACTTTTATTTAAAATATAAAATCAGGGACTTTCCTGGTGGCACAGTGGTTAAGAATCCACCTGCCAATGCAGGAGACATGGGTTCGATCCCTAGTCCAGGAAGATCTCACATGCCGCAGAGCAACTAAGCCCGTGTGCCACAACTACTGAGCCTGCATGCCACAACTATTGAAGCCTGCTTGCCTAGAGCCCATGCTCCACAACAAGAGAAGCCATCACAATGAGAAGCCTGTGCGCCACAATGAAAGAGTAGCCCTCACTCGCAGCAACAAAGACCCAGCACAGCCAAAAATAAATAAATAAATTTATATAAAAAAATAAAGTATAAAAGCAGAAACTGCAATAAAAATACAGGTGTAATAAAAACTTGATAAGAATAAAACTTTTACTTTAAGATTAGTTTATAACTATTTCCTATTTTCAACAGAATAAGCCAGGAGTGACAACCACCTGACTCATCTCCAGTCCT
This sequence comes from Stenella coeruleoalba, assembly GCF_951394435.1. NCBI lineage: Eukaryota > Metazoa > Chordata > Mammalia > Artiodactyla > Delphinidae > Stenella > Stenella coeruleoalba. The sequence goes on from NC_137163.1 coordinate 15,518,528, forward strand.
TGTATGGTGCAGGAGAGAATGGCTTTTACATTTTAAAATTATTTCATTTCAGATGGTTATGTAAGTACACACATAATATCCTCAATTTTGCTCTTGGCCAGCAAAAGCAAAAATGTTTACTAGCTGGTGTTTCCAGGAAAAGTTTGCTGGTAACTTATAGACTATGATGTTCTATTATTTTAGAGTATACTTAAATGTATACTGCATACTGTATTCACATTTACTACATTTAATTTTTTTCTCTTATCACAAACATTTGGAATCCTATTCTTTAAACTAAAATGTCCGAATGACCAAGGCAAGGCTAACATTGGCAACTATTCCATGTATACTAATTCTAATTTCATGGTGAAAAGAACAGATGGTTTTTATGTCATTGTTTCATGACTGTTTCCACTGTGGGTTCAACTTTCAATGTTCTCTACCTTAGAATTTAAAATTCAATTTAAGTATTAAGGCAGTTAAAGAATAAAAGACCTACCAAGGCATTTGGCCTAAATACCTGATGAGTAATCTGGCTATAGCTTTTATCTTTTTTAAATTATTAAGATCTCTGAGATTTCCGTGGAGACTACAAAATAAATTTTTGGTTGACATGCACTGCTAGCTGTTCATGTTAATAACCAAGAAACTAAAGCAATACTGCATGTATAATATAACCTGAAGCAAAATAATTAAATGGGAGGTGCAGACAATTCTGAAAATAGCATTTAGCTAATCAAATAGAAGAAAAAAAGAAAACCTTAAAAGCAAAAGAAATGAATTTTTAAAAAAGTGATATATGTGTACAATGGAATACTGATCAGCAATAAAAAGGAACAAACTACTGTACGTACAACAGCATGGATGAATCTCAAAAACATGATGCTGAATGAGAAAAGCTTTTACACATACCATTACAGACCAGCTCTACTTACGTGAAATTTTAGAACAGATAAAACTAACCTATGGTGGAAAAACATCAGAGGAATCCTTACCTGGGAAGGGATATAATGTAACTTCCTGGGATGATGGTAATAATAGGTCTGTACATGTTACAAAAGTGTTATGTATTTGCCAAAACTTAATAAATGAATACTTAAAGATTTGTGCATTATACACAAATTTTACATCAACAAATACTGAACCCAATTAAATGTAGTTAATTAAATGCAGGCTTAAAGCATGGATGGGCAAGCGCTGATGTCTGCAATTTACTTTAAAATGCAAAGAAAAAGGGCTTCCCTGGTGGTGCAGTGGTTGCGAGTCCGCCTGCCGATGCAAGGGACACGGGTTTGTGCCCTGGTCTGGGAAGATCCCACATGCCGCAGAGCGGCTGGGCCCGTGAGCCATGGCCGCTGAGCCTGTGCGTCCGGAGCCTGTGCTCCGCAACGGGAGAGGCCACAACAGTGAGAGGCCCGCGTACAGCAAAAAAAAAAAAAAAAAAAAAAAATGCAAAAAAAAAAAAAGATGGGTTAATAAACAGAGGAACAGAAAGATGGATAGAGCCATCATATAGTTTACTAACATGTAAGTACAGTATAGTATAGTAGGATCTAGACCATGGGTGTACATGTGTTCACTGTGAAGTTCTTGTATATATATAAAATCTGCTATATATTTGAAATTTTTCATAATTGGGTTAAGAAATAAAACGAAATCAACCAGTTAAGTAAAAACTAACACCTAACTAAAGTTGAAGTTACACTCTATAATAATAATTAAAAAAAAAAAAGGTTTGCTTGTTGCTGAGTTACGAAGACATAGCTAAGTGGGACAAAGCAAACCATTACTTATAATACCTATATTCTGCTGATCAAGAAACTAGCCTGAGAAGCAAACAGACCAAGATGTGTCCCCCTTCACTGACCTTTTGTATACCCACAGACTGGAGAATATTCAGCTTCCTTTTTCTTTGAAAGGTATCCAAGTCCCACAGCTGTGCTGTATCAGAAGAAGTAGTGATGGCGTATCTCCCGGATGCGTGCACAGAGATCGAGAACACCGACGATTCATGTCCTCTCATCCAGCTAACTAGCTGCTTGTTGACTGTGGGAAAAAGGAAAACAGATATACAGGTCAAACCCTATATTTCATCCGAGAACTGATTCAGTTGATGGCTAGGGATTATATGAGGTCCCTCCATCTCCGTTAACATCTAAAAAGAATGGAAGCCGGTGGCTGGTCGATGAAGTGCACCGTAGGACATGTTAGTAACATGTGTAACACGGAGGTTGGAGGAGAGGAGGCCGAAAGAGGGTTTAAGAACAGCCTTGAATGTGACGTGATGGAGCCTGGGCTTTCTCTTGAAATCGTTTTACACAGAAGAATACTATAACTGGTCTGTTTCAGAAAGCACTTTGAAGATATGATGGATATACTAGAAAGAGGAAGAGATTACAAAATGACTAGTTTATCTGTTGCTGTAATAACCCAGGCAGGAGATAAGGAGGGTCTATACTAAGAACGCGGCAATGGAGAAAGGAACAAACTCAAGAGCTACAAAAGAAATATCAAAGGACTCAGTGATTAGATGGATGTGTTGAGACAAAAGAGGAGGTGAGACTCCAGTGGCTCTGGTTTAGTTACATAAGCAGGTGGTGATGCTACTTCCTGACATAAATACACAAGGAGGGACAGGCTTAGCAGTGTGAGAAGAGGTAAGAAATTTGATCTTTTACATTGATTTGGTGTGTGTACATGTGTGTGTGTGACACACAAGCAGAGAAAACAGTCTGGTAGAGAAAACACCAAAAACTCTTCATAATAATTATCAACGGGTAATAAAATTACAGTGATTTTTACTTTCTCTTTACGTTTTTCTGTGCCTCTAAGTTTTCTATAATAGGCATGGTATACTTTTAGGGTCATATTTTTTTCCTCCAGAAAGATGGAAGTGGGGAGAACAGTCAGAAAGCAAAATGTAAATCTGGGAAACATTAAGACACAAAGTAGGTCAAAACTGAAGATAGAGGAACAGATAAACCCTTGGGAAGGGAGGAGTGGTTTCCAAACACCAGTCTGAAGTCTGGCATTACTTAATGCTCAATTTTTCACTGGCCTTCAGTGAAATGAGAAAAGGATAACGTAATGAGTTTTTCACAAAGCTAAATTTAAAGTACTACCTTTAAAAAAAAAAAAGTACTACCTTTTAATCTATTGTATCCTTCTAAGTTTTTATGTTTTAAAAAAAAATCCCTTGCTGGGCTTCCCTGGTGGCACAGTGGTTGAGAGTCTGCCTGCCGATGCAGGGGACACGGGTTCGTGCCCCGGTCCGGGAGGATCCCACATGCCGCGGAGCGGCTGGGCCCGTGAGCCATGGCCGCTGAGCCTGCGCATCCGGAGCCTGTGCTCCGCAACGGGAGAGACCACAACAGTGAGAGGCCTGCGTACCGCAAAAAAAAAAAAAAAATCCCTAGTTTTATGAAATGAAGTTATATTGTTTTTTTCCAATGTCAATCAGCAAAATTAAAAATTGACTACCTATGTTGGTTCCTCTACTTTTTCTTTTTAATTGGGTCAAATACCCAAAAGTCTAGGAACCACTAAAAGAACCCAGAAAAGCAAGAGTCAGAAAAGTAGAACCAAGAGAGGTAACAGCAGAAAACTAAGAAAGTAACCCGAAGTGTTAAAAGCTATGGAGAAACAAAATGAAAAGGATAAAGAGGAATTACACAATCAGAGGTTACTAAAGACCTTGGAGATAGAAGTCTTGGAAGCCTGGGTGGGGGGACTAAGAGTCAGAAGCCATCGATGGATGCTGTGAAGAAGCAGGATTTGGCAGCAAAGAAAGGGAGGTAGTTGGGGAAGTAGAGACGGTATCTGAGGAAGGGGCTTGGTTAAGAGGGGTTTCCATAAGACAGAAGACACTATAAAAAGATAAAACTAAGATGAGAGGAGGAGAGAATGGATAAAATCCAAGGAAAGCAATCACACAGGAGTTTAAAGACTTTGTTTTCCAGAATTTCAGTGACAGCAGTGTTTGTAATATCAAAAATTGGGAACAGTTTAAAGTCCATCAATAGGTAAAAGGCTAAACGATTATGGTATTACAAACATTTATAGAGTATGATTACTGAGTACTGATCTTAAATATATAAAATTTTCATGAGGTAAGGACGTGATTCCACCAAACAATATATATAGGATGATCATATATTTGTTAGAGTATAAAAAAGGTATATGCATAGAAAACAGATTGGAAAGATCAGTCCCTGTTATAAAAACAGACTGTGTCTCTGGGCATTACTGCAGGATGAGTGCCTTTTCTTCCTGCGTGTGCGGTGAGAGGGTACCAGTGATTAAGAGCCGGGACCCTGCAGCTTGACTCCCAGATTAGGAATCCTGGCTCCACCGCTTACCAAGCTGTGGGAACTTAGTCAAGTTACTTCTGTGCCTCAATTTCCTCATCTGCAAAATGGGCATAACAAGAGTATCCATCTCTGTGGGTTATTATGATGGGTAAAATTAATTAATATGTATAAAATCACAGAACAGTACCTGGAAAGGAGTGAACACTAAATAAGTGTTAGCTATCACTATTACTACCATTCTTATTATTGTTTATAATTTTTCTAAATATTAGAATACATAGGTTACATTAATAACAAGAAAAAACAATGCAGTGGAGATTTTTTTTCTTAATAAGTTCAGTTTACAGAACTCTAAGTTCTCTATTAAAAAATATAATGTGGTATAAAATACTTAGATTATATTTAAAAAGTATTTATTCTTGTACCTGTGTAGTAAGGAATTTGGCCTTCAAAGAGAGGTATGGCCTTTGTCCAGGCTCCAAGAAGGCAACCTCTAAACCCTTGGAATTACTCCAGTGGTAGGAGTGTCTTTGTTATTTGTGGTAGGTCCCTGGACAACAGCAGATGGTTTATGCTAAGGAGAGAACCTCAGAGTGGGGACTGGCCACACCAGAAAGACCAACCATGCGAGTGACTGGAAGGTTGGGGCTTTTGGCCACGTGATGTCAGCCCAACCTCCAGAGAAGAGGAGGGCTGGACACTGAGTTTAAAATCAAGTGGGCAATAATCAGTCATGCCTATGTTATGGAGCCTCAATAAAAACTCTGGAAGTCAGAGCCTGGGTGACTTTCCCGGTGTGGCAATACTCGGTGCGGATGGCCACACACGGATGCCAGGAGGGTAATGTGTCCCTGGGGACAATGGAAGCTTCCCTTTTGTGAGCCTCCCAGATTGCACCCTATGTGTCTCTTCCTTTGGCTAGTTTTAATTTGTATCCTTTCGCTACATCAAGACTATAAGCATAAGCATAGTGCTCCCCTGAATTCTGTGAGTCACTCTAGTGAACTCCCAAACCTAGGGGAAGTTGTGGGGAACCCTGAGTTTGTAGTCTGTTGATCTGATGTGAGGATGGCCCCGGGACCCCCAAACCTGTGGCTAGTGTCTGAAGTGAGGGTCATCGGGTGGGGTCTGATCCCTCAGACTACAGAGATCAGCCAACTCCCTGCAGTATTTCTGTCTGCATTTCACTCTGCTTCAAAAGAGAGACAGGACTTCTTACCTGTATCGAAACACTTAATGGAATAATCAGCTAACGCCACAAGGAATTCAGACTTCCTATGAAGATTAAAGGCCAGAGCTGTGCAAGCTTGCGATGTTCGCTGAACAAGATTAAACCTATGAAGAGATTACTGCGTTAGTATCAGAAATTCTTCCAATAATTGTAAAATTTCACATGGGAGGAGTCCTTAGAGATGAAGAAAATGAAACCCAGAAAAATGAGCTCCCATCTTGGCAGAACAAAAACAGATTCCGAAGAGTGCTACCTGCTATGCGAAGGAGTCTGGATTCTACTTACACAGAATGGGAGGCCATCAGGAATTTTTGAGCACAGCAGAATCGTGGTCAGGCATGTCTTTCAGGAAGAGGATTCTGGCAGAGATGGCAGATGGACAGGGGGACAAGAAGAGATGATTAAGAAAGCTACTACAGAGACTCTCAACCAGAGTTACGGGTATAAAATGGAAATGACGAATAGGACAGGTGTCAGAAGTCAAGTGGAGAAAGGCCTGGTGATGCATGGAACATGGGGTGAAGAGGGAGGAATCAGGAATTCCTCACACGTGAAATGAGGATAAGAAAAGACGTCCCGTAAGGTTGTTGTGACAGTTAAATGAAATAATATCTGATGATTAAATGAAATAATGTATGTTAAGTACTTAGCAGAGTACTTGGCACCTAGCCAGAGTTTCATTTACTAAAAAATGAAGGTTTCAAACTTAGGCAAAAAAGGAACCCACGTGGGGGTAGGAAACAATCATTCTGGTTTTAAACATGAAGAGTTTAAGGCCCTTGAAAAGCATTTGGCGCCGTGCTGTCCAAAAGAAATGGAATGCAGGCCACATGCATCATTTAAAATTTTCTAGGAGCCACATAAAAAAAGTAAAAAGAAACATATGAAATTAATCTCAACATATTTAACTTAATTCATTGTGTATCTAAAATATTACCGTTTTAACATTTCATTGATAAAAAACTGTTAGAGATATTTTACATTTTTTTTTCATAGTAAGTCTTCAAAACCCATCTCAACTTGGGCTAGCCGCCTCTCAAGGCTAAAGAGCTCCATGCAAGCTGGTACCCACCGCACCAGACAGTCCAACCTAGAAGCTCCTCAGTGGGTGGCAGAAGCAGGTCTGAGTTAACAATGTTACGTGGCAGCTGGAGTCTGAGGCTTGATGGTGATAAGATTATTAAAGAGAATACCTAGAATATGGAAGGAGGCAGGCCACTGGATTAGGCGGTTAGGAAGAGGGAGCCCACTGCAGTGGGCTTTAGAATCAGACAGGCCTGATTTCAAGTCACGGCTACGCCACTTACACCTCTGCCCCGATGTGAATATTTACAGAGAGAAAAGGGACAGTGGACTGAATAAAAAGAGAGGAATACTCATGGTGCAAAGTCCCAAGGGCGGCCATAGAAGATAGAGATTAGGGCTGGAAGAAATTAGGATCACCTATGTCTACAGATGAAGTGGCAAAGAGTTATGGATGGCTGAACTTACAGATATATTTGAGGTTCCCTTGAGAAGAAAGGGAAGCTCAAGGGCGTCTATTTTCTCATGAATTAGGAGGCTAGGCAGTCAGAATAAGAGTAGAGTCTGAACATACGGAATCACGGAAATTGGTAAAAGTTTGGAATATTCAGAGAAGAATGGGAAAAGTAAATGACAATAGATACAAGCAAATGAAGTACTAGCATCACTGATGCTGAGGTTCATTACTCTGTAATGGAGTCAATCAACAATTATTTTTATTTTGTTTAGTCTGTTATTTTCTTTAGTGGGAGCAAAGAAGAGACAGGTGTATTGATTTAAGATTGGGAACTGGCTGGGTAGGTTAGCAAGAATAAAGGGTGGGAAAACTGTGACTATTATTTTTTTGGTAAGGAATAGAAACAATGATTAACAGATTTCTACCTAGTAAATCACAGATAGATAAATCATATATGACCTCTTCCTTCCCTGAACTATTTGGGAATAAGTTACTGAGATCACGTTTCCCACAGACAAGGAAATTCTCCTATATAATCATAATATAACCATCAAAATTAGAAAATTACATTAATATATTACTACCATCTAATCCCCAGACCCCAGTTTTGCCCACTGTCCTAATAATGTCCTTTGCAGCAACGGGACCAGTCCAGGTCCAAGCCTTGACCTGCCATGTGTCTAGGCTCCCTCCGTCTGGAACAGTCTTCAGTCTTTCCACAATTTTCACGACCTTGACCCTTATGAAGATCACAAGCCAGTCTTGTTCTACAGTGCCCTTAATTCAGCTTTGCCTGCTGATTCTACTGAACAGACTCAGGTTACCTGTCTTTGGTAGACAGGACTATCAGAGAAGCAACACTGTGGTCTTACCACTGCACTCTATAAGGTGGCACACAAACTTTGATTTGTCCCACTACTGGTTAATTTAATTTTAATCATTTGATAAGGTGGTGCCGGCCAGGTTTCTTCACTGTAAAATTACTTTTTTTCCTCTTTAATTAATAAATACTTTGTGGGGAGGTACTTTGCAACTATGCAAATATCCATTCTCATTAAACTATCTGTTTGTTGATTACAGCATGAATTCACGAATTTCTGTTTTATTCAGTGGATTACGACCCATCACTATCAATTATTTTGAAACGCAAATTGTCTCCAATCTGCCCAGAGAGAGCTCCTTCAAGCTGACGTTTATGTCTTTTTGACACATCCCCGTCATTCATTCTCTGAACAAGTCCTTCTTTCTGGCTACAAAGTGTTCCAGGCTCATCTTGTACTCTCACTGCCTCCATCCTGAAACTGGCTATCTCTGCAAGGATCCCTGATTTCTTGTAATAGAGAGTGATATTTAGAAAAGAACTGGGCACTAGGTATGTTCATTACTACTGCGGTGTTACTGCTCCCAGGTCCTATGCGTGGACAAAGCTAGGAAATATATGTACATATAATTCATGCACTTTCTCATACACACACCTCTGTTCATTTCTATGTCTGTCTATACATGCTCAAAACCAGGAGTTCACACAGATATACCCAATTACAATCCAGTTCCACAGGGTTCAGTCGAGTATTCTCCCTTTCCAGGTTTGTAATTCCCCTTTCCAATAGTGAGGAATCTGGCCCCCATCATCCTCAATCTATTTACTCATTTGACCAAACCTCCCCTCTTTCCCATGATTGCCCTGCCCCCAGGCAGACACGTTCTGACTCTCTGGCTGGGCTAACACAGTTTTCCCTCCCATCCACCCACCCTCACTGCACAGATGCCTGCCTTAATCAATCCCACCTAATTGCTTTTTCATTAATTGTCCGGCAAAGGAAGAGAAGACGAGGAAGAGTAAGGATCAATTCTTTAAAACTCCTAGATCTAGTATACTGACAATAATGTACAAAGGAAACTGTGTTCTTTCTAAACAATTAACAGACATTAACTGATAAATTAGCAATAATAAAATTTTAAATTTAAGGGGAAAAAAGCTACTAGAGATGCTGTTAAAACCAGAACTTTAATTCTCTGAAAAAGTAATCCAACCATTTTATCTTTCTATTCTTTCTCACGTTATTCTACCAACACTTATGACAGAGTTTTACAAAGTGCCTGAAATACAGTAAGAACTTAATAAATCTTTCCGAATAATTAATAGCAGGTACTAAAATAGTCAAGGAGTTAATTACTTGGTAAACAGCCAAAGTATCTGCTCACCTGTTTCCATACAAGTCAAAAACATAGATATTTCCTTGATGGTCCCCAGCAATTAAAGAATCACCTGAGCTATCAAAAGCCACATTCAAAAATCGTAAAACTTTGGGCAGGTAGTCAGAAGTGTTGTGAATGATGTTCACTATAATTCTGTCAAAAAAAACAAAAACAAGAACCATTAAATTCTATGTCAAGCATTACTTGTCATGAAAACCATGGATTTTGTAGTATGCCTCACTAATGTTGAAGTTTTCTGCCTACCCCGTCTTCCCTCTCCTATTGCTGCGGCTCCTCTGCCTCTCCTAGAAGCAACCCTACAAGGATTTCTGAAAACTGTCCTGGAAGTTATTGTCAAAGTAGCTACCATTCATTTATTTATCAAATGGCTGAAAACCCAGGGTGTCAGACACTGAACAAGCCAGGAGCTAAGAGTAGTTGATAGACAGGAGCCCTGTCCTCAGGAAGCTTTCAGTTTAGTAGTAAAGACAGACACTAAAAAATATAAACACACACGAAGAGATTTATAAACTGTGATTAAGTCACAGACAACAGGATATGATAAGAAAATGTATTTCTGATTGAGTAGTTGAATTGTTACATCAAGCAACAGACCCATGATAAAAACAATGAAGTAATTAGTGAAAAGTAGAGAGTTTTATATAAATCACAAGCTACCACATGTAAGAAAAAATTCAATTCAATATCCTAACTTTAAGATATCCTAAAGAGATTTTGTTTTTGTGATTACAGAACGTTCCAAGTGTACATGAGTTTTATTTTTAGGTATATTTGTCTAAAGCTATTATTTTTTGAGAGGAAGATCATGTACCATGTATCTGCTGAAAAGAAAACTGTTATAAAACTTGTAGCACAAATTAACTAACTCTTTAAAATAATATATGTGTTTATATTTGGGTCATGAAGACCAGAAAAGTCCCATTCTCTCCTGCAACAAGTTTTCAAATCATGAAATTTTTTATCTTAATTGACTTTCTACGAATTTGAATTTTAATATTTGAAACATCTGCCTCATTATCACTTCATTTAAAAAACACTACATTGAATTAAGTATATCAAACATTTTCTACAGCGTATCTAAAAATAAGGCTTTCAGACTCATTGGGTAAAACAGTAAAATTATTTTTAATCTAGTCCCTGACAAAGATTCTTGGCTTGACCAGACTTTAGTCAGGCTCCCAAACCTTCTCCTAGGCCCTTCTGTGCACTCCCTTATAAAATCTACTTTTAGCAAGAATGCTGCTTAGTCAGTTTAATCAGAACCCCCCTACCCTCAATACTACTTTCCTTGACATCAGATGGATTCCTCATTCTCCACCATCTCCCAAGTGATGTCTGATCACCTTGGCCTGTCTTCAGCAGGAACCCTGTGAGGTAGATTTAGCCAGAACTCCCTTAACCCCAGATGTTTTCTCTTAGTAATTTTCCATCCAGCGACCCCCACCCTTCTCCTTGGCTATAGCTTCCCACTTGCCCAGGCTGTATTCAGAACTGAGCCCAGTTCTACCCTGTGGTCTTGTTTCCTCTATTGCGACAGTCCTGAATACAGTCTGTTTTTACGTTAACTACTGTCCAGCTCTGGTTTCTGTCTGACATTCCCAAAGGGGGATGGGGGGATAAATGTATTGAAATAATAAGTAACAACATCAAAATGTTCCCTGGCAATTAAGCTCAGACCAAGCAAACGACTTTTCCCTCCAGTCTTTTTTCTGTAACATTTATTATGTGTCTGGATTACATGATCACTGTTCAAAATATGGAAAATACAGAAAAACACTAATAATTTGATTATAACCCTATCATCATGATATAATCACATTTAATAGCAAAATTCTGTCCTTCTGATTTTTCATATAAATCACACACGCAAATATTTAAAACGGCTTTTCAATTGCTCACAATTTGCCTGATAGAGTTCCTCAGTCCTTAAACATAGTAAAAACATCAAATATTTACTGAACACCAAGATGCATGAGACACTAATTCCCTAAGACAATCTTGCTGTTAAGTATGATTATTTTCACTTACAGCCTAAGAGATTAACTTGCCCAAGGTCACAGAGCTAGTGAGTGGACATTTACTTCAACTAAAGTGCATCTGACTCCACAGTCAATGCTCCTTGCTTCTCTCAACACCGTAACAATGGGTTTTATTGAACAGAAAGAAAGCTATGTTTTAGTGAAAGAAACAAATGAGGATATTTGCACACAAACTCGTTTCTTTCATTTTTTGAATCTTGCATGTGTATCTAGATATTTTATAACAGCAAGAAAGAGAATTATTGTGGGTTGGCATAACTTTTACAACATTTAGAGAACGTGAGAAGTAAGGGTGCTATTTACATAAACTCCAAATTTGAAAATGAAAACCTCTACTGAAGTACCCCTATTCTAGATTAAATGTTTATTCAATGGAGTTGACGGGACAGCAGTATTGTTAGGGGACTGATAGCAACCAGAAACCAAAGAAACTAATGGTACAATGTGCAGCAGTGTGCTTTGGGCATGTGTAGTTGGCACTGATTTGTTGAGGAGCAAGCAAAGGATCAACAGAAAAATCACGAGAACAAGAAACACACTGCAATATGAGTGCAAGTGAGGCAGCAAAGTCCACGGGATCCGAAGGAATTAGAAGCAATAAGGTTAATCTGTGTGCAGCAACTGGAACCAAGATGGTACCACTTTGGGATAAAGGCTTCCATTAAAGTCACCCAGGAGCCTCAAACAGGACAGATACCTGGGGACTGAATGAAAAGAAGAGTTGGGGAGGGAGGGATGAATGGGCAGGGCAACGGCAATTTTTAGGGCAGTGAGAATACTTTGTATGAGACCGTAATGGTGGATGAGTCATTATACATTTGTCCAAACCTACAGAATGTAGAACACCAAGACTGAATCCTAATGTTAACTGTGGAATTTGGGTAATAATGATGTCTTCATGCAGGTTCATCAATTGCAACAAATATCTAATGGAGAATATTAATAGGGGCAGGCTAGGCATGTGTGGGAGCAGGGGGTATAAGGGAAATCTCTGTACCTTCCTCTCAATTTTGCTGTGAACCTAAAACTGTCCTAAAGAAACAAAGTTTATCAAAAAAAAAAAAAAAAAAAAAAGCAGCAGCAACTATAGCCTTACTAGAAAGAGTGCCCTACCTTGTGAACCGCAACCCCTTCCTCCACCGCTATCATCACCATACACGTTAATACGTAAACTCCAAGAGAACCAGAAGTTTGTTTTGGTCCACAGCTGTCCCTCAGCGCTTAGAAGCTTGGCACATAGTAAGTGCTCATCAAATAGTCGATGAGCGAATGCTTGCCTGAATACAAACAATGATTCAAGGATGGATAAACTGCGGCATTTGGAAGGGGGAGAAATGCATTGTTCTCCTCCTCCCGCATCAGTTCCTCCTCCTGAGTTCTTTCCCAGCTGGAATAACTAATGAGTATTTACTGAGCATCAACTGCGTGCCAGGAATACTACAGGGATTGTGTTAATTAAGGCAGGCAGTCCTGGTACTCACCAGAAACTCAAATTCCCTGGCATAAACCAGGACCTCCCGCTCCACGTTGATTCTAATGAGACCCCGTCCCCAGGACTGGGAGGGGGGTCTCTAAGGATCATGAAACTCAGGGCACTTGGGTTGCTCGAGGTCACCCAACCCAGGTATCCGGGGCAGGATCAGAGTCAGGACCCGAACCTCCATCCGGCCCCCCGCACCCCTTCCCGAGATCCTCCCCAACAGCCCCTCCAACGCCTCGCCAAAGCCGCGGACCCGCCCCTCGCCGGCGGCCATCCCCCTCCACAGCGCGCGCCTCCCGCCGCGGCCTTTACCCGTCCCGAGTGGCCGGGGATGGTTTGCGGTGCCATATCTTGCCGCTCTCCTTGTTGCCCAGGTTTATGCTCTGCATATCGCAGTCCGCGCGCGACCGCCACCTGTCCAGCGGACAACGGTCCCGGCGCCTTTCCGGCTCGCCCCGCGCTTCCTGCCCGGGAAACTTGAGCGCCGGCCGTGGTTGCCCGTATCCCCGCCGACCGTACCAAGAGCGCGCAGGCCGCCGATCGGACGGCGCTAAACCCCGCCCAGGCGACCCCTCCCGCTCAGGCCAATGGAATCAGCCTACGACCTTCTCCCTTAGACTCCGCCCCCTTTCGCGGTCCGTTCTCCCCTCCCCACCCCCCCCAAAACCTTCTGGGAATCGTAGTTTTCTGCAGGTGTAACCTGGCGCGCGGAATCGGCTTGGGATTTCTGCTTTCTGGGGGCCTCGCTGGGTTTTAGGCGTTCAACGGAAGCAATAAAAGTGATTTTTCCCCAGGGCCCCCAGATCCCGTTTCACGTTGCGTTTAGGGATTGAGGAGTTGTACAAACAACTAATAGAGAAGCAAGGACCCAAATGCATTGAGAATTGAAGGGTTCCTTTTATAGAACATTCGGGTTCAAAAAAGAACCTTGATGGAGTCCACTCTTGGCCTTTTCATCATCGTCATGAATGTTGTTTTAATTCCGTAGTCTAACAAGAGGCTCCAGTATTATGGCGTCGGATCCACCAGTCATGCACCGGTAAAGCAATGTCATGAACACCCAGTTGCGTTGACGCCAGAGAAATTCTTTTTGGTAAATATTTACTTAGAACTTGTATAGTGCTTACTTGGTATCAAACACTCTTCTAAGTGCTTTAGGACTATTAACTCATTTAAGTTTTTTAATCCTCATAACAAACCTACAACATTGGTGATACTGTCACCTTCATCTTTAGTGCTTTATGAGGTAGTGTATTGGTTTGCTGGGGCTTTGTGCCACAAACTTGGTGGCTAAAACAACAGAAATTTATTCTCTCACAGTTCTGGAGGCCGGAGTCTGAATCAAAGTGTTGGCAGGTCACTCCCTCCAGAGGCCCTAGGGAAGATTACTTTACCTCTTCCACCTTCTGGTGGTTGCTGGCTTCCTTGGCGTGGGACCACATCACTCCATTCTCTGCCTGCAACTTCACCAAGCCTTGTCTTTTCCTCTAATCTCTGTCTCAAATCTCCCTTTGCTTTTCTCTTATAAGAACACCTGTCCTTGGATTTAGGGCCCACCTGGATAATCTAGGATAATCTCCTCATTTCAAGATCCTTAACTTACTTACACCTGCAAAGACCCATTTTCCAAATAAGGTAAGATTCACACGTTCTGGGCATTACTCCCTGGGTATATATTTCCGGGGTCCACCATTCAACCCACTACGGGTAGAAAAATGACTTTTTACAAAATTATATGACCATGATATTTAAAAAGCGCAAACTCTAGCAGAAATACAAAACGCTCACAAAAATTTAGCAGTGTGGATTTTTAAACTTTTTCTTTTTTTTGCGGTACGCGGGCCTCTCACTGTTGTGGCCTCTCTCATTGCGGAGCACAGGCTCCGGACGCGCAGGCTCAGCGGCCGCGGCTCACGGGCCCAGGCGCTCCGCGGCTCACGGGCCCAGGCGCTCCGCGGCATGTGGGATCTTCCCGGACCGGAGGGGATCTTCCCGGACCGGGACACGAACCCACGTCCCCTGCATCGGCAGGCGGACTCTCAACCACTGCGCCACCAGGGAAGCCCTGAGTTTTAAAACTTTTGTGTTGTTATCAAGGGGTAGCCCTGAGAGACAACTCTTAGTAACCCTTTGCAGAGGAGATTTTTATTTTTCAATATTTTAATTTTATTTTTATTTATTGGACTTGAGATGGTAATAAACTGTATGTATGAATGTTTGCATTATTATTCAGGAAATTTAAGGTGTTAAGCTTAAGGGCACCTAACTTGAAACAGGTTATTTCCCACATTTGTGTCTCACACAGGTAACCATACAACTTTTTATCAGTAGCAGAGACAAATCCGTTGAATGATTTCCTTAACTACTCTGGTTTAACCTGCCTGCAGCTCAGCTTGTATGGGTTGTCACAGCCTCTGTGACCATCCTATTCAATTTCAGAGACATTGGTAAAGAGGTTTCCATATTACAGATCTTCTGGACACCCACTTTGCACTTATCTTTGGATTTAGTTGGACCAGATCTGAAGGTCAGGCTGGCAACTGAAGAGATGTGCACCCATGGCTGCCCACCTCCCAATTTTTTCTCTTTTTTTTTTTTCGGCCGCACCATGTGGCATGTGGGATCTTAGTTCCCCGACCTGGGATCGAATCTGCACCCCCTGCATTTGAAGTGCAGAGTCTTAACCACTGGACCACCAGGGAAGTCTCTAATCGCCCAGTTTAGTAACCCAAGTTGGTAGACCGTTTTCTAGTTCCTTCTTGAATCATTACGTAGTCAATAACTGATGCATACTGTACATAGATATTTTTCAGCTTTATTGAGGTATAATTTCGCATTTAATAAACTGTACATATTTAAAGTGTATAATTTTATAAGTTTTAACGTAAATATATTCCTGTGAAACCATGACCATAATCAAGATAATGAATATATCCATCACCTCCAAAATTTTCCTTCTGCCTCTTTGCAATCTCTTTTTATCCCTACCCCACCTTGTCCATGGGCAACCACTGATCTGCTTTGTCTCTTAGATTAGTTAATATTTTCTAGAAATTTATACAAATGGGTGTTAAACTAGGTACTCTTTTTTTTTTTTGATCCGGTCTCTTTCATTCAGCATAATTATTTTGAGAGTCAACTATGTTGTTGGGTATATCAGTGGTGCATATGTTTTTATTGCTGAGTAGTATTCCATGGGATTGATATACCACAATTAGTGGTATATTCAGCTGTTGGTGAACGTTGGGATTGTTTCCAGTGTTTGGCTATTACAAAGAAAGCTGTTATGGACATTCCTGTTCAAGTCTTTGTATAAATATATGTTTTCATTTCTGATGAGTAAATTCCTAGATGTGGAATGGCTGGGCCGTATGGTAAGTGTAGGTTTAACTTTTTTTTTTTTTTTTTTTTGCTGTACGCGGGCCTCTCACCGTTGTGGCCTCTCCCGCTGCGGAGCGCAGGCTCCAGACACGCAGGCTTAGTAGCCATGGCTCACGGGCCCAGCCACTCCGCGGCATATGGGATCCTCCCGGACCGGGGCACGAACCCGTGTCCCCTGCATCGGCAGGCAGACTCTCAACCACTGCGCCACCAGGGAAGCCCAGGTTTAACTTTTTAAGAAAGTATCAGTCATTTTCAAAGTAGTTGTCATTTTACATACCCACCGATACTGGATAGTGTAGGATAGTTTCAGATACTCCGTATCTATGATGAGTCTTTGTCATTATAGCCGTTCTAGGAGTGTGGTGGTACTTCATGGTGAGTTTATTTTGTGTGGGATCCTAGTTCCCTGACCAGGGATCGAACCCACACCCCCTGCAGTGGAAGCTCGGAGTCTTAAGTGCTGGACCACCAGGGAACTCCCTTTCATGGTGATTTTAATTTCCATTTCTGGAATGACAAATGATGCTCAGTATCTTTTCACGGGATTTTTTGCCTTCTGCATATATCTGCTCAAATCTTTTGCCTGATTTATAATTGGGTTGTTTGCTTATTATTGAGTTTTGAGGATTCTGTATATGTTCTGGATATAGGCCTTTTATCATGTTTATGTTCTGCAAATATTTTCTCCTAGTCTTTGTCTTGTTTTTTCATCCTCTTGACCATGTCTTTGAATGCACAGAAACTATTAATATGGATGAAGGGTTGACCAAGTCAGTCACCGTGGAAGGAAACCAAACAGGCAACAGTTGGATGACAAAGGTCCGTTGACTTATTGTGTAGGAAAGCTGACATTGCACAGGAAAGAGTTCTGTTTCATCAGTAAAACAGAAATGTTTGTCATGCTGCTAACTGACACAAACCCAGGCAACGTTTTCCGTTTCCTAGACAACTATTTGGCCCTGTAAGGAAAGGGGTGAGGAGGCCAAAGCCATTACAGGTGAACTATGACATAGTGCATGTCCCCCAACCTTTAAACATGAATCAGAACAGAAAAGGAAAATCAAAGGGTTGTGTTCCAAGTTGCTTAAATAAATATTCATGCCTAGGGGTTCTCATAAAACATACATGAAAGCAACCAAGGGTAGTATTTCATGTGGAATCAAAAGGATTTGACACCTACAGTTGAAATGGTACAGTATCAAAGCAGAGGGGAAAATGTGATGTTGATCTTGACAGGCGGCAAGATCAGTCCCACATACAGTGAGAAACAACTCACATAAACTAGGGTTTCTAAAAGGCCTCCTCCAGACTAAAGGAAGGAGGAGACCAGAGGGTGAAGCTCCCTCTTCCACGGCAGAGTGGGCAGTGGTTGCAAGTTTCTCATCTTTACAGCCCTTACGCGTGGCCAGGAGAGGAGTAGGACTTAGAATTCTTGATCTCTATCTCGTCCAAAGCTGTCCTAAGAAGCAAGGACAGCCTAGAGCCACCTCTGCCTTAGCTGCAACTGCATAATATCCCATCTTATGGATGCAGCATAATTTAATAATTCCCCTATTTTGGGCAGTTGGGTTTAAAAAAATTATATGCAAACATTATGCCAGAGAAATTAATATCTAAGTGTGTAATTGTAGGCACTGGTATAAGCCAGCTCAGGAAGCTTCTATAGGGAAGCGTAAACCTTCCAAATTATGCTCTGCATGTAGTGGCCTATTCCAAAGGCCTCCCTGGGCAGAGGGCTGTGGAGTCAGAGAATGCTGGGAATATCTCCCATAGGACTGGATAACTATTCTTGATTCACAGGCTCCTAATAACTTTTGTGGGCTCAGAGGACAGACGATCCATCACATGTGACAGGATGCCAGTAAACCATGAGTAAAATGCCTCTAAGTGCTGTAAGGGAGGAAGGCAAGCTGATTGGGCTAAGCATTTACTGTCCACTGAAGTATTCTAGGGCAGCGTGGCGTCCTTCCTGCCCGCTCTGGGCAGTGTGTGGAGAGAGGCCACAGAGCCGAGTGAGGATGAACACTTTCATGGCAGAGCAAAATCTTTGGAGATGGTCTTTGGGGGACACCAAGTCCACCGTCTCCCCAGATTGCCAGCATTCTGATTAAAGGCAACTTTCCTTTCTACCAAATTCTGCGAGTATTGATTTTTTTCAAGCAGCGAGCAGCCCGACCTGATTTGGTAACATTTTCATTGCCCTAAAAATCCTATGTGCTCCACCTATATTCATCCCTCCCCCCTCTCTAACTCTAAGTATTTTTGTTACTTTCATTATATAGATGGCTTTGAAAACTACTGCAAGCAGCTATCCACGGGAGGAAAGAGAAAGATAAGATAGAGATGCACAGTGGGGCGGGCTCTTTCACCTATAGACCTTAGAAGGGTGTTGTCTTTGTTAGTGAAGTAGTGGACTGGACGCTGGTTCCATCTGCTTGACCCTTCAGAGAATTCTATGCGAGGACGCAGATGTGGACAGGTGTGGGTTGGCATAGGTAACCACTTTTCACTTCGTTATTACATCGTTTCTTCTTTGGTCTTGCTTGCTTTTATTTTTTAATCCTATAGAAGCTCTTATTTGAATTTTGCATAAAATTAAAATTTTGCATAAAATTAAAACCTCTAAGTCATAAGTACTGTGAACATAGAGTCCTAATTTCAAGTATTCTGCCCTGTACTCCCCCCAAGTACATTGCACTTATTAGATCTTGTACCCTGACTAGTGGTTTGGAAAATGTGGGCAGCCTATGTGTAAAGGCATGGTACCCAGAATGCCTAAGTACATTGGCTCTAGAGCTTACGAGTACTATAACCTTGGGCAAAGTATTTAACTTCTCTGTGCCTTGATTTCTTCATCTGTAAGATCAGGCCAATAATAGTGCCAACCCCATAGAGTTGTGAAGAATTTAGAACAGCAGCTGACACATAGAAGTCGTCTCCTAGTTATTATTATTGCTATTATTTAAGCCCTTCTAGGGAGAGTACCAGTGATATGCAGATACATTTAACAACTGGCTGTCTGGACAAAAAACTCTGGTTTGTAGAATTTGGCAATTTCTGTGGTATAAATACTCCTACTATGGCCAATTTCAAGCTGTGAATGTGATGTCATTGAATGCAGAGTTGGAGAGAGATGAGCCGTAGCACACTATTATATAGTATGATCACCATACGGATACAATAGACACAACCCCAAGAGCATGGATAATAGTAAAATGGATTAAAATAATTTAAAAAATGATATGTTTTGAGTATTACCTTTTAAAAGATATAATTTATTTCTACCTAAGTTAATATAATTTAATATTTAATAATTGACTCAGAAAATTACTGAAAATTTAACAGTTTGCTCTTGTGAGCTAGCATGAGCCTGCTCCAGCTCTGCACTGTTTCTTACTTTCATCAGCTTAGACATTTGCTAATGTTTCAGCTGACTTGCTATGTAACACAGTACCTCAGAACTTACTGGCTTAAAACAAAACTGATTTCCTGTTTTCCAGTCCTGTGAGTTGACTGGGCTCAGCTGAACAGTTCTTCTGTTCCACATGGTGTAGCCAAGATCACTCACGGTTGCATTCAGCCCAAGTTCATCTTGAACTGGAACATCCACAATGGCTTCTCATCTACCAGTGCGTCTCTCCATGTGGCCTCTGGGCCTTCAGGAGTCTAGCCTGATCTTCTTTACATGGTACTGGCTCTCAAGAAAGGAATGTTCCAATAGGACAAGCCTGAATGTGTCAGTGTTTAACAAGCCTGTTTGTATCACCATGCCCGCTAATGTCCCATTGGCTAAAGGAGGTCACATGGTCAAGTCTAGACTCAATGTAGATGGGAATTACATATGTGCAGGAATCCCGAGAGATGTATTTTGTCATAGGCTACTAATATAATGGTTGACCACGGATGGCATCAGGAAATCCCAGCGCACATTCGGAGGGAGTACACATAGGAATAAAGCTTCCTTTGAGGGGAGTTGAGAGTGTTGTCCTACCGTACATGTGTGGGGTGTGCGCGCGTGCGCATGTGTGTGCGTGTGTGTAGGATGTATGGGGAATTGCAAATGGAGGAGGGGGAGTAGACAAGCACCACGTATAACTCAGTGGTTCTCAACCAGCGATGAGTTTGCCCCCAGAACCCCAGAGGACATTTGGCCACATCTGCAGACGTTCTTGGTTGTCATAACTGGTGAGGTTGTCATTTGCTGCCAATCACCCTTTGCACAGGGAAGCCCCTCACCAACAAATAACTGTCTAACCCAAAGTGTCAACAGTGCCGAGGCTAAGAAACCCTGTGTGTAACCTCACAGCACCAGTTTGGCTGTTTAGTATGTGCTCTCTCTTCCCAACACGTTTTCCCTACTGCCTCTGACAGCACGTGCAAGATATAGAATTCTTTCCCAGCTCTCCAAATGCATGTTTAGCCTACTTGGATCGGCTTCAAACAAATGCGACAGATGTAGCCTTTCTGGATCCAGTGCCTTGCCAGGCAAGCATATGCATGTTTGCACATCACGTCTGCAAAATTCCGCGACTGAAAGAGGTCACACCTCCAACTTCCAGGAAAATATCTCAAGTGACTTTTCCCCCAAGTCTTCCAGCTCTCAGAAGCTCTTCATACCTCTCTTTGCTCGCTTCTCCAGGGAAGCTATTCTGTTCTATTCCTCATTATGCCAAGGTTACATTTGCCCTCTCTGAGCAAAAGAATCCTCACTCATTAGTTCAGTAAATGTCAATGGAACGCATGTTGCTGGCCAGGGCTGTCCTGGGTGCTGGGGTGCAGCAGGGAATGAGACACAGTTGCCTTTGCGTGGAGCTTGCCGTTCTAGTTGGGGAGACAGACAACAACTAAGGGAATAAATAAATGATATCATGTTAGGTAATGAAAAGTGAAGACAATTTTAAGCAGGGTAAAGGGATGAGAACAATGGGGGTGGGGTGATACTTTGATTAAGGGGTTTAGGGAAGGCACTGTTGAGGGGTGCTGTCTGATCAGGGAACTGGACGCTGAGCGGGAGGGAGACACAATGACAGGTTCCCCACAGTGTACTCATTGCACAGTGTGGGAGCTTAGTATTTGGTTCCCAGGGCTGCTGTCACCAAGTATCACACATTGGGTGGCTTAAAACAACCAGATGTACCCTCTATGTCTCCAGAGGCCAGAGGTCTGCAATCAAGGTACTGCAGGGTTGATTCCTTCTGGAGGCTCTGCGGAGCATCTGTTCCCTGCCTCTCTCCTAACTCCTGGGGGTGGCTGGCAATCCTTGGTGTCCCTCGCTTTGTAAATGCATTACTCCAATCTCTGCTCTTGTCTTCACATGGCCTTCTCCCCTGTGTGTGTCTGTGTCTGTTTTCTCTTTTTATAAGGAAACCAAGTCGTTGCTAATCCAGTAGTTTAGCTCACCCTAATCTAGTCTAACCTCATTTTAACTTAATGACATCTGCAAAGACTCTATTGTCAAATAAGGTCATGGTCACAGGTACTGGGGGTTAGGACATTAATATCTTTTGGGGGGAATACAATTCAACCCATACCATGATTGTTTTGGGTTATCACAATGACTAGGGGCACAACTGGCCTTTAGAACGGGGGCAGGGTTGCTAGGTAGGCATCCTGTAGTGTATAAACTGATCCCAAACCCTTTTGAATGTTACCAAGATATTCCTGTAAATGAAAACCCTGTTTGTAATAGCTAAACTAGAACTGAATTCTGTTTTACATATATATAAACATAAAGGATATTTACAGGGATTTTACATTCACTAAATTTTCCTAGAATGCACCTACCGTACTCATTGAGGCAAGATTGTACTTATTTTCTTTCTTCTTTTTTAAAAATTGAAATATATTTGACATATAAAATTGTGTAAATTTAAGGTGTATGTACTTGTTCTTTCTAATGTATGTGTGGATGTGTTCTTATTTCCTCTTCTTTATCACATGAAAGACGGCATTATATGTATTTATACTATTTTGCACTCTCTTTTTCGCTTATCAAGGTATCCTGGATATCACTCCATATGGTTTTGTAGAGATCTTTCTTATTCTTTGTTTACAGCTGCATATTATTCTAATGTGTGAATGTATTATAGTTTATTCAATCTATCTTCTATGTATGGGCACTTAGGTTCTTTCCGATAGGTTGCAGTTACAAATAGCACAATAAATAACCTTGTATCTAAGTTTTTGTACAATATTTTTTGTACTGTTACAGGTTTATCTTCAGGTTGAATTACTAAAATTGACATTGTCAGATTAAAGGGTAAATGCATACGTTGTTTCTATTGTGATAAATTCCTTCCCTAGGGGTACTAATTCTTGCCAGTCTAATAGGTGAGAAATAGTATCTGAGTATGGTTTTAAGTTGCATTTCTCTTATTATGAGAAAAGTTGAATATCTTTTAATATGTTTTCGGGTAATTTAATATATTTTTTGGTGAATTATCTGTGTATTTTGTCCACTTTCTGTTGGGTTTTTGGTCTTTTTTCCCCTCAGATTTTACAAGTTCTTTATTTACGTGGGGACATTAGTCTTTTATCTGTGATATACCTTGAAACTATTTTCTCCCACTTTGCCTTTTGACTTTGTAACTTTTTCGTTAAGCAAACATTTTATTTTTACAAAGTTCAATTTATCTTTTTATCAATTATCTATGAACTCTGATGCCCTTTGTTATATTCAGAACTTTCCTGAGTTGTCCACCATTTTAGATAATCCTGTAACCAATGCCGATCCTGTAACCTATGTGGCTAGTGATGTTTGAGTTACAAATACAGCATGTGGGTATCTGTCTGCACTTGTAGTTCTTCACTCATCATGACCTTATGTGTAACTGCAAGCAGCAGACTATTTCATTCCACCTGCTGATGTAGTTGTGCCTGAACATTTATATGTTAAAATACATATTATAGTATAAATCAATTTTCTTTTATTTCTCATTTATATGATAATTAGGCACTATATTGATTTTATTGGAACTGTAATTTATAACTTATGATTTTCATTTTGGAATAGCAAATATTTGTTTTTTTAAAAAATAAATTTATTTATTTAATTTATTTATTTTTGGCTGCACTGGTTCTTCATTTCAGTGTGCGGGCTTCCTCTAGTTGCAGCGAGCAGGGGCTGCTCTTCGTTGCGGTGCGTGGTCTTCACATTGCGGTGGCTTCTCTTGTTGTGGAGCACGGGCTCTAGGCGCGCAGGCTTCAGTAGTTGTGGCTCGCGGGCTGGCTCGCGGGCTCAGTAGTTGTGGCTCGTGGGCTCTAGAGCACAGGCTTTGTAGCTGTGGCACACGGGCTTGGTTGCTCCGCAGCATGTGGAGTCTTCCCGGACCAGGGATTGAACCTGTGTCCCCTGCATTGGCAGGCAGATTCTTAACCACTGCGCCACCAGGGAAGCCCCAAATATTTGTTTTAAAAAGTGTGTATTTTGGACTTCCATGATGGTGCAGTGGTGAAGCAGGGAGCAGGGAGACCACTTAGAAGTCTACTGCAGAAGTTCAGTCACTAAGGAATAGTTGGGATGGGGGGTAGCATAGTGGAGATGTTGCAAAGTGGTTGGATTGGGGATATATTTTGAAGTTGGAGAGGCCAGGATTTGCTCATGAAATTTCTTCCGTCTTGTGTGAAGAGTTATACAACCCAGCCTCCACCTGAAGGAGCTTATACTCTAGAGGAGACAGCTACACACACACACACACACACACACACACACACACACACACACACACACACGTAATTATAAAACAGAGAGCTAAGTGCAATGATGGTGATTTGTGTAAGGTGTTCTAGGAGTATAGAGGAAGCGTGTGGAGCATTGACCTAGGATGGCGAGTCAGGGGAAATTTCTAGAATGAATCATAATTCATCCATTCCACAAGTATTTCTGGAGCACCCATTATGTATCAGGCACAGATATAAGCACTGGGGATACAAAAGTGAACAAAACAAAGTCTCCATCCTTGTGGAGCTCACATGCTAGAGGTCACAAGTCTGAGACCCTCTTCTTTTTTGGTGGAAGCAATCAGTACTTGTTGTATACGTAACATGACTCATTGGTGTTATTCAACTGTAGTCACAGGATTCTGGAAGGCCATTCCCTCGAGGCACCTGAAGGTTTTCAGAGGGAAAGAAAAGGAAGAGGAGGGGAGAGTTTTGGCTGGAGTGGGAGGGAGGGAGGGCAGGTAGGGCTGGATTGACACCTTTAGAGTCAGACCCTAAATCTAAAAAGATGAAGGTACCTACTCCCGTTTGTAATTCAAAATCAGAAACAACAGATTATCTGATTGGGAGATTCTATCGATAGATAAATTCACTGAGGCCCTGCTTTGCTGGTGTCCTAAACCTGTTCATCATTTACCAGTGGCTGGTGAAGGGGACTGGCCATCTGGGTTGTGGATAGGCTGAGAGCCAGAGCCTGTCCCTACGTGGGAACCGGAATTTGATCGGGAACTCAGCTGGAGGTGCCGGGGATCTGATTCTTCTCCTATGCTATGCAGAGCTCAAGGGAAATGACCCTGTAGCCTAAGATTTCTATGGCTGAAAAGCAGTATGACAATATGCAGTAAGTGGGCAGATCCAGGTTTTGTTGGGCCTGAAGTTTATACAATTTGAGGGGCACTCTTGAAGGAAAAAGAGTAAAATTATGAATACAAAATTAAGCGAAATCCTTGGAAGAGCCGTGTGAGGGGTCCGGTAGCCTAATGTTGATTAGCTTTACAATCAGGTGATCTCCGGGAATAATAGTCATAAGGATGTTTGTATCCTTTCATCTCAGAATCCCACTCCTAGAAATCTGTTCCGTAGAATTATTGAGAGGCAGTGTGGCACAGTAGTTAAGAGCAAGATAAAATGCAAGGTCCTTTCAGTAAACTACAAAGTCTTGTCTGATTCTTCCTTTCTCTCTCTGAACTTCTGCCCAACTCCCTCTCCACTCGGCCACCCTGGTCTTCGTGCTGTACCGCCTCCGTTCCAGGCACCATCCCACTTCTGGGCCTTTGCTGGTCCTTCTACCTGAACTGCTGTTCCCCCAGATATCCACATTGTTTGTTCTTTCACCTCCTTAAGACCTTTACTCAAATAGCTCCTGAGGTCACAGTGAAGCCTTTCCTGACCAACCCAAATCTCTTTCTCTTTATTTTTTTCCCTAGCATTTATCAACAGTTTTCTACTAAACTTCTTACTTTTACCCTTTTCAACTGTCTTTCTACATCCTGTAGGATGTAACCTCTAAGAGGACAGAATTATTTGTCAATTTGGTTTACAGCCGGATCCTCAATGCCTACAAGAGTACCCGGTACAATAACAAGCTCCTGTGGTCTGATTGTTGGTGTTTTTCCCAAATTCTCCCCAAAGTGCTGAAATCCTACTGCCCAATGTGATGTAGGAGGAGCCTTTTGTAGACTCCACCCTCATGATGAGGTTAACACCCTTATGAAAGAGATCTGGGAGAGCTCCCTTGCCCCTTCCACCAATGTGAGGATGTGATGGAGTAGTCTGCAACGTGAAGAGGGCCTTCACCAGAACCTGGCCCTGCTGGCACCCTGGTCTTGGACTTCCAGCCTCCAGAATTGTGAGAAATAAATTTCTGTTGCTTATAAGCCATCCAATCTATGGAACTTTGTTATAGCAGCTGGTTCAGAGTAAGACACAAGTATTTGACAAAAACCTTGTTGAAGGACCGAATTAAAGAGCACCACCGGGCTTCCCTGGTGGCGCAGTGGTTGAGTCCGCCTGCCGATGCAGGGGACACGGGTTCGTGCCCCGGTCCGGGAAGATCCCACATGCCGTGGAGCGGCTGGGCCCGTGAGCCATGGCCGCTGAGCCTGCGTGTCCGGAGCCTGTTCTCCGCAACGGGGGAGGCCACAACAGTGAGAGGCCCGCGTACCACAAAACAAAAACAAAAAGAAAAAGAGCACCACCTTTGAATTCAGATAGACCTGGGTTTAAATCTTACCTATGCATCTGCTGGCAAATGGCAAGTGACTTCACTTTTCTGAGGCTGTTTCTTCATGTATTTATTTATTTTTAAAATATGTTTTCCCTTCTATTCTTTATTTTTTTAAAGGTTTATTTTTATTATTATTATTTTTGGCCACGTTGGGTCTTTGTTGCTGTGCGGGCTCTCTCTAGTTGCGGCAAGCAGGGGCTACTCTTCGTTGCAGTGTGTGGCCTTCTCATTGTGGTGGCTTCTCTTGTTGCGGAGCACAGGCTCTAGGTGTGCAAGCTTCAGTAGTTGTGGCACGTGGGCTCAGTAGTTGTGGCACACAGGCTTAGTTGTTCTGTAGCATGTGGCATCTTCCCGGACCAGGGATCGAACCTGTGTCCCCTGCATTGGCAGGCGGATTCTCAACCACTGCACCACCAGGGAAGTCTCCTGTTTATTCGTTTATAAATGGAAATAAAAGTACCTCATAGGGTGATGTGTTCTTGCAAAGACTAATGGATAAAGTGCCAAACTGTTAACACTCAGTAAATGTTAGCTATTAGTGAAAAGAAAAGTTAGCTATTTTATACAAAGACGTATATGCATAAAGATTTTCAAATTGTCAACACACAAAATTAATCAACGCATAGGACAACCAGTACCTATGAGATGCTTTTGAGTTTATAAAAAGCCTTCATTATTTTCACAGAGGTACAGCAGAGTGGTTAAAAGATTGACTCAAGTCAGATAGACCTAGATGTGAGTCACCACTTACACTTATGTGACTTTGGATAAATGAATCTCTGTTTCTGTAATAATAGTACCTGCCTATGGGGGTTAGTGTAACCGAGCAGGACTCTATGAAGCCTTCCCAGAATAGACCTCCACCCATGTCCTCCGCCTACATTTTGTCTGTAGAAATAATTTAGTCAAAGAATAAATTTAATCAGAGAAGTGAGAAAATGCAGAAAGGAAAACAGTCAAGCAAGATAAAATAATAATACTTTAGCCATTAAACAAAGTTAAGGACCTTTATTTCTTCCTCAAGGACTATAGATAATAACTGAGCCATGGCCTTTGAGCTGTTTTGCAGATACTGAAACCCCCAACCAGGTGGAAGAAGTTAACTGTATGCTGCCCACAGACATGTAGACCCCAGATGGATTGGAACCAGAAAGTTGATGATGCTGACTCCTGATTACCTCACCACCAACCAATCAGAAAAATGTCCACCAGCTGACCACTCCCTGCTCCTTGAACACTATAAAACTCACTACCCTCTCCAGGGTGGGACACACAGTTCTGAGGGCAATAGCCTGCTGTGGTCCCGTTTGCCTGAAAGCAATAAAGCTATTCTTTTCAACTTCACCCAAAACTCTATCTCTGCGTTTCTAGTGGCACCGGTGAACAGAGGCCGAGTTTCGGCAACATTAGTGTGAACATTAAGAGAGATGATGCCCAGGGACTTCCCTGGTGGCGGAGAGGTTAAGAATCTGCCTTCCAGTGCAGGGGACACGGGTTCGAGCCCTGGTCCGGGAAGATCCCACACACCGCGGAGCGTCTAAGCCCGTGCGCCACAACTACTGAGCCTTCGTTCTAGAGCCCTTGAGCCACAACTACTGAGCCCGTGTGCTGCAACTACTGAAGCCCGCGTGCCTAGAGCCCGTGCTTCGCAACAAGAGAAGCCACCGCACTGAGAAGCCCGCTCACCGCACCAAAGAATAGCCCCCGCTCACTGCAACTAGAAAAAGCCCATGTGCAGCAACGAAGACCCAACGCAGCGAAAAATAAATAAATAAATTTATTTATTTAAAAAAGAGAGAGAGAGAGAGAGAGAGAGATGATGCCCAGAAAGTACAAACACAGAGCTGTTTGGTAAACAGCAGGCTCTCAATTAAAACAAACAAACAACAACCTTGATGTAGGTGGCAGGTAATACTATTTTCCCATTTGGATAAGTCAGCTAAGAGGTTAGTTACTTGCCCATGGTCACACAATCAGCAGAGGACAGAGGCAGGACTGGAATCCAGGTTGATTCCTTTACAGTGTGTAGAAGGCTCTTTAGTACACACACACACACACATACACACACACACACACACACACACACACACACACGTGCACTAATCAGAACAACAAATGGGAAATGCTTTATATGCTATTTACTAATCCTCTTGTTTCCCAGCCCCATGTGCCAAAATAAAACTAATTGCCCAGGCTTAGGACTACAAATATGGACTGCTTCCGCCAGGCATAACAGAGACAAATTATTCTTGCCATAGCTTCTTCATCTGCAAGATGGGGCTAACAAAACCGCCTACTAGTTAACATAAAGATTAATTACATCTTTGCAATGTGCTTTGGATTTCTTGAAGCTAGACGGCACTAACGTGGCAGGCATCCCGCTAGGATGGTGTTCCTATGTAACTGTTGTGACAGAAAGGTATTTAAATCATCAGTTCCCTGTCTGTCAGCATCACTCAGCAGCATAGTGCTGAGATCTATCACCAGGCAATAATGTGTTCTCCGTTGTTGGTCTCCCTCCAGTTTTTTTAAGTTCTTTTTTTTAGAGAAACAATAGGAAATATATTTCAATTACAGCAGGAGAGACATTGTTGAGGTTATCTTTTCTATTTCTCAATCTTTCTGAAGATGTTGACATTGAACCTGTTCCTTTCTGAAGAAACTTCCTTTCTACTTATTTTTAAAGTTAACTTCAAAACACAAGTACATATAATTGGGATAAAATTTAAAAGGCACAAAAGGATATGCAATGAAACGCCTCCTTCCCACTCCTGTCTCCCAGCCTCTGAGTTTCCCTTCCCAAAGGTAACCACTGTTTCAAGCAAATACCGTGCGTATATTTTTGTGTGTGCCTTCTGTACAATTCATCTGTGTAATGGCGTAGCATGTGTCTTGTACTATTACTCTTGTGTTAATGCTGTATGTTATTAGAGATTATTCCATGTGGGGGGCATACAAAATTATTTTTTTCTAATAAAGTTTGTATAGTATTCAATTATATGGATAAAGTGTAGTTTATTTAATCAGTTTCTTATTGACAGATAATCAGCTATTTCTAGTCTTTTGCTATTTCAGAAAATGCAGCAATGATTATCCCTGCACATTAAAAAAAAAGTTTGAGTGTACCTAAAATTTAAATTCCTAGAAATGAATTTAAATATTGCCAAATTGCTTGCTGGAGGGGTACCAATATATATTCTCATCAGTAATTCACGAGAGCGCCTATTTCCCTCAAACCTCCACATTTTTTCCTAGAACGTAGCCTGGTATCATTACCTGCATGTTTTTAAATGATGACTTGTGTTGATGACAGTAACACAGGAACTTTCTTACAAGCTAAGTGATTGAATTCTAGAGCACGCTATCTGGAGCACTGGGGAAATCCTCTATTTAAGATAACTAAGAATTAAACACCTTTGTGTTTTATGCCCAGAATAGTTTATCACAATGTAGAGTGATTTTATAATAAAGAGAAATGGGAAAATCCTGAATGTCCATCTAGTCTGATGGTTCTCAAAGAATGGTCTGCAGATAACTTGCATCAGAATCACACGGTGGGTGGGGGAAGGGCTTTTGAAAATGCCGATTTCTAGGACCACCTCAAGCTTATGAAACTTGAAGTCTCTGGGGGATGGGCCAAGTTCTCACTGGTGACCCTCATACTCACTCTCATTTGGAAACACTGCTCTGTCATTAAGGTAGGACAATTTGAAGGCAGACAAGCACTCTTACCGATTAACTTGTTTAAATTACAAAAGTGATAGATACATTTTCATTTTAAACATTTCAAAAGGAGAAATAAGCACAAAGAGAATTGTAATAAGTATACTGCTTCAAGCACTAGACATGAATTTGTCTCTTGTACATCTTCACAACAATCCTATGAGTTACCTTCTCCCCACCCATTTTACAGATGAAGAGACTGAGACACAGAGAGATTATTTTATTTTATTTTTTGCTGCGTCATGCAGCGTGCGGGATCTTAATTCCCCATCCGGGGATCGAACCCATACACCCTGCAGTGGGGGGCGCGGAGTCTTAACCACTGGACCGCCAGGGAAGTCCTGAGGTTTCATTTTAAAAACATGATATTGCTAATAAGTGGCATAGTCACAATTTAAACTTGTGTTTCTAAACCCTGAAGTTGAATTCCAGAGCACACACTCAGTGAATTCTAGAGTACAACCTAGAAATAAATACTGACAAACACTGGATGTATGTTGTTTTATCCTTGTTTTTTTTCTCACGTACCTTACTTACGATTTCATCAGAGAAACCTTATTTATCCCTCCACCTAAGGTAGATAACCCATTTTTTTCTCACTGTACCTTGGATACAATGGGTAGTAGGTAAAAGAAAATGGGTGGAGATGTAGAGAAGGAAACTTAGGCGAGATTTCTAAATATCTATTTATACAACGTACTAGCTTTTCTTTTATATCAAAATTAGCTTATAAGGTTGTACCAATTTACACTCCCACCAGCTTTGTACAGGTGAGACGTTTCTTCATATATTTACTATGCTTGATATTTCTTAGATCCCCGAATATTGTATAGTCTCATTAGACTATGGAATATTTAGTGCCTTTTTGTTCTGTAAAAAATGCTTTTGTTAATTAACATCAAGGACATGGTGCTAAGAAATGTTCTCCAAAATAACAGATTGGCAGAAACTTTGCTGTTTGAAATCAGTGTGGATGGAACAGCCCATTCTTGCTGAAGGACCTGAGGCATACGGGTCATTTTGACACAGGATTTTAAATCCAGGTGCAAAGCTTTAGATAAGGAGTTTTCAGACCCAACATTCCACACTTATCTTTTTTTTTTTTAAATCATAGGAGTACTGTATTTTTTAAAAATTTTATTTTTATTTATTTTTTATTTTTGGCTGCTTTTGCGTCTTTGTTGCTGCACGCGGGCTTTTCTCTGGTTGCGACGAGCAGGGGCTACTCTTCGTTGTAGTGTGCAGGCTTCTCATTGCGGTGGCTTCTCTTGTTGTGGAGCACAGGCTCTAGGCACGTGGGCTTCAGTAGTTGTGGCTCATGGGCTTCAGTAGTTGTGGCTCGTGGGCTTCAGTAGTTGTGGCTCGTGGGCCCTAGAGCGCAGGCTCAGTAGTTGTGGCACATGGGCTTAGTTGTTCCACGGCATGTGGGATCTTCTGGGACCAGGGCTCGAACCCGTGTCTCCTGCATTATTGGCAGGTGGATTCTTAACCATTGCGCCACCAGGGAAGCCCCACACTTATCTTAATTTTGAGATTTCTAAGGAAAGAGGACCCTGGGTCTGCTTTTCAGCTCAGGCTTAGACCTGATGTTAACACTTTTACAGACAGCTCTGCTCTGTTTTGAGCCTATCAAAACACTGCTTCATTTAAATTATACCACAACTCAACCCTTCCTTATAATCCAATAATGACCCTATTCTCTTTAGTTTGGTGAGATGTTTCAGTTTCCTCTGGAGTGCAGTCTCCCTCCTAGCAAGTTAAGAAATCTAACCTTCTGGACTATAGGTGTGTTCCTAGTGGTCTCTACTGGATGGCCTCATCAGTCTTAAACTGTAGGTCCTTATATGATCAGGCCAATCAAGATGACTGTTCTCTTGTCTCTGTACATCCCCTGCTGGACCAGTACGTACGTACTTCACCTACACCCTACTCACATGACTGACCTTCCTACCCCATGACCCAGCTAGTGACTGTTCTAATCTTTAGATCAGAACATTTCCCCCAGGATAGTTTATCAAAGGGGCGGTGAGGGGCATGCTCTTCCAATAGTTTCCCTGGTAACCGATAACCCAACCTGAAGTCAATTCCCCCTATAACTGGTAACCTCTCTCTCCCCCAGGTAGCAAAGACCGCTGCCACATCCTGCCCACTGTCTGCCACACATGGTGAGGTGTCGCTCCAGGACCTTGCTTCAGATGTGTAAGCTCCCCCTATCCATTAAACCTTTGATGTCTCTGTGGCTGACTCTGGGCTCTTTCTTTGGTCTTGAAGCTGGGCAAGTGCAGGGCTTGCAGGCCTGCAGGGTGCAGCCCAACAGTCCTATATCTAAAGACAACAGGAAAAGTTCTACTCTGTATCCTTTGATAGATTCTTTTAAAAACAAGAGGGATTTTCGTCTACTTGTAATTTAGGTCGTACCCAGCAAACTAGATTAAGAGTCATGATCATTTCTGCTTTCAGTTCCTCCAAATTGCAAGCCAGTTGGAGTTGTTGACTGAAGAAAAATCACGTAACCTAAAAGTTGTGAGCTAAATTTTATTCGAGGAATTTACTGAGGACTATAGCCCAGGACATAGCCTCTCAGATAGCTCTGAGGAACTGCTCCAAAGAGGTAAGGGAGAAGCCAAGATATATAGGAGTTTTTGCTGAAACAAACAAAAAAACCATGTAGTCAAATGTCAAAAGATTACTGCTAATTGCAAAAATCAGACATCTCAAGGTAAAGATTTTAGTGCTTTTCTTTGTATGGGAAGGTGCAATAATCTGGCTCATTGAAATTATTCCTTAGATATGCACCTTAACTATTTAGGGCCAGTATCCTGTTTTTCTCCACCCTGAATTCTCCTCAGGGCACACCATCTGGGTGGCTGCAGTGGCTAAGGGCCTGATGGCAGGCAACATTCCCTGTTTACTGGAATAGAAGTCAACATTCTTTGTTTACTGAAATGGCAGGCAACATTTTGTGTGTGCAGAGTGGCTGTTTTCTCTGTGTGGAAAACTCTCCAGATGTGTGTGTGTGTGTGTGTGTGTGTGTGTGTGTGTATGTGTGTGTGCTCAGCTCAAAAATCACCTCCTCCAGCTTCTCCCTGACCTTTCTCATCGAAAGCGGCCATCTCTCCCCACACTTCTGCACTCCCACTCCCTCACTCTATCCCCACTATCCTAACTTATCTTCCTTATTTTTCTTACCACTCTCTTGAAATTATCTTATTCAATTATTTGTTCATTACCTCCCTACCTTTGTATGGAAGCTCCAGGAGAGAAGGTACCACAACAGCTCTGATAGCTGCAGCACCTCCAGAGTCTAAAACCCTATCTCGCACTTACTAAGCCCTCAATAAACATTTGTGGAAAGGATGGACAATTGAGGGGCTACATTGTACTTTATTTTCCTCCTTCCCCTTTAAACACCCTCCAAGTGGAGCCACCTGGGCTATAAATCCGGCAGGAACTGGGTAGAGGGCGTTCAGCCTTGCTATTGGCTGGAGTATCTGTCGTTGCTCCTGGCAACCACTGTTCCCCACCAGTCGTGAGGTCGGCCCCTCCTGGACCCGTCCCTCGCCCTCCCGCCTTCGAACCACCGAGCTTCTGCCCAGTGGTAAAAACGGTGCTCGCCCTTTAAGCGGCGGGACTTCTGGTTAACGTCGTCGTCGGCCGCCGGAAGGGGAAGTTTCCCTGCCGAATTCTCCCTCGCTCGTCCGAATTCGGTGGCGCCACGTCTGACGGTCTCCGCGTTCTGCAACGGGGCTGGGGCGGCTTCCGCCTCGACACTTCCCACTCGCCCAGCGGGCCGTGTCGTGAGGGGGCCGGGACAGGAGTCGGGCGGCTTTGCACATCCCGGCCACCGAAGAGGCGAAGATGTCGGACATCGGGGACTGGTTCAGGAGCATCCCGGCCATCACGCGCTATTGGTTCGCCGCCACCGTCGCGGTGCCCTTAGTCGGCAAACTCGGTCTCATCAGCCCGGCCTATTTCTTCCTCTGGCCCGAAGCCTTCCTCTATCGCTTCCAGGTACTGACTGGCGACTGGGGAAGTGGAGACTACAGGCCCCAGGTGGCCCCGCAGCGGCGGAGCGTAGACCGGCTGGTTACGGACGCGCGGTGCCTGGTGGGACTTGTAGTGCGGTGGCTCCAGCGGTTTAGGGCGAGGTCCTGTGGCCAGGGGGTAGGGTGGAGGCCAAGGGGTTTGAGCGTGGGCCTGGGTAGCTGGAGACGTGGAGGGAGACCACACGGTTTGGCCCGGTGGGAAAGGATTGATTTTGTCCTTCATTAAAATTGTGTTCCTCGCCCTCTGTACTCAGAGAAGGCGGCAGTGGGAAGGTAAGTCTGATAGTTGTCAATCTATTGGACGCCAGTGAGTAGCAACCTGGGGCCACCTGGAGCAGCTGCCCTCTGACCTCCCTCTGCCACCCAAGTGGATGGCATGTGGACGTCGCCTTGCTCAACTACCAGCTGAGTTCTTTTTATGTTAATGGAGTTTCTTCCCAGTAGGAGTGATTTGAAGCCCGAGGTGCAAAGAGGGAGTTTATTTGTGTGCATCCCAGATCCTGATCTAGTATCTGGCAGGTAGTAGTTGTATTTATGAAGGAGTGAGTAAAGAGTAAATTGCTCCTGAAATGGAAGTCTTTATTTTTTGAAGCATGAAGGAAACAGCCCAGAGTAACATTCCTGGCAAGAGAATATTAGTTTTCTGGAAGTTATCTTTATTCACTGGATTCTGTGATTTAAATCTTTAATCAGTGGCAGGTCGGATACTAAGATCTGACATTAATTTCGACACGTTGTTTGGACTGTGGGTAACACACTCTTGTCTTCTCTCTCCTCACTGGCTGTTTCTTAGTTTTCTTTGCTGGTTCCCCATCTTCCTGATCCTTAAATATTGTGATGTACCCCAGGACCTCTTTTCCATATTCTCCCTAGCTGTGGGTGATCTCATGTAGCTTCATGGCTTTATATAATTTCTACAAACTGAAGATTCTCAAATACAAATATACATATTTTCAGTCCAGATCTATCTCACTTCCAGACTTGTATACTTGAAATTACCACTTAGATGACTAATAGACATCTCAGACGTAATGTGTCCAAAACAATACCCTTTTCCCTAGAAGTAAATAGCAATTCCATTATTACAGGAGCTCACCCTAAAAGTCATGGACTCATCCTTGACTTCTTATCTCACATCCCACAGTCTGTTAGCAAATTCTGTTTATTTTAGACAGATGTCCAGAATGCAATCCCTTTTCATTCTCTACTGCAAGCCATTATCATAGCAGCCTTGTTCCTTTCAATCTTTTCTCTAGACAGCTAGAGTGACCCTTTTAAAACATAAATCACATCCTGGCAGCCTCTGCCCAGAACCTTTTAATGTCTTCTCAACTGGATGAGTAAAGCTCAAGTCCTTTCAGTGGCCTGCAAGGCCCCTACTGCCTCTCTGACCTCATCTCCTACCGCTTTCCACCTTGTATATTAGGCTCCACAGTGGAATCCTTTCTGTTTCTTCAGCACCTAACTCCATCCCTGCTCAGGCCCTTAGCACATGTTATTTCTCTGCTTGAGGACGATAACTGTGGTTTATCTCATTACCTCCTTCAAGTCTGCCCAAATGCCACCTTATTGGCAAGGCCTTATTTGATTGCCCTATGTAAAATAGTACCTCTCCTTCACTCTGTCTCCCTTATCCTTAATTTTTCTTGGTTACATATCACCCCTTGATGTTTGTTAGCCTGCTTCCCTTCAGAGAATAAAGCTCCGTGAGAGCCACTTGTCTGTTTACCACTGTCTTTGTTACCTAGATTAGTGTTTGGCATATAGCAGGTGCTTATATATGGGTTGAATGCGTGGAAATAATTGGGTACTTGCCAGTGCTGGGCACTAGGGGTACAATAGTGAATAGTACAGAAAAAGTCCCAGCTCACATGAAGAAAATAAGAGAGGGGTGTGTGACGGAGAGTGACTTTGATGAAGTGTTCCAGAAAGGCCTCAGAGAAGGTATTTGAACTGAAATCTGAATGACGAGGAGCCAGCTTTGGGAAGATCTGGCTCTGGGGACAATCTTCCAAGAAGAAGGAGTAATAAGGGAAAGGCTTAGAAGCAGGAATTAGAAACAGAAAGAAGACTGGATAGTTAGTACAGAGTCAGCTGTAGGGACGAGGATTGGTAGTTGAGGACAGAGAGATAGCCAGGGGTGAGTGCAATAAAGTGAAAGAGGAAAGGTAGGCTGGGGCTAGACTGTGTAGGGCTTTGTGGTTTGAACTTTAATTTGAAGGCACTAGAAAGGCTTCAGAGCCTTTTGAACAAAGGACTGAAAAATTGCCTTGGCTACTCTGTGGGATGGACTTGGTATGTGAATGGGGGAAAGGGTGGGCTAGGTAACAGGATCAGAGAGGTGAGTCAAGTTAGAGGGCAAGAGAGATGGTGGTTTGGACCAGAGTGGCTGTGAAGATAGAAGTGGATAGATTTGGGAGTTGGAGTGGACTACATTGCAGCTTAATGGATGTGAAGGGGCAGGACTTGAAGATGTCACTGTTTTCACAGGAGCAATGGAGTGCCTGGTGCAGCTCTTTTCTGAGATTGGGAATGTTTAGGGAGGCTTAGGTTTGGGGGTGGAGGAAGGTATCAATAAAGAGTTATATTTTGACCATATTAAGTCCAGAGAGGCTTTTTAGGCATCCAGGTGGAGAAGTTAAGGAGGCAGTTGAGTATTAGAATATGATCTGGGTGTGCAGCCAGAATGGCAGACTCTTTTCTATTTGCTTTGGTAAAATATTTGTTGCAGTGAATGTTGTGCACTTTGTGCCCTGTGGCATGTTAGGTAATGCGGCGCCTGAGGAGCAGTGGTCATAAATGATTGTAAATCATCAATGGTCGTCAATGAGAAGGACCTGGTCAAAACTGGCTCTTTGGCCCTACTTGCAAAATCTTGCTTGTTTCTGTAGTCAGCTTAGTAAAAGTAAGTCTTTCTAATAGCCTACATGTGTATAATATTAAAAGTGGTGAACTGATTAGAAAGGTCATCTTTCATGTCACACCTTCCATAATGTTCCCATCTTCCTTGCATTGCTTCTTGTGGGCTTGTTATCCTGAAACGGGGGAGAAGCTGCTGGTAGAAGGCAGGGCTTGTTTTCCTGAAACGGGGGAGAAGCTGCTGGTAGAAGGCAGGACAGTGTGCTCACTGCCCGGGTGTGGAGAGACCAGTATCTATACTTTCTTTCTGCTACTCTGACTCCTACTCTTTCTGGACAGGTTTAGCTTTCAGAAGCTGGAAGAACTCATTTGCAAATGAAGCAGTTAAAGGAAAAACTGCATCTGAGAGGCTGATGGGTGAGGACACACAGCCTGTGGTGTGCTTTCTGCTAGAGGCTCCTCTTTTCCTTAAAAGCTGCATCTTTGGACAACTTGGAAGTGATCAATTTAGAATTGTGGATTCATGCTGGAAGTGACAAAAGTTACTTTTCCTCCTTATCTGTGGGTTTCCTCTGAGTAGCTTGTTGGTTTGGAACTCTAAAGTTTAAAATGTTATTTCCTTAGTTTGGGTAAGTGGAAAGGCGTAGGTGTATGTTAAGACTCACTCCACTATTGCCTAAAGTTCCTCATCTCTTACATTTAAGACTCATTGATCAGATAGTACACAGTGATGAAATGCCTCCATATTGGTCCCTGATTAACGAGAAGAGAGGCTGCACTTTGCTGCTGCCCTCGTGGTTTCTGAGATTATGTCTCCCAGGGCTGCCCACACGGGAGATTTCGTTTCTTTGGACAAAATAACATCACTGCCTTACATCTGTGTTGGGCTTCTCCATGTGATACCTCACTTAACCCCCATAAACGTCCCGAGGTCCGCGTTACCCCAGTTGATAGACAGCTGCAGTTTCAGTTTCTATTTTGGTGAGTTCAAGATAGTTCTAAGCGCTCTTGTTTCACTCTTTTGCATCCTGTCTACCCAAACACATAGTTAAGTGTTTAACGAAACATTCTTGAGGGTGATTTCTTTCAAACCAGTCGTAGCAAATTATTGTTCCTTTTCTATTAGAGTAGAAAGACTGTGGGATTTCAGGTAGTTGAGTCGTGGTCTCCAGGCCTGGCTTAGCCCCCTTGCAAGCTGTAAGCCCTCAGGCAAGCTGTTTATCCTTTCTGAGCCTCAGTTTCCCCACCTAAAAGTGGGGAGAATTTAATACCATATTAACTCTGTTCTAAGAGTTAACTGTGTTGTAACTCCATTGGTTATAAGATGCTCCTTTAATTTAATACAATTTTTTGGAAGGGGAGGAGAGTACAGATTACATTAAATGAATATATTGACGGTAAGGCACGTCCGAATTTCAGGAACACGAAAATGAGTATCTTCAAATTGAGGAGAAATGTTACCCACTTCGTGCCTCTATTATATAAAAACATAAAGAATGTAAGGTGCCCAGTAAATAATCTGGTAGATAATCTATTAAAAAAATAGTGCCTATTTTTACTTATTAGTCAATAATAATTCCTGCCATTGCTGCCTTCTCTCCTTGGGCAGTAATATTCTAATTTTAATTTGTAATTGAAATTAAAACGTAACTGCTGGATTATTATCCTTCTTTTTGTCCCACTAAAGGCGTCCTGACTGGAAATGGGAAGATATGTACTCTCAATTTCTCTGATTTGTTTCCGGGAACAAAAAGAAATAGCACCAACCGAGTCTGTGACCAGGCCTGGTGCTGATATTTATTTGCCAAGCTTTTGCTCATGTTCTCACATTTAGCCTGATGACAGCAGCCCTAGCAGGCTCATCTGAGTGTGTTGGGAAAGAGAGTCATATAGCCCCGTAACTGGAAGGGGAATGAACTTGGTCTGTGGGCTGAGCATAGAAGTAGCCTCAGGGTTTGGATTTAGAACTTTATGGCAAGTGTTCTGGTATGTACAGCTTTAAAATCTTTCCTTTGCAATCCTGTCCACATAAGACAGTTCTGCTGTGGTCTGTAGCTAAGGGTGAGCTCATAGCTTCATTTCTAAACTTTTTGTTGAGTTGCAGTATTCAAGCAGGAAAGTGTATGTATTATATATTTATAGCTTGTTGAATTTTCAAAAATTGAACATCAGTATATAACCAGCCACCAGATCAAGACACAGCCAGCATCCCCCAAAACCTCCCTGCTGCTCCCTTCTGGTCACTACCCACTGCAAGGGTAACTACTGTCTTGACTTTTAATACCATAGATGGTTTTTGCCAGTTTTCTTACTGTTCTATAAATGAAATTATACAATATGTATTTTTTTGTGTCTAGCCTCTTTTCAACAGTTTGAGAGTCACCCACATTGTTGCATGTGGTTATAGATTGCTCATCCTTATATTGTTCCCTTGTGTGAACAGACCACCATTTATTTACCCTTTCTGCTGGTAACGGGCTTTTTGGGTAGTTCTAGTTTTGGCTAGAATGAGTAGTGCTGCTGTGAACATTCTGGAACACGTCTTGGTGAACATAGGTATGCATACGTACCTAGGAGTAGAATTGATGGCTCCTAATAGCTGGTTTAACGTCCTCAGTTGAGACTGAGTGCCTTTCATTTGATTTTCTTGCCTGTCTAGTGTCCCCCCAGCCCCACCCCCGGCTCCTCTCCCCCACACCGCCACCTCCTGCCAAAAAAAAAAAAAAAAGAGAGAGAAAAGCCAGAGTTTGCTAACATCAGCGTTTGGCACATGGGTTCTCTTCATTCTTACTTGCTTGATGACCCAGGCAGACTTTCTTTAACTCCAAATCAACCAGTCTGTATTGTTGCAGAAAAATCTTTGTTTTTGATAGTTAAAAAAACCTGCCCTAGACTCTGGGTGGCGTTTGTAATGATTTCAGTAGCACATTGTTTGGGAGATTTTTGTTGAAGGATGGTTGAACTAAACACTCAACAGAAGTTGTCGGACTAGCAGCTGACGACGAGCAGTGTCTGATGTTTCTTTGAAGGCCTCTACGCCGGGGAGCACGTGGGCTTCTTGCTCTTGCTCAGTGAGGAACTCTGGGAGGGTTACCTCAACTCTAATGAGGGCCCAGCTTTCCTCGTGAAAAGGTGGGTGATTATGCTTCCGGCCTTGGGATTGCTGTGGGGTTAAAGTGAGATGCTTGCCTGCAAGTCCCAGGCTCTTTGCACTGCCCCTGGCTGCTTCTTACGGGTCAGTGCAGGCTTTCTAGGCTCGAAAGTTGCCTTCACCACTCCCAGCCCTGAAAATAAAGCCATTTCCTTATCGTAACTATCTACATATCAGAGGAGAGGAGGGGATTTAGTTGGTTACCTACAAGGGGGATTTCAGAAATATATTACACTGTGTCCCTCTGAAGAGATGAGCTATCTCCTGGTGTTTTCAGATTATAATTTTAAAGTGATGTAAAAATAATACTAAGTCCCTTAGATCAGTGAGAGCAAGTGTACCTCAAGGGTAAGCATAATGAACTGGGAAAAGAAGTGTGCGGTATTTTGACAGACACTGATTTCCAAAGCACAGGTGCACACAGTGGCTAAAAATAACATCATGGCATCAAGCGTTAGTGAAAAATGTAGTCAGAAAACCCCTGAGGTTTCTTTTCCAAAATCAGGCCTGGAGTAACTGAGAGGAATCCGGGGGGAGTTTAAAATGTGAATTTGTAAAAACCAGGTCAGCACGTGTCTCCTAAAAGATTGTAATAATTGTATGCCCACACAAATTTTTTTTACAAAGCACCTTCTTAATCTGCTTTCTTAATTCCAACCTTTTACAAAATCTGTGAGATGAGGAAGGCGGGAGTCAAAGGACAGATGTTACTGGGTAGATGAAGATGCAAACTCACAGGTCCAGACTCTTCCAAGGCCCCGAGCCAAGGCCACAGCTTGCTTGCTTCTGGTCTTTTACCCCCAATGCTTTTTCTTAAAGCGGGGAGAGTGAATTTGTGAGCTTACGCTCTGTTCATTTCAGGATTATACAAGTAGTATAGTGGTACCAGAAGTTTTTACTGATTTTAATTATATCTCATAGTAATGATGTCACTTGTGAGAGGCATTGTAGAAATAGGGGCTTATTAGTACTATAAACTCTGGAGTCAGGCTGTCTGGGACAAAATTCTAGCTCAGCCACTTACTGGCTATTATTTGGCCTTTTCTCATTCTGCTTCCTCATCTATACAATCTACCCCCTGAGTTAGGACATGTAAATGAGCATAATAGTACACTATTTTTTTTTTTTTAAACCATTAACCAAAATGGAGCAAGTATTAGTATACCACTCCTCTTTTACAAATGGAAATTGAGACTCAGGACTGCTGACTTGTAAGCCCCTACTGAAGTCTCTGTCTTCTCAAATCCTTTCCGGTGCTCTTTCCATCAGACTCAACTGTTTCTGAGATAAAATTGTGAATAAACCAAAATGAATTTTAACCTATTTTGTTTTACTGGTTTAGTTCAAGGTTGTTGGAAGTGACTTTTGGGATATGTGAAGTGCATTCTCCTCCACAGGGAGTTAAGCTCTGAGGGTTACAGTTCTGTACTTGGAGAACCTGACTTGTCAGCTGTGCCTGGCCAGCCCCACAGCTAATGCCCTCCATTCTAGCCACACCCAAATCGTGAGCAATACCCATTCATTATTGTGCTCTTGCAGTTCTTTGGGACTTTGTACTCATTTTTCCAAGACCACAAGTTCCCCTTCCTGTCCCTACTCTGCTTCTTTGGACAGACTCCCCATTATCGAGACCTCCTTGATGTAGGGACCGTATCTTTCACACTCATGCGATAAGACACAGCTCTCAAGACAAAAGCCAGCATTATGTTGGCATTTCCAAGTCTGGGAAGGCCATCTTCTTCAACCTCTATAACTTAACATGATTCTGGAGGTGTTAGCCAGTAAATTAGGCAAGAAGAAGATACAAAATTTTATTTACAGATAGAGTTGTATACTTGGAAAGTGCAAGAGGCTGAGTTTTCAAATATCATAAACAATTAGATAATTCAGCTTTGGTGGTTGAGTATAAAAAAGATAGAAATCGAAAGCTCAATAGGAAGGTATGAAAGACTTTCTGGCTGGAAACTGTCTTTATCACAGTGAAATAAGAAAGGTGTTGGTTCTCGTTCATTTAGAAAAGTAATATGGAGACTAGCCAAGAAGATTGTGACATATGTGGAAGAAAAACAGGAGGGGGATTATTTAATTTTATAACTTTGCCAGGTAAGAAAATACATTATAAAACTAGAAATCAAAATAGCTTGGTATTGGTATTGGCATTCGATTCCAAGCAGAATAGTCTAGAAGTAGACTTTCCTATAAAAGGGAATCAATATATGATGAAAGTAGTTTTTCAAATCATTGGAGAGAAGATGGGTCACTCTGTAAATAGTATTGGGAAAACTAGTGACCGTCTAGAAAAATAAGTTGACTCTCTTTCTCACTTCTTACATAAACCACAGTACAACTGGGAGCACTGTTGTATTCTTGGAGGGGAGAAGTACTTGTAAACGTGATACATGATGGATACATTTGCCTATATAAAAATTAAACTTTTACATTTCATTTTATATGGCAAAAATACCACAAAAGCATAAGACTAATGACAGACCAGAAAATAATTGCAACAATGAGAAAGGGCAATTTCCATAATGTGTAAAGAAATGCAAATTGAGTAGAAAAATGAAGAAAGAAAATGCTAAAGCTTTAGAAACATGATTGGTGACTGAAATACACTAAATGTTGAAGCTGTGGAGAGAAGACAGACATTAATCTCCATTTTAGGAGGAAGTATAAATTGGTTAAACATTTTTGTAGGCAGTTGGCAATATCTGCTGAAATTAAATGCAAATGTTTGATCTAGCAGGTTGACTCACAGGAATTTATCCTATATGTACATGAGTAAAGAGGATATTCATTGTAGCATTGTAATAGTTTCAGTGAAGTTTGGACATCCACACAGAAGGACTATTATGAAGCCTATAAAAATATTTTTTCAAGGGAGTGAAACAAGGTATAGAACAGTGTAAGGTAAGTTAGGGTGAAAAGGGAGGAATAATAGTAATAGAAATGATTGTTTCTCGAAAGAAGTACAGTAAATGGATCTGTTCTCGCTGGAAAAGGAGCTGGGAGACTGAGGGTCAGGAGGGAGGCTTACTTCTCACTGTAGACCTTCTGTAGTTTTTTGGGGGGAAGGGAATATTTTTAAGTTATGTATTCATATTGCCTAAATAGCACATTGATTTGAATGGAAAGTTCCTGTTTTACTTCTATCTTTTGAATATGACATTATTTTGACAAGGTTTGTCATCCCAGTGTATTCTTTTCCTAAATAGAGATAATTACTATACTGTTGGAAATTATCTTTATAAATCTTTTTTCTTTTTCTTTTTTTTTCCCACTGTAGCTGATTTACAATGTTTCAGGTGTTACAGCAAAGTGATTCAGTTATACTGTAATTCGTTTTTGATAGGCATAACTATAAGCCTGATCCCAGTAAAGATTAACCATATATGTCTTTAGTATTGATTTTTTTCAACTTGTTTAGAAATATTTCTTGTTTATTTTATGATGCCATCTCATTCCATTGACTTGCACATTGAAGTCATTGTAGCTAATATGAACTTTTCTTCAGTTTTCTTGAATTATATTGGTGATGTCCATTTGGTAGCTCTCATCACTGAGGAGAATGCTTTTCAAGGGTTAATTTTGTTTAGTTAAAAGAAAAAAAAAAAACCACCCAGCTTAGAGAAACTAACAGCCGTGTTTATTTTGATCTGGACAGATTTGGAGGCCGATTACTGCCACCTTTTATTTCCCTGTGGGTCCAGGAACTGGATTTCTTTATTTGGTCAATTTGTATTTCTTATATCAGTACTCTACACGACTCGAAACAGGTATGTTATCTGTGGTTGTTTTAAGTATTGTTTCTGTCTAATTTACTAATCCATGTATTTACTTACTGGAGGAATTTTGAGGGCAGATGGCGTATATAAAGAAACGACATAATGCTGTAAATGCGCAGTAAGTAGTGACTGTGCCAGGAGTCTACAGGCGCTTAGAGTATTCGTGTTTTAATCCTCACAGCGTCATCATGAGATGTAAGCAGCAGTGTCACCACTTTATAGGTGACAAAAATACAAGAGCAGAGGTTTACACATCTTGTCCATCTCCTGTGTGTGCCTCTTACTTCATGTGACGTCTCCCTCATTTGTCACACAGCAGTCCCTGTTTTTTAAAGCACAGTTGGGCTGAAG
The DNA here is from genome assembly GCF_951394435.1 of Stenella coeruleoalba. Classification (NCBI taxonomy): domain Eukaryota; kingdom Metazoa; phylum Chordata; class Mammalia; order Artiodactyla; family Delphinidae; genus Stenella; species Stenella coeruleoalba. The sequence continues at coordinate 15,562,515 of NC_137163.1, forward strand.
TGTATATATCTCCTAAATTGGGGTTGAAAAACACTACTTTATGCAAGTAAAAGCCTAGACTTGGTCTCTGTAATTGAAACATGCAAGTTTAAAAAAAAATTTTTTTTAATAAATAAATTTATTTATTTAGTTTTGTTTGCGTTGGGTCTTTGTTGCTGCGCGTGGGCTTTCTCTAGTTGCGGTGAGTGGGGGCTACTCTTTGTTGAGGTGTGTGGGCTTCTCATTGTGGCGGCTTCTCTTGTTGCGGAGCATGGGCTCTAGGTGCGCGGGCCTCAGTAGTTGTGGCACACAGGCTCAGTAGTTGTGTCTCGTGGGCTCTAGAGCACAGGCTCAGTGGTTGTGGTGCACAGGCTTAGTTGCTCTGTGGCATGTGGGGTCTTCCTGGACGAGGGATCGAACCTGTGTCCCCTGCATTAGCAGGCGGATTCTTAACCACTGCGCCACCAGGGGAGTCCCTCTTTTTTTTTTTTTTTAATTATTATTCATTGTGTTAGAGCATTTATACTCAATATGAAGCACTCAAGTTTTAAAAAATATATAGCCAGGATTTTAATAGCATGGTAGTTTTTCAGATATGACTACCTATATGGATAAGCTATAAAACTCTTTTCTTAAAACTTTCTTACTGAATTGTTATTTATTTTCTACAATACCTTATATGCTTTTCTGAGTTACTTATACTGAGAAGCAATAACTCGATAGACTGCTGTGTCAAAATATAATTTGGCAAAGCCTAAATGATTTTGAAAATGTGGTCTGACTTCAGAGACTAGAAACCTGATGGCTGTTAGCTCAGGTTAGAAAATTCTGAGCTACCCTTAAATCTAAGTCAGTGCTCATATGCTTGAGAATTGTGAATCAGTCTCACAACTGCAGGGATATAGAAGGTTGGACATTCGGTGTCAAATATCATTTTTCCTTAAATTGGCATTTGCTGTTAGGTGCTTTTTAAGAAGAGGGAAATCACCGTGTTAATACAAAGTTTTGGGTAATAGACTGTTACTTCTGGAAGGGACCTAGCCCATTCCCTCAGTTTTATAAAGGAAGAACAGGAGATTCAAGCAAGTGAAGTGACTTGGCTGAGGTGAAACTGACAACCAGGACTCTGACCGCCATATCAGGGATTGGATCCTTAAATCTACCAGAATATATGATATTCATTCTCCCTTGCCAACTTGCTTAGCATTCTACCCCTCTGATATGATTTCATTGAGGTTTAAACTGTGGGAGGAATTTTCTTTTTATATCAATAGTAAACTCTAGATTAAATACGGATGATCCGTGACCACTTGTTAAAAATTGTATTATGGGGCATTTTCAAACATATACAAAAGTAGAGAGAAAGGTTAATGAACCTCTATTTTTTTTTCCTTTTCATTTAGAGAAAACTCACCTAACATAAAGTTCCTCATTTTAACCATTTTAAAGTGTACAACCCAGTGGTCTTTAGTATCTTCACAAAGTTGTGCAGCCATCACCACTAATTCCAGACATTTTCATCACCCCCCAAAAAATCCAAGCCAGCAGTCTCCATCCCTCCCCCTCCTCCCAGCCTCTGGCAACCACTCATCTACTTTGTGTATGGATGTGCCCATTTCGGACATTTTATGTGTCCTTCTGTGACTGGCTTCTTTCACTTAGCATAATATTTTGGAGGTTCATCATGTTGTAGCATGTGTCAGTATGAGCCCCTTTTAATCATCACTCATCTTTAACAGTTATCCCATAGCCATTCTTTTTTTTTTTTTTTTTTGCGGTACACGTGCCTCACTGTTGTGGCCTCTCCCGTTGCGGAGCACAGGCTCCGGACGTGCAGGCTCGGCGGCCATGGTTCACGGGCCCAGCCGCTCCGCGGCATGTGGGATCTTCCTGGACCGGGGCATGAACCCGCGTCCCCTGCCTCGGCAGGCGGACTCTCAACCACTGCGCCACCAGGGAAGCCCAGGATTATTTTTTTTAAATGGACTATATATATCATGTAATTGTGATGGGGTGTGTGGGGGGGAGGTAACCGTTCGAGATAGAGGGAACTTACAGTCATTTGTTCTTTTCTCCGCCCCTCTCCTAGTCTTGCAGCTGGAGGCATGAGGCTCATCCTTAGAAGGGAGAGCTGGGCCCATGTTGATTGTTCTGCCCAGTAATAAGACAAAGCCCAGTATGTGGCGTAGCAGAAAGAACACTAGACTAGTAGTTCGACTTCACTCTGCTTCTAAAAGCCATGTGACTTTGGTCATGTAACTGTACTTCCTCATCTGCCAAAAGAGGGTGTAGGTCTTTCCTTTGTCCCTCACAGATATGGTAGGAAGAGTCAGGGCCATGGAAAGGTGTGGCTGCCCCCTACTCCCCCACCATTGTTTTCCTTTGCTAGAATGTGAGGTCCTGGAAGACGGAGACCGAATCCTCTTGGTGAGCCCAGTGCCGGACTGTGCGGTAGTGCGCGTGCGTGTGTGTGTGCACGTGCGTGTGTGTGTGCACGTGCGTGTGTGTGTGCGCGTACGTGTGCGCGTGTCTCCAGTCATAACAACAGTAAGTGCTTCCCAGCCTAGTTGTGTGGAGGAGCCACAGTGGTAGGCAGAACGGACATGGTTCCTCCCCTGACGGAGCTTATGGTCTAGTGGAGGGAGAAGGGATTAACCAGGTAATCACGAATAGGTCTCCGTCTCATGATGAGAGCCAAGAAGGAAAGGCCAGCAGGCTGTGAGGGGCTTCAGCGGATGGGGTCTCAGTAGCTGTGGACCTGACTGTCCTCCCTTTGGGTTTCTTTTGGCTCGTGCTAGTTGAGCAGAGCATTTTACGGACTGGAATTCAGTTAGGGGAACACAGATTATTAGCCTTGACACCCGGGCAACTTTACTTTAGGGCTTAATTGTGGACACGGTTTTATATATTAAAATTTTCTTTTACTTCCGAGGAGTGGTTTTAAAATATTCTCATTTTGTGTTTTCTCTACAATTTTTTGAAGTATTTCTCAACATAGAAGTCTCTTTGTTCCGAAATTCTGAACCATGACATTTGGCTTATTTTTGTTTCCAGGAGCTTTTGATGGGAGGCCAGCAGACTATTTATTCATGCTCCTCTTCAACTGGATTTGCATCGTGGTATCCTTCCGTCTGTCATTTTGGGCCAGAAATAACCAGGTTTTTTTTCAGGTTTGGGGAAATGGGCAGTAATCTGCATAATATTTTAAATGATAGTATTTGCATCTTTGTTTACTATAGTTAATAGTTAAGAATCATGAAAGTTCTTGTCAAAAGCAGTAGTAAATCACATAGCCGTGGAGTGATGCATTCCCCTACCATTGCCTTTGCGGGGTTTTTCCACATTTGGTTGAGTTTTATTACTGTTCCCTCTTCTTGTTCCCAGTTCTCTGTGTTCTGGTGTGTGGCAGCTTGTTGACTGCAGCTCAGAGAGATTCCGTGCCATGAGATAGCTTTTGAAAGCTGTGGTCCTTATCAGAAAATTAATTTACAACCAGCATCCTTTCTGACTTTAGTGCTGTCTTTGTCTCGAGGTCCTAAATGGTAATTTGGTCCCTCTGTAAGTGCCTGGCTCTGGGAAAGGACACAGCATGCCTCTCTGCTTGGTGTGTGTCAACCACAGCTGTCAGCAGCCTTCCGGCCGCAGACCTTTACAGATAGTGAGAGCAGCAGAAGGGGCTTGGTGGCTCAAGTCCTGTGCACAGTTGGTGAGCTCAGAATGGCTTTGGGGTTTAGTGTCCATTGAAACCTGGCCAAGAGCCAGAAAACTGTGGCACTCTGGATGCCCTTTCCCTCCTTTAAGGGAAGATAAAAAGATTGTTTTGGACTTCACCTGTGCTGTGGAGCCCTGAATGTGAACAGACGCATTAGTTGTTTCAGAGGCATGTTTCACATGCCCCTCCATCTCCTAATTGAAGGAGAGCTACTGAAATACAGTGGCAGGGCACGGAGGACACAGGCAACCAAACTGAGTCATGTGCCAAAGCAGTTAATTTCTACTATTTCCTCGTCATCGGATAGTTTAATAGCGTGTTCACAGTGAAGATTATTAGATACCTTTGTGTTCCGGGGTGTTTTAAGCAACCTGAACTATAGAAAAGTGTTTTCCTTCAGAAAACTGGAATGAAATGAACTTTTATTAGGTGTAGAATGCTTTATTTGTGTCTGATCTTTAACTTTACAAACCCAGATTACTGGCTTAGCGATGGATATGCAGGTAAGTGTCCCTTGAAACTATTTGGCCTTTCATGTGTTTCAGACTTACTGTTAATGACCTTTGACAGAAGTTTAAATTGCATTAACTGCGTGGTTAATTATATGGTATTTTGAAGCTCTTATATGAGTTACCTAAATCATTACTGTCCTTGCTCATTTCTGGCTTCTGCATTAATGTATGAACATTGAGAACGATGGTTTATCCAGTGTTTTCTGTGCATGTGTGTGGATATGTATTTTTAAAAAATGGAGAATACATGGTAAGTAAAGCTTTATTGCATACTTTTTCCAAGTAACAGAGCTTGACCCTGATATTTCTGAATCCATCCCAAATAATATAATTGTGTTGTATTTTATTAGAGGATTTTAAAGCATGCATTGCATGATTAAGTAATTCTGATGAGTTGAATTTCCTTCTGCTTTTTGAATAACCATGGGAGAATTTATTTGGAGGGGAGAGGTTAAAAAGCAAAAAAAGGTAGGTTTACGCTAAGCCTCTGTTTTAAGTGCCTCTGGGGCCTTTACGTGTTCCTTTCTTTTGCAGTTGCTGATGATTCCTCTGATCATGTCAGTACTTTATGTCTGGGCCCAGCTGAACAGAGACATGATTGTATCATTTTGGTTTGGAACACGATTTAAGGTACTCTAACCTAGCTGGGAAAATTTCCTTTTCATTTGTCTTTGCAGAAATCCCTCTCTTCAGCCCAGAGATGTACTTTCTGACACGTGCAGAAGAGGTCACTACAGAGCAGTAAACCGTAGGCAAGCCCCTTCTCCTCTCCTCAGTCCCCCTGGGTTTCTTTAGCCAACCCTGAGGCCTTTGCTGACTATTACTTCTCACTCCCTCTGGAGCTCAGGCCCTTTAGGCATGTGTCCTGAGTGATCTCATGTATGTGTGTGTGGTAGGGGGAGGGGAGGAAGGACACTCATGTGGAACCCTCTCTTTTTTTTTTTCTGTACGCGGGCCTCTCCCTGTTGTGGCCTCTCCCAGTGCGGAGCACAGGCTCCGGACGCGCAGGCCCAGCGGCCATGGCTCACGGGCCCAGCCGCTCCGCGGCATGTGGGATCTTCCTGGACCGGGGCACGAACCCATGTCCCCTGCATCGGCAGGCGGACTCTCAAGCACTGCGCCACCAGGGAAGCCCGGAACCCTCTCTTTCAGTCTGTTCTTATCATTGCCTGTTATGTATTTTACACTTAAGCTGAAACAGATTGGTCTCCCCCACCCCCAAACACTTCCCTTTGTGCCTTCTCTCACAGCTTTCCACCTGTAACATCTTTTTTATTTTCTTTCTCATGTAAATCCTGCCCATTCTTAATTTGAGTGGGGGACTAAACATATTTCCTGCCTCTCCTCCCTGGAATTGGTCTTGCCTTTGGGCTTCTGCTGTGTTCTTATAGTAGTCACCGCATTCTGCCTTCAAGCTATTGATGTGTAACCCTTTCTTTACCAGTTTGCGATGTTTTTTTGCAACGCCCTTAGCTCTTAGTATGATGTCTTGAAACTGGTAAGGGGTGTTGACCTCAAGTAAATAGGCTGCCAGATACTTCTGCAGCAAAGATGGGTTTACTTGGGATCAGTGGAGAACTGCATTTCGGGGTCTGCAACCATGGTGAGCCACGAGCAAGTCCCTACATGCAAAGGGAAGGAGAGCGCTTTTCTATAAAGAGGAAAAGGAAGTCAAGAGGTGTGGTAAACAAAGCTTTTCATTGGCTGAGTCCTTGCAGGGAAAGAAGTCTGTCTTCTTCCTCTTGGGCTCTGCTGTTGAAACAGGGCGTGAGAGCTCCCCCTTCTGGTCTCCCAACCCTACTTAATGGAGGGTTCTGTTTGCTAATTTTTTTTTTTTACAGGGGCTCAAATGTTGAATTCATCTGGACAGCTGTCTTACTTGGGAGAGTGTTAGTTCAAGAGATCAATGTGTAATGTGATAAAGATTCAAAGTAATTTTGTGAAATATGTAAAAGGAGAACCTAAAAAGATGGCGTGTTTTATAGCTGATTGGTAACAATTTGCTGGCAGGAGTCTTAATGTGACTCTATTATGGACCATGTTTTTATTAGCATCCATACGACACTCATCTGCTTTCTTTTTTTTTTAGTATTTATTTATTTATTTGCTTGCACCAGGTCTTAGTTGCAGCAGGTGGGCTCCTTAGTTGCGGCATGTGGGCTTCTTAGTTGTGGCATGCATGTGGGATCTAGTTCCCCGACCAGAGATCAAACCTGGGCCCCTTGCATTGGGAGCACGGAGTCTTAACCGCTGTGCCACCAGGGAAGTCCCAGACACTCATCTTCTTTCTAAAGCTATTTGTTATAATTCAGCAGGGTATGTATTGGATCTGAAAACTATGGGCAAAGTACTCTGTCTCCAATTGCTAATATCTGAATAAGTATGATGCTAGGGACCTCTCTGGTGGCGCAGTGGTTGGGAGTCTGCCTGCCAGTGCAGGGGCATGGGTTTGAACCCTGGTCCAGGAAGATCCCACATGCTGCGGAGCAACTAAGCCCGTGTGCCACAACTACTGAGCCTGCGCTCTAGAGCCTGCGAGCCAGAACTACTGAGCCTGCATGCCACAACTACTGAAGCCCATGTGCCTAGAGCCCATGCTCTGTAGCAAAAGAAGCCACGACAATGAGAAGCCCTCACACCGCTGCGAAGAGTGGCCTCCGCTTGCCGCAACTGGACAAAGTACAAAGACCCAACGCAGCCATAAATAAATAAATAAATAAATAAGAAGGCTTGAAACAGTAGGAATGATGCTAGATTGTTAAAAGGAACTTTTGCAGTGACTTGCCAAAGGATTTATTTATTTATTTTTTAAACATGTTTATTGGAGTATAATTGCTTTACAGTGGTGTGTTATAAAAGCCCTTCTCAATAGAACCTTCCCCATTTCAGCCCCCTAGCAGCTGTATCCTCTGTAGGTGTATTCATGTTTGTGTGTATTCTTTCCTAGGCCTGTTATTTACCTTGGGTTATCCTTGGATTCAACTATATCATCGGAGGCTCGTAAGTGATATTAGATTTATTTAATTGCAAACTAACCCTTGGAAGACTTCCATTATTCTTTATCTTCCTTCTCTAATCTTTATAACACTTCAAAGAATCTCAACGTTGATACCTTGGTACCTTATACTTTTGAAATAATTTCATTTGGATGTAATTGATTAAAATTGCAGGGCTTTAAGCATATTTAGCACTGAATGGTTTTTTATTATTGTTGTTGTTTGTTGTTATAGTATGCTTCCATATATGTGTTTTTGAATAAATATTTATTTCTGGATTCACTGTCCAGATTGAGCAAATACAGACCTAATTTTATCCAAGCCAACTCTGTGTGTAAAATTCCTGTTTTTTTAATTCTTAAGGCATTTCCAGAATGCCTTGGAAACTGCTCACCAGTCACAGAAATGCACAGATTCTCAGATGGGAAGTTTTGTCAGTGGTTTAATAGTATAGAAGTTTGGGCCAAACAGGGTCAAATTTCTAGTCTGGAATTAGACCTGAGACTTAGGAAAATCTTGAATGCATCCAGTCAGAATTTTGGAAGGAGGATTTCAAGATGCAGTTATTCTAAGAACTCCTGTTTCTTACACCACAAAATATTTTTAACATTTTTAAATGGATTTTGCTAGTGCTAGTTCTTAATGCGATGACCTCTTTGCTCTATATGGTCCTAACTTCTGCTGCATATCCACAGGGAGAAGGGAATGAATCGAGTAAACAGATTCTGTTTAGAGTAGAGCAAGTCTGGGGCTTGGTAAAACTGCCCTGCCGCCCAGAAGGGCAGAATCTGGGAGCAGTTGTAGACGGTGATTTGTCCCTAAGAGGAATCATGTTGCAGGCGGAGGCGGAGAAGGATATGTAACAGTAAGAATTGATCTGTAAAACCTTGAAGTGGCCTGTGTGTCAGCCATGGGAAGATTGAAGAAGGGCAGTGTTTATTTTAGGATTACAAGGTGAAGGTCAGCTTTCCAGAGTGATCTCTGTGATGTCTTACAGTCAGGGACCCAAGAGGTGAGGGAGACGTGATCCATGGTTCCGGGAACGAGGGAGTGGACGTTTTTCATCCCTCCTTTCCTTACTCCCATGCTTCTCTCTTGCCAGCCTTCAGTTTTACCCACGTTTTGCAAATATGGTATTCGTGACTGAAAGCGTTCAAAAGCTTGCTTTGCGGCTTGCCCCAACTCCTGAGGCAGGAAGTAGCAAAAACAACATGTTGAGGATGGGCAGGGGCTTGAAAGAGATGTCAGAGGGGCAGCTGGCCTTGAAGAGCACAGGCCCCATTGGTCCAGCAGGACGGATTTGCTTCTCATTCAGAATGCGTGTGCCTCTCAGACTTTATAAAAGGGCTGACTGTCGAGCTGTCACAGACTCCCAGCGACCAGAAGCAGGCTGCCACGAAGGATCTCTTCCCTCTGCTATTAGCTAAAACTTGCTGTGTCTCACTTCACTGCTTGAATGTCTTTAAACTCATTTGGCTCTCTGTTTGCAGGGTCATCAATGAGCTAATTGGAAATCTTGTTGGACATCTTTATTTCTTCCTCATGTTCAGATACCCAATGGACTTGGGAGGAAGGAATTTTCTATCCACGCCTCAGTTTTTGTAAGTGTTTCTTCCCCCTCTCGTTTGATAATCATCTTATTGTCCGTGTTTGTCAGCATCCTGATAAAAACTCTGTGAGGGGTGAGGTTTCCCTCTCAGTCTGATGGAGCAATGTGAGCCAATCAGGGACTTGCCCAGGTCACTCCAAGCCAAGGCCTGGTCTTCTCCTGGAGCCCTCGTAGCCAGGGGCCGCTGAGCCTAGATTCAGGCGTCCCGGGGAGCCGTGGGCCCTGCAGAGCAGGCGGCACGCCTGTGTGCATCCGGTGTGTGCAGCAGGGGGCCAGGGTGACAGGGTTATCAGTTTTACCTAAGATTTTGCCTGAGGAAGGGGTAAGAGGGTAAGTAGTCTCATTGGTTAGCAGTTTAAAACATCTTTATATTCAATATTATAGACCAGAATGTTTAAAGGACTTTTCAGCGTTAAAATGAGAGATGGGCGGCTTGTATAGTCCCGCCCCCTGGGAGGATGTGCGTGTTCTTTCTCTGTTTGCAGAGTTTACTAAAGTGAGGAGGCCAGGGGCACAGCTTTGGTTTCGAGACAGACTTGGGTTGGAATCCCATTCCCGTCGTCTGCCAGTTCATATATTGTGAAAGTGACTTAGTAAATCCCCCGAGCTCTAGTTTGCGAGTCTGTGTGTTGGGGGGAGGCCCTGTCTCACGGGTCTGCAGGAGGTGGGCTTTACCGTTAGCAGCACAGTAGCGGATGCTCAGCAAATACAAGCTCTCAGCCTTGCTCCTGAAGTTGGGGCGGGGGGCGGGATTCTGATGAGCCCCCAGAGATGCTGACACACTTAAGCGTTCAAGTAGTGTGACCATTCTGTCAGTGAAGCAAAAGGCTGTCGAAGACGGGACAAGTGAAATCACCATCTGGGTGTCACAGCCGGCCTGACAATCACGCTTAATCTCCAGTCGGGCGTATGCAATAATAGCACTTAGAAGCTTAAAAAAAAAAAAAAAAAGCAAAAAACCCTTTTCACATCTTGCTCGTTTTAATGTTTTCCAGTTTGTCATTCTTCCAGGGGGTCAATGAGGGCAGTAAACTTGAGTAGGCACCCCTTCCCTCTACTTTTATAGGTTAGAGGAAGGTTTTTTATGGTGAAATACAGTATACAAACAGAGAAGTACACTATTGTTGTATTTTTTTTTTTTTTGCGGTATGTGGGCCTCTCACTGTTGTGGCCTCTCCCGTTGCGGAGCACAGGCTCTGGACGCGCAGGCTCAACGGCCATGGCTCACGGGCCCAGCCGCTTCGCGGCATGTGGGATCTTCCCGGACTGGGGCACGAACCCGTGTCCCCTGCATCAGCAGGCGGACTCTCAACCACTGCGCCACCAGGGAAGCCCTGTTTTGTTTTGTTCTGTTTTTTTCGTTAAGAGCATAAGAAGAAACTTGTTTCTCGTGTGAGCCTTGAGTTGCCTTCAGGCTAAAAAAAAACCAAATGACCAGTCTGCTTTCTAATTATCAAAGGACGCAGTAACAGCAGGTTTGGATTTTTGATCTAGGTTTATCAAGTCAGATGGCAGATGCATCATTAAAAAAAAAAATTTGTTGCTTTGCGGGGCAGCCAAGAACTATTTTACTTTAAACAGCCATATTCTGACTTAATGGCTTGGAGAGATTTCTCAATTGTGGGCAACAACGTGTATGGGATTCTAGTGGCAAAATCGACATCCCACTGGAGCCTGCCTTCCACTTGAGCTTTCCCTGTTGGTGGAAGCCCTTCTGTTAAATTTTGCATAAAGATCAGATGACAAAATGTAGCTCCTTGCAAAAGCAGTAACTGCTTTGAAATTACCATAAATCTTTGTTGATTATGTATAATTGGGTATCTTTTTATACTAATTACTTGCATTTAATTTCACTATCTGTTTAAGCAGTGGCGATGGCTTCCATATTGTCTCAGAGTAAGAAGCAAAGCAAGACAGCCTTGGTGTTGCCTTTTTTAAGTCTTCCAATTTATTACATACTTTGGAGGAATGTTATTGTGCCAGAACGTCATGAATGTTGGGAAACCAGTGCTTGGAAATACATGTTGATGTAATGATAAAACTGTATTTGTTTAAAAGGGAGGATGCGAGTTATAGAATTCTAAGTCGTATCACTATTTTGCATTCCACTTAGAAAAGTAGACAGATCCTCTTCTGTGCACAGTTATTTTTCTGTTTACAAGGGGTTTAATTGTCTTTGGGGAGGGAGCGTGCAACTAACTGGGTTGATGTAAACACATGAGGACTCCGGTCACTAACTGTTGTCACCTGAATCTCATGCTGTGTGTCCTGCGGAAGTGTGAGGTGTAGGAAGTGGTGTGGGGCACGAGCTCCAGAGTCAGGCTGCCTGGGTTTGAATCCTGTCTGTCACTTTAGAAGAGCTTTGCTCAATTCTGCCTCAGTTTTCCCATCTATAAAATGGGGTAATAGTAGGGCCAACCTCATAGGGCAGTCGTGAAGATGAGAGGCACTTATAAACATGCAGCACCTGGTGTAAAGGAGATGCTTTATGATAAGGTTGAACTCTGCAGGCTTCCTGATGTGGGCAAGTCACCCCTCGTGGTTTGCTCTTGGTGCCATGAGGGGTTTAAAAAGAGGTATCAGATCACGGTCTCTGCCTTCAAGACAGAAATTGAATCATCAGGATCTGATTAGTGGAATAGGTTAAAATACATTCTCAGTTTACTAATAGTCAAGGAAGGGAAGTAGTTAGAAAAACTATTGTGAACATAGAGTCCTGGGTTTACATTTTCTTAGCGGTTCTGGGACTTAATTTGTAAGGTGAGAAATCAGCTAACCTTTTCGGGCCTCAGCTTTCCCACCATCTATGAGAGAAAGATTGCAGTTGGAGGGCAAACTATGAATCAACTTTAAAACACACCCAAATTCCAGGACAGAAAGCTGTCTTCCCTGCTGTCCCTTGATGGACGCCCAAGAACCCAGCAGCATCGTGGTGATGCCGGGCGGTGCTCAAACACGCTGGCTGCAGATTTGTCCTTTGGAACTGAATTTATTTTGTATCCTTTGAGCCAGTTAGAGCCATAGTTACATAAACTAAAATGCTATATAGATGGTTCTTTCTGGTTGTTGGGCTCGTGGGTGTAATATTTTTGTTTCCATACTGTTCCTGCACGAATTGCTTTTATAATCAGGGAAAAAAAAAGTTAGAGTGTGAAGTTAGTGCGAAAGCTTAGTAAATTAAAAAGAAAACATAAAAAGTGAGTGACTTCTGTGGTCAGGGCATTGAGCTACGTGCTGAAAAGGCAAAGTGCAATAAGACATTGTCCTCAGCCTCTCCGTGGCCACAGACGAACGTAATTCAATGTGACAGATGCCGTGGGAACCCCAGGAAGGGAGATGGGATGGACAACTGCGTGGAGAAGTGACTGTGCTTTTCTCTCCTTTTGTTTCTTTCCCCCCCCTGCTCTAGGTACCGCTGGCTGCCCAGCAGGAGAGGAGGGGTGTCAGGGTTTGGTGTGCCCCCCGCTAGCATGAGGCGAGCCGCCGACCAGAACGGCGGAGGCGGGAGACACAACTGGGGACAGGGCTTTAGGCTCGGGGACCAGTGACGGAGTGGCCTCTGGCCTGCCCACCAGCCTCCACTCAGATGACGTTTCCTCCCAGTGCCGGGTGACCTTTACCACCGAGTTCTAGCTAACGCTGTTGGACCTGACCCACACTGAATGTAGTCTTTCAGTACAAGACAACAGTTTTTTAAATCCTGAAGAAAAAATACATGTTCCTCGAGTTTCGTGATTCTCATTCAAGTCCTTACTGCTAAGAAGAACAAATATCAACTGGGCAGATTTCGGAACTGACCTTAGTTTTTGGTGTCTTCTCTTCCTTTTCCATCTGAATCATGGGTTTCGGCAGGTCCCACTCTGCTGGCACCAAGCTGGGTATCCGGTGTTGGGTCACCAGACCCCTGTCCCGGGGGCTCTTAGCTCTTTCTCGCACGCGCGCCTGCCTCCTCCTTCCCCAGCCTCACACTCCCAGCTAGAGGAGATTGCCCATGAATTGGTCCTGCCTCTGACAAGTTCGCTTTATTTGTTGGTTTTTGCCAAGGCTTGGCCACAGAGGCCTTGTTCCCAGCGTTTTACGGTGGCAGAACCGTAACCGTAGTGCAGAAGGCGGACAGCAGATGAAGAGCTTCCTCAGCTTTTGGGATAGTCGTGGCCTGATATCAGTTGCCACCGTTTGCCACCTCTTCAGCTGTTCTGATAAAAAAGCACTGCTGAGTCAGTGAGGACCACAGATCGGTATTAATGAGGCCTGAAGGTCCTTGCTAGGCATTTTTTTATCCTAAGTGATCAAAACCCTAGTGGAGTTGCATCTTACACAGGGGCTGTGTTTAACCGTGGGCATAGTCCCAGTGCATCTCGTGTAGGGCATACTGGCTCTGTGTGTACCCAGAGTAGTGGATTTGTATTGTGCTAGAAAGTTCCAAAGCACATTGGCCACAGGGAGAAGCTCTCTGAGAGGTGCCTGGGCGTTGATTGATTTGACTTCCTTCTCCTTCTGGGTGTATGTTTATTGAGTAGAGTGGAGGGAGAACCTTAAACCCTCTTTAAGTTGTCTTTTTTTTTAAACCGAGCCCCCATTCCCCACCCCCATGGCCATATGCTTCAGTTACTTGTGAGGAGGGTGCAGCTCCTCTGTATGTAGATCTTATTTAGAAGCTGTTGTAAGCACATCTAAGTGAATCACGTGATTTTGGGTGTAATGGCTTTAGAATCATCTGTGTTTGAGGAGCTTTTTTATTTCGAGTCATGAAGGTACATCAGACCATCTTCACCCACAGCTCCTTTTTTTACAGGTGGGCTTTTTCCATCAGAGCTAGGCTTGTCACCGGATAGCTTTTTGAAGGCTGCGACGTTTCACACAGGTTCTTATTTTATATTTTTATTCTGAAAGCAAACTGCTAGGAGCAGTGCTGAGTGGCTGCCATACTTTGAGTCAACTAGAGAAGGCTTTGAACATTTTGACCAGCGGTTCTGTGCAGGAGACACTGTGTGCTAAGAGTATGACTCTTCGCCCCGCTCTGAAGCAGTGACATGTGTTATTCTAGGAAGTGGGGATTTGAAATCCGCTCCTCGTTTTTCATGAAGTTTGCTCGAGTGTACCTCTTCATATTTAATTTATATGGTAAAATAGGCGGCGGGGAGAATCTGAACCCTAACTGTCATATGTTTGCTGTTGACCTGTGGCCAGAATAAAATTTACTCGTAAAATTTTAGAAACCCTTCTTCCTGTTACGTCATGCTTGCACTCACTGTGCAGGAGTGGAGACTCATTGTATGTGTAAGAAGATTCTCACGGTAAGTGAGCTAGTCTCCTACACGCTGTCACAGCAGCTCAACTGCCTGAGAGCAGTAGTCTTTCTGAAGGTTACAAGTATTCCTTAGAATTCTTCAGTTCAAGGCAAAATGTTCATTAAATTCTTCCTCTTAAACACATTTAAGAAGCTGATAATTTTTATTAATTTTGTCTGGATTACCTATCTTTGGGGAATAACTTTAGCTAAGCAAGCTGTTTGAGATTTGATTTGGCAAGGCAAGACATGACAGCAGATTCTCTTTGTGAAAGAAAATAAATCCTAATTTTGTATAGAGAAATTCCCGTTTTGTAACTAATCCTTTTTATTGGTAAGAATTGTAAATTAAAATGCACAGCTTCATGGTTGTGTGTCTTAAGTTCCTCTATCCCTACTCTGCTGCCTCTTTTGGATACGACGTAATTTATGTAGCTAGTCATCTCTTGGTGGGCATTGAGGAGTGTCCAGTGTGTGTTGCTATTATAGCCGCACAGCAAACTTTTTTTTTTTTTAATTTTTTTTTGGCTGCGTTGGGTCTTTGTTGCTGCGCGCAGGCTTTCTCTAGTTGCGGTGAGCGGGACTTCTCTTGTTGTGGAGCACAAGCTCTAGGTGCGTGGGCTTCAGTAGTTGCAGCATGCGGGCTCAATAGTTGTGGCTCACGGGCTGTAGAGCGCAGGCTCAGTAGTTGTGGCGCATGGGCTTAGACGCTCCGTGGCATGTGGGATCTTCCCTGACCAGGGCTCGAACCCATGTCCCCTGCATTGGCAGGCGGATTCTTAACCACTGCGCCACCAGGGAAGTCCCAGCAAACATTTTTGTACCTCCTTCTGTTCACGTGTTGGAAAATACCTGTAGGATTAATTCTTGGAAGCAGGATTTTTAGGTTTTCATTATAAGGAAGCAGGATGCTTCAGAACATTGGGTTAGGGGTTATATCTGATTGTAGTATGCTGTATAGCATTTTTGTCACCTCCACCCATGGGTCTGAGTCTTGGAACTGGACAGAATTAGTTTAATCCCCTTTCTGTATTTTCTTTCTAAGGATCCATGGACTGTGAAAGGCAGGTGCAGTGACACTCCTGAACCATCCAAGTCTAGCCCCGGCCTTAGGCAGGCTCTCTTCCTTCATCGCAAGTTGGGTGATGGGAAGGAACAGGGCTGTGCACCCCTATTCTGGTGCTGGAGAAACACCGAGAAAATAGGAACAGTCCTGCTTGTTTTGGAGGATAGCACATTGCCAGTATCACTGTGTTCTAAGCTACCTTTTGAAGAACACGGATGTAATAGGTGATGCTGCAGCTGCCAACAGCTGCATCTGTTGCCAACTCTTTCTGAGGTCCCGGCCCCTTTGAAATTTTCAACATTCACTTAACAAACCTTAACCTTTGGAAAAATTCACCCCTGTCTGCTTGGACTTCTCACCGTTAGTATCTTGAAAGGCTGGGCTGAGAGAATATGTGTCTCCTGGCAGTTTGCTTGCTTTCCAGAGTGGCTCTGGTGATTCTAATTGGAATTGAGGGGAATATCATGTCATGTAATTCCTTCCATGTACGGTTTATGCCCAGAACGCTTCCCCGTGCTCCTCCTATTTTCCCACCACTGTTCCTTAGGGTAGAATCCCATTTTCTACAGCACACCTGGGTATTGTTTTTTTTTTTTAAATTAATCTCTCCCCTTTCTTTTTTCTTTTTACGTATTTGTTGATTTATTTTGGCTGCACCAGGCCTTCGTTGCAGCACATGTAGGATCTTCGTTGTGGTGTGCAGGATTTTTAGTTGCAGCATGCGAACTCTTAGTTGCGGCATGTAAACTCTTTAGTTGTGGCATGCATGTGGGATCTAGTTCCCCGACCAGGGATGGCCCGGGCCCCCTGCATTGGGAGCACAGAGTCTTACCCACTGGACCACCAGGGAAGTCCCCTCATCTGGGTATTGAGCGTTAATGTGACAGGTACTTCACAAATAATTTAAGCCTCCAATCTCTGGTTTCCAATCTGGCTACACGTGCGAATCACTTGGGGCTTTTGAAAAATGCAGATTTCTTGTTTCGTTTTCATCCTGCATCTTTTTCAAGTTCCCAGTGATTCTGATATTCAGCTGGGTTTGGGAATCAATGTTTAAACCCGCTTGTGAAGTAAGTAGTATTATCCCCATTTCCCAAATAAGGAAACTTGAGAGATTAAGTCATTTAAGAGCAAGCAGCTAGAAGTTACCAAAGATAAGATATGAACTCAACTCTAAGTTAAGACCTCTGCTGCTGCAGTTGAGGAAGCCAACGTTGAGAATCTGGCATTAAGTGACGAAAAAGATTCTTTTCTTGCCAGGCTGAAGGCAGGCCAACATGTTGGGAAACATTAGTTGAAGGTATAAATTGCTATCATCCCTGGGGGGGAATTGCCTTGTAGCCTGGGAAGAAAAAAACATATATTAATATGATATTAATAAATAATATAATATAGTGTAATACAGTGTCTGCTGAGTGGTGCCTGGGCAGATGCAAATAGAACCTAATCTCTGTCTTCACAGCGTGTTCTCTACGAAGGCACACAGCTTGGCCGGTAGTAGGTACTCACGTATTTGTTGAATAGGTGAGCACAAATTATAATACAACTTGATAAGCTGCTAGAGTAGAAATAAGTAAAAAGTTGTATTGGATAGAGGGATTAGGTCTTGAAAAATCGATGGGAAATTCCAGGCTGAGAAGGAGAACGAATGAGCAGTGGGAACCATTGAAAGATTTTCACATTTGTTCCTTAAAAAGTGACTGGCTGAAGCATTGGGAGGCGGGGAGAGGGCTGAGAGGGGCAGCTGAAGATCAGGTGGCTGAGCTTTGAGTTTGTTGCTGCGGCGCAGACACAAGGCCGTGGGTCGGTATGAGGTTGGCCTGAACCAAGGCCGTGGGACTGGGGGCTGGGGGCTGGATTGGAGAGACCTCTGTGAGGGAGCTGCTGGGAGTTAGTGAGGAAAAGGGGGGCTTGGGAGCCCAGGACATCAGGACTCAGCATACGTTTCCCATAGAAACGAGTTTGGTTAAAAAATGCTGTACGTGGTGCAGCACACTATAGATAATTGGGTGCCAATGGACCAGCCTGGAAACCTAGCCACTATTTCTAAGTGTATTTCTGTGGAAAAGTAAAGTTTTATTATTATGAGCCCTAAATCCATGAATGGGAAAATAAACTTTTCGAACGTGACCTCTTCCTGAGTTGGGGACAGCTGTCCAGAAGGCCCCAAGTGAAAGAGAAACAGTTCTCTTGATTCCTGTCGTCCACCCTGTCCCCCTCCTTCAGCTCTCCCCGTCTTTTACATCATTTCATCAAGGAGAGGCCTATCTAGGGTTGTAGGCGAGGTAGAATGTCTCCCCAGAGGGTCCACTGGCACCCTGCTCTCTGATGAGACTCATCCGTCTATAATCATTTTTTTAATGTCTCTCTCCTGTGGTCTGTTAGCATCTTGGGGGCAGTGACTGCACCTGATTCAAGGCTGTGTTCCCAGTCCGTAGCACGGTGCCTGCCGCAGACAGGTGCTTCTGTGTTCGAGGCGCTGAACTAAAATTTGGACCGGGTAAGAGGTTGCGTAGGAATTTGGCCTATTTAGGGAGAGAGCGAATGGCCTGGCCTCCTAGGAGCCTTAATGGGTTGGGGGGTGTGGGGAGGTTGTCGTACAGGGGAATCAAGCCTCCTGAAAGAGGATGTTGGAAGAGGTTGGAGATACTGGGAAGAATGGATTCAAAGTTGAGAAACTTTTTAAAACGGCAGTTAATAGCTTTTGTTTGCAGTTGTGTAATTGCCTGCTAATGGGTGTGGATACTTGGGGTGATTTGGGCAAAAGGAGACTCAGTGTAGACCGAAGGCAGGCAGAAACATTTGGGAAGATTAATGGAAGGTATAAATTTAGCTTTCTGTCCCTTGAGGACTTCTGTGGCCTGTACAAATGCGTATGCATTTAGCGAGAAGGAGAAACCCCTGCCATGGCGTCTGGGCCAGAGAGACCCCCAGGGAGTGCGGGATTGAATTCAGGTGCAAGCCTGCAGGATCACTTAGGAAGTGTTTACTAAGCGCGATGTGTCATTTGAAGCCTCAGCCTGACCCAGATGAACTTGATCCCTCTCTCCTCAGTCAGTGTGTTGGCCTTTTCCTGAGGCCTGGCACTGATAGAGCGAGTATCCTTGTTAACGATGGGCAATCACTGTTAGCTTAAGGGAGACTTTGGGTTTTGATGGAAACTGTCCTGATACAGAAGTTGTAAACCTGGTGCTTAGGATATAAGATGCGTCTGTCCCCATAACCAGGCCCTTGTCCCCTGGAGGTTGCCCCCTTGCGGGGGGAGGAGGGACTGGGACTTTTCATGATCCTTTCCATCAGTTAGGGTTCTTTGATTTCAGGTACCCAAAAAGGACTCTGGTTAACTTAAGCAAAAGGGAATTTATTGGAAGGGTATAGACTTATCTCAGAGATTCCAAGGATCTGCTGAGAAGCCTGACACGGAGAGTGTATCAGGGATCCAGGGATCGGGAACCGATCTTACCTAAAATCAGCTCCACCCTTTATTCTGTGCTTGCATCTCTCCCTTTACGATTGAAGTCCTGGGTCTTAGTGACCTCACTTTGGCCTTAAGTCTCCCTGTTAAGAGGGGAGAGGTAATTTTCCAAAAGCAAAGCAAAGCGCTGTTGCATCATAAGGGGGAAGAGGGTGCCGGATGCCTGAAAAGCCCTGGCTGGCCCACTGGTGCGTGTAAACCACACGTGTGGCCTCCTGGAGGAGCGTCTGGCTTTCCCTCAGGAAGAAGGCGGGTGCCCTGGATGACAACAGTATTCAAAATGCTTTCTATTCACTAGATCATTTAAACCTTACAATTACTCATTTTGAAAGTTATTATTTAAACCATTGCACAGATGAAGAAATGGGGTCCTAAGAAGTTAAATTATCTGTCCAGGGTATGATGGAGCCAGGATTCAGATCCACCCAATTCTGCTTGAATGTAAGTTCTTGCTTGTTTGTTGATATCATACTGAGCTAACAAAGATAAATATAAAATTCATAAAATTTAAATGGAAAGGAGTTTGTGTTTTTTCACACTAAATGCAATATGAAGCCATTAAAGGACTTCAAATCAAAAAGTAAATTACATAAATTACTAATATCAGTCAAAATGGAACCTAGGATGAATTAGGTATTCTATTTTATAGAAAATAATGTTATTTTATTAATATGTGTAATGTAGCTAAATGACCGGAAAGGAATAGGTAAGAGGCATGATGAAAACAAATAGACATTTCTAAATTAACTACCCCCCAAAATTCCCTAATCAGTCTCTAGATAAAGTATCTTTTCCCGGCTTCTTCCTGTCCAATCTTGTGATTCTGTAATACCTCCTGTAAATTATTGTTCTTAACTCAACAGTGATTGCCCAATTCTATATAAAGAGGAAAACACTTGCCGTTCATATTATCCATATTATTGCTTCAGTATCTCCTCCCATCTCCTGTCTCCAGCTCGTCTACAGAGCATAAGCAGTGTAGATTTTGCTGAAGATTTTTGGGGGGATAGGCATGGAACATCTAGGGAAAGTGACTCCCCACATTCTTGAGAGCAGGGACTGTGTCGGTCTGTTCACCACCACATCCCCAGTACCTAGCGCAAAGATTGGCATGCATAGCTTCTTTTCTTTTTTTAAAATTTATTTATTTACTGATTTATTTTTGGCTGCATTGGGTCTTCGTTGCTGCATGCGGGTTTTCTCTACTTGCGGCGAGCGGGGGCTACCCTTCGTTGTGGTGTGCAGGCTTCTCATTGCGGTGGCTTCTCTTGTTGTGGAGCACGGGCTCTAGGCACTCGGGCTCAGTAGTTGCGGCTTGGGGGCTCTAGAGCACAGGCTCAGTAGTTGTGGCGCATGGGCTTAGTTGCTCCGCGGCATGTGGGATCTTCCCGGACCAGGGCTCGAACCCGTGTCCCCTGCACTGGCAGGCAGATTCTTAACCACTGCGCCACCAGGGAAGCCCCAGGCTTCTTGACATAAATATTCGTTGAAGGAGTGAATCCATTTCATAACCTAAATTCCCTTCAGCTATCAACTGGCTCCCTGCCTTTCTCTTCATCCTCTCCTCATGTGGCTTTTCCAGTCCCCTCTAATTCCTTGGTCAGTTTAGCTCTGCCTCCAAAACGCTTTACTCAGCAAAATAAAAGCCTTGCAGTTAATCAGACCTACTCACCTCAGAAAGGCTTACCAAAGTTATTCAGTAGATAAAAAGTAAGACTCTTGGTCAGTGAAGCAGGGGAATTCTGCTGCTAAAAATTTAAGATCATTTCATTACGTACAAACTCCCCAAGTTCTGATACGCACCCTGTAGTGCATTGAATGGTGGCCCCCAAAAGATATGTCCATAGACTAATTTCCAGACCCTGTGAATGTGACCTTATTTGGAAAAAGGGTCTTTGCAGATGTAATTAAGGGTCTTGATGAGGCGATCATCCTGGATTATCTGGATGAACCCTGAATCCCATGGCAAGTGTCCAATAAGAGACACACAGGGGATATTTAACAGACAAAGAAGAGAAGACACAGACACACAGAGGAGAAGGTGATGTGAAGACAGGCAGAGATGGGCGTGATGTGGCCAAAAGCCAAGGAACACCTGAAGCTCCCAGAAGCTGGAAGAGGCAAGGCACAGAATCCTTACAGATTTTGGAGTGAGTGTGGTCCCGCTGACACCTTGATTTTGGATTTCTGGCCTCCTGAACTGTGAGAAAATAAAGCTCTGTTGTTTTACACTATCAAGTTTGTGGTGATTCGTTACAGCAGCCCTCGGAAATGCATACACCTCCTATAAAGTGCTGTAGTGAACTGCCAACTGTCTTCTCTGAATTTCTTAAATGCAGTGTGCCTCTTTCTGCCTTTCACACCTGGAACGCTCTCAGAATCCCTGACCTAGCAAGGTGTCTTGGAAATCATATTTCATCCCTTCAGGTGAACCAGTCAAGCACTGTCTAAGGCAGAAAGTTTGACCACGAGTGTCCCACCAGCTAAGGTCACCTGAATGCATCTCTTTGCTTCCTGAGAAAGCTTTAACTAATTTAGAAGCTGACCACGAGGCTTCTCTCGGCATCCCAGTGTCTGTCTACTTTTGTCATAGGCAAAAATCATTGGCAAAACATTGCAAAAATGCAATTTTGGATTTCTTATATAAGCTCGAAGATCCGTTAGGCTAGGGGTTCCTGAAAAGATTATCTAAATCACAGATTTTTCCAGTGATTTTTAAGCATGGAACTCTGCCTTAATGAAATCCAAATCTTATATGTAAAAGACAAAGGTGAAGCGGATCTAAATTGGGAAGGAAGAGAAGGGTCACAGCTAGTGCTGGCTCAAACCCACCCCCTATCTCAGTCCCTTTTCGCTCCTGCTAAAAAAAAAAAAAAAAAAATCCCTTCAAATATCCCTGACTTCTGTTGTTAAAAAATGATTTGTCTAAATTGGTCTCATTTGTGTACCATGGCTACAGAGAACAGGTCCTTTCCTAGTCTTTGTTGGTTTTTTAGGGACCAGTAAATCTCTCTCCCCTTTTCCTTCTCAGTTTGGAATGACCAAGAGGTAATTACAGTTATTAGATAGAGATAAAAATGTTAGCTTCATTATTGAGAAAAGCTAGGTTGGAAGACATGGTAAGGGGGTGTAGTCATGTGGACATCCTAAAACAGAACCTCAGAATTTGAGAGTCCCTGGTCCCTGGCACAGCATGGCAGGGACAGGACAGCCTACTGCTGACCACAGGGAAGAACAGAGGCCTGATTGGCTTCACACAGGCTGAGGTCAGTTCCTACATCTGCTCACCAATCACATAATTCTTTCCCTTGGGAGAAAAATTAAAGAGTTTCTTGTTTACTTTTCCTTCCTGGGAAATTCCCTCTCCTCTAGGGAAATGTGAGGAGGGAGGAATAAGTATTTCTCCTTGAGCATGTTCACTTGCATCCCCATTGACAAGACAAGAGAAGTTTCCACTTGGAAACCCAGGACCCAAATGGCATCTTTTAGGAAGACGAATTGTGTATTAGAGTCAGGCTAACGGCTGTAACCAACAATCCCCAAGTCTCCATCGCATATCACGACAGAGGCATATTTCCCGTTCACATCACAGCCCACTGCGGGTAGGCAGGTGCGATGGCAGGAATGAGGAGGGGTGTCTGCTCCATGCGCTTATTCAGGGACTCAGTCTCCTTTTGTTTAGTGCCATGACTATCAGTACCCCCGGGCCCTCCTGGGACCTCAGAGCCCTCCACTAAATTCTTTGCAGTGGTGAACAGATTGAGAAACAGAACAAGTGGAGGATCGTGTAGGAGATTTAGGGGCCAGGCTGGAAGTAGGATTCTTCATTTCTGCCCACATTCCATTGGTCAGCACTCAGTCACGTGGTCCCAACTAACCCCAAGGGAAGCTCAGAAACATCAATCTTCCTGGTGGCATAGAAGGTACATCAAAGAGGTTGAGAGAACACAAAGCATTGCCTCAGCACAGTATCACATAAACACAACCCAACCACCAAAGCAATTTCACAGTGATTCCAATCTTGGAGAAGTCCAAAGAACAGACGCGCTACAATGCTACTGCTTCTCAAAACTATTTTATTGTATTTGGTACATTTAGAAAATCGCACACAGCCTAAGCATAGGGCTTGATGAGTTTTTACAAACTGAGCATACCTGTATAACCACCACCTGGATGAGAATGACACCACCAGCCCCCAAGAAGCCGCCTAGAGTTCCCTGTCAGTCAACAAGACCTCCAGGTGAGCCACTGTCCTGACTTGTAACCACGAAGATTACTTTTTGCCTGGTTCCGAATATTCTATAAATGGAATCATGAATTCTTTTGTGTCTGGCCTCTTTTATTTACCGTTACGCTTGCGGGAGCCATTCACCTTGTTGTGTCTAATTGTCCCACTTTCCTTCTTGTTGCTGTAGAGTATTCTGTATAAACACACCATGATTGATTTATTCATGCTACTGTTGATGGGCATTTGGGTAATTTTAGGATAAAGCGAGCTGTGCAGCTGTGAACATTCTAGTGCACATCTTTTGGTGAACGCAGGGACACGTTATCTGCTGCGTAGGCACCTCCTATACCTCGTTCCTAGAAGTGAGACTCCTTGGATCACAGAGTACGTGCAAGTTCAGCTCAGGTAGAAACGACCAGTTTCGCAAAGCGATTGTACCCCCTCTCTACCGTGGTGTGAGGTACGAGGGTGCCAATGTCTTTCTTTCCCCAGAGTTTCTTAAAATCCTCACTCTGCTTTGTTTCATTTTGACCCCTACACCTGTAGTAGAACCCCTGACTCCCCACCTCCCAGAAAACTGCTTCCCAAACCGGAATCTTTGAATCTCAACTTTTCTCCACCCACCCCGCTTTCACTTTCTTGTTTCTAGTTTGGTGCCTCTCGGCCATCATTCTCCGATTCTATACCCCCCAGACGTGGGAATAGGCCTGGCTCAAAGGAAGCAAAGCGGTGGTGGGACGGGGCTGGGGGAGGAACTGAAAATCTAAAGATAAAATTTCCTTTAGAGATGGAGGGGGTGTGTGTGTGGGGGAGCTGGCAACACTCACACATTAATAATTTTTGTATCTGTCACACAGAGAAAGAGAATTAAAGAAAACCCTTCGAAATCATTGAGATGAACAGTCTGCAGGAGTGTGGGCTCTTATTAACATTCACATCCACATGGTGTGTGATGGGCGGGGAGAGTCGGGTGCTAAAGTGAGGAAGTGAACTCCCCTAGATCCCCCCGCCCCAGCCCAGCCCCTTAGGGTAGAGCCGTGGCAGGGTGAGGCAGGGGGCTGGGGGGAGTAGGGCCTGCTGAAGAGGGTGTTGAGCAAAGGCCACTGGAACCTAAGAGCAGCCCTGTGCTGGGAAAGGTCACCGGTTGCGGCTCGAGCTTCTCGGTGGCCTTGATTCATGTCCAAGTCGGGCGGGTGGGCATCGAGGCAGCTGAGCATCCCCTGCTCTCTGGAGAAATGCGTAATCATTCATCAGCATCACCGGGCTCCACTCAGACTAAGTGGCCTCTTGTGATTAGGAATGGGCCCTTGAAAAAGAAAAACGCAGCCTTTTAGCATGTTAAGTGTGTGCATTTGACAATGGCTTTCTTGATAGCGGTGGGGGGTTCGGAGGGGAATCCAAATGCAGGGCCCTGAGTGTCTGTGTTTGTGTGTGTGTGTGTGTGTGTGTGTGTGTGTGTGTACCGGGAGTGCAGGCCTGGCTTCGGGGCCTGAGGAACAAAGCCCATTGGAGGAGTTGTGGGCCTGGCCTTCGTGGTAGGAGATGAGATGGTCCACCCGGCAGGTTGAATTCTGATGGGGCGCCTTTCTCTGGGTAAGAGCTGGAACTTCCAGGAATGGTGAGGGCAGCTGGGGACTGGCTTCTCTGACTTCTGAGTCACGTGGTCGGTCCTGACACCTGGAAGGCCCGAGTTAGAAGGAAATAATCCAACTCCCACCTTGGAAGCCTGTTAAATCAGGTAGGACGTGTAATCATTTAACTCTGCTCAGAAATGTTCATTTAGCTCTGCTCAGAAATGTTAGTTCTCCTTCCCTTCCCAGCCATGAACTCATGTAATCCTCATGGTTACCCTCTGAGGGTAGTACTGTCCTCGTGCTGCAAATGAAGACGCTGGGGCTCAGAGGGAGCCAGAGACCACCGCCCCTTCCCAGTTAGAGGCAGGATCCAACCCCCACCTTCTGTGTATTCAGTGTAGACTGGGGAGTCCAGCCGACCTGGGTACCACTGACACTGCCCTTTACCAGCCCTAGAACCTCGAGCCAGTTATTAAACCTCCTTGAACCTCAGTTTCCTCAGCTTTCTGAAGGATGAGAATCAGGTTCGTGTGAGAATTCAGTGAGCGAATGTTCGGGGAGCATTTGGTGTGGAGACTGTCCACAGCAAACATTAGTTTCCCTGCCTTCAGATCAATCATCAATTTGACCCTCACAACAGCCCGATGAGGTTGATGCTGTTATAGATGTGGAAACTGAGGCTCAGAGAGGTGCTGACCATCACTCTGTCGTGTCCTGCAGTGATGCAGCAGCTGTGGCACTTAGGACTGGCCTGCCACCAAGGGGGTGTTAATTACAGGGGAGACTGTGGGCCCAGGCAGTCACCTTAAATTCCACCTTTGGAAATGATTCTACTTGCTTTAAAGCCAGTTTGGGGAAACGTTTTTTCCAAAAAAAATTACCCTTTATTTTTCCTATAAAAATCTGAGTTGGCCCCAGTTCTGCCTTCCCTCGTATGACTGTCTACACTGCAATGCACATGAAGGTCAGGTGTGAAGAATGCTGAGAACAGCATTATTTATAATAAGCCTCAACTAGAAACCACCCAGTGTCCTCTGGCAATAGAATGGGTCAATTGTGCTCTATGCCTACAATGGAATACTCTACAGCTAGGAACACGAACAAAGCACTGCCATAGGAGCAACGTGGGCCAATCTCAGAAACATGGCGTGAAAGAAGGCAGGTGCAAAAGGTTATACAAAATGATTCCACTCATACAAGACTCAAGAACATGCAAAACGAATCCATGGTCTTAGAAATCGGTACATTTAGAGAGGAGGCAAGTTATTGGGAGGGGCCCTTGCAGGTGCACCTGGGTGTACTGGTAATATACTTATTGATACGGGTGATGGTTCACTTTATAAAAATGTATTGAGCTGTACACTCATGATTGATATACTTTTTGTCAGGACATTATACCTTAGCTTTCATGCTTGTTTAAAAAGATTATCGGGTAACCGGAAGAACCACTGGGAAGGCTGGAGAAACAGGCTTGAGGCTGAGCTCCTGGCAATGACATTCATAACTCTGCTGTAGAATTGATGTGATAAGGAAACTGTCCCCGCTGGGCACCTGCTGTAGCAGTTGCACCACCCCAGCCCCTTCCACACTAGGAACTCGGTCTGACTGTAGTGGGAACGCTGCCCCACTGCCAACGCCCCTCGTCCAGAGCATGGGCGCTGCGTCTCCCTCACTTCCCCCTTGCTTCTGTCCTGTTCGCTCCCGCTGGCTGTACTTGATTTCTGGAGGGGGTGCTTGCTTCCAGCCGCAGGGGAGGCTGGCAAAGTGAGATCGTAACTTCCATGTTGAGGTAGAAGCGGGGAACGCTGCAGAGGTATGGAGACCGCCGAGAGGCGTGGGACGGCCACAAAGCAAGCCAATGTCTACTGTGCTCAAGGCCAGAGCCAGGGCCTTTTGGGAACAGCACCTTAGTCTTGGATGACCCTAGTGATGTACAGGTTTTGTCTGTTGGTGTTCAGCTTGATACCTGCCCTTTGGTACTTTTTCCTGTACTACTATGTCTGAGGGACTGTATTTTCCAGACTCCCTTGCTAGCTGGGTTTCAGTTAATTACTGCAATGAAAGGCACCTGTGTGAGATCAGAAGTTAGACGTTCGTTTTTCCTCTGGCAGCAGCTTTGCAGTGCCTGGGCTCCTGGGCTCTGGGTAACACCACTTTCCTCCATGTGTGTCTTCAGCCCTCCCACACTTGTTATGAATTCTCTGTAGTCACCCCAGCCCTGTGTTCCCGATGGACATGGACCTGTACCCACAGACACCTGAAGAACCGTGAGGCTGGGGGAGAATCAAGCCTTTCCCACCACCCCAAGGGCCCCCCCGTGGAGTCGTGGAGCGGTTAACGTGCCACTGGAGGGGCCTGAGCAGTGTCTGCTCGTCTGGATCTTAGGCTGGTGGGCTCCGCCCGGGGATGCCAGAGCCCAGGACGTGTGACGGGAGAACAAAGGTGCTGGGGACCAGTGCTGATCCGGAGTCAGGTGGACCCGGGAGCCGGTCCTCTCGTCGCCACCTCCCAGTGTCCCTCTCAGGCAGCTCCTGTAGCTGCTCTGGGCCTCAGGTTCCCCACCTATAAAGTGGGTAGACTAATACCTACCCCGAGGGTGGTGGGGAAGCCATGTAGAAAAGTGCACGTGAAAGCCCTTTGCAAGCTGAAAGAAGGGAGTGGCTTTTCATGCGGAGGGAGTGCCCTTAGGCCTCAGAGAAGGACTCTTCAGCTGAGGAGCGACCGGGACCTTCTCGTCCTCCTGATGGGAGTCAGTGGCTCCCGTGAGAGGGTGAACGTGCACATGTCTGTTTGATCCGGCACGTGCATAGGCCTGGCGCTGTGCTGGACTGGGGTCACTAAGGTGGAAGAGACTTGTCTCCACCCTGAAGGAGCCCTACTGGGAGACACACGCAACCCGGCGGATCACAAGCCAGCGTGAGAGATGCATTGAAGGGGTGAGTAGAGGATATGATGGGAGCTCGAAGCAGAGGTAGCTCCCCTGGACCTGGGGGTGGAATCACAGGAATATTCTAGAAGGAGGGCTGAGCTGAGACCTGAAGGAGGAGGGGTTAACCAGCTATAGGAGCACGGCTGGTTGGAGCGGGGAGTCTCAGGTAGAGGGGCAGCGTGTGCAAAGTTCTGAAGGTAAGAAAAGTGGAGGGTTGGGGAGCTGGAGGCCAGTGGAGGCGGAGGTTGAGAACTGGGGGATGATGGGGCTGGAGGGTGAGGCCTATCACATCCTGCTAAGTAAGGGGTTTGGTTTTACTGGGCACATTCTCTGCCCCAGGAGAGACCCAGCTAGCCGTGGGCCCAGCTCCAGGCTGATTTGTCAGCTCCAAGTGCCAAGAGTGGGCACGTCACCTGTTCTGAAATCTTAGGCACGTAAGGCGCCGGGGCAAACGCTCTCTCTACTTTGTCCGGTGTTACCCTGAGCCGCCTCCGGGCCCCGTGGACTCTGGCTGCGGCTCTCCGCAGGAGGAAAGCTGCAGGAGTGGAAGCAGTCCCTCCCAGGACCCGCTCCACCCTCTGTTCACCTCTTGTCCCTGATCTTGATAAAATCTGAGGTCCTCTGTCTTCTCGGTTCGTCAAGCCAAGCAGGAAGGAGCATTGTGATTTCCCACCGGCCCTCCAGACAGGTGATCCTCATGTAGAGGAGACCAGATGGGCTCACACTGGTGTTTTCTAGGTTGTCTTCCCATCGGAGAGTTAAAAACCCCATCAGCTCTGCGAAGGGGAGGCAGATGGAAGCTAAGTAGGAGAGAAAGCGAGAAGCGGGAAAAGCTTGTTATCAGCGTGTTTCTGCCTAACCCTGTCTCCTCCCACCTACGTCTTCCTGTGCCTTATTCTTCTTTGTCTCCAAACTCAGCGTAGGTGGCACCTCCTCCAGGAAGCCCACCATGCCTCTGTTTGAGTTGATGCCCCTCCTCTGTTTTTCCAGCTGTCTCTGGAGGTGTCCAGCTGTGGTTGCTGTTGACTGGTCTGCCTCACCCATTAGACTGAGCTCCCTCAGTGCAACAGAAGTGAAATGAACACCTCCTTTGTGCTGGGCTCTGCCAGGTCCTGGGTGGTCAGGGATGAACTCAAACTCCAGGACTGGACAAGGTCCTGCAGTGGCCTGTGATCTAGTGGCACAGACTAGTGGGGTTCATTTAGGGCAGGGGCCAGCATTTATTCAGCTTTGTTTCCCCAGCAAGTGCAGTGCTTGACACACAGTAAGCACGCAGTAAGTGAATATTGAATGAATGGTTTTGGTATTGTGGAGGTATTTATGAAAGTTCTAAGAAAAGAAATTACAAGAGCACTCTGGAAAGGAACTCATCAGTGAAGCCTTTGCCTAGAGCACTTCTCCTAGCTGCCCTTCCCCAGCCATCTCCCTGCGTTCTTTCCTAACAGCGGGCTCAGGTCCTTGGGCATTTGCTTGCATATTGCCCATAGGCACAGGTGCTGTGGGATGTGGCGTGGAACTGCAGCTGCCTAGGAGGAAAATGAGCAGGTGGCTGGCAGTAGCTGGACCATCACTAGTCTAGGGGACCGGGAAGGCTGAGACCAGAGAGTTGGGGTCCAGGACTGCAAAGCTTAATGGAAGAAATGTTATATTCCCACCAATGGACAGTGGCCAGATGACAGCCACTTACATTATCCGTCATCATAACCAGCATTGCTGGCTGTGACAAAGCACTATCATTTATATCAGTACAGTATAATCTTGTATAATAACCACTAGATTTGTATGGTGGGTATCACCGTCACTTTAGACTGAACAGAAGGTGGCCCAGAGAAGTTAGGGATTTGTTTAAGTCAATACAGCTTCTAAGTGGCAAAATTGGGAGTAGAACCCGGGCCTGTTGACCCCAAGTTTTTTTTCCTACTACACTATGCAACTATTATTATAACCTCTCTGTTAGTATGGCATTATTTTAGGAGATTATCAGGGTAGGTATTATTATTTTAAAAAATGTATTTATTTGGTTGCACCAGGTCGCAGTTGCAGCAGGTGGGCTCCATAGTTGTGGCATGTGAACTCTTAGTTGCGGCATGCGTGCGGGATCTAGTTCCTTGACCAGGGATCGAACCCTGGCCTCCTGCTTTGGGAGCACAGAGTCCTATCCACTGTGCCACCAGGGAAATCCCCAGGGTAGGTATTGTTTTCCTAAAGCCACAAGGAATATAAATATCTTTTAAATTATTTATCCACCCATTCATCCACCAGCTACTCATCCATCTACCCAGCCACCCAACCATCATCACCTACCCATCCATTTGTCTATTCATCCATCTCTCCACCCAACATCCAACCATCCATCCGCCCAAACATCTATCTATCTATCTATCTACTCATCTGCCTACCCATACACTCACTCACCTATAAATTCATATATTCATAATTCATCCATTCATCAATTTATCCATTTACCATTCCATTAATCAATAAATATGTATTAAGCACATACTAGGTATTAGGCACTAGGGTACTGAGCTGCAAAGATGCCTGGGTTTTGACTATTGTCCTTGAGGGACTCTGATGGTGGAGACAGGGTGATACATGCTATAACAGAGGTATATATAAAGGGCCATGGGAAATCAAAGGAAGGGTCATGTCCCTTCCATGGCAGGACAAAGAAACACAGGCTTATGTCTGCAGGTGACAACTCTAAAAATACTTGGTGTGATGTAAACTCATGCCAGTGATCATGTTCTGGGACTGAGGAATGCTTTTGTCATCAATATCAACAACAGAAAGATGTAAAAGTGTGTGGGGTGTGTGTGTGTGTGTGTGTGTGTGTGTGTGTGTGTGTACATGTGTTGGGAGCGGGAGAAAAAAGAAATAGGCAGATAACTACTTTAAGGACAAGAATATTGTCTAATGTATTTTGGTATCCCCAGCATATAGTATGGTGCTGAGTATATAGTAGGTGCTCATTAAATATTGAGAAACTTGCTAGAATCTGCAGTGTGGGAATGAAATGAATGGATCAGTAATGAATCAACGACCAATCACTACCACCTCAGCTTCATTTCTTACCAAGCTTCGGTTTGAATTTGGACTGTTTTGAATTTGAATTTGGAGGAAGATTCGTCCTTCATTATCCTTGAGAACTGAAGAATGTTTGTACTTCTTACTTTCTTGAGCCTATAAAAGAGGAGGTTCCTCTGATTTCTCATAGTTTACAGGGGACAATGGACCTTTTATGGCTCAGAGGCTTTAGGAATAAGTGCATTGATGGCTCTACCAAAGACAACTTTGGTGCATGGCTGTAATAATAATGCTTATAATAAAGGACAGAAAAAGCTGGTTCTGGAGTATAATATTTCGGTTCTGGTCCTGGATGTGTAACTAATTAGAAGATGACCTTAGGCAGATGACTTATGTTGGACTGCTCTCTCCGCATCTCTGAAATAAGGAGGCCTGGGCTAGATGAACTCCACCACCTTGCATCTTGGTGTCTCTGAATCGATGGCTTGTTTACCTGGATTCCTGGCCAGAATCCACTTGAGTCCATTTGAGCGTTCGCCTTTCTCAGTCTGGACCACCTCTGGGTCTGCATCACCCAGAGTCCCTTGTCACTGGCTTCTGGTTGGGCTTGACCCTGGGAAGCAGTGGCAGGAGATTGGAGGGCTCGGGGGAGAGAGGGAACCTGGCATTCCTTCTTCATTTTTCTTTTCCTCTCTCTTTGGTGTTGTGTCACCAGCAGTAGCTGCAACTAGGACTCCAGCTAGTGTCCCCTTCTCCACGGTACTAACAATCACTGGCTTCTGGTAACACTCTTCTTCCGAGGTTTTTTCAGCCCTGCAGGTGGTAATGGCTTCCCACTGTGGCTAGATTCTGGGTGCCTTGCTTGTTCCCTTAGGCCTGCCCACACCTGTCTAAACAGTCCCTGCCATGCAATCTCTTCGGTTGAACCACCTGTGGTGGGTAATGTTTCCTCTTGGGCTTTTGACCATCCAACACTGCACCAGTGTTTCATGTTTGTTATCTAATCAGTCCTCACAAACCTCCACGATGCAGCCATTATCTTCCCATTTTACACCCAAGAAAACCAAGGCTCAGAGAAATTCAGTGACTTGCCCCAAAAGACAGGATTTGGAAGGCCCGGCTTCCAGGTCTGTGTTCCCCCTCCCGCCTGTACTCATCCTCATCTCCTCCCCTGTTTCCAGGCAGAGTGGCTTCTCAACCTTTCCCTTCTTCTTATTTTTCCATTCTGGCATCTTGGGACAGGATATTAGTCTATCTAGGCTCTAACTTTTGTGTCTAAAAAATGTCAGTGTGGGGCTTCCCTGGTGGCGCAGTCGTTGAGAGTCCGCCTGCCGATGCAGGGGACACGGGTTCGTGCCCCGGTCCGGGAAGATCCCACATGCCGCGGAGCGGCTGGGCCCGTGAGCCATGGCTGCTGAGCCTGCGCGTCTGGAGCCTGTGCTCTGCAACGGGAGAGGCCGCAGCAGTGAGAGGCCCGCGTACCGCAAAAAACAAACAAAAAACAACAAAAAAAGTCAGTGTGCCCACCTGGAGTCTTAACTCATATGTGTTGGCAATAATTGGTGAGAGCTGTTAGTGGAAGCCCCGTTTTCATGCTCAGTCCAGAGTCAGCTCAGGCAAGCAAGAGAGGCAGCTTCCTAGGGAGGGGCGTTCTGCTGTGGGGATGACGCATGGATGAAGGAAAACAACGGGCAATCTAGCACGCCTCTTTCCAGCTCCGGCCTTGAACCCTTCAGGTCTGGCTTTGGTCTTGGAAACCAAAAGTCTCTCCCCCATCTATCCTAAGGAAACAATCAGACACAGGAGAAGAAGGATGAACAAAGACTGCAGTAGCAAAAAAGTTGGAAACGGCCTGCCTGCCCATCAGCAGGGCGTTGGGTTAAATAAATCATGGTCTGACACTGGAAATGACTCATTTCAAAATCCACTGAAACTGATCTGCATGTGTTGACATGGAAACAATGTCCAGAGCAAGTTGTGAAAGGAAAGGAGTTGGGTTACAAAAGAGCGCACATGGTGCAATGCCATTTTTATAAAAAATCATCTTGATCTGTTTTGCTCTATCTCCATATCCAACCAGGCCATCCTACAACCTCCAAACTTTAGGCCCATTGACTCCTCAGTGATTCCAAACACACCTGTAAGGCTCATTTCTCCATTTCTACTGGAGAACTATTCTTCCTTCACGATGGTTCCAGTGTATCTCCCCATTCCTTCCTCCCGTGCTCTTTCCTGGAGCACTTGGCTCACCTCTGTGACAGCGCCCATTGCATTGGGATGAAGTTACTCACCTGGCCTCCTGTCTTCCGCACTAGTGAGGACATGGATTCAGTTTGGGGGCTCAGAGCTCGGCCCCTGGTATGCGCTGTATGTGTTTTTTTAAATTTTAATTTCATATTGGGGTATAGTTTTTTTTGCGGTACGCAGGCCTCTCACTGTTATGGCCTCTCCCGTTGCGGAGCACAGGCTCCGGACGCGCAGGCCCAACGGCCATGGCTCATGGGCCCAGCCGCTCCGCGGCATGTGGGATCTTCCCGGACCGGGGCACGAACCCGTGTCCCTTGCATCGGCAGGCGGACTCTCAACCACTGTGCCACCAGGGAAGCCCGGTAATGTTTATATTACAAAAAAACACATGATTTTGAGTCCATTCTGATACTAGCAAATAAACAAATGCTAGGGGGAGAAGGGAAAGCTCTTCTTCTCAGTAGAATGCCAACTAATAAACATAGAAGGAATGATAGAGCTACAAAAATCACCATTTTGCAACCATCAAAGTACTCATTGATTCAAGCGAGAATCAACAGTGGATGCCAAAACCATTGGGTGAAACATTGGAGAACAGGGTGTTTACACAGTCTCAAAGTGTCTGCCACCGATTACAGACTATTTACAGAGGCAAAAATGGCCCCTTTACAGTGGGGACACCTGGCAGACACCACCTTCACCAAATTATCAACATCTGCGTCGCCAGTGAGAGGACAAACTGACATCTGGTACCTCCCGATGCATGGCACTGAGAAGGCCACACCATCTTATGTAGTATTCCTGCTAGAATCCTGTAGTATTCAAGAATCAAATCATGAGGACACACTCAGACACATGCAGCAACACAGTGAGCTTTACTCTTTAAGGGTGTCAGTGCCTTTTTTTTTTTTTTAAAGGAATTCCTTTATTTATTTATTTATGGGTGTGTTGGGTCCTCATTTCTGTGCGAGGGCCTTCTCTAGTTGCGGCAAGCGGGGGCCACTCTTCATCGCGGTGCGTGGGCCTCTCACTATAGCGGCCTCTCTTGTTGTGGAGCACGGGCTCCAGATGCGCGGGCTCAGTAGTTGTGGCTCATGGGCCTAGCTACTCCGCGGCATGTGGGATCTTCCCAGACCAGGGCTCGAACCCGTGTCCCCTGCATCGGCAGGCAGATTCTCAACCACTGTGCCACCAGGGAAGCCCCGATGTCAGTGTCTTTAAATGTAGAAGACAAAGGCTGAGAAATGGTTCCAAATAGAAAGAGAGCAAAGAAGCATGACAAGTAACTGCAAAACGTGATTCAGGATTGGATCCTGGAAACAAAAGTTGGTGTAAAGGGAAGTATTAGGCAATCGGTAAAATTAGAATGTGGATTGTATGTAAGATAGTAGGATTGTAGTA
Source organism: Stenella coeruleoalba (assembly GCF_951394435.1). Lineage (NCBI taxonomy): Eukaryota > Metazoa > Chordata > Mammalia > Artiodactyla > Delphinidae > Stenella > Stenella coeruleoalba. The sequence continues at coordinate 15,596,560 of NC_137163.1, forward strand.
ATGATACTTTCCTGAAGTTGGTAATGGCACTGTGGTTATGTTAGAAAACTGCTTTATTGGAATTTTGTGTGATGAAAAATTTTGAATGTACAGAAAACTGGAGAGAATAGTATAATACACATCTGTGTATTCATTATCTTAGAGATGAGTAAGATAAGATCCTTGCCTCAGGGATCTCAGGGCCTAATGAAGGAGGAACAGCCACAGGACTAGATAATTATAAAACAGTGTGTGAGCTCTGCCAGAGACAGGCGCTGCGTATTCCACAAGTCTGCAACCTTCTGTCAAATAACAGAAGAAGAAAAAAAGAAAAATTGGTTCAAGGAGGCAGTTGGAAAAAACAACTAAAGAAAGTTTTACAGGTCATGACGTGGATGTCAAATTCCCTTAAACTCCTGGTCCTTCATTCTTATGAGTCAACAGGGGTTGATAGTTAAAATCATTTGATACCCCAGTCGTTCAGTCTGTTTTTCTCTTCAAAGCTCCTTCAAAGACAGCACCCAATCCATGCGTCCCGTTCCAGCCAGCCTTCCATGACCACAGACATGAAAGCCAGGCTCCCAGCAAGGAGGATGGTCTGCATCCGTGGCCTGGGATAGGATGGAAGAGTCCTCAGGGACTGTGACCCTCGGGGCGTGTATCCCACGTACCAGCCCATTTTGAATGTGTGTGTGCCCACGGGCTGCTTCCAGTGTTGTAATGGGTCCTGAGCCACGAAGAGCACTTGACGAAGGGCTGCAGGCTTGTGGGTAAAAGCATGGGCTTCCCTCTCAGAGAAACCTGGGTTCAAATCCTAGCTCTGACACTTACTAGTTTCTGTGGCCTTGGGCAGATTTCTGAATCCTACCGTGACGAAATCCTTCTGAAGTCTAAACTTTACTCTGATGTGGAAAAGTAAGCAATTTCTCCATGCAGGGGATCAACGTTTTCATGTGCCATGGAAGTCCTTCCTCCTAGGAGCCCTAGTCGTTCTTACACAACATGCTGATGATCTGCCACACCAGGGAGTTGGAAGCAGCATGTAAAACTTCTGGGACATATATATGTGTTAGCGTATGGTATTTATTTTTCTCTTTCTGACTTACTCTGTATGACAGACTCTAGGTCCATCCACCTCACTACAAATAACTCAATTTCATTTCTTTTTATGGCTGAGTAATATTCCATTGCATATATGTGCCACATCTTCTTTATCCATTCATCTGTTGATGGACGCTTAGGTTGCTTCCATGTCCTGCCTATTGTAAATAGAGCTGCAATGAACATTGTGGTACATGACTCTTTTTTTTTTTTTTTTTGCGGTACTCGGGCCTCTCACTGCTTTGGCCTCTCCCGTTGTGGAGCACAGACTCCGGACACGCAGGCTCAGCGGCCATGGCTCACGGGCCTAGCCGCTCCGCGGCATGTGGAAACTTCCCGGACTGGGGCACGAACCCGCGTCCCCTACATCGGCAGGCGGACTCTCAACCACTGCGCCACCAGGGAAGCCCCATGACTCTTTTTGATAGGAATCTAAAAAAAAAAAAAAAAAAAAAAAAAAAAGGTTCTGAAGAACCTAGGGGCAGGACAGGAATAAAGACACAGACGTAGAGAATGGACTTGAGGACACAGGGAGGGGGAAGGGTAAGCTGTGACAAAGCGAGAGAGTGGCATGGACATATATACACTACCAAATGTAAAATAGATAGCTAGTGGGAAGCAGCCGCATAGCACAGGGAGATCAGCTTGGGGCTTTGTGGACCACCTAGAGGGGTGGGATAGGGAGTGTGGGAGGGAGGGAGATGCAAGAGGGAAGAGATATGGGGACATAAGTATATGTATAACTGATTCACTTTGTTATAAAGCAGAAACTAACACACCATTGTAAAGCAATTATACTCCAATAAAGATGTTAAAAAAAAACCAAAACCAAAAACCAAAAAAAAAAAAAAAACTTCTGGGACACCCACGGATTTAAAAATCCCTTATAGAGAACTTCATCCTGCTAAGACCAACCCAATTCCCAGCCTGATTCCCACGTTGGCACCTGGGAGGCTTTTTCACCTCTGCAGGGTAGAGACAGCATCCGGGCAGAGAGCTGGGGCAGCTGTCTTTCCAGGGCAGCTGGTCAAATGACCCCAAACAAAGGTTCTCTGTTTCTCTAACAAAGGCCATTGTGAGTGTATTATGGTTGAGCAGAGATGCAAAGAAATATTCCTGGACAGCCAGCCTACTTTTCAGTTTTCCCTGCTGCTAATTTGCTGCTCTTTAATTAAATGCTGTTTATGGGCACACAAGCTCCTTTAAAGTTCCCTCAGGGCGGTGCTGACAAACCTTGCTCAAAAGCTTTAGAGCTGTTGCCCTAAAGCTTTCGTTAGCTCACTGCTGGCCAAGTGAGCTGGAGTTTGGAGACTTTCGTTTGATTTTTTTTTTTTTTTTGCGGTACGCGGGCCTCTCACTGCTGTGGCCTCTCCCGTTGCAGAGCACAGGCTCCGGACGCGCAGGCTCAGCGGCCATGGCTCACGGGCCCAGCCGCTCCGCGGCACGTGGGATCTTCCCGGACCGGGGCACGAACCCGTGTCCCCTGCGTCGGCAGGCGCCACCAGGGAAGCCCCTGGAGACTTTTAAGAGGAGGTTGGCTCAGATCCCTGTGATCGTAGCATCTCACAGTTGGAATGAATACTTGATGGTTGTCTGCTTTAAACCCCCTCATTTTTCAAACGAGGAAACTGAGGCTTAAAGAGCGGAAATCACTTGTCCAGGGTCGTATAAGCCATTAGTAGTAAAGCAGGGGCTAGAATTCAGGGCCCCTGAATTCTGGGGTGGCCTTGCCATGGATACTCCCTGTCATTGTGGAAAGTCACTTGTCCTCTGCTGCTTAACCGTGTTTCTATTTCTGGTCTCACGAGAATTCCTACCAGACAGAGAACAGTAAGAACAGATGTGAAGATGAGCATGGTCCTTGCATATGGGTAATGAGGCTTATCCTCTTAGTAGCGGGATATGTTTTCAGTTGGTTTTCCAGTTTCATTTCACATTTACTGAAACGACTCCTCATGTAACCCTATTGAAGCTGTGACCCACATGGTCCAGTCCTAGAATTAGTTATGGAAGAATAATCCAAATAAACCAAAACATGATGAAAAGGGAACTTAATTTTTTTTTTTTTTTTTTTTTGCGGTACGCGGGCCTCTCACTGTTGTGGCCTCTCCCGTTGCGGAGCACAGGCTCCGGACGCGCAGGCTCAGCGGCCATGGCTCACCGGCCCAGCCGCTCCACGACATGTGGGATCTTCCTGGACCGGGGTGTGAACCCGTCTCCCCTGCATCGGCAGGCGGACTCTCAACCACTGTGCCACCAGGGAAGCCAGAACTTAATATTTTTAAGAACTTAATATTTTTCTCATCTTTCTCAAAGGACATTCAGCAGGCTTCCAGGTATACCCCATGGCATGTTCTTTGGACCCTTGCCCAGTTTTTTTATATCCCACACTCTGTTTGAAGCTGTTCCCTCCCTAGAACTTTGAAGAACTTTTTCCTTCTCCACCAGCTCCAGTGGCTTCTACTTACTGAACTTCCTCTTTTTTTCTCTTTTCATTCTTTATTACATAGATTGATCTGGCCTGTTTCCTTAAGTCCTTTTGCTTCTGCTTCAAGCCCTCTGCTGCTGTCTTTCTTTGCTGACTCCAGACTCTGCACCAAAAACGTCTAGGAATTGGTCTCTCAGGTGATGGGGGAAGAAGAAGAATTAGGCTGTTAGTTAGGGTTCTCTTGGGCAGGTTGGGTAAAGGGAAGAAGTTTGTGAACATTAATCTATTTTATCCCATCCTGGGTATTTTCCCACAAATGATTATTGTTTTCAAATATCTTACTACCATCCCGAGTCTAATTAAACTTCTGACATTGCCAGTGAAGATTTATTCATACAACACACTATATAATGCATGCTTGCCTCGTCTTGAGCCTGTGTTAGCAAAAAAGTTAAAGAAAACCCAGGTCAAATCATTATGCTGTACACCTTAAATGTGTACAGTGCTGTGTGTCAATTATATCTCAATAAAACTGGAAGGAAAAAAAGAAGTAAAAAAAAAGAAGATAACGTGGATTTTATCCGCAAGGAGGCCACAGGCTTATGTGGTAGACAAACACAGAGACAATTATAATACTGTGTGTCTAGAATTATAATAGAGACATACAGAAGGGGTTTTAGGAGCACAGAGGAAGAAGCACCTGACTTGGCTGGAAGGGGTCAGGAGAGGATTCTTGGAGCACATGATATTATTCATCTGGGCCAGGCAAGAGAGAAGGTGGAGGGTGTGGGACACAGTAGTTGAGGATGGGCTTCAATAGTGTGTGTGTGTGTGTGTGTGAACAGGGGTCGGGAGAGAGGAGATGGGGGATACAGTAGGTTGGAGGTTGGGAGGTACAGGCAGGATGCCAAGAGGAGCTTGGGCTTAATCTGTAGGCAGTGGGAGCCACCGACAGTCAGACGAGAGGCATGATGGGACTTACACTGTAGAAAAGATTACTCTGGCTGCAGCCTGGAACACAGATGGGGCTGGTGGGGAGAGACTGGGGCAGGGAGGCAAGTTAGGAGGCTGTGCAGGGAAATGGGGGCGAGGGACTGAATGATGACAGTAGTTCTGGGGCTGGTGGAGGGGTGATTCGGAGAGAGATTTGGGAGCTAGAGGTGAGAGAACTTGGTGTTTGGTTAAAACCCAGGGTTGTAAAAAATGCCCCCCCTTGTTTCTGGCTTGGGCAGTTGCATTGCTGCTGCCACTCACTCTTCCCCAAGATAGGAAAGATCGGAACAGGTTCTGGGGGAAAAGATAACAATTTTGTAGTAATTTGAGTGTTCCTTAAATCAGCTTTCCCTGTAACTCAAGACTTAACTTTATTCGGTTTCTAGTTTCTATTGTCACATACTCTCTCTCTCTCTCTCTATATATATACATATAAAATTATATGTTAAAAATAAAAATATATAATCATATATATTTATGTTATATAAATATATATAAAAATATAAAATATATGAAAATGAAAATATAAATATATTCTTATGTATATGTAAAATTGAGATACCATACAATTCACCCATTCAATGCGTACAATTCAATGGCTTTTTGTATATTCACAGAGTTGTGTAACCATCACCACAATATCAATCTTGTAACATTTTCATTACCCCACAAAGAAATCTCACATCTCTTAGCCCCCAATCCTCTGTCTAGCCCCCTACCCACTTTCTGTCTCTATAGATCTGCCTATTCTGAACATTTCATATAAATGGAATCATAGCCAGTATATTTTCAAACTATATTCTAATCTGCTCTTGCATTTTTTAACATCTTTAATGGAGTATAATTGCTTTACAATGGTGTGTTAGTTTCTGCTTTATAACAGAGTGAATCAGGTATACATATACATATATCCCCATATCCCCTCCCTCTTGTGTCTCCCTCCCACCCTCCCTATCCCACCCCTCTAGGTGGTCACAAAGCACCGAGCTGACCTCCCTGTGCTATGCGGCTGCTTCACACTAGCTATCTACCTTACGTTTGGTAGTGTATATATGTCCATGCCACTCTCTCACTTCATCCCAGTTTACCCTTCCCACTCCCCGTGTCCTCAAGTCCATTCTCTATCTCTGTGTCTTTATTCCTGCCGTGCCCCTAGGTTCTTCAGAACCTTTTTTTTTTAGATTCCATATATATGTGTTAGCGTATGGTATTTGTTTTTCTCTTTCTGACTTACTTCACTCTGTATGACAGACTCTAGGTCCATCCACCTCACTACAAATAACTCAATTTTGTTTCTTTTTACGGCTGAGTAATATTCCATTGTATATATGTGTCACATCTTCTTTATCCATTCATCTGTCGATGGACACTTAGGTTGCTTCCATGTCCTGGCTATTGTAAATAGTGCTGTAATGAACATTGTGGTACATGACTCTTTTTGAATTATGGTTTTCTTAGGGTATATGCCCAGTAGTGGGATTGCTGGGTCATATGGTAGTTCTATTTTTAGTTTTTTAAGGAACCTCCATACTGTTCTCCATAGTGGCTGTATCAATTTACATTCCCACAAACTGTGCAAAACGGTTTCCTTTTCTCCACACCCTCTCCAGCATTTATTGTTTGTAGATTTTTTGATGATGGCCATTCTGACTGGTGTGTGGTGATATCTCATTGTAGTTTTGACTTGCATTTCTCTAATGATTAGTGACGTTGAGCATCCTTTCGTGTGTTTGTTGGCAATCTGTTTATCTTCTTTGGAGAAGTGTCTATTTAGGTCTTCTGCCCATTTTTTGATTGGGTTGTTTGTTTTTTTGATATTGAGCTGCATGAGCTGCTTGTAAGTTTTGGAGATTAATCCTTTGTCAGTTGCTTCATTTGCAAATATTTTCTCCCATTTTGAGGGTTGTCTTTTCGTCTTATTTATGGTTTCCTTTGCTGTGCAAAAGCTTTGACGTTTCATTAGGTCCCATTTGTTTATTTTTGTTTTTATTTCCATTTCTCTAGGAGGTGGGTCAAAAAGGATCTCGCTGTGATTTATGTCATAGAATGTTCTGCCTATGTTTTCCTCTAAGAGTTTGATAGTGTCTGGCCTCACATTTAGATCTTTAATCCATTTTGAGTTTATTTTTGTGTATGGTGTTAGGAAGTGTTCTAATTTCATTCTTTTACATGTAGCTGTCCAGTTTTCCCAGCACTACTTATTGAAGAGGCTGTCTTTTCTCCATTGTATATTCTTGCCTCCTTTATCAAATATAAGGTGACCATATGTGCATGGGTTTATCTCTGGGCTTTCTATCCTGTTTCAATGATCTATATATCTGTTTTTGTGCCAGTACCATACTATCTTGATTACTGTAGCTTTGTAGTATAGCCTGAAGTCAGGGAGCCTGATTCCTCCAACTTCGTTTTTCTTTCTCAAGATTGCTTTGGCTATTTGGGTCTTTTTTTTTTTTTTTTTTTTTGCGGTATGCGGGCCTCTCACTGCCGCAGCCTCTCCCGCCGCGGAGCACAGCCTCCGGACGCGCAGGCCCAGTGGCCACGGCTCACGAGCCCAGCTGCTCCGTGGCATGTGGGATCTTCCCGGACCGGGGCACGAACCCGTGTCCCCCGCATCGGCAGGCGGACTCTCAACCACTGCGCCACCAGGGAAGCCCTGGGTCTTTTTTGTTTCCATACAAATTGTGAAAATTTTTGTTGTTGTTCTGTGAAAAATGCCATTGGTAGTTTGAAAGGGATTGCCTTGAATCTGTAGATTGCTTTGGGTAGTAGAGTCATTTTCACAATGTTGATTCTTCCAATTCAAGAACATGGTATATCTTTCCATCTGTTTGTATCATTTTTAATTTCTTTCATTAGTGTCCTTTAGTTTTCTGCATACAAATCTTTTATCTCTTTAGGTAGGTTTATTCCTAGGTATTTTATTCTTTTTGTTGCAGTGGTAAATGGGCATGTTTCCTTAATGTCTCTTTCAGATTTTTCATCATTAGTGTATAGGAATGTAAGAGATTTCTGTGCATTAAGTTTGTATCCTGATACTTTACCAAATTCATTGATTAGCTCTAGTAGTTTTGTGATAGCATTTTTAGGATTCTCTATGTATAGTATCATGTCATCTGCAAACAGTGACAGCTTTACTTCTTCTTTTCTAATTTGGATTACTTTTATTTCTTTTTCTTCTCAGATTGCTGTGGCTAAAACTTCCAAAACTATGTTGAATAATAGTGGTAAGAGTGGACAACCTACCCTTGTTCCTGATCTTAGAGGAAATGCTTTCAGTTTTTCACCATTGAGGATGATGTTGGCTGTGGGTTTGTCATATATGGCCTTTATTATGTTGAGCTAAGTTCCCTCTATGCCTACTTTCTGGAGAGTTTTTATCATAAATCGGTGTTGAATTCTGTTGAAAGCTTTTTCTGCATCTATTGAGATAATCATATGGTTTTTCTCCTTCAATTTGTTAATATGGTTTATCACATTGATTGATTTGAGTATACTGAAGAATCCTTGCATTCCTGGGATAAACCCCACTTGATTATGGTGTATGATACTTTTAGTGTGCTGTTTGCTAGTATTGTGTTGAGGATTTTTGCATCTATGTTCATCAGTGATACTGGCCTGTAATTTTCTTTCTTTGTGACATCTTTGTCTGGTTTTGGTATTAGGGTGATGGTGGCCTCGTAGAATGAGTTTGGGAGTATTCCTCCCTCTGCTATATTCTGGAAGAATTTGAGAAGGATAGGTGTTAGCTCTTCTCTAAATGTTTGATAGAATTCGCCTGTGAACACATCTGGTCCTGGGTCCTGGGCTTTTGTTTGTTGTAAGATTTTTTTTTTTTTTTTGCAGTATGCGGGCCTCTCACTGTTGTGGCCTCTCACGTTGCGGAGCACAGGCTCCAGACGCGCAGGCCCAGCGACCATGGCCCACGGGCCCAGCCACTCCGAGGCATGTGGGATCTTCCCGGACCGGGGCACAAACCCGTGTCCCTTGCATCGGCAGGCGGACTCTCAACCACTGCACCACCAGGGAAGCCCCAGTCTCAGTTTCAGTGCTTGCGATTGGTCTGTTTATATTTTCTATTTCTTCCTGGTTTAATCTCAGAAGGTTGTGCTTTTCTAAGAATTTGTCCATTTTTTCCAGGTTGCCCATTTTATTGGCATAGAGTTGCTTGTAGTAATCTCTCATGATCCTTTGTATTTCTGCAGTGTCAGTTGTTACTTCTCCTTTTTCATTTCTAATTCTATTGATCTGAGTCTTCTCCCTTTTTTCCTTGATAAGTCTGGCTAACGGTTTATCAATTTTGTTTATTTTCTCAAAGAGCCAGCTTTTAGTTTTATTGATCTTTGCTATCATTTCCTTCAATTCTTTTTCATTTATTTCTGATCTGATCTTTATGATTTCTTTCCTTCTGCTAACTTTGGGGTTTTTTTGTTCTTCTTTCCCTAATTGCTATAGGTGTAAGGTTAGGTTTTTTATTTGAGATATTTCTTGTTTCTTGAGGTAGGATTGTATTGCTATAAACTTCCCTCTTAGAACTGCTTTTGCCGCATCCCATAGGTTTTGGGTCGTCGTGTTTTCATTGTCATTTGTTTCTAGGTATTTTTTGATTTCCTCTTTGATTCCTTCAGTGAGCACTTGGTTATTTAGCAGTGTATTGTTTAGCCTCCATGTGTTTGTATTTTTTACAGCATAGTGTTGTGGTCAGAAAAGATACTTGATACGATTTCAATTTACTTAAATTTACCAAGGCTTGATTTGTGACCAAGATATGATCTATCCTGCAGAATGTTCCATGAGCACTTGAGAAGAAAGTGTATTCTGTTGTTTTTGGATGGAATGTCCTATAAATATCAATTAAGTCCACCTTGTTTAATGTGTCATTTAAAGCTTGTGTTTCCTTATTTATTTTCATTTTGGATGGTCTTTCCATTGGTGAAAGTGGGGTGTTAAAGTCCCCTACTATGACTTTGTTACTTTCGATTTCCCCTTTTATGGCTGTTATCATTTGCCTTATGTATGTTGGGTGCATAAATATGTACAATTGTTATATCTTCTTCTTGGATTGATCCCTTGATCATTATGTAGTGTCCTTCTTTGTCTCTTGTAATAGTCTTTATTTATTTTATTTTATTTTTTTTTGCAGTATGCAGGCCTCTCACTGTTGTGGCCTCTCCCGTTGCGGAGCATAGGCTTCGGACGTGCAGGCTCAGCAGCCATGGCTCACGGGCCCAGCCGCTCTGCGGCATGTGGGATGTTCCTGGACCGGGGCATGAACCCGTGTCCCCTGCATCGGCAGGCGGACTCTCAACTGCTGCACCACCAGGGAGGCCCTATTTTAAAGTCTATATTGTCTGATATGAGAATTGCTAGTCCAGCTTTCTTTTGTTTTCCACTTGCATGGAATATCTTTTTCCATCCCCTCACTTTCAATCTGTATGTGTCCCTAGGTCTGAGGTGGGCCTCTTGTAGACAGCATATATACGGGTCTTGTTTTTGTATCCATTCAGCCAGTCTATGTCTTTTGGTTGGAGCATTTAATCCATTTACATTTAAGGTAGTTATCGATATGTATATTCCTATTACCATTTTTTAAATTGTTTTGGGTTTGTTTTTGTAGGTCTTTTCCTTCTCTTGTGTTTCCTGCCTAGAGAAGTTCCTTTAGCATTTGTTATAAAGCTGGTTTGGTGGTGCCGAATTCTCTTAGCTTTTGCTTTTCTGTAAAGGTTTTAATTTCTCTGTCGAATCTGAATGAGATCCTTGCTGGGTAATCTTGGTTGTAGGTTTTCCCCTTTCATCACTTTAAATATGTTGTGCCACTCCCTTCTGGCTTGCAGAGTTTCTGCTGAAAGATCAGCTGTTAACCTTATGGGGATTCCCTTGTATGTTATTTGTTGTTTTTCCCTTGCTGCTTTTATTATCTTTTCTTTGTATTTAATTTTTGATAGTTTGATTAATATGTGTCTTGGTGTGTTTCTCCTTGGATTTATCCTGTATGGGACTCTCTGCACTTCCTGGACTTGACTGACTATTTCCTTTCCCAAATTAGGGAAGTTTTCAACTATAATCTCTTCAAATATTTTCTCAGTCCCTTTCTTTATCTCTTCTTCTTCTGGGACCCCTATAATTCGAATGTTGGTGCGTTTAATGTTGTCCCAGAGGTCTCTGAGACTGTCCTCAATTCTTTTCATTCTTTTTTCTTTATTCTACTCTGTGGTAGTTATTTCTACTATTTTATCTTTCAGGTCACTTATCTGTTCTTCTGCCTCAGTTATTCTGGTATTGATTCCTTCTAGAGAATTTTTAATTTCCTTTATTGTGTTGTTCATCATTGTTTGTTTGCTCTTTAGTTCTTCTAGGTCCTTGTTAAACATTTCTTTTATTTTCTCCATTCTATTCCCAAGATTTTGGATCATCTTTACTATCATTACTCTGCATTCTTTTTCAGGTAGACTGCCTATTTCCTCTTCATTTGTTTTCATCTGGTGGGTTTTTTTACCTTTCTCCTTCATCTGCTGTGTATTTCTCTGTCTTCTCATTTTGCTTAACCTACTGTGTTTGGGGTCTCCTCTTTGCAGGCTGCATGTTCATAGTTTCCATTGTTTTTGGTGTCTGACACCAGTGGCTAAGGTTGATTCAGTGGGTTGTGTATGCTTCCTGGTGGATGGGACTGGTACCTGTGTTCTGGTGGATGAGGCTGGATCTTGTCTTTCTGGTGGGCAGGACCACATCCGGTGGTGTGTTTTGGGGTGTCTGTGACCTTATTATGATTTTAGGCAGCCTCTCTCTTAATGGGTGGGTTTGTGTTCCTGTCTTGCTAGTTGTTTGGCATAGGGTATCCAGCACTGTAGCTTGCTGGTCATTGCGTGGAGCTGGGTCTTAGTGTTGAGATGAAGATCTCTGGGAGAGCTTTCACCATTTGATATTACATGGAGCTGGGAGATCTCTGGTGGACCAATGTCCTGAACTTGGCTCTCCCATATCAGAGGCACAGGCCTGACACCTGGCCAGAGCACCAAGACCCTGTCAGCCACATGGCATTAATTGCAGAGAGGTTGACTCCACCTGAAGATATGAAGAGTAAATTCCCTTGAGACAGATGGGCTTTGGAGGGCTCTGGAGGGGGGAGCAGCAGTTCTTCTGTCAAAGTTTCATGACTGTAAGTGCAGAGTCAGGGAACTGTGAGTGAGCTGGTCTTGCTCCAGAGGCTGCTGGCTCACCAGGGTGGTGTGAGACACCAGTCGGCCTGCAGCTTCAATGGCTCCTGTGGCTCCTGCAGGATCCTTACCGGGCCAAGTGCTTAGTTAGCCCTGTGCCAAAGGACACCATGTTCTCCTGGAAGATATTCTTATCATGAAAGGTGAGGCCCCATCAGAGCAGGAGGAGCTGCAGACCAGGCTTCAGTAGGAAATCGCTGCGCAGGAACCGAGGGGACCAGCATGCCCTCAGGCCCGTCTGCAACCTCAGGTTGGGGAGCAGTACACATGAAAGCTGGAGCAGTCCATCTAGCCTGAAATTCCTGCTTGGGTGCAGCCTTTCAGCAGCAGCCTACTCTTCCTTTTCAATCTCTTCTTGCCCTTGCATTTTTACTTGTTATCAGTTCAGCAGACATGTGCTGGGCAGTAGGGTAAGAGTATGGGTTTTAGTCATAACTCATTCATTTTTTTAAAAAAAATTATTTTATTTTTGGCTGCATTGGGTCTTCGTTGCTGCGTGTGGGCTTTCTCTAGTTGCGGCGAATGGGGGCTACTCTTCGTTGCGGTGCGCGGGCTTCTCATTGTGGCAGCTTCTCTTGTTGTGGAGTATGGGCTCTAGGCGCGCTGGCTTCAGTAGTTGTGGCACATGGTCTCAGTAGTTGTGGTGCATGGGCTTAGTTGCTCCACGACATGTGGGATCTTCCTGGACCAGGGATTGAACCCTTGTCCCCTGCATTGGCAGATGGATTCTTAACCACTGTGCCACCAGGGAAGTCTGAATGAAGTAATGCAACTCAAACTAATTTTTAAGCAAAAGGAGGATCTGTTGACACATAAGTGGGGGAAGATGGGATGTATCTAACTTTAAGGTTGACTGGATCTAAATACTAAAATGATGTCATTTCTCTCTCTCTCTCTACTTGCTTCTGTCTTTTTTTCTATCTCTTTCTCTCTCTCTCCCCTCCCCCTGCTTCAATTTCTTTAAACCTCAGGAAAGACTCTGATTGGCCCAGCTTGGGTCATGTGTGTACCCCTTGGGCACTCACTGAGGTCAGAGATAGTGCTACGATTGGTTAGGCCTGAATCACATGACGACCCATGGACAGAAGGATCCTGTCCTGTGCTGGTGCCACACCAATATCTTAGAGTTGACACAGGGAAAGAGCAGGTCTGTAGAGGACTCTCCCAGTGGGAAGGGGTGTGAGTGTTGCTGAAAGAGATGGGGAAGGAACACTGCACAGATGTTCAGTACATTTCCTGGCCAGGAGGAGCATAACACAAAGAGGAGACTGAACAACTAACCCATACGTGGTTAGATCTAGAACTACATCCCATTGATGCAGGAGTTCAGTGCAGCAGGGCTTCCAGAGAGCCAGTTGGGATATGTGTGTCTTCCTTAAATCCAGCCTCTCTGTCACCCAAGATGTACCTTTATTTGGTCTGGTGAACCTTCAACTGGGACTGGAAGAAATGGGGAAGGGGCACATTCTGAGAGGAGAAACTGTGTGGACCCAGGGAGTGCTCACCAATCAGCAAGCAGACCAGAGTGGGCAGAGGAAGAGACTGGGTAAGGAGTTGGGAGATCCTTTGGAGAGACGGACCTGATCCCAAGGTTTGTGACCCAAACTCAGCCATGGGAAGCAAGTCCAAGGTAAAAGACTTCGAATGTATTTTGTTTCACTTTACATCAGTTTTATACAACATTTTACTCATCTTGGTAAATCCCAAACACTTTTTGATTTCCCATCATACAAGCAAATAGCATAATTCTTTGGCAGTTATTCAGGGTCTTTCCAAGTGGACAATCACTTCTGTTTTTTTATGACTGGGTTTGAATCAGTGTGACTTGGTTGCTTTTCAAAGTTGGTTGTTGAAAACTGATGGTTTCTCCTTTTGTTACACGTTATAGCCTCCTCGTTGGATTTCTACTATGTAACACCCTGACATTGTATATATACACTCTCACTTCTGCATCTTGTGCCTTCCTCTGATTTATCCAATTGGCCAACTCCTACTCATCCTTCAAAATATAGATCAAGGGGCTTCCCTGGTGGTGCAGTGGTTGGGAGTCCGCCTGCCGATGCAGCGGACACGGGTTCGTGCCCCGGTCCGGGAAGATCCCACATGCCGTGGAGCGGCTGGGCCCGTGGGCCATGGCTGCTGAGCCTGCATGTCTGGAGCCTGTGCTCTGCAACGGGAGAGGCCACAACAGTGAGAGTCCCGCGTACTGCAAAAAAACCCAAAAAAACAAATATATATATATATATATATATATATATATATATATATATATATATATATATATATATCAAGTTTCCTTGAGGAGGGAGGCTATACATAACTTATCTCTCACCTGGCAATTGGCACAGGTATAAATGAACTCACGCATGAGTGAGAGGATTCATATCTATCCAGTCTAAGGATGGCACAAAAGTTTTGTGTCACTTACGAGCACATTTGAATGCAAGTATCAGACAAATGCAATGAGTGGTGGATTAAACGAATAGATATTTTTCTCACATATCAAGACGTTTGAAAACTTTCAGCTGTGGCACTGGTTCAGGGGCTCAAAGAAGCTATTAAGGATGTAGTCTCAAGATCAGCAGTGCACACAAGGTAAGAACAAGGGAGGAAGAAGACAGGCACCAGCTATGCAAGAGCCTTCTGTGTGCATCTCATTAGCCGCTCCTGGCTGCAAGGGAAATTGAGTTTCTGACCTGGGACTGGGGTATGTCAGTGCCTGGGCAATATCTTGGTTCTATTAGTGAGGAAGAATGAGGGAATGGATACTAGCTAGGCAACCAGGGGCACCCACCCAATGTGTCATCTCATGTTCCAAGGTTAATAGATTCAAGGTGAGGCTCTGTGTTCAGTTTTGTGAAGGCCGTCCAAGCCCAGAGCCAAAGGCGCTTCAGTTGATTATTAATGTTTGCCATGAGTGGGGCATATAGCATCCTTGGTGTGTATTTGTCATGTTTGGTCCAGCCCATAGATTGATGTGTGCGCTGGACCATCTGTTCCCTCCCCCCCACCCTTCCCCCACCTGCTCTGTGTGCTGAGAGGCAGACTCTGATGGACTGGACCAACAGATCCCCTTACACTCTGACTTCTGGTTGGGTTTGGCCATTGGGAGGAAGTGGCAGGAGGGCAGAGGATAGGAGGAGAATGATGTCAGGGTATTTGTTCCCCAGATTCTCCCCCTGCCGGGTCACCATGGTTTATTGAAGGCATGTATCCTTTACAGGTTCCAGTAACTGCTCCATCCCTTACCCCTTCAGGCCAAGATCTCTACATCCTCCCTTGTTGGCTTCCCCAAGCCCTGCCCACACCGTGTGGACATCCATTTAATGCACTTCCCTTAAATTTCCCAGTTTAAGTGTTCTGTCTCTTTTTCTCAAGGATCCAGACTGAGGCAGTCTGTAATGCTTTGGGGGCTGGTTCTGGGAGAGGGTATGCGAGTTACTGATGGAGACCTTTGTCATCTCCCTTCCTCAAAGTCCAGGGCAAAGCGCCTCCTACACTCTACAGGATACCCGACTTGCAACATGTCATGGGATGTACTTGGATGTCTTTTTTACTCATTCTTATTGATCAAGCGCCCAGGGGTAACTATGGTGCCTCTACTGTGGTTTGTAAGTACATCCAGCTGTTAGGCGCTCCAGATGGGAGCTTTCAGGAGTCAGTAGGAGGGAACTGACGTCTCTCCCGGTTCTCTCCAGCTTGTATCGTGGCAGGCCAGTGAGAGCTGTCATTTCCGCATGCTGTTGGCTAGAAGTAGCTGTGCACCAGGTGGTCTGGAAGGACAAGGGCACCCGCACCTGGGGTACCATGTGATCTCCGTCCTGTTGCTGCCTCTGCCTTCCTGCTCCCCAAGGCCTTGGAGTCTACACTCTGAAAACAGGCTCTGTGGTGTATCACATCTCGCCCTCAGCCCTCAGTGTGCTGGAAGAGGCTGGCGAGGAGCCCTTCAAAGCCTTCAGAGCAGAGTTTCTTAAACTTGAATGAACCGTTGAGTCACCTGGGGATGGTGTGAAATTGCAGATTATGATTCAGCAGGTCTGGGGTAGGGGCTGGAGATTCTGCATTTCTAACAAGCACCCTGGTGATGCTGCCACTTCTGGTCCAGGGAACACACTTGAGTAGCAAGGACTTAGAGATGGACATCCAGTATAGTAGCCACCAGCTATATGGGGCTGTTTACACTTACTGTCTTTGCTTTGTTTTTTATCTCATAATCTCATCAAACCATCCGAATGCTGAGTTTCTAGCAACAGAAACCCAATTCAAAAGGTTTTTAGCTTAAGTCAAAAAGAGAAATCTGTTGGTCTTTATGAAACTGGAAAGATAGGGAGCTGGCCTCAGGAATGGCAGGGTCCAGGGACTCAAATGATGTCACCACTGTCATCACCACCACCATCATCACTGCCACCATCATCTTTCTTCTTCCGTTGCTCCTCTGCCTGTTTTCTTGAGTTTTCGGCCTCATTCTTGCTACCTGCAGACTGGCTTCCTCTCTCGGGCAGGAGGTTTGGATGCTGGTGGCTCCAGGCTAAGATTGTCATCTCAATGGAAAAAGGGAGCTCTCTCCCAGCATCTGAGTGCGCCTGCATCACACTGCACCCAGCTCGGTGAACAGGGGGCTGGAGCGCCAGGCTTGTCCTGTGGGAGGGGAGCGGGTCACCGTGATGGGCAGCCCCTCAGAATCAGATGAACAGAAGGGGAGACAAGTGAACCCTAAAGGAAGAGATGTAGTGCAAAGAGGTACGGGGCAGACAAAACCAGCAGGTGTTCACGCCACTCCACGGCTCTCTTCCACCTCACCTGTCCGTGTATTCCCCTTAAGAACCCGTCTCCTAGTTTCTGCCACCCTTTGATCATTCCCAGGGGGGGAGATGTAGCTTGTCATATTTTGCTGGGTGCTTAAAAGAGCACAGCTGTTTTCCCTGTGTATTTTCATTGCAACCAATTAGCAAAGCTTTCTCTTTGGTGCAGAAATTAAAAATAAAAAGACAAAAGTTCTGGCAAGGTTTTCCCTTTGGTTTCTTCAGGCATTTAATAGCATCTCCTGCTGCCTTGCTGGAAGAATTTACTTAAATTGCTTGAGAGTGGCAAGCGGAACGGCAAGGGTGGTAACTAGCAGGAGGGGAAGGCAGCTGCCTGCCAGGGAGAAGCTGGAGGGGGCTGGGATGGGCTGACGTTCATTGATGGTCTGGAAGGACAGGACAGCATGAGGAGATGAGGTCTGCGGATGGTCCACGGCTCGGCGCGCAGACAGGAAAGGCAGCGTAGGCAGGAAGCGGGAGATGAGCCAGCTACAGCCACTTGGCACTTTTGTTTTTGTAATAAGAAAAGCGCAGGTTGGATTTTTGGGTTTTTTTGCAGCGGGGGAGGTGGATGGGGAGAGTTTGGAGGCTGAGGGGTGGATAAACTGCCCAACAGTCTGTAAGTCCCTGTGAAAATGAAACATCTAGACCAGAGATTCCCAATGTTGGGACCCCGAGCTGGCAGTACCAGCCTCACCTGGGAGCAGTGGACGTTCTCTGGTCCACCCAGACCTACTCAGTTAGAAACTCTAACCAGCCTTCCAGGTGATTCTGCTACCTGCTCAAGCTCGAAAGGCACTGGTCTAAACGAGGGTCGCCTTGAACAACGAGGGGCTTTTTAAACCTCACCGGGTCAGAGACACAGAAGCCGGCCTTCTCGGAGAAGTGGCAGTGTCCCAGTCACCAGCAACCCGGGACAGAAGCGACTTGCCTGAGGTCCCCCGAGAGCAAGCGGGGGCCTGCAGGCAGGTCTCATTCCCACGCCTGTGCTCTTCTCTGCAGCATTTTATGAGTCTGTGTGAAGACCCCGGAGGAGCGTGGGCCTATCACTCACTTCTTTTCTATGTCACAGAGATGTGATGAAGGTTCCCACGTCGACACTTACCCCGTTTTTACAGTCCCACCGGCGCTGTCAGGCCTCACCAGGACGGAAGATGGGAAGTGTGGTCATAACGGATTTGAAACAGATGCGTGAGTTGGAAGCCTCAGGCTGTGCCCCGGGAGCCAGACAGCAATGAAGAGCCAGGAGCAGAGGAAAAGGTTATAAAAATGTGTGGTCTTCGCTTTATTGAGTCACAACAAATGAGCAACAAGTTAGAAAAATTGTTTTTTTTTTCCAAACTCCCTAACCTTTGATTTGTGCAGTGTACTCAAATGAGGGGCAGTGTGGGCAGGGGAAGGGACTGCAAAAACAGCTCATACTGCTACGTTACACCAGATACGTCTCCTGGTGTTTCTTCTTGAGAAGTTAGGACTAACTGAGGGAAAAAAAAGTGCACTCAGGAAACTAAAATTGGCCCAAAACAAACACACAAACAAACAAAAAAAGCAATTCGTGGTGAAGCTTCAAGCTGAACTCTTGTCCAATACCACACTGAGAAGAGGCAGCTAGGAACGGAGACGAAAACCAAAGCTGTTCATCTTTGTACCATCTAGACACGAAGATCTCTTTCTCTTTTAATTTCACAAAAGTAATGATGATGCTAGTGCATCCGGGAGAGCCCTTTCTGCTGGTCACTAAAAAGGGGCTCAGAGGGTAGCTGTCCGCCACCCAGTTCTCCGGGTGCTGGCGTGGCCCAAGGTCTGAGCCCAGGCCATCAAAAAAACCAGACCGGCCTGGTGGCAGTTCAGAAGGCCTTGTGTGTGGTTAAACAGGGACCCCCAGAGGAGGCTGGGGAAGAAATAGAAATGGATTTGATTTGGAAGATCTGTCATCTGTAAAACCCTCTCCAAGTTAAGACAGATGCCTGAATCCCAGCCCTTTCCCCTGAAGAAATCTCCCAAATTTCAAACTACCTTGAAAAATGAACTCTCCCTACCTAAAATCCAGCAGATATAATGGCACTAATGCTAACATCCCCCCTCCCCCAAATTAATAAAATAAAAAAAAAAAGAAAGGAAAAAAGAGAAAAGCACGTGTGATCAGCCCTCCCTCCTGGAAAAATACCTTACAATGGTAGTGCTGGAAAAGGAAGTTGCCCTTGGTTAAAAAGGTAACAAAATTTTCCCACATTGTACAAATCGGTTCCAGTATAGCAAGAGGCGGGGGCCTGGGCACAGGAACCAACTATTTACAAGGACCCATGGAAAACGCAGTGGTAGGACTTTGGCACTATGAACAATTCCCACCAGGCCTCAGGGAGGTGTGTACGAGTGAAGGCGTTGCACTTGGAGTCTCTGGCCAGGGTGGCCCACAGCCAGGGACAGAAGTTCTCTTCTCTCTTTGAAGACAGAGTGTCCCCTTCATCAGCACAGCAGTTCTGGTGGACTTCCCTAGAAGGACAACACAAAACCAGAGATGTCAGGGAGGTGACCATCATTCCTTGGGTGCAAGGCATTGGGGGTGGCCTCTCCTTGGCTCTCCTGTGGAGACACTTCCAAAGCCATCCTGGGGCCTGGAGGAGAGACAAACACCCTGTCTTAAAGAAACAAGTGTGTTTCCTGACCACAGTCTAACATTATGGGAAGTGCCTTCAGAATAAGGCCTTTGAAAACAGGATGACTTTCTGGGCAAGTGAAGGAGGTGATTCATTTCATCATTACAAGACCCTTTTCTTATTCCTGGAGAGGCAGCCAGTCACAATGGTTCCTAAAAGGCCCCAGAATCAGACACACCTGGATTTGGGTCGGGAGTTCTCTCTGTACTGGCGATGGGGCCATACACACGTCAAAATCTCTCTAGGGCTTAGTTTTTGCTTCTGTAAAACAGGGATGATAGCAGCATCCACAAAGTAGTTGTGATAAGAAGTTGATATATGCACCAGCATATAAAATAGTGCCAGGCGGGTGGTAAATATTACACGTGCTTTTGTTGTATTTGTTAGATGGAACCCTTTCCAAATAGGATATAAAATAATCATAATAAGATGAGAAATTTTAAGTGTATTTTTTAATTTAATGTTTCTATCAACCCTCAGGTGTAGATAAAATTGTTATTCCCATTTTACAGGTGAGGAAACTGAGCACAGAGAAGCTAAAAACCTTGCCCAAGATCACACAGCTAGAAAATGGCAGAGCCAAAATTCCAACCCAGGCAATTTCCAGAGCCTGTGCCCTTAAACAGTGTTTACTGAGTCAGTATGGAGACGTGTTTAATTCTTATGTACTTTGAAGTAATGAAAATAGTCCAAGGACCTTCTTATGGGTTAAATTGTGCCCTCGCAACCCCCAAAGATATGTTGAAGTCCTACCCCTTAGTACCTCAGAACGTAACCATATTTGGGAATTCCTTCACAGAGGCGATCAATGTTAAAATGAGGTCATTAGGGTGGGACCTAATCCCATAGGGCTGGTGTCCTTATAAAAAGGGGAAATTTGGACACGGAGACAGACACAGGGAGAACATCATGGGGAGACGGAGGCAGAAATTGGGGTGTTGCATCTATAAGGCAAGGATTGCCAGCAACCCGCCAGAAGCTAGCAGAGAAGCAAGGAACACACGTTCCCACGCAGCCCTCAGAAGGAAGCAACCCTGCCAGCACCAGACTTCCAGTCTCCAGACTGGAAGTGGGAGAATAAATTCCTGTCGGTTAAGCCACCCCGTTTGTGGTACTTGATGGCAGCCTCAGGAAACTAAGGCCGACCTCCATTTCCTCTGTGGGTTCCTGGGATCCAAGGATCCTGAGCTCGAATCCAAGGGGAGGGCTCCGGGCTGTAAAGGACGTAGTCAGGATTCCATGACAGGCTGGAAGGTGGTCAAATCTGTAGCTTCCTGAAGACACTGGCTTTTTCTTTGCCTCCCTCCTGGTAAGGCTGCGTTACTGCTCAGTCACTTCTCTAAGTAGCCGAGAAGGCCCTGAGAAGTTCTGGTCTTTTTCTTGTGCAGAGGACCAAGAACAAGAATACCAGACTTCTTAGCTGAAGGCAGCAGCAGATTATCTATATTGTTCGTCATTCTTAACGTCTGGGTGTCAAATGTACCCACATTCCCTAAATGCTCCCGACAATAAGACTGAATATTGGAGTTAAGGAAACAGCTTGCAAAAGAAACGTCTGTGGATGAAACCAGATTCCAGGGTGTCCTTGGGATCTGGTACCATCCAAAAGTGATCCAGCAAATGTCACCGGATCGTAAGAGCTACAGGGATCCTTATAGGTGATGCTGCCAACATCACTCATTTCACGAGGAAAGAAAAAAGGAAGCTCGGGGGAGGAAAAGCGATTGCCCCGGGTCACATGACTGCTCAGCGGCAGAGTCAAAAGCAATAACGATCATGGTTGTGACAACAGTGAGAGCAGCTTAAATATATCTCATGCTTATTATGTGCCAGGCCCAAGGCGAAGTGCAGATGTGGCTCATCTCATTTGGTAACCTGGTAACTCGGGAGGTAGGCCCATCTGCAGTGAAGAGATGGGGGTTTAGCGAGATTAAATGGTGTCAGGCAAGTAGTAAGTGGTGGAACCTGGTTTCTACTGCGGTCAATCCAACTTTCACTGCTTCTCGCCACACCTGACCCTCCTTGCCCTACGTTCACAGCTGCTCGCTGCAGGGAGTCACGTGGCACAGGAGCGCGCAGGTCTGCTTCAAAGACAGGCTGGCGGTCCCGGGCAGCTGAAGAGGACTACGTGCCTTACCACTGATCCCATGCAGAGCCACACGCACCCAGGATGTGCACATGGACCACAGCCGGCCTCCCGCTGTGCTCTCTGAACAGGATTTCCCGCAGCAAACTGGGTCTTTCACCGTCTTCGGAAAGGAGGCTGCCTGTGGGTGGATGTCCATGCGAACAGTTCTTAAGACTCCAGGAAAACAAGGCCAAAGGTGGGTAAAGAGCGATTTTTCCTTCTCCCAACCAGGCTGAGGAACGTCAGTTCAGCACAGGACTGTGGTCTCCGCCGTGGAGCAGGGAGGAAACAGCCATGGAGTCAGAGAAAGCTGGATCCAGGGTCAGCCACTTCGGAGCTGTGTGCCGAGGCCAGTTACCTAACCTCCCTGAGCCTCACTTCCACAATTCATCACCAGCCGGCTGCTGGGAGGGCAACAGGCAAGGTGTGCAAAGCATACATGTGCTCTAGAAATATTGCTTCCTTTTTTCCTTGAGGAAAGCCAGGTGCAAAATTACAGCCTTAGGGGTAAGTCAGCTCACCTGTGTGTGTGAGAATTTACACATTTCCTCTCTCTCCTCTCTCTCATGTACAGAAAACTGAACCCTGTCTCTTTAAGTGATTGGCAAAAATTTGCTTTTTATTTTTATTTATTGATTTCTTTTGTTTTCTGAATTTGAAGATGACTAGTTAATGAGATCAGTCAGGCTGCTTGAATTATCTTGCCTATTAATATTACACTCTTATAACGCATATCAAGTATAAATTATTAGAAGAAAAAGAAGTTGATTTTATCACGGTGATTTTTCTATAACAAATAATTTTTAAACAATCCGATTATTGATGAATTATAAAATATCTTAGCAACTATGCTGTCAGTTTATTTGAAAGTAATAAAAATATGTAAAAATTTGCTTTTTAGATAAACCTCAATATTAAGGTGGTTCTCCATCTGACAGTTTTTTAAAAATTGAAGTATAGTCGATTTACAGTATTGTGTTTCAGGTGTACAGCAAAGTGATTCAGTTATATATATATATATATATATAAATATTTTTTCAGATTATTTTCCATTATAGGTTATTACAAGATATTCAGTATAGTTCCCTGTGCTGTATAGTAAATCCTTCCTGCTTTTCTATTTCCTATTTAGTAGTGTGTATCTGTTAATCCCATACTCCTAATTTATCCCTCTGCCCTCTCTTTCCCCTTTGGTAACCATAAGTTAGTTTTCTCTGTCTGTGAGTCTGTTTCTGTTTTGTATATAGATTCATTTGTATCATTTTTAAGATTCCACATATAAGTGATATCATGTAATATTTGTCTTTCTCTGATTCATTAAGTATAATATTCTCTAGGTCCATCCGTGTTGTTGCAAATGGCAATATTTCATTCTTTTTTATGGCTGAGTAGCATTCTATTACATATATATATATATATATATATATATATGTGTTACATTTTCTTAAGCCAATAGTCTGTTGATGGGCACTTGGGTTGTTACCATGTCTTGGCTATTGTAAATAGCGCTGCTATGAACATTGGGGTGCATGTATCTTTTAGAATTTAGAGTATTCATCTTTTCCAGAGTGGGATTGCTGGAGCGTATAGTAGCTCTATTTTTAGATTTTTAAGGAATGTCTGTACTGTTTTCCATAGTATTTACATACAAATTTATATTGCCACCAACAGTGTAGGAGGGTTCCTTTTTCTCCACACCCGCTCCAGCATTTATTATTTGTAGACTTTTTGACGATGGCCATTCTGACAGGTGTGAGGTGATACCTCATTGTGCTTCTGATTTGCATTTTTCTAATAATTAGCGATGTTGAGCATCTTTTCATGTGCCTGTTGGCCATCTGCATGTCTTCTCTGGAGAAATGTCTATTTAGGTCTTCTGCCCATTTTTTTATTGGGTTGTTTGTTTTCTTGATACTGAGTTGTATGAGCTGTTTGTATGTTTTGGATATTAACTCCTTGTTGGTTGCATCATTTGCAAATATTTTTTCCCACTCAGGTTGTCTTTTGTTGATGGTTTCCTTTGCTGTGCAAGAGCTTTTAAGTTTGATTAAGTCCCATTTATTTATTTTTGCTTTTATTTCTATTGCCTTGGGAGACTGATCTAAGAAAATATTGCTACGATTTTTGTCCAAGAATGTTTTGCCTATATTCTCTTTTAGGAGTTTTATGGTGTCATGTCTTACATTTAGATCTTTAAACCATTTTGAGTTTATTTTTGTGTATGGTGAGAACGTGTGTTCTAACTTCATTGATTTACATGAGGCTGTCCAGCTTTCCCAGCACCACTTGCTGAAGAGACTCTTTTTTCTCCATTGCATATTCTTGCGTCCTTTGTTGAAGATTAATTGACCATAGGTGTGTGGGTTTATTTCTGTGCTCTTCTGTGCCACTGATCTATATGTCTGTTTCTGTGCCAATACCATCATGTTTTGATTACTATAGCTTTGTAGATGGTCTTATCTGGGAGGGTTATGCCTCCAGCTTTGTTTTTGTCCCCTCAGGATTGCTTTGGCAATTCTGGGTCTTTTGTGGTTCCGTGTAAATTTTAGGATTATTTGTTCTAGTTCTGTGAAAAACGTCATGAGTATTTTGATAGGGATTGCATTAAATCTGTGGATTGCTTTGGGTAGTGTGGCCATTTTAACAATATTCTTCCAATCTAGGAGCATGGGATATCTTTCCATTTCTTTGAATCATCTTCAATTTCTTTCATGACAATGTGTTTTTCCCTGTCTTATGGGGATGAACATGTATAATCCTCCAGCCATATGCATTAATAATGAAAAATAAATGCCGAACAAGGCCATTAAAAAAACAAAACAAAAAACCCCACAGAAAACATATTGCAAAGCCAAAGGGTGACCTGGAGAGGGGGAGACAAAGCCACTTCTTTTTGGCTTTTTCAGTGATTCCAGATGTCTGTGGATGGCTCTGGGCCCCAGTAGCACCCTTGGAACTGCTGGACTTCAATTCTCCTCTGACCTCTCCCAGGCTACGTAGCGGTGGGCAGGACTTGGGCTGTGGGAGCTGGTGGCACTCTCAAAGTGAGGCTGGGAAGATGCAGGACACCAAGGGCACACAGCCTGGCCCCATTGCCTTCCCCTTGGGCAGCAGGTCCCAGCTGCAGGTCGCTTCTACAGAAGACCCTGCTCCCAGACACCCTCAGTTCACCTTTTTAAACGTATGTCCACAGAGTTCACTGCTGACCCCCGCCCTGCACTGAGTCTGGCTTACTGAGGAAACTCAAATGTTCATTAGTGAATGAAAAACAAGAAGAGAGCACAGTGCTGTTAGAGGCGGCTGGTTACACAAGACTGATGAAACAGTTCACATTTCAGGTGGTTTTTTTTGTTTGTTTTAAAGAGTATTACAGTGATTTTGACTGTGTGGCCTCTTGCTAAGCCCCTGGGCTTCTACCTGGAATCCTACCACTTGGTCAGGGACATTCCGCATGGTAGAGAACCAACTGCCCGATGGGTCACTTAATCCCAGAGCACTAGTTCTTAGCTTTGGGGGAAACTGCAAAGTCACTGGGCCCCTTTTCTTATGGCCACTGTTCGAACGTTTCCACCAAGTGGATGTCCTGCCTCTCCCTGAACACTGTCCAGGACAGCTCCCACAGCTGTCCCTTTCTATCTTGGTGACACCTTGGAATGTTAAAAAGTACTACCTAATTCTTCAGCAAAATCTGTTTCCCTATTACTTTACCTTTGGGGAAGCATGAAACAATTAGAATTCTTTTCCCATGTGCTAGCTTTCTGTTCCTATTTCTCTTTCCTTTTCCCTGTAGGGATTTCCCTTAGGCCCTGTGGACTTGAGAGAGAATAACACCGCAGTCCATGAGATAGAAAAGCAAGCACTGTGATTGTAATTTATTCAGTCTTATCTCAGTCATATTTCTGAGTCCAACTTTCTTTTATTGGGAAGGGGCATGGTCTAATTTGAATTAGAACTGAGAAAGGAAAGCATGGTGACACGGAGAAAGAATAGGTAATTTCTCAGCGGATGAGGAGAACTTCACACTATCCTACATCATGTCAACTCTGCACATCCGGCACTTCCTTGAAGTGTGAACTCAGACAAGTCATAGCCACGATAGTCACCTTTTAGGTTCCCTGATGCACCAAGTTCCCTCCTGTCTCAGGGTCTTTGGGGATGTGGTTTCTTCTGCCTGGACTGTTTCTCTGCCCAGCCAACTCCTACTTAGCCTTTTGCATTTCAATTCATCCACTGCTTGTTTAGAGAAACCTTGCCCAACCCCCTAAATCAGGTCAAATTGCCCTAATCTATATTCTCACAGTTCCATGCGCCTTTCTTTCAAAAAATCTTGTCACCTGGCAAAATTTCTTTTTTTTAAAGAAGATTTTATTAATTAATTTATTTAATTAGGAAATTTAGGAGTTTATTAATTAATTAATTTTTGCTGTGTTGGGTCTTTGTTTCTGTGCGGGGGCTTTCTCTAGTTGTGGCAAGTGGGGGCCACTCTTCATCGCGGTGCGTGGGCCTGTCACTATCGCGGCCTCTCTTGTTGCAGAGCACAGGCTCCAGACGTGCAGGCTCAGTAGTTGTGGCTCACGGGCCTAGTTGCTCCGCGGCGTGTGGGATCTTCCCGGACCAGGGCTCGAACCCGTGTCCCCTGCATTGGCAGGCAGATTCTCAACAACTGCGCCACCAGGGAAGCCCAACATTTCCTTTTTGTTTGATGGAAGATTATTTGGTCAAAGACTATGGGCTCCATGAGGGCAGGGACAGGCTGGGCACTGCTGCCTTCCAGAGCCTGGCATATTGCAGGCTTTCCACAAATACTGATGGATGAATGAGCCAAGGCACTTACTATGAGCATCTCTGGACTAGCTGCTCCTACTCCTTGGGGCTAGCATCCTTCCTCTGAAAAATGAGGGGCTTCGATTTCATTACGTTCCTAAGTCACTACAAGCTGCCTAAAGCACAATGGAAATTCCTAGTGTGAGAAACTCCAGAATTAGGTAAAAGGAAGTCATAGCAGTTAACCCTCCATGAGGTACCAGGGCAGCGAGGCTAAGGTACAGTCCCTGAGAAGTATCACCCAGTAAATAGCTAGTGATCGATTCTCCAACAGACCTTTCCCTCAAGCTGCCCACACACAGGGAAAGCAGTTTGTCCCCAGTTCCTCTCCCCTGATGGCTGTCATCTGATGGGACTAGTGAGTGATAGAAAAAAAAAAAACGAGGAGAAGCAAAGGACTGAGGTACCATATCCTGGATAACTGGAAGCCAACTATCTTTGTTAATTCTCAGGTTGGTTCGATAAACTGCTGTTAAGCATCTGTTCTGAATCAGGCACTGAGGGATTCAGAGATTAATGGCCTATGATGCCTGCCTTTAAGGGTCTGACTGGGGAGACAGGGAAATAGTTAATTACGACATTTTCATTTATCCATCCATCCATTTACATATCTGTATTTGGACGGCTAATCTGAACAGATGATGGGGGTATACCTATCCTAGATCTTAAATTGTAGCCAGGATCCAATGTTGGCAGCCTTGAATATTTCAAGCAAGCTGAACTATGGAAAATATTTTTTTTCTGACATTTCACAGATTTCCCTCTTCCCCAAAGCCATCCCTAATTCTCAGGAGATGGAAACTGTCAGAAATCAGGAGGCAGCAAAGTAGTGAATAGTTGTGTATTAGTTCCCACTCCACATAGAATTAAGAAATGACCATGTCCTATTGGTCCAGCCTGGGCGGTGATGGCGGTGCCACTGTTGGCAAGGCGGTGTGCCACGGTGGTTGGGTCAGGCAGTGACCTGACAGATGAGAGGGGGCCTCCAGGCTCCACCAGCCGCTAGCTGAGGAACCTAGGGCAAGCATCTCTGAGCCTCCTTTTGGCCCTCTGTAAAATGGGGAACGAGCCGTACCTCTCTCAGAAGGTTGTCATGAAGTGTAAATGACTTAATAGATGTGCTGGGAAGAATGCTGAACACATGGCATATACAAATAAATGGAAATGCTTCGTGGTAGCAGAGCCGGGCAATTTCGTTTGGCCAACCATCAAGGCATATGTCTGACATTCTCTGGCTCAAGTATTCTGACTCATTTTTAGGAAAGGAGGAGTTTATTTTTTGGCCTCTTACCAGGACAGATCTCTCAGTGGATGGCTCGATAATTGTTTGGACCCAGAGACTGAATCAAGATGCCCCAGTTCAAGGCTTGGGAAGGATTCCTTATCTTTGTGTCTAATCTCACGGCCAGGGTGAGCCTGGACATTCAAATACTGTCCTGAGCCTTGCCAAGCTTCAGCCAGAGGAATTGGTCGGGGTGGGCACGCTTCGCTCCCACAGAGGAAATCCCATCCTAGAATCAGCGCCCGGCTGCTTACCCAAGTTTTTTCTCACTCTCTCTCTCTCTCATATGTGCATCACATAACACCTTTCATGAAATCAAAACCATGCATCATTCCCAGGATTATTATATGTGTGGCAACTGCACTCAACTGCAGGTTCCTAAATAAATATGTGTTTAAATAAAGACATCACTGAATATTTATGAATTTCAAGAGAACCATGTGTTTGGTTCATAAAAGCTGTGAAGTATTTGGAGAGGTTTTTTTCCCCTCGAGGTTGGAAGCTTCCTTGAAGGGGTGCCTCTGTCGGGACTTGGGAGAACTTTTGGCTGCCGCCACCGGCACAGAGACGGCGGCCCCTTTCTCAATTCAGTGGCACCTGAAAAGCATCAGGAGGCCCATTAGGGATATCGGATGTCACAGGTGTTGAGTGGATCTTAGCATGTTGTTTAGGAATGTCTTCTAGCACACACTTGTGGCGTTCGCCATAAATAAACATAAAAGAGCGGTTCCCGGGTGTTCCTGGTTTTTGGGGGGACTTGACTAGTTCCTGCATCTCTGAATTATTTGATGTTAATTCAAAAGTCAACTCTAAAAACCCTAGGTATCTGCCGCCACAGGAGCGGGTCAGGGGTGGGAGGTGCTATCAATCAGAAATGGGGAATTTCTGTCAGAAATAAAGAGGCAGAAACGGCAGTAGGAAGAACGAAGGCTCCGGAGTGAAACCGAGGTGCTGGCTGGGAGAATGTGGATAAGTTCCTTGGTTTCTGAGTCTCAGTTTCTGGTTTTATAAAAATATAGAGAAGCTTACCTCTCAGGGCCGCTAGGAGAATTGAATGAGACCATCTGTGGCCACAGCGCCCAGCTCAGCCTCTGAACTCAGGAGGCCTGGCATCTTCCCTCCCCCCCTCCCTCCCTCCCTCCCCAAAGCTTCTCTTTATGGTTTCAGCATTTCTTCCCCCTTCTCCTTCTCTTGGGCCTCAGGTGGGGGTCAAGCACAGTGGCAACCAACTCAGATGGGCGCCGTCAACTGTTGGTGTTGGTATAGTTTGGGAGAGAAAAGCTGGGGACAGGTGGCCTTGGGGGCCTCTGGGGGGCTGCCATCCCTAGATACCTCCCACTCAGCAATGTGCGTCCAGAGCTAACTCTGGACACAGGAACAATTAGCATCCTTATGTCCAAATTGAGCAAACACAACTGGTTCAGAATAACTTTTGCCTGCTGTGGAAAGCCATCAGGTTTTCTTTTGGTTTGCCTCTTCTCAACTTTCTGGCTATGCCAAACCTCTTTTGGTTCCTCAGCTGCACCATTCCTTTTCTTGTCTCTGGACCCTTGCTTGGCTCTTCCTTCCACTTGAAACACTCTTTTCCTTGTCTGTGCACTTGGCTAGCTCCTGAGTCAGCTGTCCCCTCCTCCAGGAAGCCTTCCCTGACTTCCAGCCTGGGTGCCCCTCCTGCGTGCATGTCTCCATCATGCCACGGAGCACCCTGGCGAATAAAGGAAGAGCAATTTCCCTTCTTGTTGGTCTGACTGAGCTCTAGGTGAAGGAGGACTCTATCTTCTTCATCCTGTCCTCTCTAGTGCCTAGCACATTCGCCCACATACAGTAGGCGCTCAGGACTTATTTGTTGAATTGAATTGAACCCAACTGTCTACTGTGTGGTAGGTGGAAAAAGCAATCACGTAGACTTATGTTTATGCATCAGAACAATCTGGGATGGAAGATGGGGCAAACTAGGAGCTTTCAGGCAGAATCTGATTGGACAAAAAAAAAAAAATTGCTCCTTCATTTCAATAAGGGGGATATGGGCTGGTTTGGTAGGGTCCTTTTTTAAAATTGAATTTGTTACAAATTGCTTCTGTTTTATGTTTTGGTTTTTTGGCCAGTGAGGCATGTGGGATCTCAGCTCGCCGACCAGGGATCGAACCCGTACCCCCTGCATTGGAAGGCAAAGTCTTAACCACTGGACTGCCAGGGTAGTCCCTGGTAGATTCTTATAAGAAGCAAGAAAATGGCTAGAGGGAGGTTGAAACCGTTGTAGCCGGGTGGAGGCGGGTGGTTGGTGCGATGCGTAATGCCCTTTAACCCCTCCTATCACTAGCTCACCTTCCTCACCCGCAACCCGTTACCACTTCCTCCTGCAAAGTTGGAGGAGAAAGACTTGATGGCATTCTGTGATTGGCTGCTCATTAAATTGCTCTTTTAATAGCTGATGGAACCGGCTAAAATAAGGTTTCTAGAGGACTTTATTTATTTGCCAGGTGCCTCGTTTTATTACTGAATAAATGAATTAATGAGGGACATGGCTGGCCAAAGTTGTCCGAGTTCATAAATAAAAAGGTATGGTAGTTTCCAGGGCTCCCTTGGGGACCTTATCAATCATTCTAGAGGTTTTTACCTTTCACTATGTTTAAAGATGACATGGTGGTGGCGCGGGGCTTCCATTGCCTTTTAAGTGACCTCTGGAGAAGCCAAGCCGGGCAGATTGTAAATTGTAAATCGTGCATCTCCCTCCTGGTTCTAAGCTGCCCTTGGAATACTTCGGCTTTGGCCAAGGTAGACCTTTCCCTCCTGTATCCCTCTCTCTGCCATCCCCCCCACCCCGCCCCCTTTTCTAAACATACCATCAAGAAAGCTGCCATGCTTCAGGCCCTGACTTGCACAGACCTCTGGTGAAGCATAAACACCAAGGGCTTGGGTGGCACGTCCCGTTTTGCGGATGACATGGCCATTAGTGACCATGGTAACCTCCCAGGCTTTTGTGGCTCCACAGACCTAATTTACACCAGTCTCCTCCAGATTTGAAGGGGCTCTGGGGACCCCATCAGCACAGCAACAAGCGGGGTTACTTAATGAGACATACGTGGGCGCACCTTCCTTTAGCCGCGGCGAGGTAAATACCAGGTACTTTCAAAACCTTTCAGGTTAAAGGAAACAATCCCAAATTTTTATTCAGTAAACGTAGACACTTATTCTTTAAAAAATCCAAAAAGAAAAGAAAAAGACATATCCTTTCATGTTTGTCTCTTACACCAGTGAACACAAAACAGGCCTTGTGTTGTGTTATCTTGTTACTAGACTTTAGAACGGATGGAGCCCCCAAAGGCCACAGGCAGTGATGCTGTCACCTATCAGCTCTACCTTGCAAATAAAAACATAAAATCTAGCAACACCTATTCTTCTTCCTTTGTCTTAAAAGAGCTTGAAAGAAGAACCCATGATCTGTGTCCATATCTCTGTACCCAACACCTGTATCGACTCTGCCAATAGAAAGAAAGAAACCCAGCCTCCTGCCCTGGCTCCCGGGGGGACAGGTGGCGTTACCTGTCTAGGCCTGGCTGGCCTCAGCAGGGACGCTGTCGGAGTCCGAGTCGGCCAGTTCCGCCGCACCTTCTGCTGCCGTCTGACTCCAGCTGTCCGACCTGTCTGAGACGGCGTCCTCCTCTCCGACCGTCACCTCCACCCAATCCACGATGCCTGATTCCTCATTCTCGTCGCTGCCCTGGCCGTCCCGACTGTTGCCCTCTGATCTGTCCGAGGTGGCCTCCGAGGGCTTTGCCAGCAAACCGTCTCTTGCTTGCTCGCCGCCTGCTTTCATCCTGGGGCCCAGCTTCTCCAAGTCCTCTTTGCAGAGCTTTTTGGGGTCCTTGTGATACTGCGGACCGCCCTCGCTCCCGTTCTTCGAGCTCTCGGCGATGACGGCTTTTGCTGCCCTCCTCGACGGGGCGTCGTAGCCATGATCATCCGCCACGTGCCGCTGCTGGTACCGCTCCAGCCACTTTAAGGTTCCAGTTTTTAGCAAGCATCTGTTCTCCTTGAACCAACGCACGATTTCAGTTCGGACCAGGCCGGTCTTTGCCGCCAGCTGGTCATACTCCTGGGGGGTTGGCCACTGGGTTCTTGCAAACGTGCTCCTCAGGAGATGAACCTGTTCTTGATTTTTTGTAATTGCTGGTGAAGGGCTGGGCAAAGAACCGGGCACCTGGGCGCTGGAGAACTGGTCGAGTCGAGACAGAGCACCATTGGGGGCCACCGAGTCTGGGCCTTTCTTGCTGGACCCCATGGAATCCAGGACGGCCTGTTCCATGCTGTCCCGAAGCTTCCGCCTCTCCAAGAACCAGGAGTCGATCTCTCTCCTGCTCAGCTTGGTCTCCACTCTTAGCCTGTCCAGTTCTGCTTGGGTCGGGAAAGAGCTTTTCAGAAAGCTGTCTTCCAGGATTTTCACCTGACCTTGGCTTTTCTCTTTGAACTTCTGCGGGGCAAAGTCTGGGTATGCGTGGTGAGTGCGGCCGTGTCGGGAAGCTGCGATGGCCAGCTGGTCTTTGGCAAGGGA
This sequence comes from Stenella coeruleoalba, assembly GCF_951394435.1. Classification (NCBI taxonomy): domain Eukaryota; kingdom Metazoa; phylum Chordata; class Mammalia; order Artiodactyla; family Delphinidae; genus Stenella; species Stenella coeruleoalba. Next base: position 15,628,517 of record NC_137163.1, read on the forward strand.
TTCGCTGGTGATGTGGACGATGCCCCTTTGACACCGATACCGGTGGTCGCTGAACCACTTCTTGATCTCGCTCCTGGCGAGGCCGGTCACCTCGATGAGCCGGTAGACCTCAGCATCGTCGGGGAACTGGCTCTGGAGGAAGCTCGCCTTGAGGTGTGCGATCTGCTCCTTCGTCTTCTTGCGGTCGCTGGCCGGGGTCAGCGAAGGGTTGGCCACCTTGGGCGGAGGCTCTGGCACTTGAGCGATGTGCGGGCGCTTGGGCTCGGGGGCAGCTTGGGGAGTCGCCAGAGGTCTCTTCTGGCCGTGGTTGGTCACTCCGGCCACGGTGAGCGTGATGGGGGAGCAAGAGACGGTCGTCGGCCCGCTGGTCACCTGAGTCAGCACGAGGCTGGTCTGGCCGAGGATCTGGCACGGAAGCGCTGTCTGGAGGATGGGCTGTGACATCTTGGTGGGGGCCAACTGGGCGGGCAGCACAGTGATCGTTGGGGGCACCGACTGGATGGTGCCATTAAACATCTTCTTCCGGGCCTCTTCCACCTCCTCCGGGGACCAGCTGATGCCATGCTTTAAGCGCTGGGTGGCAAACCAGATTCTGATGTGCTCTTCCGGGTGTTTGGAAGCAGCTGTGAGCCAGGACAGCTCAGCCTGCGTTGGGTAAGGGAACTTGTTGAAGGAGTTGATCATGGTGGCGTTGGTGTCCAGGGCAGAGTTGTATTTGGTAGTGTTCAGCGGCACGGGGACCTTGGGGACAAGGTTGATATTTGGTGGGAGCTGGACAGAAGGCATAACGTGTCCTAAGGTGTCCTGGAGGAGCTCCACGCCCCCGAGTCTTGAGAGGATCTCGGCCGCGTCTGTCACCAGGCGGGTGGTCCCTTCCACGTGGTTCTCGGGGGCGGCCTCCTCTGGCTTCTTGGGCACCTTCTTGGCATCGGCTTTCGGTTTCCCTGGCTTCATGATGGGGGTTTTACTCACCGAGATCCCGGGGTCACTGTCCGCGCTCCCGGGGCCGCTGGTGGTGAGGGACACGGTGTGGTTCGTGGCGTCGATGGACTGCTCCAGGACGGTCTGATTGTTGCGCTTGATGAGCTTCAGCTTGAAGTTGGTCTCCCCGGGGTGGAACTTGGAGTTGTGGTCAGACAAGGAGTCGTACTTTTTGGTTGTGAAGTTACATTCGGCACACACGTAGAGCGGGTTGAGAATCACGTTGGGGTGCTGCGTGTCAACGTGCTCCGTGAACTCGTTCAGGTTTTGCGTGGAGTAGGGGCAGTATTTGCATTCATAACCACCTTGGAGTTTTTTGGATTGATTTTCCCCTGTAGACTTCACCTCTATCACTTCATTTTCTTTGGAAGAGTTTTCAGGTTCTGCTGCCCAAGCGTCCTTGGCCATTTCGGGCTGTGGCGTGCCGATTCCTTTCTCTTTGGCCCTGTCTCCTTCCTCGGGCACGTCTTGTTCTACTACTTGTGATGTCCGAACCATGCACGGGGTTGTGGATTTTCGTTTGCTCGCCATGCTGTCTGTCTGTGTGCAATGGCTTATTGGGGGGACGGGGGCGGGTAGGGAAGGGGCAGTGAAAGTTTTGGAACTACTAAGATAAAAGGCTTTTGGCTTTATGCCCCGCTCCAATGGCTTTGGCTTCACTTGAACGCTGAAGTCTGGTGCTTGAGTTTCCAGAATGATTTCAGTGCAGAAGATTATAACTGTTCCAATGGCTAAACACAAGAGGCAGCATCATACCTGTGGGACAAGAACAAAGAGAGTGTCAGTGTTTCCTCACAGGGCAAAAGGAACTAGCATTTCTTTCTAAGTTGCTCCCATGACTCAGCCCAACTGGCACCCAAAGCAAATACCCAGGTGCGCACAGATGGTGTGAGAGTGGGTACTCCTAAACGTGAAAGATCACATTTTTCTTCTCTTCCATTCTCTGGGAAGGGCAGTGGGGACGGGCCCAGAGCAAGCAAATGAGGATGCAGGTCACTCATTCATGTTTAGAGACCAAGGGATACAGAAAAGCAACAAGGGCACTGAGATCTTATGAAGTGGTGGGTAGGGTGCTGGAGGGCACCTTGCAGTGAGTGTTGGCTGGGTTCGCAAGCCGCTTTTATGGACGGTACATCAGAAGCAAGATGCTTGCCTGGGGCTGGCGAGTGGAATTTATATAGGAGTTAGAAGATGGATATGAATGTTTCGTTTATTAACATAAAGGTAAAATCACTATAGAAAATCCAGAAAAGGCATCAAAGTATAAAAAAGAAAAACATCGCCCCAAATATCGTAGTTCCTTCATTTCACTTGAACATTTCCCATTTTCACAAACTTTGAGCAAAAGCATGATTAAGAAATGGCTGCATGACATTACATTGTAGGGATATACCATACATGATGTAATTAGCCATTGGACTTTTGTTGGACATTTATTCCTAATTTTTGGCTCTTCTGACAACATTGTAGTCAATACCCTTAGTCCTTATTTCTGAAGTGAAAGCACTGGGTCAAAGGAGGTCAACATTTTACATTCTCTTGACTCATATGGCCAAGTTTTTGCATCATTTGGCCTTTTCGCAGGCAGTGAATGAATGCCCGACTCACCACTTAGCTTACATGAAATATTACCATGAAAAAGCCTGGCCAATTAGATACGGGAAAACTGCTTTAATATGCTTTGGTGCTTCTCTTGATTGCTAATAAGGGTGAACAGTTTTCAAAGATTCACTTGCCATTTGTATTCTTTTGTGAATTGTGGATTTATGCCATTTTAAAAAAACATACTTTATTATTATTTTTTAAAATCAATTAATTAATTAATTAATTAATTATTTTGGCTGTGCCGGGTCTTAGTTGTGGCACGTGGGATCTTTAGTTGTGGCATGCGGACTTCTTAGTTGCAGCATGCATGCGGGATCTAGTTCCCTGACCAGGGATCGAACCCAGGGCCCCTGCATTGGGAGCGCAGGGTCTTACCCACTGGATCACCAGGAAAGTCCCTATGTCATTTTTATATTGTGATGCCCAGTGGTTTTATTATTAATTTATGAGTTCTCTCTATATTAAAAACATTAGTACCTTTCTATATTTGTTGCAAAAATTTTCCAGTCTGTCATTTACCTTTTAGTTTTGCATATGGTATTTTTTCATGTTTTACAGGGAGAAATTTTTCATTTTTAAACGGCAAATTTATCAGTCTTTTCCTCTTGTGGTTTCTTTCATTGTGATTTTACATTTAGAAGGTGATTCCCTGCTTTGATAGCTGAGACCTATTATTCTATGTTTTCTTAGAGTGTTTTGGCTTTATTTTATTTTATTTTTTTTGCGTTATGCAGGCCTCTCACTGTTGTGGCCTCTCCCATTGCGGAGCACAGGCTCCGGATGCGCAGGCTCAGCGGCCATGGCTCATGGGCCCAGCTGCTCCGCGGCATGTGGGATCTTCCCAGACCGGGGCACGAACCCGTGTCCCCTGCATCGGCAGGCGGACTCTCAACCACTGCGCCACCAGGGAAGCGCTTGGCTTTATTTTTTACATATAACTTGTCTGGACTTGAACCGAACTGATCTTGGGGTAAGCTGTGAGATACAATTCTAACCATTTTTCTTGAAAGTTATCAATTATCTCAATAACATGTATAGTGTTATTTATTTCTCACTAATTTGTGAAGCCACCTTGGCCGTACATTAAATTTTTCTGTATACTAGGGTGTTTCTGGATTATCTGTTCTCTACCTCTTCTCTAGCTCTTGAGCCTTACAACTTATGCTTCACTTAAATTTTTTTTTGTAGATTAGAGCATGTTTTAACATCTGGTAGAGTGAGTTTCTCTTTATCATTCTTCTTTTGCCAAATAAGTCTGGGTTATTCTGATCACCTATTAATGTAAATCAGTTCTCATGAATCAGAATCATCTGCAAAATAAAATTCTGTTAGAATGTTGATTGGAATTGCATTAAACAAATATTAATTTAGGAGTACAGGAACAATTTGCTTATTATAGGGTAGGTTATGTTAACAGAACCCCCACAGGGGAAGTGATGGGCTGGACCACGCTGAGTATCTAAATGCACGGGCTTCCATAGAGGATGGCCTTTCATTGTGTGTTTGGAAACAGGGGTAGCCGACATGACATCTGGGGGAAAGGGGATGGAGGGGATAGCATATCCTCTCCCGTCCCTCCCACTGGCCTGGGTTTGAGTTCCACTGAAGAGAGGGCTCAAGGAAGAATTAATGGACTTATTTTCAAGAGCAACCCTCTGGGACTTGGGGCCCCACTTATCTGCTTAGGGGGTCAGGTGACAAACCTGTGCAGGACTCGGGGGAGGGGCATCCCTCCCCTGTGAACCCAGAAACGGCCACTCTGAGGCATTTTCATGATGGGCAATTTCTTTCTTTCTTTCTTTTTTTAAACACCTTTATTGGAGTATAATTGCTTTACAATTGTGTGTTAGTTTCTGCCTTATAACAAAGTGATGCTGGGCAATTTCATCAGCAGTGGGTGAGGGTCCCTCAGGGCACTGGTGAGGACAGGAGATGGGCACAGCAGAGCAGAGGGGAGCTGTGTCTTTTTGCTGACAACACCCAAATTGACATGTTTAGCTGAACATCAGACTCTTGATTTTCCCCCTCAAACATGGGTCCTGCCCACCCCCCCACCATGTCTACAGCTCTTCATCTCCATCTCTATGGCACACTCAGGCCAAAATCCTCTTTACCTCACCCCCAAATTAGTCCATCAGCGATCCTGTTGACTCTGTCTTCAAAATAAACCCAGTATCGGACCACTTCCATCTCCCGTCTGGAAGCCTCCACAGGCCTCCTGCTTACTTCCTCTCTAGAGCAGCACAGGGATTTTCTTTCTGCTTCTTGATGGGCTTTATTTATGGTTTGAAATTCATTTTGGTACTGAAAAGCAATTAAATGTTATTTTTAATCTCTAAAGGTTTTTTAAAAATTGAAGTATAGTTGGTGTATAATATTATATAAATTACAGGTATACAATGTAGTGATTCACAGTTTTTAAAAGTTATACTCCAGGGGGCTTCCCTGGTGGTGCAGTGGTTGAGAGTCCGCCTGCCGATGCAGGGGACACGGGTTCGTGCCCCGGTCCGGGAAGATCCCACATGCCGTGGAGCGGCTGGGCCCGTGAGCCATGGCCACTGAGCCTGCGCGTCCGGAGCCTGTGCTCCGGAACGGGAGAGGCCACAACAGTGAGAGGCCTGTGTACCGCACACACACACACACAAAACTTGTAAAAAAAAAAGTTATACTCCATTTATAGTACTACAAAATATTTGCTGTATTCCTCATGGCGTACAATATATCTTTGTAGCTTATTTTATGACTAACAGTTTGTACCTCTTAATCCTCTCCTCCTATCTTGCCCCTCCCCTTTCCCTCTCCCCACTGGTAACCACTGGTTTGTTCTCTGTATCTGTGAGTCTGCTTCTTTTTCGTTATACTCACTAGTTTGTTGTACTTTTTAGATTCTACATATAAGTGATTTGTGTTTGTCTTTCTCTGTCTGGCTTACTTCACTGAGCATAATACCCTCCAAATCCATCCATGGTGTTGCAAATGGTAAAATTTCATTCTTTTTAAGGCTGAGTAGTATTCCATTGTGTGTGTGTGTGTGTGTGTATCACATCTTCTTTATCCATTTATCTGTTGATGGACACATAGGTTGCTTCCATATCTTGGCTATTGTAAATAATGCTGCTATGAACACTGGGGTGCATATATCTTTTCAAATTAGTACTTTTTTTTTTTTTTTTACAAAATATACCCAGGAGTGGAATTGCTGGGTCCTATGGTAGTTCTATTTTTAGTTTTTGAGAAACATGCATACTATTCTCCACAGTGGCTGCACCAATTTACATTCCCACCAACAGTGCATGAGGGCTCCCTCTTCTTCATATCCCTGCCAACATTTGTTATTTGTATTCTTTTTGATGATAGTCATGCAGAGGGAGATTTTGAGGTAGGAATCAGTTCAGGACACTGTTCTGCATGAAGCCCTCTCTTGGGTCCCATCAGAGTGAGCTCCAACCCCGGCCCCTTCTGGTCCCTGCTCCCCTCCCCACTTGCCCCTATCACTCTGGCTGCTGGAACAGGTGTATCCCTTCCATCACAGGGCCTTTGCCAGGAAGTCCACCCCTAGAGCTCCTCGGTTTTCACGGCTCCATGTGAAAGTCACCCTTCCACAGAGAGGCCTTTCCTGACCACCATTCCGTGTAAAATACTGCCTCTCCCAGTTCCCCAGTCACTCTCTCCCTGCTTTGCTTTCTTCATAGCACCATATATATATATATAGTCATTGAGATATAATTGATTTACAATGTTGTGTTAGTTTCAGGTGTACAGCAAAATTGTTCAGTTATACAGATATATATATATATATATAGTTTTTCCGTAAGATCTTACAGAAAAACCCAAACAAACTTTTTGGCCAACCCAATATATATATATATATATATATATATATTCCTTTTCAGATTCTTTTCTATTATAGGTTATTATAAGATATTGAGTATAGTTCCCTGCATAGCACTTTTTAATATTCAAAATTCACTTATATATTTTTGTGGTTAAAGGAAGAGGCAGGAGAGAGTACCTACCCATTTTCTCCTAACACAGCCGCCACTGGCCACATGTGCCTCTTTACATTTATATTAATTAAAATTAAATAAAATCTAAGATCCGTTTTCAGTTGCGCCAGGCACATTCCGAGCGCTCAGCAGCTGCACGTGGCTGGCGGCTACTGTATTAAGCAATGCGGGCCGTCGCTCTCACTGAGGGATGTTCTACCGGACGGCGCTGTTCTAGAATATAAGCTCCACAAAGGCAGGAACTCTTCACTGTGATTTCCCCGGAACCTAGAGCGGTATTTGGTCCACCGTATGCTTTCCATAAAGACTGGCTGAACGTTAAATTAACTGCAGAGTGGCTACCCTGAGGGAACTGCTGCTGATGCGGACCAGTGATGTACGGGAACATCTCTCGTGGACGCTCAGTGATGTGGGTGCGTGCATGTGTATTGCACGTGTGTGTGCGCTTACACGAACATGCCTGCACTTGCACGTATGTGCACATGTTGCACGTGTTGTGTGTGCACGTGTGAATGTGTGTGAGTGTGCACGAGGGCTTCTATGAGCGGAGGAACTCGGTAAGGGAAAGGAGGTCCTACAGTTCTGTAGGGGTTACCGCTGACGTAGCAGAATGTGGCCAAATCTGTGCCGCCTTTCCAAGAGGCCTGGGCCTTTGGATTATGATTTTTAAAAGAGAGGGAGCAGAAGACGACTTTTCTTTTGCAGAACAAAGAAATTGGGCAGGAATAGGTGCAGGGGAGAGCAGAGACTTTTTCACAGAAACTCCTTTATCTAGAATTATTTAAATCTGTTGACAAGTGAGGCCAAGAAATGAGCCAAATTTGTGGTGAAATATCCTAAAAGCTTTTTGATGTTCTACGAACTGTGGTTCAGAATAGACGGTATCTTCTAAAACGTATTTGGCAACCAGGGGTGAAAACCACAGCAGATTAAAAAGAAGGGAAGATGAAGGAAGGAAAGAGAGGGGTGGGGAGGGCTCAGAAAACAGTGAGCCTTTGAAGAATTCCTCTCCCAAGGTCCCCCCAGTGAAGCTGCAAGAACCACTGCCCTTGGAAGAATAATCCGAGCACAACAAGGGGGTGAGTGTCTGCAGAGCAGTGGAGACTTGGCGTCTGTCTTTCTGAAAGTCTGTGAGCCACCAGTGAGGGGACCAGCGCCACGAGGCCTGCTACTCGCTGGCGTGAAGGCTGCATATTTCTGGCCAAGTCTTCAGGTTCAGGTGTACACTTGCCCAAGTTAGCAAAAATAAAAAACAAATGAATGCATGAATAAAATGCACGTTAAAACTCTGACACAGTCCCTTCCGTGGCGGGTGGTGAGTATCCCAGCAGACCGGCTCCATGTCGCGGGCCTCGCCCTGGGCCAGTTTCCCGGCGGGTCTGAACTGCGTGCAGGCACGTTCTGTACCGACCTGAAAACACTCCACTTCAAAGCAGCACCGAGTGGTCCCCAGGCTGCTCCAGCCACTGTGCTGAGGGCCCAGCGGTAGGTGGGGAGCCTCAGAGGCAATCCCTGCCCTTGGGGGGAGTGGCCCGAGCAGATTAGAACTAAACACCATTGTGTTTAAGATCCTGGTGCCCAGAAGGAGGGGAGAGGTGAGAAGTTTCCTTCCTCTATGGCTCTTCTCCATCACGCCTCTTTCTGTCTTGAATCCCACCCCTCACAGCACAACTAAGAGCATCACACGTACATGTTACACGGAGAAGGAACCCAAACACCAAGTACAGACTCTTGCCTCCTTTGCCTGTTTTTGCGATTGATTGGATTTTTTTTTAATATAAATTTATTTATTTATTTTTGGCTGCATTGGGTCTTCGTTGTTTTGTGCAGGCTTTCTCTAGTTGTGGCAAGAGGGGGCTACTCTTCGTTGCGGTGCGTGGGCTTCTCATCGCGGTGGCTTCTCTTGTTGCGGAGCACGGGCTCTAGGCGCATGGGCTTCGGTAGTTGTGGCTCGTGGGCTGTAGAGCACAGGCTCAGTAGTTGTGGCGTACGGGCTCAGTAGTTGTGGCTTATGGGCTCCAGAGCGCAGGCTCAGTAGTTGTGGCGCACGGGCTTAGTTGCTCCGCGGCATGTGGGATCTTCCTGGACCAGGGCTTGAACCCGTGTCCCCTGCATTGGCAGGTGGATTCTTAACCACTGCACCACCAGGGAAGCCCCGATTGACTGGATTTTCCTTTTATCCGCTATGGTATTTATTATGTGCCACAAAGAAACCCCAACTAGTGAGAAATGACACCACCTTGGAATAGATAGTATATAAGGAAAGTGGCTAGCCTGTATAGACAATTATCAACAACTCATTCCTGGATGTCTGTGCAGGGCTCTCCCGTCACCACTTGGTGCTTCTTCAGTCATCATTCTTCCTGTTGTGAGTGGAATGCAATTCGATTAGAACCCTATTTACTGAATATGGGTTTGGGCCAGAACCCTGTGGATACGGGGCATACAAAGATGAAGAAATCATGGTTCTTGTCCTCAAGGAGTTCACAGCTGGTGTATTAGTCAGCTCGGGCCGCCATTACAAAGTGCACAGACTGGGCGGCTTAAACCTCAAAAATTTTTTTCTCACGGTTCTGGAGGCTAGAAGTCCGGGACCAAGATGTCTGCAGGGTTCGTTTCTTCTGAAGCCTCCCCGCTTGGCTGCAGATGGACCCCTTCTCACCGTGTCCTCACATGGTCTCCCTTCCGTGCGTGCCTATCTCTAATCTCCTCTTCTTACGAGGATACCCGTCAGACTGGACTAGGGCCCACGCTGAGGACTTCATTTAAGGTGACTTAATCCCCTCTTTAAAAACCTTATCTCCAAATATAGCCACATTCTGAGGGTTGGGATTCCAACGTATGAATTTGGGTGGGGACACAATTTAGCCCTTCACAGCTGGGCGGGGCAGGGCCATCTGAATACCCCTCGATGGCACACGGTGATCCCCACGTGCAGCCCTCAAATCCTGTCCGAGAGCCTACGAGTGCCAGACACACTTGTAGGTCCTGAGGATGCAGGAGTGAGCAGACAGGAACCTCTGCTCTTGTGGAGCTCACATTCACACGAATAAACAAGCAGAAGCCGACACTGATAAGCACAAAGGAGAAGAGTCAAGCAGAGAAGAGGATGGGGTGGGAAGTGAGGTGACCTATGATTATTTTATCTTATTGAAGTGTAGTTGATTTACGATGTTGTGTTACTTTCTACTGTACAGCAAAGTGATTCAGTTATGTGTGTGTGTGTGTATATATATATATATATATATATATATATTCTTTTCCATTAAGGTTTATCACAGGATATTGAATATAGTTCCCTGTGCTATGCAGTATGACCTTGTTGTTTATCCATTCTATATATAATAGTTTGCATCTGCTAACTCCAAACTCCCAATCCATCCCTCCCCCATGCCCCCTCCCCCTTGGCGACCATAAGTCTGTTCTCTACATCTGTGAGTCTGTTTCTGTTTCCTAGATAAGTTCATTTGTGTCATATTTTAAATTCCACATATAAGCGATGTCATATGGCATTTGCCTTTCTGACTTATTTCACTTAGTATGATAATCTCTAGGTCCATCCATGTAGCTGATAATGGCATTGTTTCATTCTTTTTCATGGCTGAGTAGTATTCCGTTGTATATATGTACCACATCTTCTCTATCCATTCATCTGTCAGTGGACATTTAGGTTGCTTCCATGTCTTGACTATTGTGAATAATGCTGCAATGAATATTGGGGTGCATGTATCTTTTCAAATTATGGTTTTCTCCAGATATATGCCCAGGAGTGGGATTGCAGGATCATATGGCAACTCGACTTTTAGTTTTTTGAGGAACCTCCATACTGTTTTCCATAGTGGTTGCACCAACTTATATTCTCACCAACAGCGTAGGAGGGTTCCCTTTTCTCCACACCCTTTCCAGACTTCGTTATTTGTAGACATTTTGATGATGACCATTCTGACTGATGTGAGGTGGTACCTCATTGTAGTTTTGATTTGCATTTCTCTAATAATTAGTGATGTTAAGTATCTTTTCATGTGCCTGTTGGCCATCTGTACGTCTTTTTTAGAGAAATGTCTATTTAGGTCTTCTGCCCTGCCCATTTTTCTTTTTTTTTTAAATTTAATTTAATTTTTTAAATTATTTTTTTAAACATCTTTATTGGAGTTTAATTGCTGTACAATGGTGTGTTAGTTTCTGCTTTATAACAAAGTTATCAGCCATACATATACATATATCCTCATATTTCTGCCCATTTTTCAATTGGGTTGTCTGTCTTCTCAATATTGAATTGTATGAGCTGTTTGTATATTTTGGAAATTAAGCCCTTGTTGGTTGCATCATTTGCAAATATTTTCTCTCAGTCTTTAGGTTGTCTTTTTGTTTTGTTTATGGTTTCCTTTGCTGTGCAAAAGCTTATAAGTTTGATGAGGTCCCACTTGTTTATTTTTCTTTTTATTTCTATTGCCTTGGGAGACTGACCTAAGAAAACATTGGTAAGATTTATGTCAGGGCTTCCCTGGTGGCGCAGTGGTTGAGAGTCCGCCTGCCAATGCAGGGGACACGGGTTTGTGCACCGGTCCGGGAAGATCCCACATGCCGCAGAGCGGCTGGGCCTGTGGGCCATGGCCGCTGAGCCTGCGTGTCTAGAGCCTGTTGCTCCGCAACGGGAGAGGCCACAACAGTGAGAGGCCCACGTACCGCAAAAAAAAAAAAAAAAAAAAAAAAAAGATTTATGCCAGAAAATGTCTTGCCTATGTTCTCTTCTCAGAGTTTTATGTTGTCATGTCTTTCTAAAAAAAAACTTTTATATTTATTTATTTATTTGGCTGATCCAAGTCTTAGTTGCAGCATGTGGGATCTTTACTACCATGTGTGGGATCTTTGTCGTGGCACACAGGATCTTTTTCAGTTGCGGCACATGGGATCTTTGTTGTGGCATGTTGGATCTTTTAGTTGTGGCATGCTGGATCTTCACTGCAGCATGCGGACTCTAAGTTGAGGCATGCGGGCTCTTACTTGTGGCATATGAACTCTTAGTTGCGGCATGTGGGATCTGGTTCCTTGACCAGGGATTGAACCCGGGCCTCCTGCATTGGGAGCATGGAGTCTTAACCACTGGACCACCAGGGAAGTCCCTGTCATATCTTATATTTAAGTCTTTAAGCCATTTTGAGTTTATTTTTGTGTATGGTATGAGGGTGTGTTCTAACTTCATTGATTTATATGAGGCTGTCCAAATTTCCCAACACCGCTTGCTGAAGAGATGGCTTTTTCTTCGTTCTATATTCTTGCCTCCTTTGTCAAAGATTAATTGAACATAGGTATGTGGGCTTACTTCTGGGCTTTCTATTCTGTTCCATTGATCCCTATGTCTGTTTTAGTGCCAATACCATGCTGTTTTGATTACTGTAGCTTTGTAGTATAGTATGAAGTCTGGGAGAGTTATGCCTCCTGCTTTGTTCTTTCTCCTCAGGATTGCTTTGGCAATTCTGGGTCTTTTGTGGTTCCATATGAATTTTAGGATTATTTGTTCTAGTGCTGTGCAAAATGCCACAGGTAAGTTGATAGGGAGCCTATTAAATCTGTAGATTGCTTTGGGTGTGTGGGGCGGCCTGTGATCTTAAGCAGAGAGGTCAGGGACTCCTTCTGTGAGAAAGCCTCACTGGAGCATTCAGACATTGCAGACACAAGGAGGAGAAAGAGTTTATGAAACACAGAGGAGGCTGAACTTAATTGTGTAGGACAGGCGGGAAAAGGATGCTAAAGGCTTCACAGGGGAGGTAACTTTCTTCTTAAAAGAAAACGGTCTTGACTATGATTAATTGAAATTTTCCCTACTTTGTTGATGAACCCTCATAACCACCCTGCAAAGCAGTGGTCATTAGCCTCAATTGATGGAAGAGAGAACCCAGGCCAGGGAGGATAATTGCCTTGCCCAAGGTCACATGACTAGTTCATGGCAGAGGTGGGATTTAAACAAAGTCCACTCAAGCTGCAGCCGTTCTCTCTGCACACTGCACAGCCTCCCTGGGTAAACAGGGCTCCAAAGGCGGAGTTGGATCCTGCCGAGAGAATGAGAGTGATTCCAAGTAGAGGAACAGAGTACTGCCAGGCAGAGGACACAGCAACAGCAAGGAAATGTCAGAGGAATGACAAGGACTGAGGCTAAAGGGCAGGCGTGAGGGCAGCCCAGAAGTGCCTGACAAGTCAGGTTGGGCTAGACTGTGAAGGGCCATGCTAAGGAGGTAGGATTTCATTCTGCTGGTGAAGGAGTTGCAAGGCCTTTTAGGCAGGATCATGGAAGCAGCAGGGTCTGGGAGATAAGTTTGGGGGGGTGGGGATGGCAGGAAAAGAAGGCACAGTAATGAAGGTAATCCCCAAGCCAAACAGATGAATAATCATCTTTAACCTCAAGTTCAATAGTCAGGGCCCAGGCTGCTAAGAGACATCCCTCTCTCCAGTCTTTAGGTTTGCTTTTGTATTTGGAACTATCTCCCATTCAGTTTGGACTTCCTTCTCCACCAAGGAGTGGCTGGATAATTTGGGTTTAAATGTGGCAAAACGGATTCTCCCTTAATCATTTTCCCGGTAACAATGATGGCGAACATTCACTGAAAGCTTAGTATGTGCCGAGTGCTAAGTGTTTCATTTCTCAAAAACCCTATGTAGACACTGAAGCTCAGAGAGGTTAAGGAGCGTGGCCATGGTCACACAGCCTGGAGCAGTAGAGTTGGGATACAGATCTTTAAGTGTAGGCAAATCACCTGGTGATCTTGTTAAAATACAGACTTGGATTCAGTAAGTCTGGGGTGGGACTGACATTCTGCATTTCTAACAAACTCCTAGGTAAGGATGACACTGCATGGGTGGAAGGCTCTCCGGGTGAGCACTTTCCCGCTGTCATCCCCTTGGTCTCCCTCCTCCCCACTCTGCTCATTTCCAGACACAGGGCACTAGCATTTCCTGACCTTCCCTGGGAGTGACCTGTGGCCCTCAGGGGGAGGAAGAATGGGTCAAACTGTCAAATCAGCCCCTGGAAACTCTTTGCAAGGTGGCTTCCACATAGCCTGGCTGTCAGATGAGGGAAATGTCCACGCCTTGACCTCCCTAGGGAGGCTCTGGGGGAGGTGAAGAGTCAGACTGCAGAGGCCCCCTGTGGCCGGGGTCTCTAGCCCGAGGGGGGTCAGAGGTTGGAGTTAGTGGAGGAGCCTGGGGCCCTCGGGGGAGGGTGGGTGGGCACACGTGCCACTCTCAAGGAATCACACCTTCAGGCTCCGGCGGGACGCCACTTCTGATTTCAGAGCTTTTCACTGGGGCTGTCAGAGGAAATAACGGGACTGTCTCTGAACTTTCAAAGGAAGCATCTTGTCAAGACATCAAAGCCCAGAAGGATGCTTTTAGCTTTGCTGGGTCTTCTGACAGAGCTGTTAACAGATTCTGCCACAGTTCATCAAGGGTAGATCTTTTGTGTGTGTGTGTGTGTGTGTGTGTGTGTGATTGTTCTTTTATGTTTTAAAGTCACAACATTGTCCTCACTGCACTGCACCCCAGAAGAAGGAATTCTGATGGGCAGGTATGTTGTGATGGTGATGGTTGCGGGGAGATAGGTGGAGAAGGGAATGGGATGCAGGGATCCTGGGTTTTGCTCTAAGCTCCCAGCTCTCTCCTCATCTGTCTCCATCCTTGTCTCCATTTATCCCAGCTGTGAAATGGGAGAGGCTTTTGAAGTGTCACTGGTGACCCTCAGTTAATTCCTGAGCTTTACTGATTTCTCCCAAGCTTACCTGAAATCTAAACTTGAATTTTGGGGGTGGGCCTATAGGGTGGCCCCCAAACCATCAGATGCCGCCTGGGGTGCTTTGTAAAAATGCCCATTCCTGAGCCCCAGTCCAGACTTATTAATCCCAAGCATCCAGGAGCAGGCCAGGAATCTGCATTTTTAGCAAGCAGCCACCATGACTGATGGGCAGCCAGGTTCAGTGGCCTCGGCCAGAAGCCATCAGTTGGCCTCTCCTGATTCAGAAGTGGTTGGGCTCAGGCCAACCCTGCGCCGTGAAGATGGGAAATATTCCTCGCTGTGTTCTGTGCTGGACCAGGGTAAATTAGCGTGCTCCCCGGGGAATGACAGTTCGGAGGATGATGCAGAAATGGGGGAAGAATTGTACCAAGGAACGATGCTGGAAGAGAAAAGAACACAGAATACAGGGCACTCGATAATGGAGTGTGAGACATCTTTAGAAACAACAGGGTACATAGCAGCAGAGTCGGTGGCTGGGGAGGTGAGCTTTAAGAAGCTGTTTCCCATTATCTCTGTTTGTGCTTAACTTTTTTTTTTTTTTTTTTTGCGATACGCGGGCCTCTTACTGCTGTGGCCTCTCCCATTGCGGAGCATAGGCTCCGGATGCGCAGGCTCAGCGGCCATGGCTCACGGGCCCAGCCGCTCCGCGGCATGTGGGATCTTCCCGGACCGGGGCACGAACCCGTGTCCCCTGCATCGGCAGGCAGACTCTCAACCACTGCGCCACTAGGGAAGCCCTGTGCTTAACTTTTATTGCTCAGTTTCGCAGACTTTTTTTTTTGTTTGTTTTTGAAGTAAAGAAGGGTTTGCTGATCTGGTCAAATGTAGGCAGGATAATATAGTCACAAGATGCCATTTACATGCATAATCTTTATCATTCCCACAACACCCACAGACGGTGATGCTCTCCATTTCACAGATAAGGAAACCGAGGCTCAGCGAGGTTAGCTGGCTTGCTGAGGAGGGTGGAGCCCCGACCATCCTTGGCTCTACGCCCACTGCTGGGTCCCGGTAACACACAGTTGCTAATTGTTAACAATTCCATTTCCTGACACTGGGTCTATAAATTAGGTTTCTCACAAATTCTGAGTGGCTCTTCCCCACTGGGAGTGTTCAAAAGAGTAAGCTTTTAATTGAATTGTAATGTCTTTTTCAACTTGCTACTCCGAGATGCTCTCTTATTAGGTGGAAGAAAGCTTGCGTGGTCTCTTCCAGCCAAAAATTTTCAGTGGATGAAATGAAATTCATGAAATGAAATGGTGACATTAGCGTCATCATGCATTTAGGTGACACAGAGCTCTGAGAGGAGGCTGGTGTCCTGCTAGCAGTGGGTAGGAGTGGTGACTTGAGGTGGGGTAGGAAGTACGCAGGGACAAAGAAAGCCGGCCGCGCCTGAGAAGGCAGGTCCATCTTGGGCCCACGTGAGCCTGGGGCCCAGGATTTACTTTTACTCAAAGCAATGAATTCCAATGGCTGTCCTGCTCCCCCTTAGTTCCCACCACTAGTGCCCACGTGGTGGGTGGAAGGGGCCACAGGCTGGAACCAGGCCTCCTGGTTTGAATCCTGGCTCTGCCACTAACAGCAGTCCGCCCTTCTCTGGCCACAGCTGGGATGCCCACTGCCCAGGTCCCGAACCCACATGCGGCCTGGAGAACACCAACCGCAGCACACTCGTTCACCACTGCCAGCCTCAGTCCTTGCGTCTGTGAAATGGGTGGATCTCCACCTGCAGGGTTGGACTGAATGAGACGCTTTAAAGCTGGCACGATCTGGTTCCCTAAAAGGGTGACTTTAATGAGTGAGCTGGTATTAGTGATGAGGGACTTGACAAAGTGAGGTTCAGAGGTACCGTTCTGCCCCTCGTCCTTCTCAGGCCCCCCTGGGAGCATCCTGACCTTTTCCCCCACAGCCCCTCAGCTGCCAGTCCCCGTGCCAGGTGCTGTGTGTTTACACGCGCTCATCTCACCTGAGTCATGCTGCTCCGACATACTCATCTTCTGTTCATACCCACAGAAATTTCTATGGCAACTGTGCCAATATCTTTAATTCTCCCAACTTTCCCTCTCTGTTTTAGTAGAAGATTTTGCTTTCTATCTTGCTGAGAAGATCAAGGTCACTTTCTTCCCCATCTCCACACTCGTCTCTTTTCTCTCAACGTCGGAGGAGGTAGCGGGTCTCCCTGTTATAAGTTAACCCATCCACCTGGCCTCGAGGCCTGCCCTCTGCTCCCCAGGGACCCTAGCCCAGCACTCATCGGCTCCCTCAACTCTTATCTCCCTTCACTGGATCCCCTTCCCTCTGGGTCATGAGCACCTCGGTTTGCCATTTCCCTAAAAAAGTAGACAAAAGCAAAACAAACATGAAAAGCAACATCAAAGTTCCCAAAGCTGCTCAATTCCACCATCGTCTACACGTTATTATGCAACTCTTGCTTCCTAGGGCAGAGGCTCCCGAGTGAAAGAGACTGGCCTTCTGGGTCTGGCGCCACCACTCACTGGCGTGTGAACCTGGACAAGTTACACCCGTCCTCCGAAGCCTCAGCCTTTCCATCAGTAATCTGGGGATGAAAATGGTACCCATGGGGTGCTGGGGTGCTCGAAGGGGTGCTGAGAGTATCCAGTGAGCTCTCTGCGCACAGCGTTTGCCTCCGGGCCCCAAATACAATAAGCTCTGAGCCTGCAACGCAGGGACGGTACCTGCTGTTAAGATCATGTAACCATCAAACATCTCAAAGGAAGTTCGAGATGACTGCTGTCCGCCCCTCCTGTTACTGCCCCCTTCATCCCTCACCTCTGCGCATTCTGTCCTCCTTGCTCTGTCGACGCTTTTCTCTTAAACTGCCAAATATATCCCGCATCACTGCCTCTGTGGGGCAAACTGCCTTCCTTAAATCGCCTCCCCTTGGCTCTCCTGGGTGGTGCCCCTTGTTCTCTTCCTGGCAGCTCCTACTTTGCTTCCTCATCCATTTTCTGCTGTCACCTCCATGCTCTGGGCCTCTTCTCATCCCTCTCCTCTCCATTGTCCTTGGTGATCTCACCCATCCCAAAGTGCTAAACTCACCCTTGCAGACAGACGTCTACCAAACGAGCCTTTCTAGCCTCGGCTCCTCTTTGCAGAGCCCCAGACCTTCCTTTCCCACCTCTAGCTGACAGCGAGGACAGGCTACATGGACTTGTAACTGGACAAACGCTGGAGCAGCTGCTCTCCACTGAAACACGATGTTTTGAACAAGACAAAGATGATTCATGAAGACCAAGGAAAATAATACATGAATTCAAAACAAAAAAAAATGCACAATCCACTCCCACGCAGTTGAACAGGCTCTGCTCCGTCACCCCCACCTGGAAGGTGGCTCTAAAGAGGAAATTTGGTCTTGGAGCCTCTTCCGACCGTGGCTTCTGTGCGTCTCTGACCCTCACCGGGAGCCTCAACTTGAACACGTGTAGAACCAAGCTCCCCACCCGTCTCCCAAACCCGATCTTTCCGTAACACTCCTCATTCCCAACGGAAGCATCTCGGTCTTCTTAGTCATTCGGGCTGGAAACCCAGATTCCTCTTGCTCTCCACTCCCTCCCCACCCCACAGTTAATTATGTCCCAGGCCCTCCCAACTCTGCTTCCACAATGGCATCCTTCATTCCTCCGCTCCAGGCAGGGTCCCCCCTCCTGGTTTCTCCCAGCAGCTGCAATGACTCCCTACAGCCTGGCCTGGCCTCTGGGCTTCACCTTCCTCCTCTGGCCAGGGCAGTCCACTTCTTTCTAGAGAAAGACCCCCACCCACTCTTAGCCCCTGTGGATCCTCCCGCAGTGGGCGTGTGATTTGGTCCTGACCACTCAGTACATCATGTCCCCCCACAAGAGTGAGTGATTTAAGGAGTGGCCTGACGACCCGAGTGGGGCGGTCGGAACCAGCTGAGTTGAGAGGTGCAGAGTCCCCATCACATCCCTCTGCATGCCGCCACGCCTGAATCTGACGCACGCGTGGGCCTTCCCTTCCGGCAGTCTGCGTACGCCAGTCTGATGGGCTTTCTGGCACCTATGACTGAAAACGTCCTGACAGACGCGGATTCAGGCCAACCTCCTCGCTGCCACCATTTCTTTCTAAGACGGCAATCCTCAGTCTTTCCCTGATGGTAGACGTGCTAGGTGACATGCCCGTTTGCAACGTTCTCTCACTCTTGTCATGTTGGGTATCATTCCACACCATTCTCTTTCCCTTAAGAAAGAATCTCAGGATGTTAGCGGGAGTGCCATTCATATAGGGCGAACCTGGAGTCCTTGCTAATCAATAAAAGTACATCCTAAACAAACGTCAGTGCTCTGTTTTCAGAAACAGATCTCTTGCCACTGCCTATGTCACAACTAATGCCATGATTAAACGTCATGTCTCTAAACGTGAATCTGACCATGTCATCCTCATCTTCAAAACCTCATTAGGAGTATTGGGAACTGGCTGTGAGCGGTGCTTTCTGCCACCCAATTTCACCTCAGTGCTCCATGCCTGTCCTACAGCAGTCCTGGTGTTTTAAAAGGGAAATACAGCAGAAGACCTATTCTTTGGAAGCAGAAGCATGGACCTTGGAAAAGAGAACACGGCTCAGATGTTCATTCATTCATTCACTCATTCATACATACATTCATTCCTTCATTCCTTCTTGAGTGCCTGCTCTATGCCAGACACTGCTCTGATACTCAGGAAATAAGACATAAGATTCCTGCTTTCAAGGTGCCCACGATCTAGGAGGGGGAGACAGAAAATTGAAAACAAGGAACTTGTAGATAGTGGTTAAGTATTTACTCTGCAAAGAGTTCTTAAAAATGATGTGACGGGGGCTTCCCTGGTGGCGCAGTGGTTAAGAATCCTCCTGCCGATGCAGGGGACATGGGTTCGAGCACTGGTCCAGGAAGATCCCACATGCCGCAGAGCAACTAAGCCTGTGCGCCACAACTACTGAGCCTGCGCTCTAAAGCCCGCGAGCCACAACTACTGAGCCCACGAGCCACAACTACTGAAGCCCGCGCACCTAGAGCCCATGCTCCACAACGAGAAGCCACCGCAATGAGAAGTCCACACACCACAATGAAGAGTAGCCCCCACTCGCCACAACTAGAGAAAGCCCACATGCAGCAATGAAGACCCAACGCAGCCAAAAATAAATAAATAAAATAAATACATTTAAAAAGAAAATAGAAAAAAAAATGATGTGACGGTGACTTAAAGACCTACTTTCATTTTTTTTTTTTTTTTTTTGCCGTGCCACCTGCCTTGTGGGATTTTAGTTCCCCAACCAGGGATCGAACCCCAGCCCTTGACAATGAGAGCTTGGAGTCCTAATCACTGGCCCACCAGGGATTCCCCAAGACCTACTTTCAAGGAGGTAATCAGGAAAGCCTCTTTGAGGAGAGGACATCTAAGCTGAGCTCTTCATATCAAGAAACAGTAAACTTGACACAGTAACGAGTATCAATGAAAACAGAGGCAGAGACTCCCTGACTACCTATGACATTTGAAGTTCACTGCAAAGTAATTTTCAAATTATTCAGTTATTATTTAAAAATTATATTCCCTCTCAAAATACTTTTTTGGGAAAGGTCTTAAAAAGCTGCATTGAAAAGTACAACTTTTCACTTGCTAACATGAAAACAAA
Source organism: Stenella coeruleoalba (assembly GCF_951394435.1). NCBI lineage: Eukaryota > Metazoa > Chordata > Mammalia > Artiodactyla > Delphinidae > Stenella > Stenella coeruleoalba. The sequence goes on from NC_137163.1 coordinate 15,648,543, forward strand.
ATTCTTCGATGGTTTCATAATGGGAAAAAGTTCTTTTCCCTACTTGGGACCGTTGAGGGATAGATGAGCATGAGATGAGTTGAGAGCTCCAAACATCTCCAAAAAACGGGAGGGAAAAGTCTAGACCTGTGAGTCTAGATCCAATAGTAAGAGAAATTTTAATCACAAGGAATACTTTGTATAAAGTGGATTAAAAAACAAAACCATAGCATACGGCTTTGTTTTCTATTAATAGATTGTTATTGGAGTATAATTGCTTCACACTGTGTTAGTTTCTGTTGCACAACAAAGTGAATCAGCCATATGCATACACATGTCCCCTCCCACGCTCCCTATCCCACCCCTCTAGGTCATCACAAAGCACCGAGCCGATCTCCCTGTGCTATGCTGCTGCTTCCCACAAACTATCTATTTTACATTTGGTAGTGTATATATGTCAATGCTACTCTCACTTCGCCCCAGCTTCCCCTTCCCACCCTGTGTCCTCAAGTCCATTCTCTATGTCTACATCTTTACTTCTGGCCTGCAACTAGGTCCATCAGTACCATTTTTTTAGATTCTATACATATGCGTTAGCATACGGTACTTGTTTTTCTCTTTCTGACTTAACTTCACTCTGTATGACGGACACTAGGTCCATCCACCTCACTACAAATAACTCAATTTCATTTCTTTTTATGGCTGAGTAATATTCCATTGTATATATGTGCCACATCTTCTTTATCCATTCATCTGTCGATGGACATTTAGGTTCCTTCCGTGTCCTGGCTATTGTAAATAGTGCTGCAATGAACATTGTGGTACATGGCTCGTTTTGAATTATGGTTTTCTCAGGATATATGCCCAATAGTGGGATTGCTGGCTCATATGGTAGTTCCATTTTTAGTTTAAGGAACTTCCATACTGTTCTCCACAGTGGTTGTATCAATTTACATTCCCACCAACTGTGCAGGAGGGTTCCCTTGTCACCACACCCTTTCCATCATTTATTTATTTATATTATTATTTTAAAATATTTATTTATTTTTGGCTGCATTGGGTCTTCGTTGCTGCACGTGGGCTTTCTTTAGTTGTGGCAAGCAGGGGCTACTCTTCGTTGAGGTGTGTGGGCTTCTCATCGCAGTGGCTTCTCTTGTTGTGGAGCACGGGCTCTAGGCGCGCAGGCTTCAGTAGTTGTGGCACGCAGGCTCAGTAGTTGTGCCTTGTGGGCTCTAGAGTGCAGGCTCAGTAGTTGTGGCACACGGGCTTAGTTGCTCCGTGGCATGTGGGATCTTCCCGGACCAGGGCTCGAACCTGTGTCGTCTGCATAGGCAGGCAGATTCTCAACCACTGCGCCACCAGGGAAGCCCTCCAGCATTTATTGTTCCTAGATTTTTTGATGCTGGCCATTCTGACTGGTGTGAGCTGATACCTCATTGTAGTTTTGATTTGCATTTCTCTAATAATTAGTGACGTTGAGCATCTTTTCATGTGCCTCTTGGCCATCTGTATGTCTTCTTTGGTGAAATGTCTATTTAGGCCTTCCATCCAGTTTTTAACTGGATTGTTTGTTTTTTGATATTGCGTTCCATGAGCTGTTTGTATACTTTGGAGATTAATCCTTTGTCTGTTGTTTCATTTGCAAATATTTTCTCCCATTCTGAGGGTTTCCTTTTTTTTTGTTTGTTTATGGTTTTTTGTCTTGTTTATGGTTTCCTTTGCTGTGCAAAATATTTAAGTTTAATTAAGTCCCAATTGTTTATTTTTGTTTTTATTTCCGTTACTCTAGGAGGTGGGTCAAAAAAGATCTTGCTGTGGTTTATGTCAAAGAGTGTTTTTCCTATGTTTTCCTCTAAGAGCATACGGTTTTTTGAAGTCAAAATGAAGCAGTATCTTGATGGCTTATAAATAAAGACTTTGCACCCAAATGCCATTCTCTGCCTTTAACGAGAGAAGCCAAAGGAGAAAAACCAGAATCAAGAAGGTTCACAGGGCATCAGAGCTGGGAGGCTCGTAGAGGTGACCTAGGCCTGCCTGTTAGGTAAGGCCCACCTTGAGGTTTGGGAAGGGACAGGATATAAGTATGGCGAGAGGACCCAGTATCTCATGGCCTATCTGCCCAGGCAGGTGGGTGAAGTTTCTCCCAGAGGCGGTTGTGTTGGGGTGATGGGTTCTGCTGGGTGGCTGTCTGTCCTCAATGTCATCCTGGGATCAAGGTGTTTTGAGCTGAACTGGTCCTTAAGAAGCCAGTTAAGCAGAGTGGGTATGTCTCCTAGCTTTGGAATTAGAACAGACTTGGGTGTGAATCGAGGCTCCATCCAACAATTACCACTGTGATGAATGATAAAGCAGAAATTAGTGTTGTAGAAAGAGTACGACAAAGGCAAGTTTAACTTGATCCCATGGAGGACTGTAGATCCCAGCCAGGACAACCGGGAAATAGTCTCTGTGTGCGTCTGCCTGGGTTTCATATCGCAAATCTATCACATTGTAGCATCTTTACACCCTCTCTTTCTCTGAGCAATAATCTTGTGAAAAAAAAAAAGCAACAAGATTAAGACATATTTTGAAGCAAAGTGGCTTCATTATTTTTGCAGTTAGTTCCTGTTGCTATCATCTTCTTCAAGGCAAAGCATCCTTTTTCTGGGTAGAAAGAATCATAACAGCCACCACCACATACAGGCCCACACACCCACAAACACAGAAAGCCGGGGCTGGGGGAGGAGTGATGTGTTTCTGAAAGCAGGAAAAAAAAATCTCCCTGAGACAGAAAGAAAAAGGAATCAATTCTGGTTTTACGTGTCACATAAATAAATAAGGTGCTCTCAAATGTTTAAGACGGGCCCACTCTGATTTACAATCCATCATATTCTGCTATCAAAACATTTAGAGAGGCTGAGAGACTGCAGGGATTTATCATATCGACAATTCCCTGTGTAACCTTTTCCTTTTGCTCCTGCGGGTGATGTGCACACACTTCATCTTCTCGGAGCTGGGAGAGAAGTGAGATTTTTCTGTTCCCCAGGCATGGATCAGGGCGAGACAGGGCTTTTCAGCAGATGCTTAGATTCTGTCAGATCCCCTTCTCCATTCTAGCCCCCACCCCTCCCTCCAGCCCTCCAGCCCCTCCTTTGCATCCCCAAACCCACAGCTTTCTCTTGAACCCCTTTCATCTCTACCTCGAAGAGACTTCCCTTCATCTCAAAGCCTGGGATAAAGGCTGAAGGTTTACTCGTATTCTCTGATAGAATGTCCTCCACAAAGCCATTCATCCAAGCCAGTTAAATCCCAGACAAAAGTCTCACAGATTTAAGCCACATCCAGGGGTTGTATTTCTGCATCTCTTTGCATGGGGCCCAGGGTACCGCAGGCTGAATCATGGGCCTCAAAGATAACCAGGTCCTAACCCCTAGGTCCTGTGGATGTAACCTTATATGGCAAAAGGAACTTTGATGATGTGATTAAATTAAGGATAGTGAGATGGAGAGATTATCCTAGATTATCCGAGGGGACCCTAAATATAACCACACGTGTCCTGATAGAGGGAAGCAGAGGGAAATTTGACTACAGATGAGGAGAGGGCGATGTGAGGATGGACGCAGAGATTGGAGTGATGCACTGTGAAGATGGGAGAAGGCACCACAGGCCAAGGAATGCAGGCAGCCACTGGGAACTGAAAAGGGCAAGGAGCCGGCGGAAGAATCTAGCCCTGCCAGCACCTTGACTTGAGTCTTGTGGATCTGACTGTTGATTCTTGACCTCTACAGCTTTCAGAGAACAAATCTGCGCTGTTTTGAGCCAACACCTTTGTGGTCATTTGTTACAGCAGCCATAGGACACCCTACGGTGGGCCAGCTGAGTGAGGATTGCAGCCTGTGACTCTCCTGTCACTCCACACGTCCTCTTTGGTGAGCTGCTTCCTGCTCCTAGGCAGAAGCTGGAGGCCCCAGTTCCACCAGCCCTGGAGAAGTAGGCTGCTGTCTCTTGGGATCGAGTAACGAGCTGGAGACCACAGCCCTGTTGGACTCGGATCCACAAGGCCAGGATCTGCTGCCTTCAGTTTCCACAAAATTGCCACAGTTACAGGATGATTCCCTCTGCTCCAGATTCTAAGATGATATTCTTTAGGGAAACACACGTGAGCGTGCACAGATTCACACCAGCACGGCCTGTTTGCTCTCCCTGCAAATCAGGTTCCAGATTCACCTTCCTCCCTCACCTTCCATGGCCACCACCCTGGCCTAGGTCGCCATCACCTCTCATCTGGGCCCCTGTGATCGCCTCCTGCCTGGTCTCCCAGCTTCCCATTCATGCCCCACCCTCCCCAACTCACTAATCCTCCAGAAAGGTCCTTTAAAGTCATAAGTCACATCTGCTTCCATATCCTGACGCTCAGACTACACCCCCGGTGATTACACGAGAAGCTTGGGGTGGGGACCAAGCTTCGGTGTGTTTCAAAGCTCCCAGGTGATGCTGATGCAACCGCTCGAAGGGAGTGACGACGCGATGCACATTTGACCTACGCCCTCAGCTGTACCCCCGTGTTCAGAACACCTTTCTCTTGGAGGTGGCGTTCGTTACCTTGCGTGTGTCAAAGCCGAACTGTCTTTAAGGTGCCCTGATCCCTATCTTCCTTCTCACTTCCCAGGGCTGTGGGGAGGGTCACAGGAGATGACGGGCACACAGGGGCCTACCTGCCTTCTCCCCTCCCCCTCCCCTCTTCCTCTCTGTCTCCTTTCTTTCCCCCTTCCCTTGCCCATCCCCCTCCCTCGTCCTTCCTTCTCGCTGTTAAAGGTCATGTAAGGGATGTGGTAGGTCACTCCGTGGTGGCACCTTCCTCTCTGGGCCCAAAGCACAAACTTCAAACCCTCCCATGCAGCCAGCAGTGCACAGCTCCTGCAGAAATACTGTTGGCTCCCGGGGGTGCAGACACAGAGCCCCCTGCACAGCTGCACCCTAACACAACTAAACAGCTTCGGCCAGGCAGGGTGGAAGCTAGTATTCTTGGACAACTATGGGCCACAGACCACAAACTTGAATCCAGGCTTGTCCAGCCCCACTTATTTCACAAATGAGGAAACGGAGGCTTAGAGAGGTATCAGTGCCCTGGAACGGTACATGGACCAGGGGGTTTTGGACAAGTGGCCTCTGGTGGCCATGGGCAAGGCCTGCCCCACCTGGACCTGGAACAGCTCTCAGACCAGGGAGGGCTCCCATGATAACACCGAGGACCAGCCTTGGGTTGAAAGGGAGAGGATTCTGGTTGGCTTTGCCGACACGATGTCTTGGTTGAATAGACCAAGGACTGGCTGGGGGGTGGAGGTAGGAGTGGGTGTGCCGGCCACCCACTCCCATTCCCTCTCCAGCCCTCAAGTCTGGTCGTGTCCTGAGTTTCCCCACTCCCAACACGTTGGGGACTCACAAGGAAAATGGGAAGGCAGGGTCTCTTTTGGGATCACCTTCACCATGGGGGCAAAATTCTTACCAAATCAGTCTCGTGTGAAAGGGCCCGAGAAAAGAATGATTTTTTTTTTTCTTTACAATTTAAGCTTGAGAAGGAACCTGTAGGGGTTCCCTACTCTTCCAGCACCCCCCTTTCACATTTTCTGAGCAATTTTGCAAACTGCTGCTCTTTGGTAGAAAATTACTCGTCTGCGTGTTCCTCTTTGCCAACAGCCCTCCCCATCTCCACATCAATAATAATAACAGTAACGATGCTGACGGCAGTGAGCGCCCCTCAGGTCTGGAACGTGCGTTACAGTTCACAGAACGTTTTTACGTACATCGTCATATAGGAGCTCTTAATCCTCAGGAGGCAGAGCAGGAAATATTATAGCCTCTATTTTCCCATAAGGCCCCTGAGGCTGAGAGGAGGTTTCCTTCCTTCTGATGTTTCCTTCCTTCTGATGTCTCAGAACCTTCTTTACACCAGCTCTCTACTGTCACCTTCCTGCTGTACAAATAGGAGGTACAGCACTGAGCTGGCCTGCTGAATTGATGTCCGAACCCAAGCCTGATCCTTCGCTTGCCTTTGTGGTTTCTTTTTTTGGTGGGATACAATATTAATTAATTATAACCAACCACGTGGCCTCCATAGCTTCCTATATAGTTAGGTCTTTATTGGCAATTGATGTACTCTATAGATCAGTGTGAAAAAGACTGTGAGTTATGGATATATAAGGATAGGAAACAAAATAATACTTAGTGGATTTTTTTTTCAGACATGAGGGGCTTGTCTTTGTGATTTTTGTCCTTTTCCAGAGGCATTTCCAGCCGACGGTCATAAGGCTCCAACATGCTATGACCCTGGGTATGGGAGCTTGGTCACAATATTAAAAAAATATACGCTGATGAATATCAAGGAGCAAAACCCTATACACAAATGAGAAATGGGGTTACTTCTTGGCTGACTGAATGGGTCAGAATGGTCACTGAGCATTGGTTGATGAAATATCAGCAGGCCCACAAGGGAAGAAATAAAAAGATTAGTACGTCAGTGTCATGAGTGGTATTAGAAAGAAACACGTTATAATATCATCTTGTTCGACGGAGCATTTCAGAGGGAAAAGGATATCTCCTTTTTCTCATTTGTATCATGGGGATACTAACTGCAAGTATTCCTCAGAAGGTTGTTGTGAGAATCAAACAATATGACCCATTGAAGAAAAGCACAGTACAACTTGGTATATGGAAAGTATTCAATGTAAATATTCTAACCAATCAGAGAATAAAAACAGTAATAGCAACAACAATAACAATAGGACGTCCTATTCTCTTTTCTGCAAACCCAACTTGTTCCAAAGCCAAGATGGTCACCTGGCTTCCACAGTTTTCTGCCTGCAGGGGCACCAGACTCTCTGCCACCTGGGCTGGTGACACAAAGTCATCTCGGCTACTCCCTCTGGTGCCATTATTCCTTTGTGTGCCCAGGGCGTGCTACCTTAGCTCACGAGTGTCTCTCCTTCCATCTGAATCCGAGCTCTATCATTTGCTTGTAATATTGTACATGTTTCCACACCAGTCCAAACCATCATCACACCTTGTCCGGACTGCCGAAATGGAATGGCTTTCCTTCTGTCCACGGTCTCCACTGTTCCAATCTGCCTTGTGCCTGCTACCAGGCACATCTCCCCCAGTCTCTGACTTTCCTCCATCTCTTACGTCAGTAACGACCAGTCATGGCTCCCGCTCTCCACTGAATCCCATTCCAACTTGTCTGATGAGCTTTCAGTCTCTCAAGACATGATTCCAAGGCTCTTACCAAAACTCACACACTTTTCTCCCTGAAACCTCTGCCCCCAGCAGGCTCTTTGCATCTCCCCCCATCCCCCCGCCAAATATATTTTGATGACTTATCAGCCAGGCCTCTAGTCTAGGCATTTCGGAGTGAGCCAACAGCCCAGTTTCCCCTGATAAGCCAATATTCTCAAAAGCAAAGCTGCCTGGCTTTGAACAACCCATTAGCCTGAAGTTCCTTTGTTCACTTAACAGATACTTGAATACCCACTATGTGCCAGGTTCTGTCCTGGGGGCTGGAGATAGGGGAGGCGGGTGAGCGAAGCTTAGAGCTGTTCATGTAGAGTATAATCTAGCAGAGGTGACAGAAAGTTACAGAAGCAGTGATAATGCAAGAGTGCCCTATATAAATAGGTGGCATGAGGTGTTAGGAGAGAGGTGTGGGGAGTTGGGAGAGGTACACAGGAGCCTCACTGGACTTTATCCCGAGGGTGACGGAAAGCTAGTGAACGGGGAGGAGGGAGAAGATGTGTGATGTGTGGTGTCGACTGACGTGCGTTTCAGAAAGCACCAAGCTTAATCCCTCCATGCCTGGCGCTTCCACAGCTTGCCTCCAGCCCTCCTTCTGGATCCCTATGCGTCTGATTCCTAACACAATGTAATCGGCCAATGCATTGAGTTTACACGATTCATCTATTTGTTCACTATGTCACTATGTCCCAGGTGCTGCATTAGGTTGTGACGCTACAAAGGCGGACAAAAATAAGAAGCCCTGTGGTAGGCTGAGTAATGGCCCTCCCAAAGATGTCCAGGTCCCAATCCCTGGAACTTGTGACTGTTACCTCATATGTAAAAAAGAACACTGAAGATGTGATTAAGTTAGGCCTGGCCTCATATATCCAGACAAAACTACAATTCGAAATGATACGTGCAGTTCATAGCAGCATTTTTTACAATAGCCAAGACATGGAAACAACCTAAATGTCCATTCACAGATGAATGGATAAAGAAGATGTGATATATGTATATATACAATGGAATACTACTCAGCCTTAAAAAAGAATGAAATTAATGCCATTTGCAACTACATGGATGGACGTAGAGATTATCATACTAAGAGAAGTCAGAAAGAGAAAGACAAATACCATACGATATCATATATATGTGGAATCTAAAATATGACACAAAAGAACTTCTCTACGAAACAGAAACAGATTCACGGACATAGAGGACAGACTCGTGGTTGCCGAGGAGAAGAAGAGGTGGGGGAGGGATGGATTGGGAGTTTGGGATTAATAGATGCAAACTATTATATAGTGAATGGATAAACAATAACAACAACAACAAAAGTTAAGGCCCATCCTGGATTATCTGGGTGGGCCCTAAATGCCATCCTAAGTGTCTTTATAAGACGGAGATAGAGAGAGATAGGAGACACAGCCTTTAATTAAAAAATCACACAAATGAATAGCTAATGACAAACTGACAGCAGCTGGACAGCCTGACTTTGTAAGGGAAGACGCTTCTTCAGGGAAGGGGCTCTCCACCCTGTCTCTGCGCTGGCGTCAGCAGAGGGGCTCTTAAGTACCCTGACCCTCAGGCCACACCAGCTGAGCCAGACTCCCTGGGGGTGGCCGCAGCAAATTACGTTCCCATCGGCAGAGCACGAGGGTTCCCTTTTCTCCACATCTTTGCCGACACTTGTCATCCCTTGTCTTTTTGATAATGGCCATCCTGACAGGTGTGAGGTGGCATCTCCTGGTGGTTTTGATTTGCATTTCCCTGATGTTTAGTGATGTTGAACACCTTTTATATGCCTACTGGCCACCTGTATGTCTTCTTTGGAAAAAGGTCTATTCAGGTCCTCTGCCCATTTTTTTTTTTTTTTTTTTTTTTTGCGTTACGCGGGCCTCTCACTGTTGTGGCCTCTCCCGTTGCGGAGCACAGGCTCCGGACGCGCAGGCTCAGCGGCCATGGCTCATGGGCCCAACCGCTCCGCGGCATGTGGAATTCTCCCGGACCGGGGCACGAACCCGTGTCCCCTGCGTTGGCAGGCGGACTCTCAACCACTGCACCACCAGGGAAGCCCCCTCTACCCATTTTTTAATCAGGTTTTTTTCTTTTAATGGTCAATTGTATGAGTTCTTTGTATTTTAGATATTAATCCCTTATCAGATATATCATCTGCAAATATCTTCTCCCATTCAGTAGTTTCCTTTTTGTTTGGTTGACAGTTTCCTTCACTGTGCAAAAGCTTTTTTCTTTTTTAAACATCTTTATTGGAGTATAATTGCTTTACAATGTGTTAGTTTCTGCCGTATAACAAAGTGAATCAGCTATGCATATACATATATCCCCATATCCCCTCCCTCTTCTGTCTCCCTCCCACCCTCCCTATCCCACCCCTCTAGGTGGTCACAAAGCACCGAGCTGATCTCCCTGTGCTATGCGGCTGCTTCCCACTAGCTATCTGTTTTACATTTGGTAGTGTATATACATCCATGCCACTCTCTCACTTTGCCCCAGCTTACCCTTCCCCCTCCCCGTGTCCTCAAGTCCATTCTCTACGTCTGCGTCTTTACTCCTGTCCTGCCCCTAGGTTAATCAGAACCATTTTTTTTTAGATTCCATATATATGTGTTAGCATACGGTATTTGTTTTTCTCTTTCTGACTTACTTCATTCTGTATGCCAGACTCTAGGTCCATCCACCTCATTATAAATAACTCAATTTCATTTCTTTTTATGGCTGAGTAATATTCCATTGTGTATACGTGCCACATCTTCTTTATCCATTTGTCTGTTGATGGCCACTTAGGTTGCTTCCGTGTCCTGGCTATTGTAAATAGAGCTGCAATGAATATTGTGGTGCATGTCTCTTTTTGAATTATGGTTTTCTTAGGGTATATGCCCAGTAGTGGGATTGCTGGGTCATATGGTAGTTCTATTTTTAGTTTTTTAAGGAACCTCCATACTGTACTCCATAGTGGCTGTATCGATTTACATTCTCACCAACAGTGCAAGAGGGTTCCCTTTTCTCCACACCCTCTCCAGCATTTATTGTTTGTAGATTTTTTGATGATGGCCATCTGACCGGTGTGAGGTGATACCTCATTGTGGTTTTGATTTGCATTTCTCTAATGATTAATGATATTGAGCATTCTTTCATGTGTTTCTTGGCCATCTGCATGTCTTCTTTGGAGAAATGTCTATTTAGGTGTTCCGCCCATTTTTGGGTTGGGTTGTTTGTTTTCTTGACATTGAGCTGCATGAGCTGCTTGTATATTTTGGAGATTAATCCTTTGTCATTTGCTTTGTTTGCAAATATTTTCCATTCTGAGGGTTGTCTTTTCGTCTTGTTTATGGTTTCCTTTGCTGTGCAAAAGCTTTTAAGTTTCATTAGGTCCCATTTGTTTATTTTTGTTTTTATTTCCATTTCTCTAGGAGGTGGGTCAAAAAGGATCTTGCTGTAATTTATGTCATAGAATGTTCTGCCTATGTTTTCCCAAGAGTTTTATAGTGTCTGGCCTTACGTTTAGTTCTTGAATCCATTTTGAGTTTATTTTTGTGTGTGGTGTTAGGAAGTGTCCTAATTTCATTCTTTTACATGTGGCTGTCCAGTTTTCCCAACACTACTTATTGAAGAGGCTGTCTTGTGCAAAAGCTTTTTAGGTTAATGTAGTCCCACATATTTATTTTTGCTTTTGTTTCCCTTGCCTGAGGAGACAGACCCAAAAATCTTTTGCTGAGATTGATGTCAAAGAACATGCTGCCTATGTTTTCTTCTAGAAAATTTATGGTTTCAGTCTTACATTTAGGTCTTTAATCCATGTTGAGTTTATTTTTGTATATGGTGTGAGAAAGTAGTCCAGTTTGATTCTTTTGCATGTAGCTGTCCAGTTTTCCCAACACCATTTACTGAAGAGGCTGTCTTTTCCCCAGTGTATATTTTTGCCTCCTTTATTGTAGATTAATTGACCATATAAGGGTGGGCTTATTTCTGGGCTCTCTTTATTGATCTATGTGTCTGTTTTTGTGCCAGTACCATACTCTTTTGATTACTGTAGCTTTGTAAGCATAGTTTGAAATCAGGGAGCATTGTACCTCCAGCTTTGTTCTTCTTTCTCAATATTGCATTGGCTATTCAGGGTCTTCTGTGTTTCCATATAAATTTTAGGATTATTTGGTCTAATTCTGTCCCCTGTATTTTTCTTAATAGCAGGATGTCACTGACTCAATTTCAAAGGAGGACAAGAGGCCTGTTAATGCTGCTGTATTGTTAGCAGCATAAGTAACTGCAGCAATAACTAACAGAGACCCTCAACTACCTCACTGCTTAGGATCAGGACCCACAGGATATAGGGCATTTTAGATCTTCTGCTCTCTCTGTCTGGGCCACTTGCTGTTCATTGATTATTTGACTGGTTCTTGCATTCAGTCATGCATGCATTTATTCATTTAATAAAATATGTGTTGCAAGCCTAATATATGCCAGTACTGTTCTAGGCACGGGGAATACTGTCACCTGGAGCTTATCCTTTGATGGCCTAGGTTATGACCCTAGAGACAGAGAGAGACACTGGAAATGAGATGGCATGAGGTCAGGCTTTGGCCCCAGTCTATCTCTGCTCATCACCTGTTCTGGGTTGATTTTAATCTCCCCCGCCCCCCCAAATATATGTTGAAGTCCTAACCCCAAGTACCTCAGACTGTGAGTGTACTTGGAAACAGGGTCTTTATAGAAGTAATCAAGCAAAGATGAAGTCATTAGGGTGGGCCCCTCTTCAGTATGACTGGTGTTTTTTATAAAAAGGAGAAGTTTGGATGCAGAGACAGACTTGCACAGAGGGAAGTCAATGTGAAGAGACACAGGGAGAAGATGGCCATCGACAAGCTAAGTAGCGCCTGAGGTCACCAGAAGCTAGGAGATAGGTCTGGAACGGACCCTTCCCTAGTGCCTTAGGGGGAGCGTGACTTCTGGTTTCCATCACTGGGAGACAATAAGTTTCTGTTGTTTTAAGCCACCCTGTTTGTGGTACTTTGTTAATGGCAGCCGTAGGAAACTAGTACGCCACCCAAAGCAGGGATCTTTTCTTTCCAGGCAACCAGGGCCTGGAGACCAGGTGGTGAATGCTGACCTGGCTGCTTTGGCTAAATTTGAAAACCTGGACCCACCTTTCACTAGGAAAGAGCACAGTGACTTGGACGGGAAATGCCTCACTTTCAGCAAAACTGGTGTGTGAACACTTGGCATTTACACTTGAGAGAAATTGAGGGGTTGTTGTGTTGTCAACAGGAATCTGCCAGAGAGCATACCCAGGGGGCATTCACAGGTAGGGGTCACTCGAAAATTCTGGTTTGCACACAACCCTTTGAGCGGCCAGCTGCCCTGAAAGGCATGCTCTCTGGGCTCCATCTTCACCTGTGACCAGTGACGTTGGTCTTGCCTTTTGGTTCTGCTCTCAGGTGCCACCATCAGCTTCTGAGATTTTCCTTGTGGGGCAAGCAGACAGGTAGGTGTGGTGATTTTGTGGCAGATACTGTGGCAGATTAAAGATGGCCACACATTCTTTGACATTTCTCCTATTGAGAGGTGGGGTTCATGTCCCTGTCCCTGCCCCCTTGAACTGAGGCTGCTCTGTGGCTGCTTTGCCCAACAGAATGTGGTAGAAGTGACACTATGACAGTCCTGAACCAAGACCTTTAAGAGGACATGCAGTTTCTGCTTCCTTCCTCTTGGAGCTCTGGGCCACCATGTAGGAAGTCTGACTACCCTGAGGCTGCCATGCTGCGAGGAAACCCAAGCTACCCACGTGGAGAGAGAGATGCTCAGCCAGTCCCCACTGTTCCAGCCCCAACATTTCAAGTCATCTCAGCCAGACAGCATGGAGTAGAGATGAGTCATAACTGCTACACTGTCTGAACTTCTCACTCACAGAATTGTGAGATACAACAGATTTCTGTTTGAGAAACTCCTAAGTTTTGGTGTGGTTTCTAGGCAGCAGTAGTTAACCAGAATAGAGGCAGACCCAAGATATCAACCAAGAGTGTGAGAAGATGCTCTGCATCTGGACTTTGAGACCAGCAAGTAATTTTCAGAATGAATGAATGACACCGAGGAAGGCCTTAGAGGTTGAGGCGGGCTCCACACCTGATGGGTCACCTGGCTGGCTCCATCATTAGGATGATAGACACAAGCTCACCTGCCCACTCTGCAGCCCCCATCAGCCCCCGGGGCAGATAGAAAATGTGACTAGAAGACAAGAGAATCTCTTTCTATTACACAACATTGCTACTAATAGCTCTGCGCTGGCCACTGTGCTAGGAGCTTCATGTGTTATTGCTATACTTCACAAAATCTTGAAAGTAGGTGTTTTACTAATATGGAAACTGCAGTTCAGATGCCTATGAAGAGCTCAGAAGAACATGCTCTAGGACCAGAGCTAGTCCACGGCAGGGCTAGTGTTCAAACCCAGGCTCCAAGGCTTGGCTTTTGGAAGGAACCCAAGGGAGTCCAAATTGGGGTGACCTGACACAGGAAAGGTAGGGGGAGGGGAGAGGGAACAGGAGGAAGGCCTTCAAAACAAACACAACAGAGTCCAGTTATTCAGAGGTACCCCTTGAAACGACTGCCACATCATCCGTTTGGCCAACACAGAAGGTTCCTGCCACCAACCTAGAAATCTCAAGTCGCCTCTCAGAGTTCTGAGGGAGCAATGACTGTGAAAAAGCTCTGCAAAGAGTCTTCTGTAGGACTGAGAGTCTGACGCTGTATAAGCCCTAACATCTGCTGATTTGGTAAGTGGATATATTTAGTGGTGGAACAGTTTTTCTCCCAGTTTCATAACACTTAAAAAAAAAAAACCTGCTTGTCCTATTTTTTTTTTCTTTTCTCCTTTTCTTTCTTTCTTCTTTTTTTTTTTTTTTCATGAACTCGCGAGGGATGTTGCCATTCTTTCCATAGCAACACACTAGGATACTGACTCTGCTTTGCTGGGAGAAGTCTAAGCCGGCCCCGGGAGGAGCAGAAGAAAATGCCGGGCTGGGGTGGGGAATAAATTGCTAAAACTCCAGTATCCGAAATGAAGGCAGAAAAAGCCTTGAGGTGTTTTGGTCCCAAGAGCTGCAGGTGTCATTCCAGCTTCCGCTCCTGTCGGGTACTGAGGCGGTGCCTGCACGTACGGGGCAGGTCCTGAAGCCCTAGCGTATTTGTTCCCAAAGGATCGTGATTCTGACAGTTGTATCGTTCTCTCCAAAGTGCTACCTTTCTTCAGTGCTTTCTGGATCCTTCTGATGATGGTAGGGAGGCAGCTTCAACTAGGTGACAACCTGTCTTCAACACTTTTTGATAACATCAACTTGTCTCTCCTTTTTAAAGGAAGGTAGACCTGGACATTTGGGGAGGGAATGGGAAAACCAGCCCAAGTCGAGGGCACGTAGTCCCCACTTTCACACACACCATCTCCTTTCATTCCCACGATGGCCCCGTGGAGGGAACATTCTTATCTCCATTTCCTTGAGGAAACTGGATCTGAAGCCGAGAATCTGAAGCTGTCACGCCTAAAGAAGGGCTCTGCAGGTACAGAGCTGGATGCAAACGTTGCTGTCATGTGTTGCCATTTGGTATTGTCCGCTGTGTCTGCATGGAGCTCGGCCACCTTGGCCTGAAGGCGGAAAAGCCAGCACCTCCTATCAAGGGTGATAAGGGTTAGCAGACCCACTCTGCCCTTGTTCTTTCCAACATGACATTCTACCTCTCATTTCTATTCTCCAAGAGGCTGCTGCGGTGAGTGGAAGAGCACGTAGGAGGACGAGTGCCTGGGAGTCATTAAAAAATAATACTTTTGAAGAATATATTACGATGTAGGAACATACTCATAATATGTTAACTAAAAAATGAAGCTACATAATGTAGTGTATGATGCCATTTACCTGAAAATTAGAGAAAAAGCAGTGGTTTCCAGGGGCTGGGGTGGGGGCTGACTCCAAGGGGCACGAGAGAATTTGGGGGGTGATAGAAATGTTCTATGTCTTGATTATCGTGATGATTACTCAACCACATGGGTTTATCAGAACTCATAGAATTGTTCACTAAAAAGTGAATCTAATTGTATGCAAATTATACCTTGATTTTATTTTTGGGTTTTTTTTTGTCCATATACTATGGCTTGTGGGGTCTCAGTTCCCCGACCAGGGATTGAACCCACTCCCTCAGCTAAGAAAGCGTGGAGTCCTAACCGCTGGACCGCTGGGGAATTCCCTTATGCCTTGATTTTAAGAAAGACCAAAAAAAGGGCTTCCCTGGTGGCGCAGTGGTTAAGAATCCGCCTGCCAATGCAGGGGACATGGGTTCGAGCCCTGGTCCGGAAAGATCCCACACGCCGCGGAACAACTAAGCCCGTGTGCCACAACTACTGAGCCTGAGCTCTAGAACCCATGAGCCACAACTACTGAAGCCCGCACGCCTACAGTCCATGCTCCGCAACAAGAGAAGCCACCGCAGTGAGAAGCCCTCACACTGCAACGAAGAGTAGCCCCCGCTCGCCGCAACTAGAGAAAGCCCACACACAGCAACAAAGACCCAACACAGCCAAAAATAAATAAATAAAATAAATACATAAAAAAAATTTGCAGCTACATATTAGTATATACAAGAGAACTCCAATTTTGTGTCAACACACACAAACATTTGTAAAAACGTGCAGATGATGTTAACACTGGCTATCTATGGGCTGAGGAATTATTCATGATTTTTATTTTCTGCTTTATATTTTTTCAACAATTTCTATAATATCCTAGACTGTTACCTTTAGAATCAGAAGAGTGGTTTTCTTTTGTTTTAGGAGAGAAAACACGGCTGAAACAGTTTTGGAGTCAAGCTCCATTTCTTAGAAGCTGTCTGACTTCAAGCAAGCAGGGCCATAACCTCTGAGCCCAGTCTTCTCATCTGTAAAATGGGATAACACCATTCACCTCTGAGGGTTGTCACTATGATTAAATGAGATAACAGTTGTAGAAGTACTTTATAAATTGGAAGATGCAGCTCGACTAGTAATCACTGCCATCCTCTCATCTTCGAGAACTTCTTTGATTTCCTAATCCAGTGGTTTTCAAGCATGATGTCATTACACATTTATCCTAGTAAGAGCTTGAAGCTAGCACATGACTTATTTAAAAAAAAAAAAGGAGTACCTAGTACGTAGTGAGTACTTAATAAATACATGTGGAATGAATAAATGGCATGCTGTCCTCCATGTTGTACCAGAAAAAACAGTGAACCATGCCCTCGTTCATACACTGCAGTGGAGCACATCTTCAGAACCGTTGATCGTATACTGTGTACTGATCATGAATCCAGCACATTGCTACATCTCATGGCACTTTTAGGACATTTAAGAGGTATACCCCAAGAAGCTAACCATCTAAGTAGAAGCAAAGGAGTAATAGATGATAAGGAGAAGAGCTTGGCGAAGGGGCGATTAGCACACAGGGCCGTGGTGGTGGGGAGGAGATTTTTCCTGGCCAGGTGGGACCACAGCTGAGCCTTGAAGTTTCAGCAGGAAAGAATGGATGTTACAAAACGAGGTGGAAAGATGTTCCAGATGGGAGAACAGTCTGGGCCAGGGGTTGACTATGATCTACCTCTTGCTCTTGTAAATAAAGCTTTACGGGGACACAGACAGCCAGGCCCATGTTTGCTTTTACTCTTCCACGGAGGAGTTGAGTAGTTGCAACAGAGACCCTCTGGTCTGCACAGCCTAGAGTATTTACTATCTGCCCCTTGACAGAAAAGGTTGGCTGACCTCTGGTCTGGGCCAAGACACAGAGGCCTGAACAAACCATGGAGTCTGCTGAGGACCAGGTGAGAAGGGAGCTGGGTGTAACAGAGGAAGTGGGGTGGGAGGCAAGGAAAAGATGGGACAGGTAAGGTGCCGAGGGTAGTGGGGGTAGTGAGGAGGTAAATGCCTGGACTGAAGTTCTTGTTTCCACGGAAGCAAAACAGCACTGCTGAATTTGCCGGGGAAGAAGAGGTTCTGGGGACCTGGACCAGCCGACAGCTGGTCTTGGAGGGGCCTGGTGGTGATGACCCTACAGCTAGGACCACAAGAGAGAGTGGCCTGCAGGTTCTGCCATCCTGCACGGGGGCTGGGAGAGGCGCCTCTGTCGGAACAGTGAGGCTGAGGGGGATGTGAAGGCGGGGCCCTCCCTACTGGCACCCACCCACACCCCAGGTGGCTTCGGCTCTTTCACAAACTCTGATGCCATCCTCTGAGCCTGGGGGTGTTGGAGAGGGAAGAGCCTGCTTCTATAAGAACAGCGAGGGCTGTCAGGGGATAAAAGGCATTGGTCAGACTCCAGCTTTGTTCTTTCCTCTCTCGTTCATTCATTTTAAATGCCTTGAATGAAATTACTCCCTCAGTCTCCAGTTCAGCTCCCCTGTTCTTGAGTTAACTCCCATCCTCCTATCTCTCCATGAAAACTGCACTCAGAGTAAATGATTTCTTAAGGGCTACACCCAGGCATCATGCTAGGTTCTACTTTTGTCCTCAGGGCCTGTCGCAGGGCCTGGTATGCGTGGCTAGCTAATAAAAATGTTGGCTGAACCACTGAAACGACAAAGGTGGGCAGGACACAGTTTCTGTTTTGGGAACTGTGTCACTCCTGTGTCTCAGTTGCCTCATTTGTAAAATGGGGATGATAAGGGCATTTACGTCATATGATTGTGAGGATTAAATTTGTTTAACAAGAGTCACTTAGAACAGTGCCTGAGTCAAGGCCAGAGCTCAGTAGAATACCACAAAGCTACAGTAATCAAAACAGTTTGGTACTGGCACGAAAACAGACACATAGATCAATGGAACAGAATAGAGAGCCCAGAAATAAACCCACGCACCTATGGTCAAATAATCTACAACAAAGGAGGAAAGAATATAGAATGGAGAAAAGACAGTCTCTTCAATAAGTGGTGCTGGGAAAACTGGACAGCTACATGTAAAAGAATGAGATTAGAACATTTTCCAACACCACCTACAAAAATAAACTCAAAATAGATTTAAGACCTAAATGTAAGACTGAAAACCTTAAAACCCCTAGAAGAAAATATAGGTGGAACACTCTTTGGTGTAAATCGTAGCAATATTTTTTTGGATCTGTCTCCTAAAGCAAAGGAAACAAAAGCAAAAATAAACAAATGGGACTAATTAAACTTAAAAGCTTTTGCACAGCAAAGGAAACCATCGGCAAAACGAAAAGACAGCCTAGCCTACTGAATAGGAGAGAATATTTGCAAATGATATGGCCAATAAGGGGTTAATATCCAAAACATAATATATAAACAACTCATACAACTCAACACCCAAAAAGCCCAACAACCAGATTAAAAAATGAGCAGAAGGCCTGAATAGACATTTTTCCAAGGAAGACATACAGATGGCCAACGGGCACATGAAAAGATGCTCCACATCGTTAATCATCAGAGAAATGCAAATTAAAACTACAGTGAGGGGCTTCCCTGGTGGCCCAGTGGTTGAGAGTCCGCCTGCAGATGCAGGGGACACGGGTTCGTGCCCTGGTCCGGGAAGATCCCACATGCTGCAGAGCGGCTGGGCCCGTGAGCCATGGCTGCTGAGCCTGCGCGTCTGGAGCCTGTGCTCCACAACGGGAGATGCCGCAACAGTGAGAGGCCCGCATACCGCAAAAAAAAAAAACAAAGAAAAAAACAACTACAGTGAGATACCACCTCACACCTGTCAGAATGGCTGTTATCACCAAAAAGAACACAAATAACAAATGTTGGCGAGGATGTGGAGAAAAGGGAACTCTCACATGCTGATGGTGGGAACATAAATCGGTGCAGCCACTGTGGAAAGGAGTATGGAGGTTTCTCAAAAAAAATTAAAAATAGGGGTTTAAGAGGTACAAATAAGCTACAAGTATATATTGTACAACATGGGGAACATAGCCAATATTTTATAATAACTATAAATGGAGTATAAACTTTAAAAATTGTGAATCACTATATTGTACACCTGTAACATAATTTTTTTTAAAGATTTTTTTTTGATGTGGACCGTTTTTAAAGTCTTTTATTGAACTTGTTACAACATTGCTTCTGTTTTATGTTTTGGTTTTTTGGCCGTGAGGCATTTGGGATCTTAGCTCCCTGACCAGGGATTGAACATGCACCCCCTGCATTGGAAGGCGAAGTTTTAACCACTAGACTGCCAGGGAAGTCCCTAATTTATATAGTATTGTACAGCAACTATACTTCAGTTAAGAAAACCAGAACTACTGCATTACCTAGCAGTTCCACTCCTGGGTATACATCTGAAAAAAAAAAAAAAAAAAAAAGAAACCGAAACACAATTTGAAAAGATACATGCACCCCAATGTTCATAGCAGCACTATTTACAATAGCCAAGATATGGAAGCAACTTAAGTGTCCATCAACAGATGAGTGGATAAAGAAGATGTGGTATATATACACAATGGAATACTACACAGCCATAAAAAATGAAAGTTTGCCATTTGCAACAGCATGGATGGACTTGGAAGATACTATGCTTGGGGAAATAAGTCAGACAGAGAAAGACAAATACTGTATGATATCACTTATATGTGGAGTCTAAAAAATACAACAAATTAGTAAATATAACAAAACGGAAGCAGACTCACAGATACAGAGAACAAACTAGTGGCTACCAGTGGGGAGAGGGAAGGGGGGAGAACAAGATGGAAGCAAAGGATTAAGAGTTACAAACTATTATGTATAAAATAAATAAGCTATAAGGATATATAATACAAAACAAGGAATATAGCCAAGATTTAAAAATTGTGAATCACTATGTTTTACACCTGAAACTCATATAACATTATACATCAACTATAACTCAATTAAAAAAAAGAGAGGTTAGTAGATGTTAACCATTTTTTGGTTATGTTTTATTATTACAACCCGAAAGGGCCCAGACAAGAGGAGCAAAATCCTGAGGGTTATGAAAGGTTAAAAAAAAAAAAGGTGGAATCATTTCCATTGGAATCATTTCCAAGGGTTTCCGGGGATCCAGAAAGGCTTCAGAGTAGAGGCGTGGTCTACAGTGCCTTGAGAATGGAGTGTTTGGGAAGAATCCTAATGGCTTTACTAGATAGACACTGAACTGTAATTGATTACTGATGTCTGCTCTGGGCAAGGAAAAGTATAATGGTGGTGTGTGTGCCTCCTTGGCTTATATTGTTTGTTTTAGGATTCAGACATGTTAGGGCACATTTTGAATTCTGGCAGTACAGACCCACCAATAATTTTTTGAATTCTAAGGCCTAAGAGTTGTCTGGGAGGTAATGTATCCTTAGGGAAGGCAGGAACACTGCCTGAGTCATCAGAAGGAAATGCAATTGCGACTGCAGCCTGGTGCCTGATCTTCATCAGATCATCCTTTGGCCCAGACCCCAAGGATCCATGCCTAACTCTGAGAGGAGGGGACAAGTCAAAACTGACAGAGCTGTTGAGAGGAAAACTCTGCGCGAAGCAGCGCTGCCAGGGCCCCGTGACGGAATGTAACACCTGGGGTGGGGGATAGATTCTCCTTGTCACAGCAGAGTCCACCATGGGGGTGGGGACACTGTGGGGACACTGACACTGTCAGACGCCGGGGAGTCTCACAAGGGCAAGAACTGGAGGCCCAACTCTGGCAGAAACAGGAGACGCATTCATGGTGGCTCCTTAAAGACTCTCTACCACGTCCCCTGAGGACCCCCAGGAATAGTTAGGGGGCTGGAGATGGTCAGGGCCTGGAGCCCCACCGCAATGGGAGGGGACAAAGCCTCATGCATAGTGACCTATATGTGAGCCCAAGGCTGGGAGCCCTGAGAAACACAGGTCACTGGGTTAGACTGCCCCGAGGGGATGAGTGCTCGGAGTGCCCAGAGGAGGGAGGTGCTCATTGCCTGGGGCGAGGGCAGAGGTGCTGGAAAGCTTCACAGAGACCAGGGTGGAGCCAGGTGAAGGTGTGGGTGGGGACCTGGAAGAGGAAGGGCATCCTGGACCAGGGAAGATGCATGAGCCAAAGTTCAGAGGCACGAAAGGAAGGCTGGGGCCGGGAATGGTGCGGGTTTGAGTGGATGGGGGTCAGGAGACGAGCCCTGGGAGGGGACGCTGGAGGGGCTGGAAGTGGGGAAGGCAGATCAGGGGTGTGAACATGAACAGCAAGACTCTGCCTTGGTCTTTGTTGCATTTCCTGTTCCTAAGGACAGCAGCTAGCCCAGAGGGAAAGCTCCATGAGAAAGACTTAAATGAGAGGATGGATGGATGGAAGGAAGAAATCAGGATTGGGGGGAGGGTAGAAGCTCCTCTTCGTTTTATTGAGAGCAAAATGGGAAGGAAACCCTGGTTGGACTGTTAAAGGAAAGGAAACCTGACAAGCAAGATTATGAGCAAATACAGCAAAGAAGAAGGGTGTGTGCGCAGGTGCGTACGTAAAGCAAAAGCGTAAGAGACAGGTTGTGTTCTCAGCCCCGAGCCTCAAAAAAGTACCTGTAGGTTTAAAAGAAAAGAAAAAGAAAGGCAACGGAGCCCCTCTGCACTGGATTGAAGTGAAGAGCACAAAGCAAAGGGATGATTAGAGCCTTCCCAGGATGCAATGCAACTTCCTTCAGGCGCCAAGGGGGAAGGACCCCTCTTAACCTGGTCCCCGGTGCTCCCTTCTCAGCCTCCGCGGCTCAAAGGGACGCGGCAGGAGGATGCGCAGGCCAGGTAACCCTGCCCAGCGGGGCCGCGGCCGCGCATGAGCCTCCTCTCCTTGTTCTCGCCTCGTTGTCTGTCTTTGGAGCCTTGCTGAGAAGGAGGAAAACGGGGCCAAAGCTGAGATGAAAGCGCCTGTAATCTCATAAAAGAGCCAGGCGGAGGCTCTGAAAGGCACAGAGGAGCCAGCACCTGCCATTTGCACTTCAAGGCAGGCAGTTTGAAACCCACCAAGGCAAGAGGCCTGACTGTCCTTCCCCACCAGAACCCGGACTTGGGCACGCTATGGCCCTGGGTACCAGAGCGTGCTGGTTGGTCAGCTGAATATCCCATGGGCTGCAGGAGGTAGAGGAGGAGAGGCAGGTAAACCACCAAAGCCCCCGGCTTGAAAGCTGCATTTAGGAGAGCTGGAGACTTCAAAATCCATCACCTCCTTTCCTTGCCGGACACAGTATTTATCACTTTCGTCGGCCCTCAGGCCACTGTACAGTGGGGAGAAGGACCTGCTATCACAAACGAACCCTCTCCCAAGGCCATCACAAATGAGGCTCCGTCAGAACGGAGAGAAGAATGAGTCTACTTTAGGTGGCACACGAACGGAGCCTTTTCTGCTTCTCTTTGCTCTCCCGAGAAATTCTGCAACCCTGCTAGAACCCGAGGCCTGCACAGGGTCTCGTTAACCACCCATAACTGGAAGAGGGAATGTCTTCTCAGAGCACAAAGCCAAGGAAGCAAAGGCAGAAAGAATGGATGATTTTCCAAATGAAATCGCCACATGATCAGTACAGGACTCGTGACAAATTTCTCGCAAAGTCATCTTCTATTTTCCATGAGCAATCTAGAAGGAGGACTTGGGGAAGCCTACGAGACTGAAGAGAACACGTTGTCCTTTCCAGCTGTGAATCGCCGTGATGGTGGGAGAGGCCACGGGAGGCAAGGTGAGGTGGGAAGAAGGCTGAGTTCGGGGGCATGCACCCTCACAGCGTGACTCAACTGTGTTCAGGGTGCTGGGCTCTTGGTTATCCGTTGCAACTCTGGGAAGGCATCCACGTGGAGAGAGCCTCTGAAGGGGAGTTAGAAGACCTGAATGCTCCGCCTGGTCCCATTCCTAACAGGTGTCATTTCACTACCTGGGGATTTAACGGGGTGAGCTCTCGAATTCAGCTCCAGCCCTCCAGGGTTCTGAGATGCCAACGGCTGTTCCAAGAAAGGTGAAGAAGCAGCATCCCGGAGAGTCAGCAGGAAGTAGGGGGAGAGGGTGCCCGGAAGATGCGCAGTCATGGCTGCAAGGAACCGGTTGTGACAGACCCAGCCCAGAGTTAGGTTTAGGGAAAGCAAAGAAGAAAGCAAGATGCTCCCCCTTGGGAATAACGTTAAAATATCTGCTGCAGGAATCATCATGAAGACAGAGATATGCCTCCCCAAAGCAGCTTCTCTGGGAATAACTGAATTGCAGACTCTGAACATCAGAAAAATCCAAGAGAGATGAAAAACCTTGGGTAACAGCACAATAGGGAGAAAAACACTTCTCCAGGAGCTGCCTGAAGTGTCTGAATTGACCTGTATTAGGGAGTAGAGGTCTGCCACTGCAAGAAAGGAAATTGGTTGCAAGTTTTAATTAGCTGGGGTTTTGATAAGAGGTGGATCTTGGAAGCGGTAAAATGCCAAGTGATGGGCCTGAAAGGGCAGGTGAACCAGAGACAGGGTGGGCACTTTGCTCCGGCAGCAGCATATAATGAGCTTGAAAGTAGGCCAGGGCTGAACCGGGGCCCGCAGGCGTGGCTGAGAAATAACCAGTGGGGCCCTTGTGCCTGTCAGTCGTAGACAAATGCCATCTGCTCCAGCTGCTGCCCACTCTGCCCCATTCTCTCTCCACTTTACCACTGGTGGTTACGGCGACCTGGCTGGTGGGACCAAAGTGCCTTGAGTGCCCTTCTGTTCCTCTGGCTTAGCAGATGCTGCCATCTTGGCCAGGGCAGCCTGGCAGAGAGCCGGCTGCCAGGATCAGACAGCAGGGTGAGAGCAGGCACTCTCCAGTGCTCCTTGCTGGCTTGCCTCCTTCCTTCCACAGCCTTCCCTGAGCACCTCCAAGGCATCAAGGACTGTGTTAAGTGCTTTGACTGTGACAACAAGCAATCTTTTCTCCCTGGGTTCAAGGAGGTGGCAGATAAGAGGACAGGCAGAGATGCAACAGTAGCTAAGTTCTGTGAATGGGAAACAGAAAGGACCATAGAGGATAGAGTGGGGGGTGTGGGGTGGAGATTAGGAAAGGCTTGCCCCGGGAGCCAGGTGAGCTCACTAAGGCCATAGTTACAGAGGATGGATTCACCCATGGACTTGGTGGCGCTTGGTGGGCTCTATGCACCTATCCTTCCTTCCTATCAATCGTTCATAGTGTCAGAACCTTTCTTTTGTCGTAAGAGTGAACCAGGTAAGGAGGTGACTGGCTCAGGAAAGAGCCACGTGTGACTTTAAGCACGTGCTCTGTGGTCCGTGAGCAAGTGCAAGCCGGAAGGGCCACCACGTTCAGGTTCCACTGCAGATGCTGCCCCGACTTCTCAGTTAGTCCCCTCAATCCCCTGAGCTCAGGCTTGCTCAGGACACAGCACCTCAGCCTTTGCTCTCTGCCTGTTCCCATCATGAGGGGCAGGATGAGAACAACACAACTGCTGGAGAACTTCCTCAGCCGCCTGATTCCTGGGAGTCTAACACCTGCTGATAGGTCTTCCGGGCTCAGCTAAGGCCGTGGTACCTGAGGATGAATTCTTTCCCTCAAAACACACCTAGCTCCAAGGCAGACAGGCTCCTAAAGGCATGATCTTTGTGTGTGTGTGCAGGGCGGGGGCACGGAGGCTACCGGGGAACATAGTAGTCAGGCTTTGGGGATGGGCAGAACTGGGTTCCAATCTAGGTTTCTGCTGTGCAGACATTCGTACGTGAATGTTCACAGCAGCACTATTCATAACCATCAACGGTGGAAATGTCCATCAACCGATGCCTGATAAGCAAAATACAGTCTATCCCTACGACGGGGTCTTACTTGGCAAAAGAAGGCATGAAGGGGTGACACAGGCTACAAGTTCAGGCCCTGAAAACATGATTCTAAGTGAAATAAACCAGTCACAAAAGACCACATACTGTATGACTCCATTTGTATGAAATGTCCAGGATGGGCAAATCTATAGCGATGGAAAGCAGACTCGTAGCTGTCAAGAGCCTAGGGGGCTGAAGGCCTGGGGGAGGGGGGGAATTGGGAAGCGACTGCAAATGGGCATGGGGTTTCTTTGTGGGGTGATGGAAGATGCTGGACAATTGTGTTGAGGGTTGCACAACTCTGGACTATAATAAAACCTGCTGGATGGTACCCTTCAGTGGGTGAATGACGTGGTATGTGAATTTTATCTCAGTAAGGCTGGTATATTTACATTGCTTCTTGGCTCCCACTAGACTAAGGTTGACGAGGGCAAAGACCCCTTTCTTTCACCGTCTTCTGAGGACCTGGCACATGGTTGATGTTTTCATATTTGCTAATGAATGAACACGTGGCCTTGGGCAAGCCCCTTAGGTTCTTTAAGCCTCAGTTGCCGCATCTGCCAAGCGGAGATAAGAATGTCTCTTGCGGGCTTCCCTGGTGGCGCCGTGGTTAAGAATCTGCCTGCCAACGCAGGGGACGCGGGTTCGAGCCCTGGTCCGGGAAGATCCCACATGCTGCAGAGCAACTAAGCCCGTGTGCCACAACTACTGAGCCTGCGCTCTAGAGCCCCTGAGCCACAACTACAAAGCCCTTGTGCCACAACTACTAGCCCGCGTGCCACAACTACTGAGCCCGCGTGCCTAGAGCCCGTGCTCCGCAACAAGAGAAGCCACCGCGATGAGAAGCCCGCACACTGCAATGAAGAGTAGCCCCCGCTCGCTGCAACTAGAGAAAGCTCACGTGCAGCAACGGAGACCTAACACAGCCAATAAGTAAAAAAAAAAAAAAAAAAAAAGATTGCCTCCTGCAAAGGGCTGCTGATTAGGAGACGGGGCACTAGAGGCCGTTGGCAGGTCTGGGTCCCTGGATGTGTGGTTCAGCGCCACTGACTCGGCTCCATAGGGGGGTCCCTCCCACTGGGAATGCTATTTCTTAGCCACCCACCTCCCTCCCGTCACTCATCCGTTCTTAGAGCCCAGTGTCCACGGCCACGCTGTCACACAGAGCGGCCCGCATGAAGCCGGGTGTCAGGTCGTTAGAGGCTGCCCCGTGCGAGCACCCCGGCCAGCAGGGGGCTGGTGAACACATCAGACTGTATTTGCTGTCTGTCTGGAGAGGCCTCTGACAGCCTCTCCCAGACTGTGTCTGTCGCTGCCGGTCAGGGCGGACGCCAGCTAGCGGCGCACGCTGCTGAAAAGGCACAGTATTTTCCAAACAGCTGCGTGAGGGTCAAGGCTACGAGTGCGAGAAGCCACGCCGCCATCCTTACGAATCCGTTTTGCAGAAAACATGAAAAGGAACTTCCAGGCCCCCAGATGCCTGGAACTCTGCGTCCCACTCCCACTCTTGTTCACACCGGGGCCCCAAGAGCCCGGCCAGGGGTCCGGGTGCGCAGTGCCCCCCAAGCATCTGTCCTTTCCAGGCCTCCGAGCCCTCGGGGGAGCCATTCTCTTCTCCAGGAAGGCGACTCCCTGCCACCCTCCAGCCTCCCCAGACTTCACCGGTAACCCCTCCCTCTTTCGGGAACCAGCTGGAAAGTACCTTCTGCAGAGAAGCCCACCTGATCCTTTTAAGATGAGGTTAGGCCTCCATCACATGGGCTCGGAGCTCCATTTTTCCTTCCGTCTGCAATGTTACATTGATGATCATGTGTCTAAGGTCTGTCCCCCAACCAGCCCGTGTGCTCCCGGAGGGTGGGATCTGTTTGGATTACCGCAGTGTCCCCAGGGCTTAGCGCACAGGAGACGCTCGCTAAGTACTTGTTCAGTGAAACAGTCCCACTGACATTCTCCTTTCTCTCCACTTCTTCCAGCTCTGCTGGGCGGCGGCCTGTTCCTGCCCTGGCCCCTGTACCCCACGAAGCCAGAGGAGGAGAGGGTTGGAGGAAACACTTGGGTCTCTTCACAGAGAAGCCCCTTGTGTGGCAAGAGCGTGGGGAGGGGAGGAGAGGAAGCGGGAGGGGTGCGGGGTGAAGCCTGGAGGTGGGGGGACGATGCAAGGGACGGGGGGGGGCTGAGGAGACTGCGAGGCTGGCCTGCGGGCCCCTCCCACTCTATCCACCCGCACCCCACCCACGCTGCCCACCCCTCGTCTGGGCAAAGCCCCTTCATCCTCTGGGGAAGGTGACACTCTAAAGCTGGTAGAGAGCTGACCGAGCAGCCCTACAGGTGACCGCAAGGGCCTCACCCACTGGTTTGGTTTTTGGACATTTTGAGCCAGCCTCACAGTAAGAAATACATTCCACATGGCAGTCGTGTGTGTGTGTGTGTGTGTGTGTGTGTGTGTGTGTGTGTGTGTGTGTGTGTGTGTGTAGACTTGCATATAAAAATGAAGCGGACAAATACGGGAGGAAGGGATTAGAGCTACAAACTATTAGGTACAAAATAAGCGACAAGGATACACTGTACAAGAATATAGCGAATATTTTATAAGAACTATAAATGGAGTATAACCTTGAAAAACTGTGAATCACTATACTGTGCACCTGTAACTTGTATAATTCAAACAAAAAAACAAACCCCACAAAGTGAACAAAATACTACTCACCCTGACATGTTGGGTGTATTCTAATACCTTCTACTGTTTTCTATTCAATTTCAAAAACACTGGCGCTCATGACTTACTAACAGGGACCTGCAGCCAGGACTGGTTAGGTGTGGGAAACAGATACTTCTTGCAGTTTTAGGTCAAATGAAAGGGAAGACGGTGATAACGAGAGTGTTCCATGTGGACAAGGCTTTAAAGTTTATATAACACTCCTCTCTCATTTGTGTTCACAACAGCCCTGCAGCATCAAGGGGATAAGACAGCCATCCAATTTCACCCACGTAGAACCTGCGCCATCTGTGAAAGGCGTTATAAGGTTGCAGGGCAAGTATGGAGAGAGGTCTTCTGCCTTTTACCATCTGTCCTCCCATCATGCTATGTTACCCAGGGAGAACCCCTTAACTGTCTGGAGATCACGTATATTTGAGAAAGGCAGCAACAGGCATTAGAATTAGTTTCGTTTGGATTAGAAAAAAAAACTACCCCACACTTCGGTGGTGCTTGTCACGTGCCTTTCACCGGGATCTATGCTGGGGATGGTGGTGTAAAGGCACTAACACAGGTACCTCTTCTGAGTACTTAAGATCCAGGCACTTTATATAGCTTTGATTTCATTTAATCCTCACAACACCATTATGAGGTGGGTGTCATTCCGAGAAAACATCCTCTGACCTGACTTGGCGGCTCTGGGCACCCAAACAAAGAGGCCGGGGCAGGACCGACTTCCTGCTAGTTGGGTGTTGGCCACGTAGCCGCACGTGTTGCATTTTTCCAACACTCCTGGGAGGTTTCCCATTTTGAGGAAACTGAGGCTGAGAAGGGTTTAAGCAAGTTGATGATAGACCCCTGGGATGGGGGAAGCCTTCATGCTCTGTCCCCTTTAGTTAAAACCATTTTAATTTTTTTTAATTTCACAAGCAGTGTCTGATTTTTCTGAAAATCTAAACAATACAGGAGTATTCAGAGGAAAATGCTCCCCCACCTCTGCTTCTCTATTTCCACTCCCCAGAAGTAACTGCTTTTAACAGTTTGATGTCTATCCTTTTCCCATGCACAAACACACCCAGACGTGGACATTATGTTTCACAAAAGGGATTGCACCAGACACGTTATTCAGCAACTTGTGTTATTCACTCACTCCGTATCACCAGTTGTCAGTCCCCATCCACACGTAAAGAGTATTCCTTATGCCCCTGGCCGGATTTCATTGCCTGAAGGTAGCATAAACCACTCCCCTACTGCTAGACTCTCCAGTTGTCTTCAATTGCTCATGAATTCTGTACCAAACATAATTGTAAATGTAACAGATTCCTGAGCTGTAAGCTCTCAATAAACATTAGCTAAATTTTTAGCTTCCTTATCTAGCTTTATTTAACCGATGGCTTCCATTCAATTCCTATTGCAACTGCTCATTTCAAAGAGTTGGAGCTAACTATGCCTCAGTCTCCCGACCGTTATGGAAACTGGTTACATTCATGGCCCACGGGTGACAGCTACCTAAGCCACTATTGAAACTGGGTTTCGACAGGTAAGTTTTGAACTGATATTACTTTTCCAAATTTTCAGACTCATTCCCTAACTGCAGCTGAGCTTTTGCAGGAAACTACACAGTGGTATAAAGTAATGAAGGTTGTGGTTTAGGTTTTGAAGAGAAGCTGTAGAACTCCAGCCTAATATAGAGAAGGGAGGAAGCTACACAGCCTAACATTTCTGCTGTACCTCAAAGCATGTCATTACACTAGTTCAAACAACAAGAAGTTGAGCCTGTCCCTGCAGAGTGTGTCCCCTCATAGGTCCCCAGGCCGCTTCTCTGCCCTGGGCAGAAACTGAGTCACCCCTCTCTTCCATTTCATAGTATCCTTGAGATTCAGACTGTGTTCCTTTTTCAGAACTCTCAGACTCTGCTTTGCTTTTCCTTGTCCTTTTCCTTCAAGATGGGCAGCAAAGCAGAAGAGAGTCTTGTGTTCTTTCTTCCTTCCTGATATTCCAAGATCCCTTCTTGTATCATTTCCTTTCTACCTAAAGAACTTCCATGAGCTGTTCTTTTAGGGCAGGTGTGCTGGCAATTCGTAGTTTTCCTTCTGAGAATGTCTTGATTTCCCTTTCATCCCTGAAGGATATTTTTTGCTGGATCTAGGATTCTCGGTTGACAGTTCTTTTAAAAATGCTGTGCCTCTTCCTTTTGGCCTCCGTGGCTTCTGATGAGAAATCCACTCTCATTCATGTTGTTTTGTAAATGAAAGGTCATTTCTCACTCAACAATTTCAAGAGTTTGTCTTTAGTTTTCAGACGTTTGAGTATGATGTGTCTTGGTGTGGATGGCGTTAGATTTATAATATTTGGGATTTGCTCAGCTTCTTGAATCTGTAGGCTTATGTCTTTTGCCAAATTTGGGAAGGTTGAAGCCATATTTACTTGAGTAGTTTTTCAGCTCCACTGTCTTTCTCCTCTCTGTCCAGGACTCTGATGACATGACTATTACGACGACTGTTACAGTCCTATAGCTCCCTGAGGTTCTGTTCATTCTCCCCACCGCCCCCCCACGCCAGTCTGTTTTGTCTTTGTTGTTCAGACTGGGTAATTTATATTGTCCTATTTTCAAGTTCACTGATTCTTTCGTCTGTCCCTTCCATTCTGTTATTGAGCTCATCCAGTGAGTTTTAAATTTCAGTAATTGTATTTTTCAGCCCTAAAATTTCCATGTAGTTTTTTTTGACTTCTATTTCTTTGTTGAAACTTTCTATTTTTTTTCATTTGTGTCTTATTCCTACTTGTTTTTTTTTTTTTGCGGTACGCGGGCCTCTCACTGTTGTGGCCTCTCCCGTTGCAGAGCACAGGCTTCGGACACGCAGGCTCAGCGGCCATGGCTCATGGGCCCAGCCGCTCCGCGGCATGTGGGATCTTCCCAGACTGGGGCACGAACCCGCGTCCCCTGCATCAGCAGGCGGACTCTCAACCACTGCGCCACCAGGGAAGCCCCCTACTTGCTTTTTGAAGCACTTTTATGATGGCTGCTTTAAAATCTTCATTGGAGAATTGCAACATCTGTGTCATCTTGGTGTTGGCATCTATTTTCTTTTTTCATTTAGTTTGAGATCTCCTTGGTTCTTAGTATGAGCGATTTTGTTCAAAAATGGAAATGTGGACGTTTGGGTATTATGCTATAAGGGTTTGCATCTCTCACGAAATCTTCTGTTTTAGCTGGATTAGGGGAAGGGAGTACCACCTCATTAATGCCAAGTGGAAGTCTAGGCTCTCCGCTTGGTCTTCATTGACATGTGAGGAGGGAGTTTCCTCATTACCGAGCAGGGATGGGAGCTCCAGCTCTCCACAAGGTTTCCACTGAGGTCCCCAGCTGGGAAGGGCAAAGAGTGTCTCCTTACTGCTCCCAGGTGGCCTTCACTGACATCAAGGAGGTGGGTGTGGCCAGGTTACCTTCGTACCTGGCCTTCTCTGACACCACCCTGGGCAGCTGGGGTGCCTTGTTATAACCTGCTAGGGTGGAAGTTGAGGCTCCCCTTTTGGCCTTTGCTTGTGAGATGGAGGCTGAGCCACAGTTTTTTCTGTGGTGTTTGGATCAAGACTGTGATTATTCTCTAGAAGTGTTCAGCTTCCTAGGCTGCCCTTTCCCAAAAAAAGCAGGCTTTTTTTGTTTGTTTGTTTTTGGATCTGTGCCCATTGGCATTTCTGAGTTGATGGCTTCTTCAGCTCCTAGTCTTGGATATATGAGGCAAAACAAACAAAGAAAAAACAAACAAACCAAAAGAAAACCCCAGGGAACCCACCACCATGTCATTCCTTGGGTTATGAGGCCCCTAGATAATCTGTTTCTTCTTTCCACCTCCCAGAGTCTTCTTACATTTGTTTTGCACATAATATCCAGAGTTTTCAGTTGTATTTAGCAGAAGGAATAGAGAGAAGTGTGTCTACTCCACCTTCCCAGAGGTAGCGGTCCATCGACAAACATTAGCGATTTCCATTCCCCTCTCTTCCCAGGCCCATTGAAACATTATATTTACCACTCGTATCCTTGGACATTTCTATCCACCCAACGTACAACACCAGCTTTATCTTTTTAGCTTCCGTGAAGATGATGATGAAGATAAGGAGGAGAGGGAGGAAAGCTCACATAAGGACACACCAGAGCAACATGGTATTTCCCTTTCCAAAGTCTTTTCTACATCTCTACTGTCTACAGACCAGACTCCAAACTCATCAGCCTGCCAAAGGACACTGTACAGTTCTGGTCTCTGTCTTCGTTCTTGCCCAGAGTCCCCTTCACTTGTGTGCGGGAGCTTATCTTCTGCCTGGTGTGTCTGCCCTTGTCACTCCATGCTTGCACACAGGACCCATTTCTCAATGCCCGTTTTCTTCCATAAGACCTTCCAGCTGAAACCGAAGCCCATCCCAGGACTTGGCACTTATATTAGACATTAATAATTACTGAAGGTGTACCACTTACTTCATTATTTGGACTTTAAATTCATGAAAGGGCTGGGTTATGCTTGATCCTTCTTTATCTCTTGGCCTACCATAAGCATCTGATAAATACTTTTTTTGGAAACAGTGACTAAAGGCCCTTGCTTGTCAGTGTGAATCTGATGGCAGAATTCTGAGAATTAAATAAAAACCCAGCATCAAGCAGATAAGATTAGCTCTGGGCGAAGTTATCTTAAATGCAGATAAGACAGAAGCTGGAGAGTAAGAAGAATTTGGAGTGTCTGGACTAATAATTGAAGTTATTAATGCATCTAAATAAAGAATAAGTTTAGAAGAGAGCTAGGAGAAGCAGTCACCCAACTAGGAGGAATGTCCTGGCCTGAGGAAAGCCCAGGGGGGCTGGAGGCAGGGCAGCCCTATTGTGGTGGTAGGTGCCCAGGTGGAGGCCGTGCATATGTGAATTCCAGAACCACCTCCCCTGAGTGGATTCTGTGCGTACTCAGGTGGCCTTGGGAAGCCAGCTTCCCATCTTCACTTCCCTACAGAGTTGGGGAAGTGACCCAATGATGCAATTGTCTGGGCCCTTGGCAGTCTTATTTTTCGCTTATTGGTCTTTGGTGTCTTATGAGTTTGGTTGGCAAAAAAAAAAAAAAAAAATCCATTTATAATATCAATAATTCAAATAATAAAAAATGACAACCGAAAGATTATTCAGTGCCTATTATGTGCCAGACTGGGATGGACAGTTCATGGAGCATCTTGTTTCATCGGTACCATCGTCCTGTGAGGCAAGTCCTGTGACTGTCCCATCTCATGGATGGAGAACTTGAGGCTCAAAGAGATTACTCTACTTGCTCAAGCTCAGAAGAGTCAGAGCTGGGATTTCAGCCCAAGTCTCCTGACTCCAAGGTCCACCCTTCACCACTGGGCTTTCTAACGTTGCCTTTTCTATGTGCCAGGCACTGTTCTAAGAGCCTTACATATATGAACTCCTATAACCCCCCAAAGAACCCCTTGAGGTAGGGACGATTTCTACCCCCAATTTACAGCTGAGGAAACAGAGGCACAGAGAGGTCAGGTAACTTGCCCAAAGTCACACAGCTAGTGTGAGTAGAGCAGGATTTGAAACCAGGTAACGTGGCAAAGGACCATTATGTCATGCTGCCTCTTTCTGAGGCACTTGCCTGACTCCTTCTAATAGACCTAAGCCCCTTGAGGGAAAGAACTCCATCTTAGTCGTTTTCGTATCCTTACCAGCTACTGTAGTGCTGGCACCAAGTACGCCTATAATACACGTTGGGTCGTTTGAATTCCATTGGAAGGGCAGCCCTCTGGCCACCTGCCCTGTTCCAGCTACATTCTGATTTCATGAAGCCCCTTGAATTTGCAGCTGAACTAAAGTAGGTTTTTGCCAGGCTGCAGGCTTCTCATTTTGTTTCACGCACAGATTACAAATGCAAGGCCCACAGAGCTACGAATAATTGCTACTGGAGCATATTTTTCCCATTTGGGGACCTGAGTTTTCAAGTAACTCAGTCCTAGAAGCAAGAGGCTAGCAAATGCCTTTTTAGCACCATCTTCTGAGTCCAGTTGTGACTCGAAAGGTTTATCGAAGCGGAATAAAGGTACCAATTTAGCCGAGTGGTTCTCAACGGTGGATGATTTCATCCCCCTAGAGGACATGTGGCAACATCTGGAGATGTTTTTGGTTGTCACAACAGTGGGGACATGGGGGGTGCTACTGGTATCTCGTGGGTAGAGGCCAGGGATACTGCTACACATCCTGCAATGCAAGGACAATGCATCACAACAAAGAATTAGCCAGCCTCCAATGCCAGCAGTGCTGAGGCTGAGAAATCCTGATTAGCCAAGCAGCCCCCAAATCTGCATGTACAAGTGGTTTTAAAGAGGAAGCATCGCTCGAAGATTAAATTAGGTTTTATGAGACTTTTTTCCCAGAGAGCAGGCATCAATCACTGGCGGAAAAAATAGAAGTGAGCCTTCTATGCCAAAGCTAAACCATCTTTGTCTGGGCGCACATTCCAAGGCAGTGCTTCGAGAAGTAAGGTCCTAAGGATCTACCCCAAAGCCACTTGGGAAGCTTATTAAAATGCAAATTCCACGGCCTCCCTCAAACCCACTGCATTAGGCTCTCTTGGTGAGAGTACGAGGGATCTATGTTTTTAGGACACCCCAAAAGTCGTTTGGCTGCACACTGACAGTTTTCTTCCACTCTTCCAGAAGTAGGGGAGATAAATTGGGGGGTGGGGGAGGAGTGCGGTAGACCGACCATATGCATGGTGGTTTTTAAAAAGTTAACTAAAAATGCTCACATTCTAGTGCGGTTCCTCTAACTTCAGTCATCTGTACCACACTGTCATGAGTTATGCCCTGGACGAATACCACCCCTTCTCTTCTCTTCTTAATAATTAAAAAAAATTATTTTGGTTATCTTTTTTCCTAATATTCCTGAGAATACATACATAACCATGAAAATGATCGAGATCTGTCCGTACCACTTAAAATCGGCATGCAGTACGTGTAGGAAGCAGTGCCTTATGGCAAAGCAATTACAGTCCGCCAGGAGAATGCTAATAACAGCGCCTGCAAGCTCTGGAAGGCAGACGTGCACGGCTCTTCATTTGGAACCTCAGAGCCTCCTTTTCAGGGATGGATGACAATCCCCTATGCTTCCTGGAAGAGGAAGAACAGAGTGGGCAACGGCCCATGCTCCTGACCGTGACATTGTGGCCTCATCCACAGCTGCCGGTTCCCATTTATGAGCCTTTGAAAACAACTATCTCAAACCCAGCACTGGGACAACATGAAGGACCAACACATTCTGAGCCTCAGAAATTGGAACCCACATGTGTGATGAGCAGAAGTCACACTCCAACCATACACTCGTTTTCACAATCATCCTCCTGTTCCCAGAGGGCACCCCACTTTTAGTGGGGAGCAGAGGGAAAAGCCTGATACACAGAAAGCTACAAAACGATTCACGTCTCTACTAAGAATCAGAACAAATATTCGCCATCTGGTTTTCCATTTACATCTTTTTCCAAAATGCCTAAACTTGACATAATGTTAGTTTTAACTGGGCTCTGCACCCGGCCCACTGCCAATGCTGGGAACACAGCAGCAGTGGCAGGGAATTACGAGTGCGCCTGTACTCGCTAACACCACTTTATTTTTGTCTTTCCCTCCAATTTGCCTTAAGCTGCCTGCATAATTTCCACCTCAGGTGAAACCTCTCTGTCTTCGTTCTTTCCTACTTGAAATACATTGATTTTCCACGTAAGTCAGGAGATGGGGAAGTGGGATGGGAGGTGTGACTGTGGAATTGGGTTAAGAGGAGGGTAAGACATCACATTCTAAACTCAGGTAAGACGGATGCAGAAGAAAAAAGAGGAAAAAAAAAGAAAAATGAAAAGAAACATGTGGGAGCATTTCTCTTTGGGGACTCAAAGAGGGGGGTTCCTGAGGGAGGCCATAAATGTGACACCCTTTTGCTCCAGCCTCACGGGGCTCGTTATTTAAGCAGCTTCTCTTTTTGTGCCGTTGTAAACCATGCCTGCTTGGCTTTAACCGGAAAGACAAGGCAGGGTATGAACATCGATCGTTAATAAGCAGGTTCCAGGCGTTGAGGACAAATCCTACTCCTGGCGAGCAGGCGTGCAGAAGAAAGACAGTTACCACGATGTTCATTGCAGCTCTACTTACAATAGCCCAGAGATGGAAGCAACCTAAGTGTCCATCATCGGATGAATGCATAAAGAAGATGTGGCACATATATACAATGGAATATTACTCAGCCATAAAAAGAAACGAAATTGAGCTATTTGTAATGAGGTGGATGGACCTAGAGTCTGTCATACAGAGTGAAGTAAGTCAGAAAGAGAAAGACAAATACCGTATGCTGACACATATAGATGGAATTTAAGAAAAAAAAATGTCATGAAGAACCTAGGGGTAAGATAGGAATAAAGACACAGACCTACTAGAGAATGGACTTGAGGATACGGGAAGGGGGAAGGGTAAGCTGTGACAAAGCGAGAGAGACGTATGGACATATATACACTACCAAACGTAAGGTAGATAGCTAGTGGGAAGCAGCTGCATAGCACAGGGAGATCAGCTCGGTGCTTTGTGACCACCTAGAGGGGTGGGATAGGGAGGGTGGGAGGGAGACACAAGAGGGAGGAGATATGGGGATATATGTATATGTATAGCTAATTCACTTTGTTATAAAGCAGAAACTAACACACCATTGTAAAGCAATTATACTCCAATAAAGATGTAAAAAAAAAAATGTTTGTCAGGGAGAGGAAGTGCTCTCAGTGCTGTGGGAGAGAGGTAAGAGGCAGGTGAGAGGGTCTGTGTAGGAGATAGAGACCGTAGCTCTGGGAGGGAGAGAAAAAAATCCAAGCTGCGCCCAGCCCTCCAGCCCTTTGGGAACTTGGAATTCTGTGACGACTTGGATGAGAAGCTGCACTCACAGGGCCCCGTTTGGTGCTTGGGACCCAGTAGGGATTCGGTACAAGTTTGCTGAGTGGATGGATGTTGCGCGGCTGTTGACTGAACCTCTCACCCCTCACCCTGGACATCCAGGACGTCTGTAAAATTGTGGGAAGATCCAGAGGGTGAGTATTGGACAAGTCTGTGCAACACCACCGCTCGACTGGAAGAACAAGGCTGGGAGCACGTCCCCCTGAGCTGGGGCGGGAGTCCAAAGGGGGGTGGGTGGGAAGAGCAGCCTCAGGACCAGCCTGCCTGGGCACGCATCCCGGCCGCCCTCTGGGGATTCACCTCCACGAGTGATGTGGCTCCTCTGGGCCTCAGTTTCCTGATCTGTGAAACGATTATGATAATGGTGTCCGTCTCAAGGGTTCTAGTGCAGCTTTAAGGAGTTAATACAGAAAAGTGTGTAGAACAGTGCCTGGCACACAGAGAGTGCTAAAGAAGTACTAGCTGCTCTCATTTTTCTGTGGGTGGGAAAGATTGGGTTAACTTGGTCCTTTTTGGACTAGAAGCAAAAACCATCCTATAGTGTGAAGCTTGTGGATGCATGAGGGTAGGGAGGGAAGAAAATCCAGAAGCATGTTGATCGGGCTCAGTTCTGCCTTTGACACTGGGAATTCACGCCTAAAAACTTCACTCTTTTAAACAGAGTTGACTATGTATCTGTTCATCAGTTCTTAGATCCTTTTCTGAAAGTGAAGAGCGCAAACATCACCACTATCATGACGAACAGCTACATTTCCATTGATACCACCTCCACTGCCATCACCCACTGTCCCTGAGGCTTTTTCTACTGTTTTCTCATCCCCTATGTTTAATTGTTTTGGTCGTTTACCAGAAGGAAAAGAGCTTTGGGAGAAAAAAAGACCTGGCTCGATCACTTCATAGCTGTGTAACCTTGGGCGAGTCATTCCACCTCTCTTGAGTTTCAGTTTCCTCATCTGTGAAATGGGTTTCTGATAACAACTGGTGATGACTATACGAAGCGCCTGGGAAAAGCTTGTCACACGCATGGAGATGCTGAATGGGTGGTGGCTCGTTTTTGCAGTGTGGACAAATCAGTGTGTACGCTTTGCTGATATCCCTTTGATGGTCCTGAAACACACTGTTCACTTGAAGAGGCTGGACGGCCATGACTTCTCCTCGTGAATTTAGGTTTCCAGGTTGAGCAATACAACCTGAGGCCTCAAATAAGCCCAAATGTGGCCTTGCAGTGATCTGGACCCACAGCTGGCAAAAGGAACCAAGCTGTCCTCTGCACACCAGATGGGACTTGTCCCTGCCTCCAGACTGGTGATCTCCTGGCCCACACTTCCAGCTATTCGGTTAAACAGAGTTGACCCAGGTTTGAGAGAGGGGGTTTCACCACTGACCAGCTTGAAGGAAAAACAAAGTCTCAGTTCTTTGTCAGGAAAACATGAAAATCACTCCATGTGTGAGGCTGTATCCTGGGATGAGAACCTGTTCTTTAGTTTTCTTGTTCCTTTAACAATCTACTTCAGTCAATGGAAACGAAATTGCTCCATTAAATTTCTAAACACATTAAAGGAAAAAAACACACAGACAAAACAAAAACCTCCCAGGCTGAAGGATATAAATCCCAAACCGAATAGTGAGACACGATGTTTTCCAGAAGCAATTAGACTTGATTTTGAGACCAAGAAATGTAATAATCAGTGACATCTCAGAATCTCAGGGTTTTGCTGTGCTTTTGAAGGAAAGAACAAAGCTTTGGTGCTGGGAAGCACGGAGGCATGGCGGTTACTGTCGGGACAAGATCACTGAATTCTCGTAACAACCCTCTGAGGTAGGTACTATCATTATCCCCATTTCACAGGTGACAACACTGAGGCACAGTGATTTCAGTAACTTGCTGAAGGTGATATAACTAGGAAGTGGAGAGCTGGGATTTTAACCACAGTCGTAACCACTAGGCGGTACTGCCCCTCATGACCCAGAAGAAACTCCAGTGCCCAGTACCAGAAGGAGCCCAGGCTCCCAAAACTGTTGAGGGCTTTGGAATAACTCACAGTGCCAAGGAATAAGTCGTGCTAGCTCAGGACATCAGTTTTTGAAGCATGTTCCCACATCCTGGCTGTTTGGAAATCCATCCAACCTTGTTAATTTCATCCCCATTTCACAGTCATGGAAACAGG
Source organism: Stenella coeruleoalba (assembly GCF_951394435.1). Classification (NCBI taxonomy): domain Eukaryota; kingdom Metazoa; phylum Chordata; class Mammalia; order Artiodactyla; family Delphinidae; genus Stenella; species Stenella coeruleoalba. The sequence goes on from NC_137163.1 coordinate 15,687,351, forward strand.
CTCGAGGGGTTAAACAACTTCTCTGAGGTCACACCCATTATCTCCTAACTCCCAGGCACCGTCCTCTCCTTGATGATGTGTAATCAAGTCTAAATGGACATATATACACTACCAAGTGTGAAACAGGTAGCAGGTGGGAAGCAGCCGCATAGCACAGGGAGATCAGCTCCGTGCTTTGTGACCACCTAGAGGGGTGGGATAGGGAGGGTGGGAGGGAGACGCAAGAGGGGGGAGATATGGGGATGTATATACATGTATGGCTGATTCATATCGTTATACAGCAGAAACTAACACACCACTGTAAAGCAATTATACTCCGATAAAGATGTTAAAAAAAAAACAACAAAAAAAACCCCCAAACAAAACCAGGGGAGGCGGGAGGGAAGCTTCAGACAATGGCAAAGCTCTCTCCATATGTAGCACTGTGCTCAGACCCGGGGAAGCAGCTGCTTACAGCAGAGGAGGGACTGGCTTCAGAGCCAGCCAAGTGGCTCTGTGACCTTGGCCAAGTGACTTAATGTCTCTGAGTCTTGGTGTCTCAGTCTGTAAAATGGCATAACAGCCGCGACTAGAACGTAAGTTCCTTGTCAGTAGGGAACTTGCCTGTTCACGGCTGGATCCCCAGCTGCGTAATATTCGACCATAGTAGATGCCCAATAAACGCTTTTTTTTTTTTTTAGCATGAATAGATAAATGAACCAAATCCCCCCACTTCACAGAGTTTCTGTAGGGATTCAATGAGACACTGCAGGCATAGTGCATAAAACGGAGAACAGGTGCTCAAAACATGTCAATCACCTCCATCACTGTGTCACAGGCATTCATATTCATTATCTTTTTGTGTCCTCCAAAGAATCCCATGAAATAGGTCTGGCTATGCCCATTTGATGTGGGAGGAAACCAGAGAAGAGGGTAGGGAGTGAAAGAATTCTCAGAGAAGAGCTCATCCCTTTTAATAAAAATTGCACCTTTAAGAAAAAGGGTCATAGCAAAGAGCTGTAGAAAAAGGTTCTAGAGTCAGTCCAGGGGGAAGAGAAGGGCTGTGGGAACTGGGCTTTGGATCCAGACTGGTGAGCGTTTCTGCCTCCCTCCTGAGTCCTCCTCTGTGGGGGCATCCCAGGACCTGGCATGAGGGACCGCCCCCCCACCCCCGCATTTGCCATCGGTCCCTCCTGTCTGCAGAGAGCTCTGGCCGAGACACTGAGTGCCCAGCTGTGCTCTTACCGATGATAATAGTAATCCTAATGAATTGCAGCCTGATGACTCACTGATTGCAGGAGAGAAAAAATTAAGAGTGAGCTGATTGAAACTCTTAATAAAGCTTATTCTTTGGGGAGGGTCTGGCTTGGCAGGTGGGAGGAGTGAGGATCTCCCTGGGATCTGAGGGGAGATTTTTAAAGATGGTTCTGATGGTTAAACTGCAGAATACTCTCTCTTGGCCAGAGCATTTTTTCACACAATATCAAAACTGCTTGGTTCCTAGGCTGTGGGCACCTAAAGGGCACCCACCTCGTTCCCCGGTCGCTTGACATCTAGCATCCTGAACACAGCAGGTGTGAAAATATCTGGTCCATATCCAAGACGTAAGGAGTCTAGGTACTAGTGAGATGAACAACGAAGCAAGGGAAAGAAGCAGAAAAAAAGTCCTACAGGGTGAGGACACACAGATTTGTTTATGAATTCCAACTGTAAAAGGGCTTATCGAAATTGATTGCTAAAACTTGAGCCATGCAAAGCCAATTATGCTGGAAATAATCCCGGCGGCCACACCCTCTTCCTGTGCTGTGCGCAGCATCTCCTGCGGCGCTTCTCAAGAGAAGCCGGCTCCCCTGCAGGAGCACCACCCTCAAGGTGTCCCTTCCTCAGAAAGCGCATTTCTCCACCTGATTTAATTGCAAATGCCCTCACCAGTGCTCACACCTCCCCTACAATGTGATTACTAGTGGCTCTTGAATCTGCCCCCACCTGTGTGCCCCCTTTAAAGAGAGGGGGAGGGCAACAGGGAGACACATGTCAACATGAATTGTCATTTAATAGAGCTCCTTGGTGATGACCCTGGGGAGAGGGATGGGGGAAATCAATGCCAGTGACTGAAAAACAATATGCGAATTAAGAGGCCATCCTGAAGTCCTCTGGAATGGACAGAAAAATGCCTCTCTGAACTTTCCGTCGTGGTCCATCAAGACTGTCACTTACTCAAAGCAGTGCTATTCAAGCATCTCTTGAGGACACACTCTGCGTCAGGCACTGTACCAGACACAGAGGGGACTGGAAATGACCAGGACAAAATCCAGGTCCTCACGTGGTTTTCTCTGTGAGTGACTAGAGGATGGGGGTCAAGATAACTAAGACGGATAAAATAAAAAGGTGACAAAGCAGAATTGAAAGTGGCTTAAGAGAGAGGTATGCCACCTTGCCTCCCATGCATGACATCACCTTATAAGGGATGGGGAAATGCTAGGCAGGGCAGCTGGGTCTTCGATTCATGGTTCAGTTCAGAGTAACCTGATCGGGAATCCTCAGGAAACTGATGGCACAGGACAAGTCATTCTAGCACCTTCTAAAGGAGGCAAGTGGCTGTTTCTGGACTCTGAATGCAGCAGGTACTCTCTTCGGGGCTAGAGGCGGCTTTTGGGGATCATGGGTTGCTCAGCTCCATTTAAGGATGGGACGGCTGCTGTCTGGTCCTCATATTCCCTTTTGAACAGGGGCCGCCTCTGGAGAAGGGGGCGGGGCTCCTGCAGCTGGCTTGGAACTGCCATGCAACCTTGGGTGAGAGAAGCAATCCAGGACCACCCAGGACGGGAGGCCAGCTTCAGATGCAGCTCTCAGGCTGGCCAGGGCCAGAGGGAAACACTGGTCAGCCTGCGTCACTGCTGCACACTAACCCGTGATGAGCCCTAGTGGGCAAGCGGGGCAGAGGGTGGCAACACCCACAGGAAGAGCCCCGGACGCAGGGCAGAGGGGAGTGGATAGGGGACGCTGGGAAAACCTGCCTGAGCCCAGGCCACCAGCTCAAGGACGTGGCTCCTTGCCCTCTCCCTCCATCCCCTTCTGCCACTTTTTTTCTCTCTTTCTCCTTCATTTGTGTATTTTCTTTCTTTTTTAAAAAATTAAGATAACATTGGTTTATAACATTATATAGGTTTCAGGTGTACAACATTATATTTCCACTTCTGTACGTACTACAGTGTGCTCACCACCAAAACTTTAGTTTCCATCCATCACCCTACAGCTGATCCCCTTTACCGACTTCGCCCTCTCTGCTTCCCCTTGCAGACCAACAAAAACACACACAGAGCTACAGAGAACAGAGGAGCTGTTACCAGAGGGGAAGGGGTATTTTCATTTTTGATGCATTTTTTTCTTCCTCTTTCTTTCTATCCACTCACACTCACCAATCACCCCCATCTTGCTCTCTTCTTATACACACACACACATACACACGGGTGTGCACAATGGCAGAGTGCAATGTCAGGTTCATGGCCCTAGCAGCCAATTAGATCTGATTCACATCTCGCCTCTGACGCTCTGTGACCCAGCACACGTGACTGAACCTCTGAGTCTCCACTTCCTTGTCTTATAAAATGAAGATGATAATAGGACTTCTTCCTCGTGCGGTGGTGGGGACTAAATCTGTAAGGCTCAATGTTGTACCTACTTGGACCAGAGTAAACCCTGTTTAATGAGTGCTGTCCTTCCTTCCCGGGTCTTTTGTTAAAGCCTGGCCTGCAATGATGACAGTAACAAATATTTATGATGTGTCTGCCACTTTGGAAGCACTCAATAAGTGCTAGCTATTAGAATATAATAGTTTTGCTAATTCCGTTATATCATATAGCTTAACTTAAAAAATTAATATTTAGGGCAGTTTTAGGTTTATAGAAAAAAATGTGCAGAAAGTAGAGTTCCCACATCCCCCCTTACCTCTCTTCCCCTAGTTTCTCCTGCTATTAGCATCTTGCACTGATGTGGCACGTGTCACAACTGAACCAATATCGATACAACCAAACTGATCATTAACCGAAGGCCACAGTTTACGTTAGGGCTCAGGCCTTGTGCTGTTCCCTTAATGGGTTTTGACAAATCTATGGTGACCCGTATCCACCGTCACAGTCTCATACAGAAGAGTGTCACGGCCATAAAAACCCCGTGCTCCACCCGTTCAACCCTCCCGCCAGGCTAACCCTGGCGACCCCTGACCTGTTTATTGTCCCTGTAGCTGTGCCTTTGCCAGAATGTGACAGAGCTGGCATCACACAGTACGGGACCACTTTGGACTGGCTCCTTTCGCTTACTAAGATGTATTTACGTTTCCTTCATGTCTTTGCTTGGCCCGAGAGCTCATTTCTTTGCGGCTGAAATAACACCCCGCCGTGTGGATGTGGTTTGTGCTAAGATGTATTTACGTTTCCTTCATGTCTTTGCTTGGCCCGAGAGCTCATTTCTTTGCGGCTGAAATAACACCCCGCCCTGTGGATGTGGACTGCCTGTCCGTCCCCTACTGAAGGGCATCTTGGTTGTTCCCAGTTCTTGGCACATGTTGCTTAACTATTAATGGCATTTTTGTACACTTTAATGAAAAGAAACATGTTTCCCAAATTGGTAGCCTTTCAGAAATGCTGATCTAAATATATGTGTACTCAGCTCACCATCAATGCCTCTCAAATACATAGAGCAAGAAACTCCTTTATCAGGTGTAGACACCAGTAGAGCCCCACAGGCCATGCGGCCAATGCTCTGGACCACAGGATTTTGCAACAGGCCTGAAAAGGGTTAACCATTTCCCCCAATGTTGGAGGTTTATATTTAAAATGAGGGTTTCTCCCATAATTTGAAAAGATACATGCACCCCACTGTGCATTGCACTATTTACAACAGCCAAGACGTGGAAGCAACCTGAATGTCCATCGACAGATGAATGGATAAAGAAGATGTACATATATACAAGGGAATACTACTCAGCCATAAAAAAGAATGAAATAATGCCACTTGCAGCAACACGGATGGACCCTGAGATTACCATACCGTGTGACGTAAGTCAGATAGAGAAAGACAAATATCATAGGATATCGCTTATATGTGGAATCTAAAAAAAAAATGATACAAATTAACTTATATACAAAATAGTAATAGGCTCACAGACATAGAAAACAAACTTATGGTTACCAAAGGGGAAAGGAGAGAGGGATAAATTAGGAATTTGGGCTTAACATAAACGTGCTACTATATATAAAATAGATAATAATCAAGGACCTACTGTATAGCACAGGGAACTATACTCAATATTTTGTTATAACCTACAAGAGGAAAGAATCTGAAAAAGAATATACACATATATATGCATACTGAATCACTTTGCTGTACACCTAAAACTAACACAACATTGTAAATCAACTATTCTTCAATAAGATACAATGAGAAAAAAAATTACTTTTTTGTATGCCAACTGGAAAAAACATCAGGGTTTCTCAGCCTCGGCAGAGTTGACATTTTGGGCCAGCTAACTCTCTGTTGAGGGAGCTGTCCTGTGTGCTGTAGGGAGTTGAGCAGCACGCTAAAGTCCGTCACCAACTAGATGCCAGTAGCAACCCCCCTCCAGTTGAGATAACTGAAAATGTCTGTAGACATTGCCCACGTCCCCTGGGGGGCAAAGCTGCCCCTGACTTCTCCCACTGCTGTGAACCACTGTTTTTTAAATTAATTAATTTATTTATTTAATTTTTGGCTGCAATGGGTCTTCATTGCTGTGCGCGGGCTTTCTCTAGTTGCGGCGAGCGGGGGTTACTCTTCGTTGCGGTGCGCGGGCTTCTCATTGCAGTGGCTTCTCTTGTTGCGGAGCACGGGCTCTAGGCGTGTGGGCTTCAGGAGTTGTGGCACGTGGGCTCAGTAGTTGTGGCACGCAGGCTCAGTAGTTGTGGCGCACGGGTGTAGTTGCTCCGTGCCATGTGGGATCTTCCCGGACCAGGGCTCAAACCTGTGTCCCCTGCATTGGCAGGCGGATACTTAACCACTGTGCCACCAGGGAAGTCCCCCACTGTTTTAAATATTTTGTTATTGTCAGGGCTGTTATGATGAAAACTTTCAATGCCACTCCAAACCTCCAATGTGAAACTGTACCTCCTAAGAGGGGGCCTTTCCTTTACTAAGCAGTAAGGAGATGCCTCAGCCTCCTAACGTCTCTCGTATCTCACTCTCGTTGGGTGTGTTTACGTACATCACAGCCAAATGCTGTCACTATGCGGACTGTCCTCTGGATGTTTCCTCTAGAAATGACAAATTCAACGTCTCGATGATATGAAGCTTTCGCTGACTTGCCAAGTACCACACTGCTAACGGATGAGGCCTGTCTCCTGACTGCAATCCGGTGACTTTTCCGTGAGCCAGAAAGATCTCGCCAACAGAGTCACAACAGGAAACAAACCACTCTTCTGCTCACCCCAGTTTATGCATCGGCAACTCCTGTCGGCTCTTCCTCCAAAATATACCCAAATATGACCCCTTCCCATCACTTTTCTACCCTGGTCCAAGCTGCCATCGCCTCTCGCCCGCTCTCCTGCTTTGGCATTCGTTCTCCAACAATCCAGATTCTACGCTGCTTTAGGGCAATGCTGGAAAATCGCAATCAGATCACATCACTCCCGTCTCCAGCGGCTTCCCATTTTCGTTATGAGCTTTTCAGTACTGTTACTGCTCTGTCTATGGTCCTTGCCTCCGCTGCTGAAGGGGTGTCTTTAAGTGGAAATAGGAAGAACCAGAAGCTGGACATGTAAGGATCAGAAAATCTCAGGGTTACACAGTAAACCCTGTACACCTGAAACTAACACAATATTGTAAATCAACCATACTTTGGTTAAAAAAAAAAGAAAGAAAGAAAAGCACAGGTACCGGGCGCAGCGTTAATGCCTCCCTTGATCTGCTGGATTGGCGTGCACCCTGGTTTCCACTACTTGCCTCTGATTCCACGAGTTTTCTCAGTCCCCCTCCCCCGCCAGCTCCCATGAGGGCCAGGCTTCAGCATGGCCAACATCACACCTCAATATGGGAGCTGCTGTGGCTTCGTTCAGGTCCCACCTGGCCAGTCCCAAGGACTGGACCAGGGTGGCAGAAGCGGGCTTCAGGAAGTGGCAGACACCACAGTTGTCCCTGTGGACTTGGGAGGGAAGAGAGAAATTCTAGGGGGGCCCAAGATCCAGTTTTGTGTATTTCATTACTTCACAACTTGGGGCAGGTCACTATCCTTCAGAAAAAGGAAGAAAGAATGTTTAAATAAATTAAAGAAGAAGATTCTAGAGGGTGGAGGCAAAGGACCTTAGTCACAGCGGTTGCAAAAAAAAAAAAGTGCAAAGCTCATCTGTTGGCTTTGGAATTAAAAAGAGGGGTGGGGCTTCCCTGGTGGCGCAGTGGTTGAGAGTCCGCCTGCCGATGCAGGGGACACGGGTTCGTGCCCCGGTCCGGGAAGATCCCACATGCTGCGGAGCGGCTGGGCCCGTGAGCCATGGCCACTGAGCCTGTGCGTCCGGAGCCTGTGCTCCACAACGGGAGAGGCCACAACAGTGAGAGGCCTGTGTACCGCGAAAGAAAAAAAAAAAGAAGAATTATGCAAGGAAAGTTACTGTTTCCACTCACTCCTTTCAGGGAACAATAACCACACACAATAAGCTGCAGTGCAATGCTTGTCTATGTCTGAAACGTGGCCAAAGAAAGGAAAGATTAATCACACAGGGAAGGCTGATATCTCATGGGCAGATTAAGACAACAAGGTAGCAATTTTGAGTCTGATTAGAAACTGCTAAAATCAGAACTTCCAGTTAGGGACTTCACTTTCAACAGCCTTCTGGTTTGAGGGGGATATGGGAGCAGGGAGGGTGATTGATTTAATTAAACCTAGTGCTTAATTAAGTGTTCTTAGATATAAACTATCTCCTTTTTGCATGGTTAACGCAAACCTGGGTTCACAGCGCCATTCAATTTGCTGGCTGGAAGGTTTAAGGAGCTGGCGAGGTTTCCATTAGATGTATGAATACAGGGACTTTTCTAATGGTAAGTTATGGAGTGGTAGAAGGGGTGACTTGGGGATGGAACAGAAGCCCCTTCTCAGGAACTGTGGAAGAGCAGAAAGGGTCCTGATCTTGGGGTCAGGGAAACTGGCTTCTACTGTCCACATGGCCTCTCACTAGCAGGATGACCTTGGGCAAGTCACCTATCCCCACGGATTCCCAGATGTGTTCATCACACAAGATGCCTTTTGTGACTCCACTCCCACGCCCCCTAAGGATTTTGTCTCCAAACTACATTTACCAAACTGCACTTCATTTCCAGTTGTGATTAATCAACATGCACGTAGTAATGGCGATACGTAATATTCATCGCAGGCTTCCCATTTATTCCAGGTACCCTTGTTCTAAGCACATGGCATGGATTAACTATTTAATTCTCAGAACAACTCTAAGAGGTAAACACTATTATCCCCATTTTACAGAGGAGAAAACGGAGGCACAGAGAAGGAAAGTAACTTCCCTACGGTCACACAGACAGTAAATGGCGGAACGGAAATCTGTACCCAAGATTCTCACTGAGCACAGAGAAACAGTATTAGTCAGTGTCAACCTTGACCTCTTTTGCCAAAATGTAACGGCTCCAGCCTTAGTTTTCTTATCTGTAGAACACAGACACTCATCCCTGCTCTAACCTCCCTCCAGGAGGCTCTGCTGCCAAGGTGCTTAGAAAGCTTTATATTGTAGATACGAGAGGTGTTAGGATAAGGGTGGGGGGGCCTGAGTGCCCAGCGTGGATCCTTTTAGCGACCTCACGTGCCACGTGCTGGCAAATGAACTGGCAGTGATATTGCATCTGAATCAGAGGAATTTGGTCACGCAAGGTATTTGGTGTTTATCAGCCATGAGTTAGATGATGCCACAGCTTCTGAATCACTGGGTTCAGGGTTTTTTTTTTTCTGTTGTTTCTTGGGGCGTGAACTCAGGGCTTCTCTAAGATAACGTTTCTATTGTTTGAATGGACCAGATGCTTGGGGCAGCCCCTGTTTTAGACACTTTTTAGGGTGGTGGCAGGGTTTTCCCTTTGATTTGACTGTAGTACGTTTTCCCCTGTGCACTGCTCAATCTCAAGGTTCCAGAGGGACAATAACAGCATCCTTGCTGAACTTTTTCATGGGAAGCAGAGGTGCCCAGGCCCCTGAGACACAGAGCCTACTTCCAAGTCTCAGCTCCATCGTGGGGCGACTTTTGGCAGGTCACTCGGTGTCACTGAGCCCCAGCATCCCATCTGGAAAGATGGGATAATAACAGTACTACTTCTCAGTGTGGTTTTCAGGGTTAAATGAGAGCACGAGGAAAATTTCTGATCGTAGGGCAGCACTCAAGGATCTTAGTTAATGGGGATATATGTATATGTATAGCTGATTCACTTTGTTATAAAGCAGAAACTAACACACCATTGTAAAGCAATTATACGCCAATAAAGATATTAAAAAAAAAGAATCTTAGTTAATTTTAAACTCATGTACTTCTCATAAAAACCCTATCAGGGAGGTAAAATTCTCTCCAGAGTCCCGGAGGCGGTAAGTGACACGTCCAAGGCCACATATCTGCAAGAGGCAGAATCAGGATTTGAACACAGTCCCCAGGGCTGAGTTGCAGATTGGTGGGGGTGGAGACAGAGAGAGGGTTGGCTGTACACCTGGCTTTGCCACACTTAGGCTCTCTGGACCTCAGTGTCCTCACCTGTGAAATGGGAATCATGCTAGTCATTAGTGTTATGGGAAGTATCAAGGGCAAAATAAATTCAAGGTATTGGGCTACCATGAAAAAAATGTGGAATTAAGAAAAAATCCTTAGACAAGACCTTTCTTTCATTTGACCTACATTTCTAGGCAGACTGCCATTAGGGCAAACCTTGGGTACAAAGTTCTGCAGGGAAGCACATGGCTAACCCTGAGTTCTCAGGGCTGTGTGGGAAAGCAGCTTAGGACCAGAAGGCATCCAAACCCAGTCTCCATTCCTCAGCCATGTTCTGCACGTCTCTGCAGACACCTTGAATCAGGCAGCAGGTGTGATGTTGAAGACACAGATGCTGACTTCAATGCCATGCATTGAGGACCCACTTTGAGGTCAAGTTCATCTTGTGGCTTCTGTGCCGGAAGAAATTATATGACTATTCCAATCTGTCGTTGAGGATTCCTCCTCCTAGATGGCTTGATGGTTCCATCAGGTGGATTCTGGGAAATGTGGGATTGATTGTGATAACGGTCCTGATTCTGTATCCCGCCTAGTATCCATGCTCTTTGACATAGAAACTCGTAGGGCCTTCCCACGGCCACGCTGGCTATGACTTGCTTTGGCTCACTGGATGTTTGTTAGCAGATGGGATGCAAGCCATGGCTTGGAAAAGCACTGGCACCTTTCTGCCTATACTGTCGCCCATCTACCACGAGAACATGCCTGGGCAAGACCTGGAGAGTGACAGCGTGTGGAGTTTTGTCAAGTCACCCTTGTCATCCCAGCTGAAGTCATCTTAGGGCAGCCAGCATCCTGCCAACCCCAGAGGTAAGGGTAAGCCCAATCAAGACCAGCAGAGCCGCTTAACTGATCCTTGCCTGACCTCAGGTTCATGAGCGAACCCAACACAGACAGGCTGAACCCTGCAGATTGTAAGCTAAATAAATACTTCCTGTTGTTCACCAGTGAGCTTGGTGGTTCTTTGTTATGAAGTGCTATTGTTGCAATAAATAGCTGATACACACACACATATATATATTAAAAAATGTAGTACACTATGGCTTTGATTATAATTTGCTATGCAACCTAAACTATCATTTTTCTTTCTTTGTTTTTAGAGGTACTAGCACAAAATGTTTTCATTTTCCATATACATACACACTTGATACAGACATTACTCCAATTAAATCCTGATACGAGGAAATGGAGAACTCTAAAAGCTGTGCTCTCCCTCTTATGTCTCATGCTTTCTTTTCCAATCCATTTATTTTATTTTTTTAAAAAAATTTAATTTTTTTTTTTTATACAGCAGGTCCTTATTAGTCATCAACTTTATACACATCAGTGTACACATGTCAATCCCAATCGCCCAATTCATCACACCACCACCACCACCATCCCCTGCCGCTTTCCCCCCTTGGTGTCCATATGTTTGTTCTCTACATTTGTGTCTCTATTTCTGCCCTGCAAACCAGTTCATCTCTACCAGTTTTCTAGGTTCCACATATATGCGTTAACATATGATATTTGTTTTTCTCTTTCTGACTTACTTCACTCTATATGACAGTCTCTAGATCCATCCACGTCTCTACAAATGACCCAATTTCGTTCCTTTTTATGGCTGAGTAATATTCCATTGTATATATGTACCACATCTTCTTTATCCATTCGTCTGTCGATGGGCATGTAGGTTGCTTCCATGTCCTGGCTATTGTAAATAGAGCTGCAATGAACATTGTGGTACATGACTCTTTTTGAATTATGGTTTTCTTAGGGTATATGCCCAGTAGTGGGATTGCTGGGTCTTATGGTAATTCTATTTTTAGTTTTTTAAGGAACCTCCATACTGTTCTCCATAGTGGCTGTATCAGTTTACATTCCCACCAACAGTGCAAGAGGGTTCCCTTTTCTCCACACCCTCTCCAGCATTTATTGTTTGTAGATTTTCTGATGATGCCCATTCTAACCGGTGTGAGGTGATACCTCACTGTAGTTTTGATTTGCATTTCTCTAATAATTAGTGATGTTGAGCAGCTTTTCATGTGCTCCTTGCCATCTGTATGTCTTCTTTGGAAAAGTGTCTATTTAGGTCTTCTGCCCATTTTTGGATTGGGTTGTTTGTTTTTTTAATGTTGAGCTGCATGAGCTGTTTATATATTTTGGAGATTAATTCTTTGTCCATTGATTCATTTGCAAATATTTTCTCCCATTCTGAGGGCTGCCTTTTCATCTGGTTTATAGTTTCCTTTGCTGTGCAAAAGCTTTGAAGTTTCATTAGGTCCCATTTGTTTATTTTTGTTTTTATTTCCATTACTCTAGGAGGTGGGTCAAAAAAGATCTTGCTGTGATTTATGTCAAAGAGTGCTCTTCCTATGTTTTCCTCTGAGAGTTTTATAGTGTCTGGTCTTACATTTAGGTCTCTAATCCATTTTGAGTTTACTTTTGTGTATGGTGTTAGGGAGTGTTCTAATTTCATTCTTTTACATGTAGCTGTCCAGTTTTCCCAGCACCACTTATTGAAGAGACTGTCTTTTCTCCATTGCATATCCTCGCCTCCTTTGTCATAGGTTAGTTGACCATAGGTACGTGGGTTTATCTCTGGGCTTTCTATCTTGTTCCATTGATCTACGTTTCTGTTTTTGTGCCAGTACCATACTGTCTTGCCAATCCATTTATTTTAAATAAAAATTAAATGTATTTTTAAATTCAACAGGTCATATTTAAGATGAGCTCCTACTCCATGCGAAGAATGTGCCTTTTAAGTAGTCAACCATGCTGTGGTTTTCCTCCAAATGTTCCCATTCTCTGGCCATGAAGACCCATGAGCCTTCAGGGCATCCATGGCCACTTGCCCCAGTCAGCTGTCCCCAGAGCCCTCCAGGGAGGCACCTGTGGTCCCAGCACCACCTGTGTGCTTCTCGTGGTGGTGGCAGATGCAGACGAACTGGATTCAAATCCCCTCTTACTAGCCTCACAACTAGTTCCCCAACCCCTCTGGGCCCATCTCCTCATCTGCAAGGTGAGGACACTAATAATGAGAGTCTCTGTCTCACAGGACTGCCTGTGAAGATTAAATGAGATAGTGTACCTCCATCACTGCCTAGTGCCTGAGGGATAGTAAGCCCTTCAGAGACAATTGTATGCATGGTACCATGGGAACCTGAAATCCCAGCGAGCAGCTTTTTAATACTTACCATGTGCCCACTGTTTTGCATATTTTAAGAACGATTTTAGTGCTTTTTATACGTTTATTTCATTTTTCTTAAAACCTCACAACAACAGTTAGGTTTTCATATAGGTAGTGTTATCTCCAATTTATGGATGAGAAAACTGAGGCACAGAGAGGTTAAGTAATTTACCCAAGGGCACACAGCTAAAAGATCACCATGATAGCACTCTCCCCAGTTTATTATAGTTATTTATCCATCTTTCCCCATGGGGATCTGCAATGGGTAATTAATTTGTGCCTCCCTTGTGCTCAGCATATAGCTGGCCCATCACAGTGGTAGAGGTTGCTACAGAATGTTCTCGTCTTTCCTCTCTCAGCATTGACCCTTTTGAGGGCAGAGGACTGGGTCCTCCGATCGATCCCTGCACCTGCCTGTTACTGAATCGATCGGGTGGGACCAGATGGCGCCTTGACGAGGAAACGAGCTCTTTCTCACCCCAGCGCACACACGTTCTGGGCACTTCGCACACTGTCCCACAGCCCAGCTCGATTCAAGACTCAGGAAGCAAACAAGGCTTGCAGCAGCCTCAGGCGTGCGGCAGTGAAATTAGTAGATCTGGGTACAAAGGAGCATTTAATAATGCTATCAGGCTACCCCGACCACGCGGAACCGTTGTTAACATTCTGCATGAAAGAAGTGACAACCCTTGGGACTTCCCTGGTGGGTCAGTGGTTAGGGATCCGCCTGCCAATGCAGGGGACACGGGTTCAAGCCCTGGTCCGGGAAGATCCCACATGCCGCGGAGCTACTAAGCCCATGGGCCACAACTTCTGAGCCCTCCTGCCACAACTACTGAAGCCTATGCACCTAGAGCCCGTGCTCCGCAACGAAAGAAGCCACTGCAATGTGAAGCCCACGCACCGCAAGGAAGAGTAGCCACTGCTCGCCAGAACTAGAGAAAGCCCGTGTGCAGCAACGAAGACCCAACGCAGCCAAAAATAAAATAAAAATAAATAAATAAATAAATACATAAATAAATAAAAGGAAGCGACAACCCTCAATTGCTGCGGGTAACGGAGGCCTGGCATCACGCTGGCTCCCAGCCCGCAGAACGCTCGCATTTTCTGGCAACGGATGGCACATGGGGATCAGGGGGAACTGATGGCTTTGTGCAAAAATGTCCTCTAAGTGCTTTGTAGTGTGGTTGCTCTTCTGATTGCCTGTCAGGAGTGTAATTTTCATTAAATATTAAGGAGCTGTTTGTTAAAATAGTGTCGTCATGGTAACCGGGTGGGGGAGGGGTGCTGAAATAGTCTGGTGCTGCCCGAATTGCAGCATGTTAATCAAATGCTCGGTGCTATTTAATGAGCTTCTCTGGGCACCTCCCCGTGACAGTGGATTTGGAAGACCCAAAGGCTTGGGGTTTACCCCAGTTGTCACTGTCAAAGACGTGGGTGCTTGTGAGTTCCTGGGGCTGCGCTGTGTTTGCTTGATGGATAGATGGGTGGGTGACGGACAGATGGATGGATGATGGATGGATGCTGTAAACAAAACTTGAGACGTTCGAGTCTGAGCTGTCTCTCACAGCTCTTCCAGTTTTCAGTTTCTCTTTTGCAGTGGAAAGGAATTTTGCCAGAGAGCTGGGAGAAAGAGGTGAGGAGAGTAAATGGAGGAGGGCTTTGCCTGAAAGGAGAGCTGATGGCAACGACAGGGAAGCAGCGTGGAAGAGTGTAGACCCGGACCGCCTGGGTTCAAGTCCCCACTCTGTCTCCTTCCCCTGTGTCACTGCGACTCGGCGACCTGCTCCCCCAAGCAGCTTCTGTTGCCCCAGACATCACAGGCGTTCATAGTGTGCGTCCCTCAGAGGGCTGGTGCGGGGATTCAAGGAGATGAGGCTCTTAACCCAGGGCTGGCCCAGAGTAAATGCCCAATAAACCCTGAGCACCTCCTCTGCTATTGCTATGGGCACTGCTGCTGCAGAGGCGGGTTATGAAAACGCCCCTCCCCTCCGAGGGAAGGCCTCACCATGCTTTCAAGGTCTAAAGGTCTAATGGGGCCCTGACCAGCCAGTGCAGGACCCAGACCCAGGTCTGCTTTACTCTTACTACCCATGTTCTTTCTGTGGTCAGCAAACTTTTCCTGGAAAGGGACAGATAGTAAATATTTTAGGCCTGGTGGGTCACATGCAGTCTCTGTCACATACTGTCGTTGTTGTTGGTTTTTTTTAAACAATCCTTTAAAATTATAAAGCCATTCTTAGCTCCCAGGCTACTCAGAGATAGGCCTGGTTGGCCGGTCCCTGCCATGCTGCCTTATGAGGAAATAGAGGAAAAAACGAAAGCAAAGTAAAGGGAGATGTAGACATGGGTATTTCTTTTTTCCCCCACTAAAAGTAGGTTGAAGCTACATAGAAAAGAAAAATTGGGGTCCAAGAATTTGTCTGACTTTAAAAATCAAAATAAAACCAGCCACAGTGATTCACGACAGCCTTGTAATGCTCATGTCATTGTCCAGGAAAGGGGGGCAGACGGAAGTGGGTGACCTGGCCAAGGTCACATCACTAGTAAGGGACAGAGCTGGGACATAAACCCAGGGGGTCTGGCACCAGACAACCTCCCCACCACCCCATCTTCCTTGACTATTGTAGGAAAGAATCTCTATTTTCTGTTATTCTGAGACTCCCGACATCCTCCATCAGCTGACCTCCTGGTTAAGAGCCAGACTTTGGGGTCTAGCAGGTCTGCAGTCCAGCCTCAACTCTACTGTTACTGCATCTATGACCTTGGAAGTGATTAACTTTTCGGTGCCTCAGTTTCCTCAACGGTAAGATGGAGAGATCTGCTATACCTCCCTCTGGGTGGTTATGGGGATGAAATGAGTTAAAGGCACGTAAAGGACTTAGCAAATGGCTTTGCACACGGTCAGTGTTGGATCAAGGTTAGAATTGATGATTATAACAATCACTGTGGCAGGCAGAATAATGGCCCCCAAAGATGCCCTTACCCTGAACCGCAGAACCTGTGAATATGTCATCTTAAATGGCAAAGAGGACTTATGGTAGCAGATGGAATTAAGACTGCAAATCAGATGACCTTAAAATAGATAATCCTGGATTATCTGGGTAGGCATGATGTAATCACAAGAGCTAAGTTAGAGATGGAAGGGAGAGGCAGAAGAGCCGCCATCAGAGTGATACGGCCCGAGAAGAACTCAACTGGCCACTGCTGGCCTTGCAGGTAGAAGGGCCCATGAGCTAAGGAATTCGGAAAGCTTCTGGAAGCTGGAAATTCAATGAAACAGATTTTCCCTTTGAGCCTCCAGATAGTAATGCAACTTGTTGGCATCTTGATTTTAGCTCAGTGAGATGCATTGCAGATTTCTGACCTCCAGAACTGTAAGATGATAAATGTGTGTGGTTCAAGGCACTAAGGCACGTGTTACAGCAGCAACAGGAATAGGAAACTAATATACTGTTTGTCCTACACACGAGAGGACTCTCCAGGGTTGGGAGAGCCACCGGAAGCGAGCGTGGCATCCCACACAGTCTGGAGGAGGAGGCCTTCTCTGCACGCTCCTCAGCCAGCAACCCTTAGCTTAGGGATGGACAGGAGGCCTGACCCTCTCAATTCCAGGGCAATTTTTAGGGTGACGACAGAAGCAACACCCTCTTTCTGAGGGGGCTGCAGAGAGAAGGGGCTGGGTCAGTGGGGGACACATGCCTTGGTAAAGCCTGCGTAGGAGAAAGTTGAGGCAGGAGATGGAGAAAAACCACACCCACCAGCACTGTTTAGATCCAGCTGGGCTCGAAGCCAGACCAGCTCAGACTTTTCAATTACACGAGCTGCTTTTTTGTTTTACACTTACGTCAATATGAATTAGATCTTTATTTTGTACCTAAAAGTCTGACTAATACAATCCAGTATCCACTTAGGTACAGTTCCCTACTAGTTTCAGGTGTTATCCTTTCCTTGGCCCATACACTTTGGGCTCTGGAGTAACGTGGAGTGGGCTTTAGGAGTGGGTACTTAGGTCAAATTTTTATTTTTTAAAATTTAAAACATTGGATTTATTTATTTATTTATCTGCCCCCACTGCGAGGCATGCGGGGTCTTGATTCCCCGACCAGGGATCGAACCGGTGCCCCCTGCAGTGGAAGCTCGGAGTCTTAACCACTGGACCGCGAGGGAAGCCCCCTAGGGCAAATCGTTGGATGGACGTCGGTAGGGGAGAGTGGGCTGCCATCTCTCACTTCTCCTGCTTAGCTCAGAGATGTCAAGTCTACTGCTGCTGGCGGAAGAGGGAGTGAAGAGCCCCTCATGGGCTACTGAACGGGAATGTGGCTTGAACTTGCACCTGGGTCTGTGGGAGAACCAACGGCCTACGGCGGAGTCTTCATGTCTAGTCCATTAGGGCTGAGGGATTTCCACATTTATGGCACAGGGGACGGTTGTGACTTGCTTTCCTGGTTAGGCTGTTTCTCCTGGTCTTGCCTCTTGCATGTTGATGGTGTCCCAGGGTTCTGTCCTCTGGCTCTGAGCTGTCCCCGAGAGAGCGCAATGCCCCCATGGCCTCCCCTATCTCCTTCATCCGCTGTCCGTCCATCCTTATTCTGTCCCAGTAGGCCTGAGGGATGTGACACACGTCCTTGGGTGACGGTGACGCCTGCCCTCCCTCCTTGAATTTTCATAGGGCAGCAAAGGTGAGGTGGGGTTATGTCACAGTCGGGGAAGTTGATACGATTCGAAAAGAGCCCAGGTCATGCTCGCCTTTTCCTCCCCCAAGCATACACTGGCCAGGTTGACAGATAATCACTGACCTATATAAGGATGACTCTGCTGAATTAATCCATCCCGACCTGAGCTGGCTTCTGTGTTCCAGGCCCGTGCTGGACATTCCCACTAGGACGATGATACAAACACTAATCCTAGAATTACTATCAGCACTAATACTAACGTAATTCCGGGTCACATGTATTGAGCACTCCCTCTGTGCCAGGCACAGTGCTTAACACTTTACACGTACTGACCGGAATGACCCTCTCGGGCAGCTAATAGCTGCATAATCCCCATTATACAGATGAAGAAACTGAGACTTAGGAACGTTAAAGGACCCCCAGGATTTCAATTCAAGCCATGTGGACTCCTGAGACCACTTGTTCAACCACTGCTCTGTATTGTCTCCCAGGCCCCGGGCATCCCACCGGTGTGCCCAGTGCCACGTCCCCAGTACCTTCTGCGACATATGCTACTTTTTCCCTACCTGTGCACTACCTGGTTAACGGGATCACTCTCTTAGATTCCCAAGCCGGGAGACTGGGGCTCGCTCTTGACCCCTCTTTCCTCACTTTTCATGTTCAAGTCCAGTCAATGCTTTCTCTGAACCCGTACTCCTCAGCGACCCCCACTCTCACCCCTGCTGTGACTGCCTCAGTTTAGGAGGCCACACCCTGTCTCCAGGGTCATCTCTCTGCAGCTGCCCCCTTACTGCTGCCTTGTCTTTGATCTCTCTTATCTGCAGCCTACCCGCTGCACTGTGACCATGTCAAGCTTCTAAACCCAAGGCTGCGTCGCTTGGTTTGAGAGAGTGGCACGGACATATAGACACTACCAAACGTAAAAGAGATAGCTAGTGGGAAGCAGCCGCATAGCACAGGGAGATCAGCTCGGTGCTTTGTGACCACCTAGAGGGGTGGGATAGGGAGGGTGGGAGGGAGGGAGACGCAAGAGGGAAGAGATATGGGAACACATGTATATGTATAGCTGATTCACTTTGTTATAAAGCAGAAACTAACACACTATTGTAAAGCAATTGTACTCCAATAAAGATGAAAAAAAACCCAAAAACCAAAAAACTTCTGAAAGTTGCTTATTGCTTCCTGCAAACAGTCCAGTCCTGAGCATGGCATTCGGGAACTCAGCCGAGCGGTTTCACTCAGCCAAGCTTGCCCATCTCAACTGCCACATGCTCCCCAGCCAGGCTCTCTCTGCTCCAGCCACAGCAGGCTTCCCGACACCCTCCGCACGTCTTCCTCTCCCTTGGCACCTCTGCCCAGGCTGCCCCTTCCTCCCCTTCTGCAGAAATCCTTCCCTTCCCTCAGGGTCTAGCTGAAAGCCTCCCTGAACCCACAGGTCGAATGAGGGACTTCATTTCTGTGGGTAGGAAACTGACTGTCTTGGTGTCAATCGGGCGATCATGTGACACACTGACTTCTGCATTGCTTTACCTACAGATCTTGTTTTACTAACACCTCTACTCAGTGCCAGGCGCTGCTCTAAGCATGTTTCATAAGCTCAGTAGTCGTCATAACTACCCTATCCAGTGGCGCATTTTGAAGATGAGGAAACTGAGGCACAGAGACGTTAAATAACTTGGTCGAGATCACAGGGCTAGCAAAGGTACGGCTGGGATTCTAACGGAGCCAGTCTGGCACCAGAGTGCATGGATTTAAGTGCTCTGTCATGCCGCCTCATGCTGGGTGGTGTAGACAGTACCCTCTGTGGGAGCCCAGAGAAGAGACAAGGGCCTTGGGGAACTGTGGCACCTGCTGAGTTTGGAGTGATGTGACGCCCCTGCCTGCCCAGGTCTCCAGAGGCCAGCTCCCCAGGCGCGCCTATGCCTTCTAACCCCAAGGCTTCCCCCTGGTCCACGGTCCCCTCAGCTCCATCTTCAGGAGCTAGGAGTCTGAGGCCAGACAAGGATGAAGCGAGGGACCAGGACAGGGTCCCGGCACCAGGATGTGGAGCCTCAGTGGGAAGGATGGGAGGGCAGGATGGGCCCCGTTCCGCTTTCCCCTGCCGGTGGGACAGCAGGGTGACCACTGGCCACGCCTTCTCTGGCAGGGCTCCTGCTTAGGCAGGGGAGCCGTTCTGCTCTAGGCCTTGGAGAGAGGACAGAAGAGAAGCATGAGGTTATCTGACCCAGCTCACCAGGCCAGGGGCTGGAGAAGACTGGGGACAGATGCTCAAGGTGGCCAGAATAACGGGCGTGCACTTGCCTGGTGCCCCCTGAGAAGCCAGCTCTGGGCCAACAACCCAGGAGTCCCAATGAGCCACCTGGGCTTGCAGGCCCTCCCCCCGCCCTCGGCTTCTGTGACCAGAGGCTCTGCTCTTCCCACTGCGTGTGAGTTCCAATCCCCCCTTCATATCGATTTAACTGCTCTTGATGTTTATTTAAGTATAAATCGAATCCTTCTCTTGAAGAGTCTCAGAAACTAAGGCTGAAAGAGGAGTTCCAGTTCAAACGTCTTCCCCCTTTTGAACAGGTAAAGCCCATCCTTTAGACACGCTCCCACTCAAATTCAGCTGGTGCCAACTTGGCGTTCAACCACCTTGGCTGTCCGCACTCTCCCTGCAGTGGGAGTGAATTCGGGTGTTGACACTTGCTGAGCTGAAGGGAAGACGTGGTCTAGTCACTGTGGGGTTCAGTCCCCTCCAGAGACATCCCCTACCAAGACACTCGTGCGCATGCATGTTGGGACCCTTGGGGCATCAGCTACTCCCTGCAGAAGACCGAGAGTAGAGTAACTCAAGTTGAAGGTTTAAGTGGACCTTTCCTATTGGAGAATCATCGACAATGGAAAATGAGCCTCTGAAAAACGAACAGGAGTCATTTGAAAGTACGGTACTATTAAAACAATCTGTAGCTTCATTTTTCTCGTATTATAAGAAGAAAGCCCTTCTTTCAGGGTGATTATGGATGGGAAGTGACAGAAGGGGAGAAGAAACAGCATCTTTTGACCATATTTTGTGAACAAGATCTTCTGCTAGGTCTCTTCCACGTTTTATCTCATTTGCTCTCCTGCAGAGCCCTGTGAGGTATATTATATCCCCATTTTACAGATCGGGAAACTCAGGGGAAACCTAGTTCTGAATTACTTTGTCTCATCTTCTGCATATAATTCTGGAAACACAGCTTATTCCCAGCTAGTGCGGTGAAGTCTCTCTAATTCAGAGCCCTTGGCAATTTGAAATAGAAGCAAAGCTGCCCACGGAATGATTTGCTACTTCAGAAAACGTCCTGCTTTTGTGAGAGTTTCGTTGGTATCCATCCTAAGCTCATAAACAGAGCAAGTGCCCTAGAAGTACAGGTCAGGTGCGTTCAGTCATACGGTCAGACATGCAAGCACAGACCACTGAGGCCCCTGCCTCCCCTCCCCACCTGTCAGCTAGCTGGGCTGAGCTGACTCCGTGTACTGAAGGATAATAGAGCTCACCTGCATGCAGAAGACACCCTCAGATTAAGACTTTTCACTCACTTGGCTTGGTACCAAAGTGGTCCAGATTAATGAGGTTTTGCTGTGCTTTGCCTCTCTGATGTAAAACAAGGCTGCTAGGTAGAAGCACGAAGTGTGAGAGCAGGCGGGGCCTTGGAAATTGCTTTGTCTCAGATGCCAAAAGGTAGCACATGTGCTAAGTCCTCCTTATTGCTCCCCAGCAGACATCACTAATCCATTACAGCACACTCTTTCCTGGGTATACCTCAGAATCCTTCTCCACACAGTGCCCCTGGCAGCCATGACCAATTGATCAGAATGAGCGGGAGATGAAATCTATTTGCCAGCCCTGACCTAGCCCCGTCGCCTCATGGGAACAGAGGTGGAACAGAAGCTGAGAGATGCCAAATGGCTGACGGAGCCAGGAATTGGGACCTCTTCTCTCTGACCGCTTTGCCTTGGAAGCTGTTCCCTGCCTCATCCCTGTCCCCTTCCCACTAAAGGTAGAACCGAAGTTGGGGTCGCTTGGCAGATGTTAGGGGGTACACAGGGAGAAGGAGACTGATATGAGTGACAGTTTTTAGGATCCCCATAGGCATAGGGGCTGTGCCTACGCCATGAACAGTTTTGGCTTAAACAACCATCGTATTACATTCCAGCTAGGATCACAGGGCGACGGGCAGGAGAGGCAAAAGGTACGCCCCCGAGTAAGCCTGTTCCATGGTCCCAGGTCTACCACTGATGCAAGAAATGTGACCCTGACAAGTGCTTCATGCAAACGCCATTTCATTTGAAAGATGCTACAAATGCTGGGTGGTGAACGGTGCCTTTTGCGAAGTGAAGCATCGTTTTGAGAATCTGTCTTGAGACAGCCAGGCCTCACTGGAGAAGGGATTGGGAACCGACATTGACTGTGAGACTCCAGAGTGGGCTACCCAAGCTCAAGTCTTAAACGATTTTCCATCTGTACCGACAGACCCTCCTACCTGTGCTTTTCACTTCTGCGAGGGAAGGACGCCCGCATTGTTTTCTCATTTATTGGGAGAAAGAGAGGTCCTGAGAAGTCAAACCACTCACCATGAGGCCCCCAGCTAGTAATAAAGGGCTGAGCTGCCCCTGCCTTTGAACCAGTGCTGGGACCACCAGAGGGAGAGCAGGAAAAATGGAGCTGCCCTTGACCGCCTTCTTGCAGCATCTCGGCTGTAGAGTGAGCTCAGGGGGAGTGATCACTTTCCTCATCCCCTCCCTGCAGCTAAGCCAGGGCTTCTGACTCCCCGTCCAGTGCTCTGTCCTCCCACGTATGTTGCTATTTCCCGTCCCAACACTGAACCTTAATCTGGGGTCATGCCCCACATCTAGAATGAGAACAAGGGCTAATGTTTATTGAGCACTTACGATGTGCTGGCACAGGACCAAGCGGCTTTGCATGAATCAGTTCATGGACTCCTCACAGCCCCCTTATGCAGTAGGTACTATCATGACGCCCATTTTGCAGATGGGGAGACTGAGGCATAGAGAGGTGGGCGACTTGCCTGAGGCCCCACAGCTAGCGGAAGAGGCAGGATTTGAACCCTGCCGTCTGACTCCAGGGGCCCTGCTCTTAACCACAGACGTGGCCTCCCGAGCTGCCACCTCTTCACTTTCCCTTTTAGTCATTCGACAATCACTTCTTGAGCACCTACTATATGCCAGGTCCTTTGAATCAAGGACACAGCCTCCATCCTCAAAGCCCAGCTCATGCTTGAACACTTGCCAAGGAAGCATCGAGTCACAGCTGAAGCTCCTGTTCAGCCCCCTCCCCTTCCTCTCCCACCCGTCCGCCCACCGCATAGCACGCAGGACTCAGCTGAACGTACAGCCTCTGCACAATGACTGTCAAACTCGATTCTCGTCCAGGCTTCAGTTTCTTAAAGAAAAACCCCATCTCTGGCCTCCCACAGCGCCTTGCCCTCGATACACATTTTGTGCTGCAGTTGACCCAGGCCCGGGGGAAGAAGACCCAGTTACAAAGCACAAAGGAAGCCCCCGTGCTCATTATTCAGACCTTCAGACCCTCTCCCTTGCAATGGGTGTCTCCCCTGGGCAATTTCGCCACCGGCATCTGCGGTATGACTCCTCTCACGTTCACTGGGCCAGGTTTTGGTCACTGGAGAATGTGGTCCTACCAAAGGAGCCCAGCGCCCTTGGGGAAGCCATGCTCACCGTCCTCCCACAGTCTGGGGGTTCGGGGAGTCCTGCCGCGGCATCCCCCCCACCCCAACCCTGTGCCTTCCCTTCTGGTCTGTGTGGTCGGGATCCCGGGTAAGTCTCTTGAAAGCGCGACTCACTGGCAACTCTTTTGGTGGTCCTAGTATGGGGGAGAGCTCCCTCGAGCCTCTGGTCAGAGCCCCTGCCATGCTTGGAGAGTTGCCCACCCCTTCACATAGATCAGGTGTTTGGGGTCACAAGTGTGATGTGTGGACGTCTGGCATAAGCTCAGGTACAGCTGGCCAATGGACAACAGGTCTGAGGATAGACCGTCTCATCCAGTAGCTTCTAAACTGTTTGAAGGCAGCACCCTGCCCCATAAAACAGGCAGCGCCGAGAGTGTGTGTGTGAGCTCACAAGTTCCCCTCATTCACTCTCCCTAAACTCTCTCCCTCATCCTCATGCCCCTCCGGGATTCTTAGTCATCACAGAACAGTCTGTAAAACACTACCCTGGGGCTTCCCTGGTGGCGCAGTGGTTGGGAGTCCGCCTGCCGATGCAGGGGACACGGGTTCGTGCCCCGGTCTGGGAAGATCCCACGTGCCGCGGAGCAGCTGGGCCCGTGAGCCACGGCCGCGGAGCCTGTGCTCCGCAATGGGAGAGGCCACAGCAGTGAGAGGCCCGGGTACCGCAAAAACAAACAAACAAACAAGAAAACACTACCCTGTCAAAACCCCTCCCCACTTCAACATTTCCCATCCATGCTTCTCCAACCTGTGCTTGAATTCTGCCAGCGACAGGGAACTCACTACCTCTAACGGACGTCGATTTTACCGTTGCCAACCTCTTGTTAGGAATTTCTCCTTAGGCTGAGTCGATAGCTGCCCTCTTGCCAGTGACAGCCGTTCAAAGGTGCAAAGGTGGCGTTCTCGCCTCCTTTTACTCGTGTCTCCTCAGGGCTATGGTTTACAAACTGGTGTGAGCCTGGTAGTTCCCTCTCTAGTCCAAGCATATGTCCCTAACCCTGGTTACCGGGTTAGAGAACAATTCCCAGCATGAACCCTCCGGATGGGGAGCCTGAGTTGTTGTCATCTGAGCAAAGAGAGGTCGGCACAGCCACCTGCGTTCTCCCTTTGCTTCTGGGGAGGGACGGGCAGGGACCCAGTGGATTCCAAGGGATTCGCACCTGGATTCTCTGCACTGTGCACTGTTTCCAGCTGCATCTGGAGGGAAACCGTTTCAGGGGTGCAAGAGCTCAGCCGCCCCTGCCCCTTCCATTCATCTCCCTTCCCTTCCTGAAATCCAGCTGAGGCCCCGACCTCCGCCAAACACACGGGTCACTCACCAGTCCCATATTGCTTACATCCTGGGAATCTTTTTACACTTTGACTCTGAGAGCAGACGGGGCGTCAAGACCTACAAAGAAGAGATACTCAGTATTAAAGGCAGAACAAAGCAAAGGGGGGTTCAACTTTCATTTCGGCACTAGGATCCTGGGATGGAGATGCGGAGGAGAAAGAAACAGGAGATGGCCAGGACCGGGGTGCTCGCTGCACTGCCCTCAAGGATCTCAGGGCTTTGGGACGATGCTGAGAAGAAGAAAAAAAAAAAAGAGACCCTTACTCTGGATGAGTCAGCAGCTTTTTGAGAAGCAGGCCTTTTAGGAGAGCGAAACTAAAAGCCAAATCTGCTGGGTGGGGCTGGGGAGGCGTCTCTTGAACCCCACTCCGAGTTTCCTTGAGTCTTTGGTGTCCGTTCCTAGCAGCAGCGGGGGTTCACGGCTCCACGTTGGTGAGGGTGGAGGGGAAAAGCTCTGTACGCAAGGCCTCAAGTCGGAAAGATACCGCAGTCCTGAAAACAAAAGCCCCCAACGTGGATTTCCATCCTGGGAGACTCCCGCCAGGCGAGCCCTGGGCGCTTTGAAAATTCGTCAGGAGAGCTGTAGCCGGAGGAACGCGCGTGCGCCCGGCTCGGAGGATGCGTTCCCCGCATGGCAAGTCGAGGCCTGAGCTCTAGGGGTTTCTGCAGCCCGGCAGAGGCCCACCTGCAACGCACACGTGAGCGTGGAAAGCCTGCTGATGAGCGGCTGCTGGGGCCACGCTTCTCCTCGCTCCCCACGCCCTGCCCACCTTTAAAGCCAAACTTGTTTTTTCTTGTGGCCCTCAGAATTCTGAGGGGAGCAGAGGTGTCTCTATTCATCTATCGCTGTTCTCAAAGGAGCACCCTTTGGGGGGAAAAGTCTTCATGGCAAGTTTCTATCCACTGAGTACATACTACATGGCAGGCGCTTCATACCCCGGATCCACGGTCAAAACTGAAATCGCATCACCTGGGAGCTTGCCGGAAGGGGCGGTTCTCGAGCCCCACTCAGCCCTACAGAATCAGAACCTGCTTTTCAACAAGCTCCTCAGGTGATTCCTGGGCACATTAAAGTCTGCAAAGTGTGCATTTCTAATCCTCTTAATCAGAGAAGGAAGGAAGGAAGTCAGGAAGTTGTAGCCCATTCCCAAGGTGAAGAAATAGGTTCAAGAAACCACAGCTTGGCTATTATGATTTTAGAGCTGCTGCGTGGTAGAGCTCATTAAACCCGTGTTCATGTGATTCCGGAATCGGTATTCCTTTCCTCTGCACGATTTTGGGGAAGCAAGATGAGAGGCTGATGGGACAGGCGGGCCTGGCTTGGTGGGAGGGGCCTGGCTTGGTGGGAGGGGCCTGGCGAAGAGCAGTGGGCCAGGGGTCGGCTGATGACCTCAGGCCTGGAGACAGAGGCTGCCCGGTGAGCACTCAGAGAGAGGCATCAGATACTGTGGACGCAGGGGCTCCACAGAGGCCGTCGGATGCCAGCAAAATTTCCCGAAGCTCATTCAAGCTTCTGCACTGAATCCCAGTGATTAATTTATTTTGTTTGATTCCAGTTTAGCTGCATTTGCCCTCTGCCCTTAGAACTAGCCATCCAGCAGAAGAAGGTACCCTAGGAGGCAAGCTAAGACGAGTGTCCCAGCACTGATTTGCAGGAAGGACAATACTCTCTAAAGCCCCTTATAGTTTAGAAAGAACTTTTCATGCACCAGCTAATCTGCTCTTTCAAAGAACTTGGGGAGTGTCACTAGTGCTACTCTGCAGTTGAGGAAACTGAGGCACAGAGAGGTTAAGTGATTTTCCTGAGGTCACACAGCTTTCAGGCAGGTTGGGGTTGAGGTCCTCTAAGTCCATGTCCAGAAGTGTGAGCTCAGCTGCGTCTGATGGGGAAAGCGATCACATCACAGGTTTATGATGCCCTTGCTTAGTGTCACCCACTCCATATGTCTTGCTTTACCTTCTGCTCACTGAATGGGTTTACTGAATAGACTCATGAACCAAGAGGAAAACAGTCTACAACCCACACAGGGTGTGTGACTGGTACCTTACTTGATGTAAACTGGCCAGTGGGCATTCTTGGTTTATCAGTTAGTCATGTATACCATTATGTAATGTTTGATCTGCTGCACTTACTTCCATGAGGAAGATTAGTGTGTATAAGGTATAGAGGGGTTGATAAAACCTGGAGTTTACACTGGTTCACAGGCAAATGTTCCCAGCACATTCATATTTTGCACCACCAAGTGCGGGCGGCTGGATGCAAGGTGCACACAGCTGAGTAGAACAAGCCGCGGGGGACTCCGCCCTCCCAGCTCCTCCTCTGGCTCCAGTGGTCACGTGCTCTGTCTTAGCCACTCCTGTTGCTCGGTTCTTCCTGGTCTTTGTGCAAAGGCCATGGGCTAGAGAAGCCATCTGTCCCCGCTACACGCTGGCAGAGCCTGAAACTGCTCTTCCACGGGGAACTCCTGCTAAAGATGATCTGACCCCTTCTGTCTCTAAACCCATCAGCCTCCAGCCTTCTCTAGCCCCTTCCATCAAGTTTTCCCCCTTTTAAAAATAATATATTGTCCTATAAGTTACTCAGGTCCTAAAGTTATTGCTATATTTGTTTTCATCCAAATTTTTTTATATAAATTTATTTGTTTTATTTATTTTATTTTTGGCTGCGTTGGGTCTTCGTTGCTGCGCGCGGGCTTTCTCCAGTTGCGGCGAGCGGGGGCTGCTCTTCGTTGCAGTGTGCGGGCTTCTCATGGCGGTGGCTTCTCTTGTTGTGGAGCATGGGCTCTAGGCGCGTGGGCTTCAGTAGTTGCAGCACGCGGGCTCAGTAGTTGTGGTGTGCGGGCGCTAGAGCGCAGGCTCAGTAATTGTGGTGCACGGGCTTAGCTGCTCCACGGCATGTGGGATCTTCCCGGACTAGGGACCGAACCCGTGTCCGCTGCATTGGCAGGCGGATTCTCAACCACTGCGCCACCAGGGAAGCTCCTTATCCAAAATGTATCATGCCCTTTGAACTCTGCTTGGTATCACCCCTTGGATTGTGCTTCATTACAGAGTCACAGGAATCGTGAATGCTCTGCTACAGCCCAACTGTCCCCAAAACGCTGTGATTTTTGAATTTTTCAGAGTACAGGGTTTTAAAGGCACGCATATATCATTTTAGAGCAGAAATGCCTGCATAATGGAAGTTATATTACAGGTACTAATATCTATATATAACCAATATATAATATATAGTTATTAAATATTGAACATGTTACTATTATTAAATGTTGAATATTTTAAATAGCTGATGAACAACCATTTATTGACTATCCACATATACCTGATTCTGTGCTAAGCACCAGATAGCCATAAATAAATAAATACATAAATACATAAATACATAAATACATACGTAAATAAGACCCAATCCCTACCCTTAGGAAACTCACGGTATAAAAAAGGAGAAAGATACGTAATACACTGAACGTGAGGAAGGACAATGTACATAGAGGTGGGACAGGTGGGAGCAGGTAATGAGCGCCCCATTTGTCTCAGGAAAAAAGCCACACTCCTTATCGCAGGGTCTTGGAGCCTGTGAGGTCTGCCCCCTGCTCGCTGCTCCCCGCTCCCTTTGCCCCACTGTGCTCTGGGCTCACGGATGCCTAAGCCTCTTGAACCCACTATGCCCCCTGCAGCCATATGGCTATGCTATCTTAGACCCTCTCTCTTCAATGCTCTGTTCTCCCTCTTCCCCAAATTAACCCCGAGTTACCCTGTAGGACCCAGGGTGGTAACACATACAAAACACTGAGAATCATGTAATCAGGCATGAAAGCTACTATTATTATTGATAATCCTTATTATCATCCTCCGCTGACTAGGTGCTTCTTCTTGAGCACAGAGGCGTGGAGTGGGGCTTGGCTGGGGCCACACCGTGAATCCTTCTCAGAGCTGGGGAGTCTCAATGAATCTGTTACATCTTCCCCTTTTATCCTGGAACTCAGCTCTGCAGCACCACCCACTAGACACTGGATCCTTCCTAACCAGCATGGGGGGAAGAGCATAGGTCTTGGAGACGGGACGTCTGAGTCTGGTCCTGGTTCTTTGACACGCTTGTGCTGTGCCCTGACGCCAAGCACCTCTCTCCCAGGGACCTTGGTTTTCTTAGCGGCCAAGTGGGGCTCTAAACAGAACCTGCCTCCTTGGGTTGCACGGGGGATCCAACGCCACGGTGCCGACCGCAGCTCCTGCACGTGGAAATGGCAGCTTTCATCGCGAGCAGTATAAATGAAGTAAAGGGCTTTGCACTGTCCTTCAAGCCCTTAATGGGCACACATTTCCAGTCTTCCTGGCTCAGAACTCCTTTCCCCAGAAAATGGTCACATGGCGCGAAATCCCAATGAGGAAAAATCTGCCTGTAGGATTTTCCCTACAGGTCCCTCCTATTCCCTTTTGGCCTAGTTTAAACCTACCAGATGGCAAGACAACTGCAGGGGGAAAAAGAGGAACGGTGATTTAACGGTCTGTAGAAGAAGAAAAACACCCTTCCCCAGGGTCACCCCCTCTCACGTAGTTTATTCCAGTCCATTTTTTCACTCGGCAAACGTTTAGCAGATGAGTGAGAAATTCTAGTAAACAGGTCATAATGTCCCGAGGTGATGGCCTCATATGGAGGAGAGGGTGAGGAACCCATGGAGGACACTGCTGGGGAGTGACTGACTCAGGCCAGGGCCAGTGCAGACTGGATACAAGAGAGGAAGGTCAACTTCAAAGAAGGTGGAAAACTACAGGCCACTTCTGTGCAGTCATCATTCTGCCAGCCAGAAGCGCAGCCTTAAGTTGCCTGTCTTTGCTCCAGAAAATGTTTCACTTTGGACACCAACAACAGCCTTTAATTCATAAGAGCGAGCAGCGAGTGACGAGTACAAAGGCCACCGCTCCCCGAGTGCTTGCTCTGCGCCAGACGCTGAGCTGGGCCCTCCACATGGCTTGTCTGTCCTTCCCGCAGCAAGTCTGACGAGCATGTATCCTTATACCCCTTTTACAGACAACAGACCTGAACCTTAGAGTGATTAAATACATTGCCGCCTGTCATAAGCGTAAAATGTCCAGCACTGAGGTTTGAGCTCAGGCCTGATTGAGTGTAGTCTTTCCATTCCCGCTCCCACCCCCGCCCCGCTGCCTCTTAAACTTTGGCTCCGTGACTTGAGCTGCTGACAAACTGGGCCACCTCTCCCATCACCCCCAACCTGGTCTTCCACTGAGACGCCCCCAGGAGCACGGAGGAAGCTGAGTTCATAACCTCCCCGACGTGTGAGGGTGCAGAACGGCACCTTGAACATTCACCAGGACACTGAATTCTACTCTAGAATTGATCTGTATTTGCTCCCAAATATTTCCCCCTGAAAACTGTCAAGCACAATCAGCACTCCACGAAGATATGCCCAGCACCGGGCAGGGCAGTGTCTGATTTGCTCACTGCGGTCTCTTCATTCCTCCGATAACTGTGGGGCACTGACTACGGGCCAGTGCTGGGGACATAAGGTGAGCCCTGCCCTTGCAGTTGGGTTGGATAAGAGACTCCAGTGGCGTGACGGTGCTACCTGAAGCACATGCAATGGTGGCGAGATCGCCAGGAGAGGCACGTGAGGATATGGCAGATGGGGGGGGGGGGGGGGCGGCACGCCGGGGCGGGGCGGGGAGCTGGACCTGAAAGGCAGGCAGCAGCAAACCTGGCCAAGAGGGGAAGGAAGAATCGAGAAAGCCAGAGAGAGCGTGTATGGGGCCGAGGGGGAGGAGGCATACTGGTCACCAAGCAATGGAAGCTGGCTGGGGTGGCCACAGCCAAGCAGGGCAGAGAAAGGGCCAGCGCCAGCTCTTCCAGGGACTTGCTGGCCTTTAAGAAGCTGGGTCTTTATCCCTGTGAGTGACGGGAAGTCACCAAAAGAGTTGGATTCTCAGTGTCCGCAGTTCTCCACACGTGGTGGCCCTCAGTAGTATTTGTTGAACGGAGGGTGGAATCTTATTTACCCCCGGCCCCATCAGGTCCTCCAGCAATCTGAGAAGCACCGCCTGGGACTCTGCCATCTCTACAAAGGGCAACCACGGGACAATCTGATTTGTGTAGGGAAGAATGCTCCCCGGGCACCTGGCCTGAGCCTCCTTCTGTCAGGCCTCGGGGAACCGTGGCTCCGGCGTGGCTGCTGGCAGATGTGCGGGGATGAATATACCTTTGATTACAGCTCATGTTTCCGAGGGAAAGACACAGCTCCCTGGAGATTGGGAGTCTATGAAAATGAACCCTTGCAAAAGAGATGTAAGTGAGCTGGAAATACAAGTCCTCTGGGCGGGTGGTGGTTTCTTTCTTTAAAGTAAACAACAGCAGAGAGGACCAGCCTGGACCAGAAGCAGGTTTTTTGTAATCCCGAACGGGCGGGACTCAAAGGCAAGTGGCAGGAGGTGGTTAAAGGGACTGCTCTGCGAGAAAGTGGTACCTGCTTAGGATATGCGGATGTGATCTCCGAGAATGGGTGTCTTTGCTCCCCTCCTTGGTGGGGAAACTCAGCCCCCGAGGACATTAATTTAACCCAAATTTCTTTACCCTGGGGAGAGTCACAGACCCAGTTTAGAAGATGATTTCTACCACTTAAGAGCTTTGTGTCCACAGACAAATTATTTTCTCTTCTCTGAGCCTTAGTTTTGTCATCCACAAAATGGGAGAAGAGGGGGCTTAGATAATATTATGAAAGTAGGCTGATGTTTGAACCCAAGCGTGTCTGAATACAATCATTCCATTTTTCCCCACACTTCCTCTTGAACTTGGGACGTGTACCCGACCCCAGCCCCGAATATCTGGCACATAATAGGTTCTTAATAAATGCTGGTTATGCCTCCCTTCTTTCCCATATTTCTTTCCCCACTATGTTGAGTATAAATCAGGGAATCCAGGAGGTGCTTTATAAAGTGCTTTATAAACCCACGTACATTGGGTCCTCCTATGTGCAAAGCAGCAGCTGAGAATACAGAAGGAAAAGGCAGCTAGCTGTGTTTTCTCTCCTCGACTCTTGTTTCGAACCCTTTATTAAATACCTTAAGTATTACTCGCCTTCAGGGTCAAAATACAGTTTCCGGAGATTTCCACTTTGCACTCATAAAGGATTCTCGCTGAAGTCTCTTTCTTCTTAAAATTTTTAAATGTGTGTGTGAGAGAGCATAAATGTACTGACTCATAGCTGGAAAAACTCTCTCTCGCTAACACATTCCAAATTTGTCGAGTCACATGAATTGAGTAAGAGCACTTAATGTGGCTGTTAGCCCCGAGCTGGCGAGCAGTTACGCCAGAGACGGCTCTTCTCTCCCTTCCCTGCCCCCTGATCCGAGCCAGCGTAGCCGGGGAGGCTCTGCGGATGGCAGTGAATACCCAGTGCAGGTTCTGTGAATGCGAGGACTGGAAAGGATCTGGCACCTACCTAAAGCCAAGCTCGAATTCTGTAAGGCGGTGTAATATTTTTTCAAAAAATCAAATAAAAATTTGCATATTGGATTGCCAGACAACTTCACTTATTAAATCAAGTCTATGCTGGGCACGACGTCAAGCGCTCGACAAACATGACTCACTGAGTCTTCACAGCCACCCTGTGAGGTAGGGGGTTATGACTTATCCTTATTTTATCAGTGAGGAAACTGAGGCACAAGTGTCAGTAATTTGTCCAAGGTCCCCACCGTGTGTAGATGGTGGAGCTAAGATTCCACCCAGTGCAGCTCTAGAACAGACGCTCTTACACATCTGACCATTCATTCTGAAAGGAAAGAATCCTTTCACATAGAAGAAAGAAAACTCCATTTATTCCGCAAATATCTACCCAACACTTAGAATACAAACACCGCAACAGATGTCACAGAGGAGGCTGGTGACAGGCATGGGCAAAATGGAGGCAATTTGAGTTTGGAATTGTGTAGAGGAGCTATGATGTATGCACAAATAACTACAATACAAGTAAGTAAAAATGGCACCAGCAAGATTATAAAGTGGGATGCATGGGGAAGGCTTGCTTAGGTGATGGCTCTGGCTGGGGTGATCTGGAAGGCTTCCTGGTGGAGGTGTCATTTGAGTTGGATCGAAGGATGTGGAGCATTCAGACAGAAGCTGGCTGGAGGAGGTCCTGCTCACTTATCCCGGTGAGTACAGACAGATGGCTGATGGCCCTGGGAGTTCTCATCTTGGTTCTGACTTGGGACCCACCCACCCCAGGAAAGGCTGAATCTCCATGTCTGGCAGGTGAGGGGCACAGGCAGAGGGGAAGGAGGGAAAGAGGCGTCCAGGAAGGAGAAGATCGGGGAGAGAAGGCAGGACACTGGAGCAAGGCGGGGAGGAGTGCAGCTCTGGCCAAAGCTAGAGCTCCAGTCCCACCTCCAAATGGGTGGGCTCAGATCAGGTCTCTTGCTCTTGGGCCTCAGTTTCTCCCATCTACAGGGAGGAACATGAAGGAACTGCCTGAATAGTCCAGCTGGGTGGAACCTTGGAGAGCTCCCAATTTATCCCATCCATTTGTAGATGAGAGAACCAAGGGCTGGAGAAGCTGGGCTTGTGCAAGTCCTTGGATTTGAATCCAAGTTTGTGGGATGAGGATGCAGGGGTCCCATCTCCCAGTCTAGCTGCGCTTCCCACATCCACACCTCAAGGGGCATGCCGACCGGTGTCAGAAGTCCAGGAAACTCCAGGCACATTGTGGAAGGGGAGACGTGCCTCAGCTGGTCCACGGGCACCAGGCTCAGACCTCAGCTAGTCCTCTGGCCCCCAGTGGCCCCAGAAAGCTCGGCCATGGTCCCGAGAGTGCAGCCCTGGCCCAGCCCCCCAGCACGGTCTCCTCTCTCTGCCCTGGCTGGCACCTATCCTCAGAGTGCCCCTGCCCCACACTGAGGAAGTTTCCAGGAAACCATGACCAGTTCTCCGCGGCCATGTCTCTCCCTGACAAGACGTACATCTGGTTGTGACTCACAGTGCTGGATTTCTGCCCGGGGCCCTGCCTCTTGAGTGGGGAAACCCGCCCACCCGCCGTGACAGTGAGGGCTGCTGCCCTTATCAGATCACGCTGAGGTCATCCACGTGGTGCCTTGGGCTCCCGGCCTGGCATTGCTCTCAGAATCGGCTCAGGCCTGGGCAGTCTCCCAGGGTCCCTCAGACACCAGGCTCTTCGACCAAACTCCCCTCTCCCCCGGGATGCTCGTTTCTCACCCCCCCCCCCAAACGCCACATCCTCTTCCTCTGCTGCTGTCCATTTCCCAGCACTCCAGCCCTCAAGGCGCTGCTCCCCTCTGAAAGCCGGGTTCGTCTAGGCCCTGCTCCCTGGAGGGCTGGGCAGAGGTCCTGTGTCCCCCCAGGGTGGTGGCCTCTGAGGGTGGGACCACGTGCAATAGGACCACAGCTATCAGAATGAACACCGCGGGCACTGAGCGTGCCCACCTTCAGGCCTTCGTGATTGCTACTCCCCCGCCTGGAATACTCTGCCCCAAGTCTTTGAATGGCCCTCAGCTTCTTGTCAAAGTCACCTCCCCAGCGAGGCCTTTCCTCCCCTGCTGCTTTTTCCTTCCTTACGGCCCATGTCCCATTCTCAAATGACGGACATGTTTGCTACCTGATCACATAATTCCTTGTTTATTATCCGGCTCTTCAAGGAAGAATGAGAACAAGGGATCTGCTCTGTCCTACTCACCACCGGCTCCCCAGCACCCAGCAGAGAGCCTGGCGTGGAGGATGTGCTCAGTAACTGTCTCTCCAGGGCGGTCATGAATGCTGCTGGGCGTGGTGGACGTGCCTGGATCTTGCTTAACCCTCATACAAACCCTGGGTGGTTGGTGTGAGGAGCGCAAGGCTCAGAGAAGTTGGGTAGGTTGTCTAAGGTCACCTGGTCAGTAAGCGGTAGAGCTAAGTATCAAACTTGAATTTGCCTGATATAAAGCTCATGCTTTTGACCACTGGACTCTGCTGTTTGCCTTCAATGTTTTCAAAATCCCCATAGTGAGGACACAGGAAAGACTTGTGGATTGAGTGATCTGGAATGCCATGTATTATGGCCTGAATGTTCGTCCTCCACTCCCCAGCTTTGTATGTTGGAGCCTTAACCCCCAGTGTGACTGTATTTGGAGGTGGGACCTCTAAGGGAGGTTAAATGAGGTCATAACAATGGGGCCCTGACCCCATATAATTAGTGTCCTTGTAAGAAGAGACAGCAGAGAGCTTGTTCTCTCCGAGTGCACACACCAAGGAAAGGCCATGTGAGGACACAGCAAGAACGTGGCCATTTGCAAGTGAGGAAGAGAGTCATCACCAGAAACAGAATTGGCTGGAACCTTGACCTTGGACTTCCAGCCTCCAGAAACTGTAAGAAAACAAATTTCTGCTGTTTAAGCCACCCAATCTATGGTATTTTGTTATGGCAGCTTGAGCAGACTAATTAATACACCATGTTTTACGGAAGCCAAATTGCCAGGTCTAGGAAGGTAAATTCTTCCTTCTTTCCTCCCCTCCTTCCCTCCCTCCCTCATTTAAGTAGTGACAATGGAGAGAAGCACACGAATCCCGAGGAGCTCCCAAGAGTCTCAGGCTGGTGGCCCATGGTTCACACACCAGCCACAAAGTTGTTTTGTTGGGCTGGCGTGTGTTTAAAAAAACCCACAAGGAAGCAGAATGCTCTTAGGCGGGGCACACATCGTCCGGTGCTTCCACAAGCCACACCGCTCCCCGCTGTCCTTTGTCCCTCTATCTGAGGGCTATGTTAGGTGCTAGTGACACCGGGTGAGCTGTGCCGCAATGGGGTGTGGTTCAGGGTGCCCTGGGGCAGAGTGACGCTGGGCAGGGAGAAGGGCATGGGAGATGGTGGGTCAGAGGAGGCTGCATAGAGAAGGTGGCTTTGGCCTGGTGCGTGGAGGATGGATGGGAAATCACCAGCCAGAAGGGGAAGGAGTGTGCCTTCCAAGGAGGGCAGCAGAGAGGCGCGGTCCAGAGCAAGGGCATGGCCTGAGCAGGGAGCAGCTGGTAGTTGAGTGTGGCTGAGAGTGAAGGTGGAGGGGCTAGGACGTGGGCGGGAGGGTAGGTGCCGTGGGCACAGGGAGGCCCTGCACACCACGACAAGGAGTTTGGACATTGTCCTGTCCAGGAGTCATGACCAGCAGTCCCGGTAGGCTTCAACCAGGGAGGGGTCACCGGACAATCTGTGTCAACGTGTGCAGAACCTGGGTTTACCACCTCCTCGTTGTGTGACTATATGCACGTGTCGCCCTGGGGCTGTGTGGTCTCAGGCACCTCATCTGTGAAATGGGAGTCATAATGCTATATATCTCAAAGGGGTATTGTGGGGATTAGAAGGACGTAAAACGTGAAAAGCCCCTAGCACAGTTCCTGGCACATCAAAGGTACTCAGTAAAAGATGGCCACCGTTCTGACAGGAATTTATTACTAATCTAGCGGTGACAACAGTGTAGGAGGTGGCTGGGAGCAATCGAAGACTCTGTTTGCTAAGATTATTACAGTAAAGTAAGAAAAACCCTGAGGAAGGACCCAGGAAATACTCATAGGAGACAGGAGGAGATAAATGCAACTTTAAGATCAGCCTTCTCCACCTCTATTTCCTCGTCTGTAAAATGGGACTCTCCCTGCCTGTCCACACAGGGTCTCTACGTGAATCAAGTGAGAACAGAGATGTGAGAGTGCTTTTAAAGTTAATCAACACCAGAGGACCATATGGGTTTCATAGATATATTTTTTATCACACAGAGAGGAAAGATGTCTGGGGGTAGATGAGCACCTGTGGGCTCTTATTTCTGCAAACAATCAAGGCAAGAAAAGTAGCAAATGACAGGACAGCAAGACACAAGAGAGAACCTGATGGAAACGAAGCCTGGATCGTGGACCTTCCTGTGATAGCCTTAATCCCGCTGCATCCCAGTCACCTATACTTCTTGCACTCATACCAATGACTCAAAAGTACTACCAAGTTCTCAGCCTTACAAGCATAGTTTTTTCAAGCTGAAAATATGATTGAATGCATTCCCCACAATTTACAGATGAAGCTGAGAGTCACAAAAGAGAGCTGGTTAAAACCCATCCTCAGGAGACATACGGCCCGCGTTCCCATCCCGGCTCTGCCGATCATGAGCTGTATGATTTTGGTCAAGTTATTCAACATCTCTGTGTTTCTGTGACTAGGATTACTGGAGTTAATAAGAGGACTTGTTCCCATGATTGGTTGGGGAGCTAAATGAGTTAATATGCATAAAGCACTTGGAATGTCTCTAACACCTGGTAAGACTCAGGGAATAAGGGGTACTATTACTATTTAAGGGCACAGGTTATCTCGGTAGAGCTGAGAGTACATCTTTGCATGGTCCCACACTGAAATATTTGATTCTTATCAACACACCATGTTTACTGAAGGCGGAAAATGGACTGACCTGTTTTTGGAATAAAGGGCACATTCACGCAGCCTGCATGCCCCATTTCCAGAACATTCCGGGCCACTGAAGTCTGATAGTAACTGAATAGAGCAATAGTGCCTCATGGACACCCTTCTTACCCCCTCACGTTGTACCATCAGGGGAGGCAGCAGAAAGAGCTCTCACAATTTAAAGAATTAAACAGGAAGGAGACCCAGAGCAAATTGGGAGCAATCAGCTTAGACGTGCTGGGCTCGGCTATTGTCGTCCTGGTACATTCATGTCGTGCGTTTCCGTTTCCAAAGGTCTGTCACCACAGTCTCTCGTTTCTGTCTCGTGACAGATGGTGATTCGGAAAGTGGGTTCTGGCAGGCG
This sequence comes from Stenella coeruleoalba, assembly GCF_951394435.1. NCBI lineage: Eukaryota > Metazoa > Chordata > Mammalia > Artiodactyla > Delphinidae > Stenella > Stenella coeruleoalba. The sequence goes on from NC_137163.1 coordinate 15,724,805, forward strand.
ACGAGCTGGTTCAGATCCTGCTGCTGCCTTTCCCTCGTCGGGTAGCCCAGGACATTCATTTACTGTCTCTGTGCCCCGGACAAAATAAGGGGGTGACAACACTGACATCACTGGTTGTTGGGAGACCAGGAGGATGTGCGCAGAGTCAGAGCCCGGCTCGTAATCATCCCCTTGTCCAGAAAGCGCTTCTCATGTGCTTAACACGTGCTTGGGGCTGAGGACCCAGCAGCCATCGAAACACAGTTTCTCCCGTCACAGACTCGAGTGTGACGGGGAGAGCACGCAATGCCACAAGCGCATAAACATCCGGCGCCAGGTAGCAAGCTGTGCTTTGGAAAAGACAGGTCGAGAGGATGGAGATCTGTGGGGATGCCGGCTGAGCTATGACCCTGCGGTGGGCAGGGAAGGCCTCCGTGACAGCGTGTCTTTTAAGCACAGACTGAATGAAATGAGGCAGAAAACCACAAAGATAGCTGGGAAAAGAGTGTTCTAGGCTTAGAAAGTAGCAAGCACAAATGCAAGTGTGTGTGTGTGTGGGGGGGGTGTTTTGTTCAAGGCTGGTGGCAGAGAGGAAGGTGATCACGTGGGCCTGGGGGTTACCATAAGGCCTTTGGCTTCTGCTCTGAGTGAGACGGGGGAACCATTGGAGGGTTTGGAGCAGGCGAGTGACAATCTGACCTGTGTTTTGAGGAGAGGAGACGGTCGGGGGTGTGTGCATGAAGTGAGGGAGGGGCGGCAGCTGAGGGACGAGCTGAGAGGACAGCCACCGGTGACTGCAGTGACCTACGTGAGAGACGATGGGGCTTGAACCGGGGGACGGGGGTGGAGGTGGCAGGAAGCAGCACCACGGTGCTGAATATAAGACTCCAGAGGTGCCCCTCACAGCCACCAAAATGGGAAGGGCGTCCCCTGGAGGGGTGCAACGTGGTGATACTGAAAGATGGTGGTCATACTGGGGATATATTTTGAAGGCAGAATAGACAGGACTTATAGATGGAATGAGGTGTGAGAGAGAAAGAGGAAACCAGGATTATTTAAAGGATGGAGTACACAGAGGTAACTATTTACTGAGAGGTTGAAGAATGAGTCAAGAGTTAGTTTTAGACGTGTTCAGTTTGGGAAGCCTCTTCACAAGTGTTAGGGATGATGGTGATGGTGATGGTGATGGTGATGGTGGTGGTGATGATGGTGACAGCAGTGATGGTGGTGGTGATGGTAATGGTGGTGATGATGGTGATGGTGGTGATGATGGTGATGGTGACAGTTGTGACAGTGGTGGTGGTGGTAATGGTGGCGATGATGATGGTGATGGTGGTGATAATGGTAATGGTGATGATGGTGATGGTGGTGATGGGGGTGGTGATGATGGTGATGGTGGTGATGGTGATGGTGGCAGTTGTGACAGTGGTGGTGATGGTAATGGTGGTGATGGTGATGGTGGTGATGGTGGTGATGGTGATGGCGGTGATGGTGGTGGCGATGGTGATGGTGGTGATGATGATGGTGATTATGAAATGATGGCTTGCTGAGGATTATGACAAAAGCAAACACTGAGTGTTTGCTGTGTGATAGGCACGGCTCAAAGGACTTTAGACGTATAAACTTGTGTAGTCTCCATAACGGGATCTCCATTATCATCCTCATTTAATAAACCAGTGTAGTGGGTTGAATTGTGCCCCCTCCCCCACAAATGATATGTCTATGTCCTAGTCCCCAGAATCTGCGAATGTGACCTTATTTGAAAAGAGTTTTCCTAGGTGTAACTAAGTAAAGGATCTCAAGATGAGATCACCCTGGCTTATCCAAATGGGCCCTGGATTCAATGGCAAGTGTCCTAATAAGAAACACCAGGAGAAGAAATCCACAGACAGAAGAGAAGGTGATGTGAAGGCAGAGGTGGGGTTGGGAGTGACGCAGCCACAAGGAATACCAACAACTTCTAGAAGCTGGAAGAAGCAAGGAAGGGTTTTCTCCTAGCCTTTGGAGAGAGCCGCGTCCTGCTCACTCTTGATTTTTGCACTTCTGGCCTCCAGCACTGTGAGAGATCAAATTTTTGTTGTTTTAAGTCATCACGTTTGTGGTCCTCTGTTATAGCAATCACAGGAAACCAACAAGGAAAACCAGGCACAGAGATATTAACGTAACTTGCTCAAAGTCACACAGCAAGCAAGTAGCCCAGCTGGCAACGTTTGCCTCCAGAGCGGCTCACTCGGTAGGTGAGTATTGTTCACCCTGTGTCTCCAAGGAGGAAATGGAGGTCAGAGCCTCAAGGCCACACCGAGGAACACAGCTGGTGAAAGGCAGTACCAGGCTCCCCTGAGTCTCTAGCAGGGAGGCCGGATGCCTTTCCCACTCTCGATCCCCACCTCTCCACTTTGAAAAATCCAGAAAGGCTCTTGTCCAGACCCTCTAATGCTTCTTGGCAGCCACCCCGTGCATCCAGGGCTTTGCCGGGAATCCCGTCCAATCTGGTGATTCCAGTTTACAGCTGCTGGGTCCATGTACAAGTGACCCCAGAGACACCCTGGCAGGCTGGCGGCCTCAGTCAACAGATTTCAGTGGCACCAGGATTCACAGCAGTCACTCAGGAACGGCATATGATCTGGATTTCAAAACTGCCTCCTCTTTCTGTGATACTGACACTGAAAACCTCTCGGCTACCTCCCTACCAGGGACACGAGGACTGAGAAGGGAGGGCTGCTGGGGCAGGGCACACCGGCTGCCCCTGAACCTCTGCCAGCAGCTAAAAATCAGTCTCTGAAGAAACAGTGATTGTCCATTTCCTCTCCCACTGATGCCCAGGAAAATATTTTACCGGACAAAACCCAAATATTGGGAATCCAGGGAAAACATCCTCCCTCCCTTTCCGCTCCCCCCGCCCCCGCGCCTCCTGCCTTGTCAAAGCTTCATCATTTTAAGAGAGATAGACAGTGGGACCTGCAACAAACAGGGCCTGTGAAGAGGGCCCAGGCCTCTTCCCACACAGAACCGCGTCCTTAGAGCACCTAATGAGAGGAGGGTAGTTAGTTTCGGGGTTGGGGTGGGAATCGGGGGCAGGGGGAGGTGTTCTATTTATGAAGAATACAATCATTACGTTCAGGTCGCTGGAGGGAGCCAGCGGGCTGGAACAAATTTGGGGGCTGGGGGAAAGGGAGGCAAGTGGCAAAGGCATGAGTGCAATGGCTGTTGCATAGCACAGGGAGATCAGCTCGGTGCTCTGTGACCACCTAGAGGGGTGGGATAGGGAGGGTGGGAGGGAGGGAGACGCAAGAGGGAGGAGATATGGGAACATAAGTATATGTATAACTGATTCACTTTGTTATAAAGCAGAAACTAGCACACCATTGTAAAGCAATTATACTCCAATAAAGATGTAAAAAAAACCAAAACCAAAAAAACAAAAAAACCACAGGGCTGTCTCCCCCGGGGCTGGCTGGCCTCTGGGGGCCCAGGGGGCTCAGCGGGCCCCTGCTCTCTCCCCTGAGGCACGCACGTACACAAGCACAACAACACACGTGTTCTTCCGATCAAACGCACGCTCGCTCGTTCATTCCTCTTTGAGGACACATTTTAAACAGAGTCACAGAACTGACCCTGCCCAAAGCGAACCACTGTCTCAGCGAGGTCCCCGTGGCAAAGCCTGCACGTGCATCTCCACGATGCCCAAGACACGTGTGGAAGCCCTCCTCCGGAGCTGTCTTCAGAGTCAGGTTACAAGGCAACGCGTAAAACTGGGCGCATTATCGTTTAATCGCCCCTGATTCAGACCACCCTTCCCCGACAACTGTATTTCTAAAGGGCGTCAGTCCTGGTTCCACAGATGTGAGCCGTGAAGCCACCCTCAAAGGGCAGAGATTTGCCAACACCGAGGAGAACAGTGCGGTGTTGGGGGACGTTCTTGAATGTTCTTGGGGGTCTCGGAGGTTCCGAGCCAGGGCGCCACCTTGGGAATAAGGGGTAAACTTCCCAAAGGGGCGACCTGGGTGAACGCACCACCCCTTTGCATAGGTGGGCGCTGGGCATGATTATTTTTATTGTTTTCTAAAAGTCAGTTGTATAATGTCATGGCACCTGCTCTGGGCGTGGCCCTGGCCAGGCACATGGCAGCTGGAGAGTCACAAGGTACAGGGCAAGGCCTCTGTCTCCCTCTACCCAATGCGGGAGCCAAGACTCACACCTGCGGAGTCACCTGCGATGGCAGGGGTGGGGCCCGGGATGGCTGGAGAAGGGCGCCGTGAGGGCGGGGGTCAGGGAAGGAGGAGGTGGAGGCGGGGTCTGAACCCCACTTCAAAGAATGTGGCCGGGCTTCCCTGGTGGCGCAGTGGTTGAGAGTCCGCCTGCCGATGCAGGCGACGCGGGTTCGTGCCCCGGTCTGGGAAGATCCCACATGCCGCGGAGCGGCTGGGCCCGTGAGCCATGGCCGCTGAGCCTGCGCGTCTGGAGCCTGTGCTCCGCAACGGGAGAGGCCACAACAGTGAGAGGCCCGCGTGATGAGCGGCAGGGGGCACCGGGACAGGAGGCAGGGAGGGGACAGGCTCCGAGCGGTCCTGGATGGTGTGTTCAACCTACCTCACAGGGGATGGGGACTTGCAAGGGAGAGAAGGGGGAGATGGGGGAGGAGAATTTCAAAGGGATCCAGGCCCGGCAGCAGCCTTCCCGGCTCACTTTGGATCCCTTCTGAGCGTGGCATCCAGAAATACCGCGCATCCTACGCAGCTCGGAGTTGATTCCACTGCTGAGAGTGTACGACGCAGTTTCACTGTGCCTCAGTTTCTCTGTCTAGAAACTAACCATACAAACAACAATAGCTACTGTTCACCGGCCAGCCCCATTCCAAGGACCTCAACTCTTAATCTAGCCATGCCATAGTTACGTCACTTTTACACGCTCTTGGCTACTGTAGGCCTCCGGCTCTCAGAGCTTAACATGCTGTTTATCTCACCTCAGAGATTGTGGAAGGCTAAAATCAAATAATGCATATAAAAGAGGTCTTTTAATTAAATGACACTCCACCAAAGCTCATTATTATTGTCGATGTTATTAGCATTTTACTAGGCTTCGTCTACCTCAGGGTAAAGGTTATTTAAGGCCTGAGTACAACATTAAAAAAAAAAAGCATCACTTTCAAACATTAGCAGAGGAAAGATCCCGTGGAGACTGGCAAAAGAAAAAGTTACCCAAAGCCTGAAACACGAGAAGGCAGGACATGGGGGTTTTTGTTTGTTTCTTGTACGGGCCACAACGTTCTCAGAAGAGGTCATTAATGGCTTTCTGGTTCCTTGGCGGCTGAAAGAACACAGCACCTTTCCATCGGCGGCATTTTTCACAGACCGGCTGCCCGGGGGTGGACCTGAGTGCACCCAGCTCACATAAAGCATTTATTCAATGCCCAGGAGCAAGTGAATACGACCTGCTCTCTGCCATCAGAAGGCCCAGTGTTTGGAACAAGATACCCTCCTTCCAAAAACAAATGCAAGTAGAGCCCCTGATTCGCCCCTCCCCCCCCACCTCTGAAACCTGTTCCTCCGCAGACGTCCCCACCGTCCACCGCCCATCGACCCACTGGGAAGCTGGAAGCCATCCTTGGTTCTCCCTTTTCATCAACATCCACGGCCAACCCACCCTAAGGCCATCTTGTGACCTCCACTCTCTGACCCACCTTCTGTTTATCTCCGTGAGCGCTGTTATCATTTCTTGCCTGAACGTCCAAAGCCACCTCCCAAGTGGCCTCCTTGGTTCCACTTTTGCTCTCTCCCTTCTCTACCAAGAGATCTTCTAAAAATGTACATAATATTGCAGTACTTTCCTGCTTAAGCACACTGAACTGAGAGCAATCCAAATTTCTTTACCAAATCCTACAAGGCCCAGTGGGATGCGGTTCCTGACTGTCTTTCCCACTCAGCATCAGCGTGAAACTGTCTTCTCTCCCCCGAGGAATGGGCAGAATCATACTTACCTTCCAGGACGGTTGTGAGGCCACTAGGAGTGGGGAATACCTAAAACTGCTCTGTAAACCAGAAAATGCTGTACAGTGTAACCTCTATTCCATTATAATTGGGCTTTTGTGTTTTGACTCTTGTTTTCATGGTTTCCAGTTCATTAATATCTTTCATTGTTTGCAATTTTATATCCTTTTCAGATATAAGGATATTTATATGCACAAGGTAGTACTGAAAACTACCATGCCAGCATCTTGGTATTCCAAAGATAACAGCCCAGCTACGGTGTGCTTAAAACCTCGACAATATTTGTTCTTCCCAGGGCAGAAAATCAAAGTTTTAACTATGCAGTCAGATTGCCAGAGGCCTAGAGAGAGATCTCATTTAAATGATGAACCAGTTCATTCTCTCACGAAAATGATGCAAGAATGTGATCTTCAACATCTCTCCAACATTTTCAGTAGCAGCAGATAATGTTTATTAAGCCCCTACTTTGTACCAGTCCCTGTATTAAACACTTTTAATGCTTTACCTTTGTTAATCCTGACAGCAACATTAAGAGGTGTTATAATTGTCCAGACGAGGAAGGTGAAGCTCAGAGAGGTTAAGTAACTTACCTAAGGGCACACCGCTAATGAGAAATGTCCAATCCTCTATTTTAATAGCCCATGTTCTTTTGTTCTACCCTATGTGTGTTGCAGGCGGGAGAACCAGGAATGTGTCTATCTGTGAAAGGGGAAGAGGGATAATTGGGAGATGGGGGTTTAGGCAAGTACAAGGCCACCAAGCCCTATGGATGCAAGGGATTTGGGGCAGTAGACTCTCCTTAACTTCAAGCTTCACTCCTCCGAGACTTTCGTTCTATCTTGCAAAGTTAGACGATGCCCAACAGGTTTCCCCGTAATCAGTGAAAAAGAGTATAAGTCTCTCCTGTAAAGGGTAGTCACTGCCTTTTTGTTATTTACACCAAGAAATGTGTGTGTGCATGCATGTGTCTGTGTGTGTCTGAGAGACAGACAGAGAGGCAGAGAAGGCGCTCTGGCCAGAGAGATTCCCAGAGAAGTTTTCCTGTCACTGCACTCACTGTTTGCCAAACAACCACCCACATGGAAATAGCAACAGGACCACCAGGGCAATACCCTCCTTCTACTGTCAGTTCTCTAGTGCCCCAGAACTCGCTGTGCAACTTCATGCAAGTTACCTCCTCCCTCTGGGCCTCAGGTTTCTCATCAGTAAAGTGAAACATCTAGATTCCTAGAATTTCATCCAGCCTTCAGACTGGAGGGATGCTCTCAGATCCATGATCTGTTTTTTTTTTTTCTTTTGCAGTACGCGGGCCTTTCACTCCTGTGGCCTCTCCCGTTGCGGAGCACAGGCTCAGCGGCCACGGCTCACGGGCCCAGCCGCTCCGCGGCACGTGGGATCTTCCCGGACCGGGGCACGAACCCGTGTCCCCTGCATCGGCAGGCGGACTCTCAACCACTGCGCCACCAGGGAAGCCCCCATGATCTCTTTTGCTATCACCACCTCCCTGAGGAGATGGGTAAGTCAGACTGGCCATGGGCGGCTGGGGGAAGGTGCCATGGTTGAGTGAAAGATCCTGGACCAGAGCTATTGACTTTTGACGCCAATTCCAATGTCAGTAGACTCCACCAAGCTGCCTTCAAGGGCGTGGACAGAGCTTGTGCAGGACCTATGCGTGTCTGTCCTCTTAAAACAGAAAGGATAGCACGCCGAAGCCACTGTGTGGGGGGCTCTGGCCACGCCAATGGATCAGTGTTTGAGGGCAGTTCCTTCGTTTATTCCCTCCTCCCTTCCTTCCTCCCTCCCTCCCTCCCTCCCTCTCTCCCTTCCTTCCTTTTCTTTGCAGAGGGAAGAGAACAGGTAGAAGTAGGAGATGCCGCCCAAAAGGTATGGATGGCTTGAAAAACTTGAGATCCCTGCCAGACATAAAAATAACTGAAAACAAAACAAAACAACACACACACAAGCATGATCTGTGCTGTATGTGTGTGTGTGTGTGTGTCTGTGTTGGCGAATGGTAAGATTAAAGAGCTAAGTGTGGAAAAAGCCCTCATGGCCACTTGTATTTCCTAGTTACTCTGTGTTTTATATGTTTGCACAAAGCAATGAGTTTCCTATTAAACAACAGGCCAATTTTCACATGTTAGAGGGAAAGAAGCTCCCCCACTAAGACGCACCAGCTGGGAGAGTTGAACTCACGACTCAACCTTCTCCACATCTATCTGTTCCCTGGGATCCGGCACCAACAGTGCTACTATTCCAGGGCGCTTATGGGCAAACAGAACACTGGCCAGGCCAGAACCCACGCAGAACCCCAGTAGGCTGGGATCCAGCAGCAGACCACTGTTTTCACCCCAGGAGCTCAGCCTTCAAGAGCTGCAATGGTCCCCGCTTACACGAGGGGTCCCTTCAAAGTGGGTGAAACGAGACGCGCAGCAAGCAGGCTGTCCCGCGGGTGTGAACCAAGGGCCACCGCCGGCAGGGGACAATTTGTGGGGAACTAATGAAAGCCTCCTCCAACCCCAAATCCCACCCCCAACCTGGGTGGTGACCCCTCTCTGACCCTGGCTGGAAACTCTCCCGACACTCCAGGCAGAGACAAAGACAGGCCTCGTGGGGTAAAGAAAATAGCCCAAGCTTCCCTCTAGAAAGTCCTCGTGGTATTTGTAGCAAGTGCAATCTCAGACGATCACTTAATCTCATCCTTTGTTTTTGAATCTGCAAACCCTATATAATGGACCGTAGACATCTAGCACAGGGCCTGGCATGTAGCGTGTATCATACTAAATGGTAGCTGTTATTATAATATCTCAATAATTTCGAAGGTCTCTGTTAAAAGTTCATGTGCTGACAGGACTGCTCCGCCCCGGCCGTCGCCCACGAGTAAAGATGCCTTTGCTGGCTGGCTCGGGAAATGGGCTAGGGCAGTGGTTCTCCAGGTGTGGTTCCCTGCATCACCTGGGAATTCGTTTGAAGTGCGCATTTGTGGACCCCCCTCTGAACTACTGAATCAGAAATTCTGGGGGTGGTGCCCAGTCATTTCGCACCCCCGCCCCGTGACTCTGACGCCTGCCAAAGCTGGAGAACTATTGAGCTCAGCAATGACTGCCAAGTCTGGCTGATGAGCAGAATTTCCTGGGAGTGTTTAGAGGAGAAAGGCAGGTCCCTGGGCCCATCTCCCAGGGACTCAGAGTCATCAGGTTTTGGGAAGCTGCCTGGGAGTCAGCATTTTAACAGGCTCCTCAGGGGAGTCCACTGAGCTAGAGGTTGGGTTTGTTGGGGAGAGGGGAGCACAGAGGCTGGGAGAGACCCAGGGATGGGGGTTCCTGGGAAGGGACTGGGAGGGCAGGCCTGGCAGAGCTGGGGGTGCTGAGATGTAAGACACACTGAAGACCAAAGTTTTCATAGTTCTATAGATTATGAGATGGAATCTCCTACCATCTTCTCATTTTCCATCCAGGGAAACTGAGCTCCAAAGAGAAGTGACTATTCTAAGTCCATGCAGCTCATGCTTGGAAGAGCTGGGACTGGAGCCAGGGGTCTCCCTTCCAGAGCCAGCGCCCTTTCCACCGAGTCCCACAAGCTCATGCTCACGTGTTCCCTCCCTCTCAGCATCTCTCTCTGCGCTGAGCACTGAATTCACGCGCTTTCCCTCAGTGTTGACCGTGAGGGTGAGATCTAGGGAGGAGTTGGAGTCAGACCTCAGACCTGAGTGCAAATCTAGCCTCAGTCACTGAGCAGCTGAGCCATCAAGTCACCCTCTCAAGGCCTCAGTTGCCATATCTGTAAAATGGGGATAAAATCTGACGTCACAAAGCTGCCGAGCAGGTCAGCAGCCGATGACTCAGGCGAAGGTGTTTCCAAGCTGTCCATCACCCCCACAAGCACAGGGGCTAGAGAAGGAGCAGGGCTCACTATGACCTCTTGCCTAGAAGCACTTACCATCTAGCCGAGGCAGAAGAAACACACTCAAGGCAACTGGAGAACGAGGAAGCGCTCAGCTCCACGCCGAGTGCAGGGTCACGCTTCAGTGCCTCTGCTCGGGCGCCGCTCTGCCTGGAACACCGGCCCCCAACACCCTGTGGGTACAAGAATCCCCGGTCATTAGGCTCACAGTCTGGGCCTGACTTTCCCCACCCGGGAAGGCAGGAAGTAAAGCTCATTCGGCTCTGTGGCCCCAGAGTGTCTACGTCTCAAAGGTGCGCTCAGGAAGTGGCTGATGCAGGTAGGGAGGCTTCTGGTCAGAGGGGCCTTAGAGACCTGGAAGGGCCTTTTCAGGGGGGCCCGTGCCTCAGAGAATTCCTGTAATGCCCCACTGGGGCAAGCATAGTGGGGACAAGGGCTTCAAACCAGCCAGAAGCCATCAGCCGACTCCTGGCCCTCCTACAGGCCCCCAGCGTGTCTATCATCCACCCCAGGGACCAAGGCTCTCAGGTGGGGTTGGCGGTTCCTTCACAGTCAGGAGGGGAGGAAAGTGAAACAGGAAGCATCAGCTCCACGCGAAGCGGCACCGAGATCTACAGAATAAGGGAAGACACTAAGCAAGGGGCAGGCGCACAGGAAACAGCGATCCAAACTAGGGCTCCCGAGGATCTGGTCATTTGTTTCTCCTGTTTCTCCCTCTTCTGGTCTGGAGGATCCAAGGAGGTGTCCAGAGGGAACAGGGCACTGCAGAGTGAAGAGCTCTAGAGACGGGAAATTTCTCCCACTGCCCCTAGGAGCAGTGTGGCCTTGATCATACCACGTCAGTTCTCAGGGCCTTTAAAATGGGTACCAGGTGAATAAGGACCTGATGGATCGTTTTCCCCTGGAGGATAAAGCAAAGAACACAGCTAGCAGGGTGAATGCCCCTGGTCAAGCCAAGCAAAACAGGTTCAAAGCTGGCTCTGGGTCATGGCTGTGGTCTTTCCATGGAAAACTGATAATAACAATGATGGTGTTGACGGTGACAACTCATCTTTACTGAGTGTGTCCTGGGCACCAGGAGCCGGGCAAGCACTTTTCATTCATTACGCTGTTCAATCCTCGCAATGACCCTTACGGCAGATACTATCGTTATTCCCATTTTACAGTTGGGAAAACTGATACTCAGAGAAGTTACACCTGGGATCGTGGTCTGGTGGGTGGGGGAGGCAGGATTTGAACCCAGGCTGTTGGATTCCAGAGCCCACCTACTTTCCTACTGGAATCTTCTGAACCTGCGAGTCAGTATTCCACAGCTGGGAAATATGGGAGGATCTAGAAAGGCAATTACAATAATCATGTTCTAGACCCAGGACTAAGTCTGGAAAGAAAGATCACATTTGGAGCAAAAATTCAAAGTCTGCTGAATTATTCGCAGTACAGGAAACACAACTCAGGGACTTGGTTTAAATAGGCAGATCGGGTGTCCTGGAGGCAGCCCAGGCCTTCAGGGTAGACACCCTGGATTCTCGGCCACTGCCCCCATGCACCAGCCTGCTTAGCTGGGGTCAGGCAGCTGCTCTCCAGTCCATTTCCTCATCCATCAGGCATGCCAGGATATTCCTGCCTTCACCACCTCGCAGGTGGGCCCAGGTTAGCTGAGTCCCAGCAATGTCCACCTTCTCTCACCCCCAATTTTAAAAGATTTTGTCTCTCATACAGTAATTAGTTTCTCCATTAACAAAATAGCGAAGCATTTGTGTAAGTGCCGAAGTTTCTGATCAAAACAAAGTAACCGGGCTTCCCTGGTGGTGCAGTGGTTGAGAGTCCGCCTGCCGATGCAGGGGACGTGGGTTTGTGCCCCGGTCCAGGAGGATCCCACATGTCGCGGAGTGGCTGGGCCCGTGAGCCATGGCCGCTGAACCTGAGCGTCCGGAGCCTGTGCTCCGCAACGGGAGAGGCCACAACAGTGAGAGGCCCGTGTACCGCAAAAAAAAAAACAAACCAAAAGATCCCCAAAGTAACCATTGTCACCCACTTCCAGCCCAGAGCGAAAACAAAACCCCCAAATCCCCTACCACACCACAATATTTTTAGGCAGCCAGTGGCACTGTATCCTGGGTACTGTACAACGTCCACTGGTTCCTGGAATACTGACTCCCATTATGTGGACTTTTAGGAAAACACTGGCCTAAACAATTTCTGAGGTCTCCTCCAGCACCAAGTTCAACAAGTCTACAAAATCGATGCTGTCTCTTCGTGTGCTTGGCTAATTGTGAATGTCTAGTCACCGTTCTTCTTTTGTTTGCTCAGTCCTAGAAATGCAAAACCAGGGAGGACCCTTGGAGTCTAAAGGAGGTCATCTAAGGATACCCGTTGCGCAGGCCTCTGCCACTTCACACCGAGGGTGGAAAACACAGCCCGAGAGGCTGTAGCAGCTGAAACTATAAACAAGTTCAAGAAGTGTTTAGATGGACTCACGGAGGAGGGGACGACAGGTGAGGGGAATTAGGAGCATCGGGTCTCGTCCTTATACCCCTGCAGCTTTCCGTTTCCTGCTAGCAATACAGTGTCTGGTGGGCAGAACACTGACGGTTCCACTGACAGCATAGCTGATGTTCTCATGCAAGGAGGTTAAAAGAGGAAGGAAAACAAACAAAGAAAAAAAGAAACGAGTGTATATGATAGTTTCCTGCTTTGACATCTAACTTCTACGATCAGAAAAAAAAGAAAAATTTCCATTGTCGGAAATTTAGAAATAGAAGAGGAAACATAATCTCTGATTCCACGTCTAAGGATTAACTGCATTAACATTTTGCTATGTTTCCATCTGTGTGCCTGTTTTTTTTTTTTGGTACGCGGGCCTCTCACTGTTGTGGCCTCTCCCGTTGCGGAGCACAGGCTCCAGACGCGCAGGCTCAGCGGCCATGGCTCACGGGCCCAGCCGCTCCGCAGCATGTGGGATCTTCCCAGACCGGGGCACGAACCTGTGTCCCCTGCATCGGCAGGCGGACTCTCAACCACTGCGCCACCAGGGAAGCCCTGTGTGTCTGTTTTTTAAAAAATAAAAACTCTATGTACAACATGTATCCTGCATTTTTCATTTAACATTGAAAAGAATCACATTACTTAATAGACATACTGTTGACTTAAGGATTTCTACTACTTATTTACTTAAGAATGAATTTATTTAATCGTTGAATTATTTTATCATTCACCTCTTGTTGGACATTGTTTTTCTTTTCCTAATTTTCTACCGTATAAATAATGCTGGGATAGACATGCCTACTGACTTCTCTTTGGAGAAATAACAGCAAATCTCAAAATCTTGGAGTGCACCATTTAATAAGTTTCTCTTACACAGACGAAGGGCAGGTGAGGGACAGGCTGGCGAGGACTTCCCCAGGGAGCCCTGAGTCTTGCTACAATACCATTTTGAAGGCTCAGTGCTTCTGGTACTCCCCCATCCCGCCGTTTCCCCTCCTTCTCCACAGCTATTTATTCATGCTGAAGACTCTTGCCTTGGTCCCTGCAAAACAGAGCGCTTAGAGAGCTAAAGAGACCCGCAGAGAGCTGAAGAGACTCGCAGCCACAATAAGGACCTACAGGATAGCACAGGGAACTCTCCTCAATACTCTGTAATGGCCTATATGGGAAAAGAACCTAAAAAAGAGTGGATATATGTATATGAAGAACAGATTCACTTTGCTGTACACCTGAAACTAACACAACATTGTAAATCAATTATACCCCAATGAAAATTAAAAAATAAAATTAAATTAAAATAAAATTATATATACTAAAAAAAAAAAAGACATTCGCAGCCACTGGGCCGCAGCTTCCCAGGACGTGGCCCTTATTAGAAATGCAAATCCTCAGCTAACAAACCCCAAACACCCAGCTCACCAGCCCCCCTCGCCGCCTGCCCGGTCGGGTGGCCCCTGTCTTCCATTTTACCTGAATGGGCTGAAAGGGAGTTGGCTGGGCTGTGGATGAGTCATCTGAGAAGGAAAGGGTCTGCCTGAAATGGAATCGTCTCCTCGGGGTTTCAATTTTACCCAATAAGAGGAAGTCAGTTCCTTTCTTCCCAGCCTTAACTCTACTAAAAGCCATTAAGCACTGCCAGGGACAGGAGACATTTATCTGTTGGTGAGTGTGAATGCTGCGTTCTGTACCTCCAGCTGGGATGGAAATTAAGCTGTTTACTTGGTGGCCGCCCCAAGGGACCGAAAGGAAGCTCTAACGTGATGGTACTTCTGAAATGCATTTTTAAAATCTCAGAGTCTCGGCCTCCGTTCCTGCCTGTAAAATCAGCAGGAATTTGCAAAGTTCATTTAGCTGAATTACACCCTGACCAGCACTGACCACCAAATGCAAATGGGGTGACCAGCAGGTGACCTCACCGAACCGGTTCTTGTTTTGGAAAGGGTGGTGGGCATCTGAAGGCTGTTGCGGTTGCAGTCAGGCTAGCTTTTACGATAACCAAGATCAAAGGGAGGTTTGGTACTGGTTTCCCAGGTGCGCTTCCTCTGCGCGTTCAGTCACATTCAAAACTTCACATGATAGAGTCCCTTTATGTAGGGCAGGCCACCCCCACAATATGTCTCAGTGACGTATTGATTACTTTGAATGAAAGTTACTTGAGAAACAGCCGGTGGCAAGAAATGACACTTAAAAAACCCATTCTGATCCCCAACTTTCCCCCTGAAAGTGGGGCATAAATCTCCCATGTGAAGGTACCCTCCCTATATCAGGAGGATAGAAAACATCCTTCTCACCAGAGTTAGGAAAGTCAAGGCTAAGAAAGCTATAGAAACAAACTTTGTTACTTCTTCATTAGTCCGCTACCCCAAGCACAGCCCTTTTGTTTTGCTCTATCTTCACAAAGAACTGTTTCTTCTTTGTCAAAAAGTGATATATAAACAGCGTGCTTTGGTCACTTGAGGGAGGGCATCCCGCTTCTACAGAACCTCCATGCTTATGAATAAAATTGGCTTTTTCTCCTGTTAATTGGTCATGTGTCAATTTAATGATTAGACCAGACAAAAGAACTCAAGCGAGGTAGGGGGAAATTTCCCCTTTTCCGTCCCCCTCGACGTGGCATGAGCAGGTTCTCCCTGTCTAGAACGACAAGCTCACTTCCTCATCAACAGAATTCCCTTCACAATTGGTCCATGCCATTCCTTCTGCCAGTCTGGGGGCCATTGCTACTTCAAAATGCCACTCCAAACTTACCTTTTACATGCAGAAAACCTGTCAGGCTGAATTCCATCTGAGGTCATTTATTTTGTATCCTTTTGGCACTCTTAACACTCAGAGCCCTCAACATGACTTTGCTTGTACATTTGGTCTCACCCCTAAGCTCCTTAGCACTGGAAGGTGGAGCCAGTCTTTTATGTTTGGTCCCTGCTATACTGAATGTTTGTGTCCCCCACCAAAATCTATATGTTAAATCCTAATGCCCAAGGGTGATGGTATTAGGAGGTTGGGGCCTTAGAGAGGTAATTAGGTCATAAGGATGGGGTCCTCATGAATGGGATTAGTGCCTTTACAAAAGAGACCCCAGAGAGCTCCCTTGCCCCTTCCTCCATGTGAGGACACAGCGAGAAGACAGCCATCTACAAACCAGGAAGTGGGCCCTCACCAGATACTGAATCTGACAGCCCCTTGATTTTGGACTTTAAGCCCACAGAACTGTGAGAAATAAGTTTCTGTTGTTTATGAGCCATATACCCAAAACACCATAGACTCAGTCCATGGCATTTTGTTATAGCAGCCCAAAGGGACTAAGGGTCCCAACAGTGCTTAAGTAGAGAGACTCTTGCCCTGCTCCTAGAATAAGGTGGGAGAGTTTTCATATTGTTCTTATTCTTATTTTCTAATTTATATGAATGTATATGTGCGCATATCCTTCTAAAGGGAATATAAACATGTTAAATAAATTCTGAAAAGTACAGTTCCAACCACTCTAACCACTGTTGTAAGTTCTTAAAGTTCTTTAGTGAGAGTAAAAGGTAACGGGCCTCGCTTACATGCGAATTCTGCAGTCAAACAAATGATTTTGGATTTGCAGATTTGGAGTTAAAGGTGTATCATAAGATGCCCTTGGTAGTGTAGTGGTGATTAAGAGGATGCACTCTGTCTGCGTTGAATTCTGGCTCAGCCACTCAACAGCTGTGTGACTTTGGGCAAGTTACTTAACGTCTCTGACTTTGGGCATACCCAGATTCTTTAAAAAATGTCCTTCTACTACACATACCCTTTATATATTCCTCGTTTTACCTAATGTCCCATGCAAGTATCTACCCTTATTATTACACAGTTCTCATAACCAACATTAAAATAGTCGTGCAATATTCTAGTCAATCACTGGGGCAGAGTTAAGTAAATGTTTTCTAACTTTTTGCTGAAATTCAGTATTTCAATGACTGTTTAAAAGAAGATCAATACCCTCAATCTGTGGGATCAGTGAATTAGTATCTGCCATCTCCTGGATACTCTGTGTAAAACAGAAGCCAGCCCACAAGACCCTGGTAGACCCCAAACCCACTGTACTTTATGTTCCCAATGAGAACAACCTGGCACTAGTCATCCAAGAGCCCATTCACATATACAATCCATCATCCTCAGGGAGGGGTGGGGAAAATATCAGATGAAATAGACCATGCAGCGCTTCGGGGC
Source organism: Stenella coeruleoalba (assembly GCF_951394435.1). Taxonomy (NCBI): domain Eukaryota; kingdom Metazoa; phylum Chordata; class Mammalia; order Artiodactyla; family Delphinidae; genus Stenella; species Stenella coeruleoalba. The sequence continues at coordinate 15,741,352 of NC_137163.1, forward strand.
AGCACCGCCCTGCCCCCCACCCCATCCCATAGTCCATCTCGGCCCACGTGCACTGGGGCTGCCTCCGTGCATCCACTCCCATCCGTACCCCGCACAGTCATCTCACGACAGCACGGGCGGCTCTCCGTCAAACAGGTGTGTTGTGGGAGGGCGTCTCCTGAGGTTCCGCGGTCAGACACTGGGAGCAACACTTCAGTCATGGCTTTCCCCGTAGTCCCAGGTTTTGGTTTTTCTTTCGATCAGTCCTCTCATTCTTTTTCCACACAACGACCCAGGCTGAGCTGGTTTGAGGACACACCCTCCCTTACGGCAGTCGCTCCTGAGGGATGTGTGTAGGAGGAGGACACACACACACACTCACGCACGCACACACACTCTACAGGAATTTTTGCTTCATTCCTCCTGAGCCCAGGTCTGTGTTTCTGCCCTGAGGTCAGAGCTGCCCTCCCCACAGACATCAGCGCCCACTTCACAGAAGTCCCTTTGTTCCACGCACACTGCACCTCACTCTTGACCGGAACCTTCTACCTGCGCCCCCAGGGCTCTCCTCTGTTCCAGCTCTTTTCTCCCTCATCTTGTCTCTGTTCTTAATACTTTCCAGGGGCTGTTGGCCCCATCCTACCATTTCCTGATCACTTGCTTATGGATTCTCTCCTTTTTTTCCCTAAAGATTCTGATTCTGAAGTCTGATCTGGGGCACCCTGGGCCTCAGTTTTCTCATCAGTAAAACAGGGTTATGTTAGTACTGACCTGCTCCCCAGAGGTGTGTGAGGATTAAAGGAGATAATACAGGTACAGCACTGGGCACAGCGCTTGGCTCCAAGAAAGCACGCAAATGTTAGCAATTATTACCTTTATCATTATCATCATTAATTAGAATAATGAATAACAACCCTCGGTTTTTCTAAAAAGCCGGAGGTTCTCCCATAGCTTGTCATTCCTACATTCCTCCATCTCAGACTTCCTAACCTCCCCCTAGGAATCCTACTCAACCCCACACCCTGATCTCCTGATTGGTTTTCTTTTCTCTGGACTTGAAAAAAATAACAAATCTGGATTAAGAGTCAGGAGATCTGAATTCTACTGTCATGAAAGAGTGAAAAGGGCTTGTGACCCTGGGCAAGTAATAGTCTTTCTGGGTTCCATCTCCTTCACCTGAAAAATGAGGAGATTGGACCAGAATAGCATTTTCCCAAGCATGTTCTGGAAGCTTCCATCACACTCGTGCTCCCCCCGCCCCCCGCCCTGAGCCCCTCTGGCCACAGCAGTGCCATAAGTGACCAACCTAGCACCCAGCTCCACCTCACTTAGCTCATCGTCAGAGCTGGGATACTGTCTACACTGCCTGGTGCCTCAGTAGATGATTACAGGGCTGATCCAGTCCCTTTCATTAAAAAAGAGGTTTGAAATTGGTGTAAATCTCAGCTCTGTAAGGGAGGAAAATGAACTGTCAGCTCTGCTGAAAAACTAGGACAAGGTTCTCTTTAGCAAGTCTCCAGGTACTGTTCAGGCAATCACTGGGTATCACGAACCTTAAAATATACCCCTGCCTGGTACAATGTCTCCTGATTAAGCTGCCTGCCAGGCCTGGGGTATTTCAGGCGGGAATGGTGTATTTTAAAACCACACAATTACTAGTAGTTTGGAAGAACCTTTTGAAACACCATGCCAATCATTTAATTCATTTTCCAAGTCCTTTTTAAATGCAAAATATGCTAATACGTTGTTGGAGTATCCAGCAGAGAAACCTGCTAGAGACTGGGGCCTCTCTTGCTTGGAGGTTAAGCGGAGGGCTGGTGGGAATGGGGCGCAGCGAGAAGAATGGCCCATTTTCCCGCCGATGCCACTGGCTCAAGTGTTTCTTTGTGTTCCCTTCAGCTGCGAAAAGGTGCGATCACCCTCACAGGCACAGATTTGGGGCATAATGGGCTTCTTTTCTGCCCAAAGCCCAAGTCCTGCCCCTGGTAAGTAAGACATGTCCTTGAGTTGTCTGCTAGCTCCTCCTGGTGAAGAGGGGACAATGAAGGAGGGAATAAAGAAGGGGTGAGACAAATTGATGGCTTGAAGGAATAAATTACTTTAGGCCCGGAGGGGCTGCTGCAGCCTTTGAAAAAATGATATAAACCAGCAAGTCTCCATTTCTCTTACCTATACGAGGGAGGAGGATAAATTACAGACCAGGGGTCTCTCTTAGAGGATTCAGGTGGGTCAGCCTCTTTACCAAATATTACACCCATTTTGCCAAAATCCGCGGGCTTCTCTGTACCTACTTCGTAACTGATTCCATAATCTCATTCAAAGTTGCTGTTTATTTAATAAGTACACGTTACTGGTCCTACTCTGTATACCCAGCGCTGTGCTGGTCTTGGTGGGACAGGGGCAGCACACAGGAGTACAACACGGGGATCTAGCCCTTTATAGCTATCTTTAATTGAGCCTCTGCTATCTTCCAGGGACAATAAATGCCTGGACTGCAGAGGGAAAAACACACATCCACGCCCGAAGGAAGCGAGGCAGGCGTGGCAGCATCCCCACCTGTCCGGGTGGGAAAGCCGGAATGCAACCTACCGAGGCTCTGGCCCAGGCCTTGCAAACAGGTGGCTGACGCTGGATTTGGCCCTTAGATATGTTTTCTTTGACTTTATACACTGCTTTAAACATTTTGGGAATACCTCCTAAAAATCAAGATTTCCAACATAAAAAATGAATAAGGGGCTCCCTGGCCTCACTGAATCCATACCCCTGCATGGGAACAGTCAATGGGAGTTCAGTGGCCAGTATCCGCTTTAGACTGGGCGTGGATGCTCTAACTTGCCCACGTCGCCGCCACTTCTGTGACTTACCCCTAGCTAGCCTCCCTCATTCTCTTCACCTGCCTGACCTCTGTATGCATTTGGGTTTGCAAGCCTGACTCAGGACAGGCCCCTTACTTGCAAATGAGCAATCTGAGGCCCAGAGAGGTTAAGACAGAGAGAAGCACAGGTCTCTGCTGGACACCTGGGTCTGTGCTATTTTTACTATGTCATCACGGGCAACCTAGGGGTACATGGTGCATGAAATAAACGAGGACCGTCATAACTACTCGATGGACAGAGGAACAAATGAATGAACGGATGGACCAGCCCAAGCCATAGATGCAGGCGTGCAGGGGCCACGGTGGGTAGGGGGCTGGAGGAGGCTTTATGAAGCGGATAGAAAGAGAACAGCCCTGAAAGAGCTCAGGAAAGGAGTAAAGAGTTCCCAGCTGACTTGAGGACCTGGAACCCCATTTATTTAGTTTAGTTTTTGTGACTTTTAAAATGTGTTTTTATTGTAAAATAGGACATAGAAATAGAAAAGCATTCCCACCAACAGTGCAAGAGGATTCCCTTTTCTCCACACCCTCTCCAGCCACTATGGAGAACAGTATGGAGGTTCCTCTAAAAACTAAAAACAGAACTACTGTATGACCCAGCAGTCCCACTACTGGGCATATACCCTGAGAAAACCATAACTCAAAAAGAGTCATGCACCACAATGTTCATTGCAGCTCTATTTACAATAGCCAGGACATAGAAGCAACCTAAGTGTCCATCGACAGATGAATGAATGGATAAAGAAGATGTGACACATGTATACAATGGAATATTACTCAGTCATAAAAAGAAATGAAATTGAGTTATTTGTAGTGAGGTGGATGGACCTAGAGACTGTCATACAGAGTGAAGTAAGTCAGAAAGAAAAAGATAAATACCGTATGCTAACACATATATATGGAGTCTAAAAAAACAAAAATGGTTCTGAAGAACCTAGGGGCAGGACAGGAATAAAGACACAGATGTAGAGAATGGACTTGAGGACACGGGGAGGGGGAAGGGTAAGCTGGGACGAAGTGAGAGAGTGGCATGGACATAGATACACTACCAAATGTAAAATAGATAGCTAGTGGGAAGCAGCCGCATAGCACAGGGAGATCAGCTCGGTGCTTTATGACCACCTAGAGGGGTGGGATAGGGAGGGAGGGAGATGCAAGAGGGAAGAGATATGGGGATATATGTATATGTATAACTGATTCACTTTGTTATAAAGCAGAAACTAACATACCATTGTAAAGCAATTATACTCCAGTAAAGATGTTAAAAAAAAAAAAGAAATAGAAAAGCATATAACACACAAACATACAAATTATTTTCAACTATTTATGATTTTTTTTTGGTCTTGTTTTCTTTCTAAAAGCCATCAAAGCTACTTCAAAATCAGGGTTTTCTGTGCTTTTCAATCTGTACTCCCTGCAGAGTAAGAAACTACCCTACCCCTTCCAGCCTGATATGGTGTAGCAGAAACATCAGGGGGCAAGCAGCTGGGAGACCCGGGGTTCAATCCCAACTTAGATGCATGGGGAAGGTGGTTTACCCTCTGACCTCAGATGGGGAGACAGGACCAGATCTCTCTGAGGTGCCAATGTTCCAGTGCTGTAGGATTCTGTAAGGCCAGGAACGCTGGGGAGAACAGAAGGAAACTGCTAGGATGTCCAGGAAAGGAAAGTCAGTGATCCAGTCTCTTACTGGCTCAGGCCAGAAGCAAAACTGTCATCATGGCTGCATTAGAACCTGAAACCAGTCACCAGAATCTGTCCTAGATCCCTCCAGGTAATAAGATGTTGGTGAAAAGGGAATTTAGAGGTCACGGGCTCCAGGCCAGCTGAGTACAAGTAGTTTGGATGAGGGATGTGACTTGCCCAGGGTCTGATCCTGAGTATTAAATTGCATCCCAAAGGCTTTTCCTTCAGCCTTTATTCCAAGCATGGGCTCTTGCAAGGGCCAGAGGCCTGGGGACGTGAGTAGGAAGGCTTCTTGGGCCAGGCCTCTCCTTCATGAACGGGCATACACTTAAACTTTTGACAGTCCCTGCAAGACACATATGTGGCTATCTGAATTTGGGACTACAACACACATATGTGGCTGTCTGACTTTGGGCCTACGACACAGGTAGAATACCCTGAATTAATGTATTTTAAATGTAAACCTGCAGGAAGCTTACAAGACGATTCTATAGCATTGTATTTTGGATGTCAAAAGAGTTAACCTGCTAGTTTAATTATTTTACAGATCTTCAATTTCTATAATCAGTTTTAATATTTTTTTTCATATTTTAACATGCCAGGAGTCTAAAAAATGTGGATGTGGCCCGAGTCTCTCTCGATCTCGGTGAGGACTGACCCCAGGGCAGAACTTGAACACCAGAACCTGCGGGAGGCCCCTTCAGTCGTTGAATGGAAATGGGGATGGGGAGAGTGCAGTAAAACGAATATGGAACACTTCGGTCGCAGCCAAGGCAACCTGCACTCCCCATGTGCTTTCTAAGTGCCAGGAATGTCCAACAGCCGGCACAGAGATGGCCAGGCCCTGCCCGTGAGGCAGTCATGGCCTAGCCAGCCAGCCAGACACTGAATGAGCTATAAAGTGACGTGACAAGTACTGCAACTGAGAGACGCAGAAAGTGCTGGGGCACGTGTGGGGAGAACGTACATTCGCCTGAGGGTGGGCCAACAAGCAGATGAGGCGTTGGGAGGTGTGGCGCACGGAACAACGCCCCCTCCAAATAGGCCACGCCCTAACCCCCAGTACCTGTGAATATGTCCCCTTACATGCCAAAGGGTCTTTGCAGATGTGATTAAGGTTGTTGCCAAGGGGAGATTATGCTGGCCTATCCGGATGGGCCCAGTGTAATCACAAAGGTCCTGAGAAGTGAAAGAGGGAGGCAGGAGGGTCAAAGTCAGAGCGAAGCAGCTCGAGAAAGACTCAGTCGGCACTGCTGGCTTGGAAGATGGAGGAAGGGGCTGTGAGGCAAGGAATACAGGCAGCTCTAGAATCTGGAAAGGACAAGGAAATGAATTCTCCCTTAGGGCCTCCAGAAGACAGAGTCCTGCCAACGCTGTGCTTTTAGCCCAGTGAGACCCATTTCAGACTTCTCACCTCCAGAACTGTCAGAGAACACGTGCGTTGCCTTAAGCCACCATGTTTGTGGTAGTTTGTCACAGTAGCCCCGGGAAACTAAGGCAGGAGTATAACCCAAATAAGAGACAGGAGTCTTGGTGGACCAGTCCTGAATTGGCCAACTGCCCTCTGAGAGCCTCTATTTCTCCCTCCAAAAAACAGGGGCTCTGGGTAGATGGCCTCTGTCATCCCTTCCCTTTCTGACACTTGGTGTCTTGATCTGGTAGAGCATCCGCTGTACCAGATGGCTGGCGACTGGTGGTGAGAGTTGACAGAAAACAGCATGTCCCAGAGTGTGTTTGGTGGAATTTAAGTTCTATGGGCTGTGGATGAGGGTTAGTCAGAAAAGAGGGTTATTCACGCAGCAAATCATTACCGAGCACTTCCCAGGCACTGTTCTAGGCACAGGGGAGTCAGTGGTGAACCAGGACAGACAAGGTCCCTGCCCTCGTAGAATTCAGAGCAGAGGAGTGAGCGAACTAGTGAAGAAGCCCATTTCCACTGGTCAGCAGACTACGGAGGAAATGAAACCTGGTGACGAGACAGAGTGGGACGGGGAGGCCTGCCACTCTCGGCAGGGTGGTCAGGGCTGGCCTCCCAGGGTCAAATGTGACTTGGTCCTACGTGACGTGAGATGAGCTGGGCATTTAAAGAAAAGGGGAGGGCTTCCCTGGTGGCACAGTTGTTGAGAGTCCGCCTGCCGATGCAGGGGACACGGGTTCGTGCCCCAATCCGGGAAGATCCCACATGCCGCGGAGTGGCTGGGCCCGTGAGCCATGGCCGCTGAGCCTGCGCGTCCGGAGCCTGTGCTCCGCAAGGGGAGAGGCCACAACAGTGAGAGGCCCGCGTACCGCAAAAATAAATAAATAAATAAATAAAGGGGAAAGAAGGATGAAAAAATACTGAGCTAAATAGAGCTAAACAGAATTATGTATGAAGGAGTCCTGAGCGTTTGAACATATTGATTGGTCCATGTGTTCATTTGACACATTCTCTTATTGAACCAGGCAGTGTTCTGGGCACGAGGGATACAGTCCTGAACAAGACAGCCAAGCAAGAACGGGGGGAGCAGCATTAGTGCAGGGGAGACGGACAACACAGAGGTAAACAGACAAGTGTAAAATGAGGATGTGAAAGCAGGAACAGAGCAGGTAAGGGGGTGGAGGTCTGGGAAGACCTCTCGGAGGTGATGCTACCTGAGCAGAGTCCTAACACACAGGAGGAATCAGTGTGCAGCATTTCCCAAACTAACACGACAACGGAACCTTTTGTCACAGAGCGTCTCGCAGGACGACTGCTCCTCAGACGGGCCTTGAGAAAAGCCTGAAGCGTCAAGCTGGCGTCTGCACGTGCTCGCAGGACCGCAGTGGGCACGTCAGGATGGAGGCTGTGAATCTCATGAACGCAAAGGAAGACATCTCACGTAGAAGTGCCCCCTCCGAAGGCATATCAGAAAACGGGAGTGACTGGGAGGTCTCCTCCGATGGACTTGCGGATTTAGAAATCCCCGCACTCTCTCCTGGGCGGCCCCAGATTCCGCCTTGGTGCTGCTGGAGAGTAGCTGAGAGCCCAAGATTAGATGAGATGGGCTCTGCAGGCATGCGCAGGTGCTACTTTTCGCATGTCCCAGAAAATGGAAGAGAAGAACAGGAATCCTTTTCCTGGGATGTTGCGTTGTAAAGAACACGTATTTTTTGGGTTTTTTTTTATTGGAGTATATAAAATAGATAACTTGTATTTGTTTTTAAAGTGTATCTGGGTGACGATGATCAATGTTCCCATTTCCGGGGATTTTTACCCAAGTCCTCCTTCAGTCTTGATAAAGGAATACATTCTACACCCCAGGACCAGAAACAAGAACCGGGGGCCCAACCAGGGCACATCCTATCCTCATGGGAAGTCCACGCCCAGAGAGAGAGACTAACATCCTCTGCAAGAAGTCCCAGGGAGTTGCCCTGAGAACGAACGCCGCCGTCCCTGCGATGTCCTCTCCTGTCTGGAACAGGCCGTCTGGACTTTCTCACAGCTCAGATCAGCTGAGGCACATTATGTATTCAAATCCTGCGGCAGGAAGCCTCCCAGCAACGGCCATCCCGCCCGGGCTCTGTTCCTGATAAGCTGGGCTCCAGGGCTGCCAGGGGGCCGCTATGAGAGGCCACAGACGCGGCCTGACCTGGCAGGTGGTGACGCCACTCATTTTCCACATTCCCTCCGCAAAGAGGTCAACGCAGAGACATATGGGAGCAGCCTTTGCACGAGAGCTGACATCTCTTTCGAGCCCCTGCTTCCCGGGAGCAATAGGAGGGGCATAGGACCAAGCACACGTGTGGTTCCTCTGCTTGGAAGCTCTCCTTGGCCCTCGTCACCTTTCTACTCATCATCTTTCCATCTCAGCTCAGTGTCACTTCCTCTGGGAAGCTGTACGGATTGGATCAGACCCACCATTTTGGGTTCTCACGGCACATCCTGCCTCTATTATGAGCATCTGAGACGGCTTCAGGCCCCAGGTCTGGCACTGACTGCGCCTTGAACAAATCCCATCATCTCCCGGGAACTCAGTTACTGAAGGAAGGGGGTTGATAAGATGCTCTCTGTGGTCCCTCCCAGTCCCAGCACCCTGGGATTTCCCTTCCCAAAAGAAGAGCCCTGAGCACAGCATGTACCCAGTCAGAGGTCTTGGCCTTGGGCCATGACCTTGGGAAAATCCCCTTCCCTCTCTTCCATTTACCCAGCATTAAAATGACAGAGCCAGTTGCCATGCTGGTTTGCAAACTTTTTAAGGCATGAAATCCTTTAAAAGAAAATGCAATCTGATACCTAAAACAGGTAAACGTGGAGCCACTTTGCTTGAAATAGGCACGAGGGTCTGGGAGGCCCTTTTTGTTTTGGCCTCTGAGGCACCTCCCCCAACAGCGCTCCTAAAGCGCCGCTGAAAACCGCCGCTCCCTTAGATGCTCCTTCCAAATCCAACCCGGAGTCAAGTTCCGATGTCCACCCACGCACACCTCACCTCTGCTCGGTGCCTGCCTTCTGTGGGGTCTGGAGACCTTCTTTTGAGATGCGTCCAAAAGATACAGAAGTTTGCCTGCTCCTCTTTTCTTGTTTTTGTTTTTTACATGCTTAATTTCGAACATCACTCCATAGAGCACAAGAAGTGAGAATTATAAAGGTAGGAGAGGAGAAACCCATCACTTAACCCATTTCCAAATCACTGCTATGGACGCAAAAGCCACAAGTGCTGAGATGAAGGACACAAGTGACTGTGGCCAGCTCTGCCTGTTTACAGAGGAATCACCAACACCCATGGAGGGGTTGCCAGCCCCCAACGCCCTCCCGGGCACGTGTGTCCCACCAAGACGCCCAGCAGAGCTCCTGCCGTTCCTACCACGGAGTTTCTACCATGGATGGAGGGGCAGCCAATCAGGAGACCTGGCCGCTGGTCCCCAGGAGCACCTTGCAGAGCCAAAGACACAGACAAGGACCCTGCAGAAGCGGCCCGCCTTTCCTCCAGAACTCAGAATTTGCTGAGACACCTCCCCGCCATCACTATTCCCCAGGTGTGAGCGACTGGTTGGCTTTCTAAGCCTGGGCCGCACACTCCTTTACTTCTTTATTTCCTAATGCCTTCTAAATTCATCACCCTCCCTGTGTTGAGCAAAACGTGCTGAGGTTTGTAGAGAAGGAGTGCCCTTGCTTCCTCGGTGTCCGAGAGACACAAAAACCCACTGAGAAATCCCCTGGGGGAAGGCTCAAGGGATGGGCCTTTGTGGGCACCTGGCCGTAGGTTTATTTATTTATTTATTTATTTTGCGGTACGCGGGCCTCTCACTGCTGTGGCCTCTCCTGTTGCGGAGCACAGGCTCCGGACGCGCAGGCTCAGCGGCCATGGCTCACGGGCCCAGCCGCTCCGCAGCATGTGGGATCCTCCCGGACCGGGGCACGAACCCGTGTCCCCTGCATCGGCAGGCGGACTCTCAACCACTGCGCCACCAGGGAAGCCCTGGCCGTGGGTTTTGATTTGGAGGCCAGGACAGCTGACCTTTCAGAACCAGAGAGAAACCTTTTATATTTTGAGGCAGCTGATTTTCATTATTATTTTTTAGAGGCTCTAAAGCTTCTCTAAAACCATCTCCTGGACGTAGAACTTCTCTTTGTTTTCCCCTAATGCTTACTTGGCTTATGAAAATGCATTAAATCAGTAGTCATTCTGCTGCTCCCAAATGTGTCCCACTCCAGCCCCATCGTCTGGCTGGTGATGATTCTCTTTATCAATCCCAAGACAGCAGCTGAACCTCCTGCGCGATCTGGCATCTCCCCGTCCTCCCCACTCCCCGCCCCCCTGTCCTGCTCGGTCCTCTTGAATTTAAACTGTCAGCCCTGCAGTGACAGACATCGCGAGTTGGAAGGGGAGGGAGACAGTGCTATTTATAATCCAGCGGAGTTCACCCTCAGAACACGGCCATTTTTTTCCAGGCCACCTGCCAGAACCCACATTCTCCAGGCTCCATATATGGGCCTCCCCACAGGCCCCTGTGGCCACAGCCTCACCTCTGAGGGGACCAAGGCAGCCAGGCGACTCAGGAAGGTAAGGCCGGATCTGCTTCTCCAGGGCCTGTGACACCCTGCTGCGGGGTGAGCTGAGACGGTGGGGTGTGGGGGGTAAAGAGCCAGGAACCCTGGGGTACCAGCCTGACCAAGCTTGGAGGGCAGCCGGCTTTCCCCCCAAGGCTTGAATAAGAATGGGGAGGAAGAAACGTATTCTTGCTATAAAACATTAGATCACCCCATAGTTTTGCCAAGTGGTTTTCAATTGTTTCCACTGCGATGTGACTGAGGTCCGTGGCGGCCTTGCCAGCCCCCAAGGGCTCCGAAAGCTGGATTTATGGACGCCCCTGGATAGGCAGATGGGAGGGGAAGGCTGGGGAGGGTGCGCAGGCCAAGGCAAGGGAGCGGGGCTTTGCCAAGCAGATCTTTTCTGCAGGCTGTCGGCTTTGATTAGCATATATAAAGGACACAGAAAGAGAAAGGCGTCTGGCTTCTCCTGGGCATTTGGACACAAACACCCAACTACCTTCTGGAAGCCAAGCGTGGAGGCAAACAGGAAGGGCCTGACCGGTTGAGCTGTCGCTCTGGGCTCTTCTCTGTCCTTTCTGTGCCGATGTCCGTGGGACCAGGCTGGGGCCACAAACGGGTCGGGTTGGGGTGCCTACGGACCAGAAGTCCTGGAAACCCTCCTCCAAGTTCCTGTAAGCAGTTTGACTTCGATGTCTTGGAAAACATCCCCAAACCTCCCCCAGAACTGTCTGCAGGGGGCACAGCTGTGACAAATCAAGCTCAGGTCCTTCCTCTAAACAACCTTCTGTGGTCCTCTGGCTATCTCTTCCGTAGGATGGAGAGTATCTGGTTTTATGATGAATGGTTATTATTAATATTAATGATAACAGTTTGGCTTTATTGAGTGCTTACTCAATGCCAGGCATTTAACACGTAGCTTCTCATTTAATCCTCATAGGGGTGATACTTTGTCCGTGACGAAACTGGGGAGCAGAGAGGTTAAGCCGTGTGTCTACCCCCGAGTCTATCCGGCTCCTGACCCCCAGTCTCTCTGCTGTACGTACTGGTTCCTATCACTCTTGCCTGCCGCCTTCTTTGTTACATTTTTATCCTTGCGGGTGGAGGCCATGCCTTAAACTCCTTGTCTCTTCTCTTCTTCCTTGAGCATCCAGAACACAGTAGACCTGCAGAAAATCTTCACTCACGTGGCAGTCCTTCGGCTGAGGCACCCTTTACTTGCCAGCTCTTTTCAGCCTGGGATGGATTCCTGATTCTCTTTTGACTCCGTGGCCTCCGAAACCAGCCCCGAGGGGCCACGATCCTGTATCTGTGGCGGTCCCAGGCATCCCTACCGTTCCTCCTTCGCCTGTGACCAATATGGGACTAGCACTTCAGCAGAGGAAAAGCAGCAGCAGGAGTTGATCAATTCCTAAGCAACGAAGATCCTGTTTTCATGCAAACGTCCTCGGCATTAAAACAAAAACAAATTCTTCCCAGGGTGCGTCCTGGATGCCAAGTCTTCTTGCAAGACACATTCTGAAGCAAGGTTTTGCGCCTGTGCTAGAGACCGAGGGGGGCTGGGAGGAGAGCTGCGTGCCAAGTGTCGTCTTGATATGCTCTCATTTTAAACTCACAGCCACCCCACGAGCTAGCCCCAGTCGGATCTCGGCTTGACAGATAAGGAAACAGGCAGAGAGAAATGAGGGAACGGGTCCAGTGTCTATCAGCTGGCGATGGCAGCCAGGGCACATGACCAGATCTGATTGAAGCTGTATTGTTTTGGACACAGACACAGGTATCCACTGCGACTGTATTCACCTTACAAAGACGAGGGGATGACCATGAATGTTTCAGATGACTACAGACAAAATCTTTTTTCCCCTTAGTGTACTTTTCCCATCACTTAAATAAAAAGTGTGCTTTTCCCCTCAAATAAAAAGGAAGAAGGATGCCGCCTGGGTACCACTCCTCTTCTTACAATAAACTAGTCCTGGATGTGAATCTGGATGAAATGTTAGAACTGACTAAATGCTGTTGAGTCTGTGATGCCTACAAAGTGCTCAGGAGTGTCCCTGACGACTTGGCTCTGGCCACGGTCTCGGTTTCCTTGCCTCTGAGGCCAACAGCAGATAAAGAGAGGGTGACTATGAATGAGGTCACAAAGCAATGCAGGGCCTATCTATAGGTGGAACGGCAACAAGTGCCCTTGAGTTCTGAAGAGGTGGGGATCATAGAGGGCTTCCTGGAGGAGGGGTTTATTCCAACTCAGGAATAAATCCCTCCTAAAGGAGCTGAGTTCCCACCAACACTGGCACTACTGGAACACTGCCAGGGTCACTGGGCTTGCCCAACAGTTACAGGCAGTGGCCACAGGGCATCTAGCCTCCAGCTGGCTCCAGCAGCTTTGTCCCTTAGGATCCCATGAGTTCAAAGGCAACACACATTGATAGATTAGGGACAGCCCACGCGAGTCACTTTTGGCAAATGACCCATTAATACCAGGATTGCGGCCCTTTAGTGCTGCATGATCACTGGGTGCCACCCACTTCCTGCTGATGTCTTGCCCAAGGCTCATGGTCCAGCCAAGTCTCCAGCTCAAAACTCTTTCCTCCTGCCGCTGAAGCCCTCTGCTGAGCCCCCTTTTCTCACACTGAGGAGGCGATCACTGGCTTCTGCATGTGTCCAGAAGCAGCCAGTGAGCCCGGGATTGGGAGATACAGACAGCAGCTTTCTCAGGGTAACCTGAAAGCGAATCCAGGGCAGGGAGGAGCTTCTTTTCGGAGCATGTCTCTTCCTAGCACTACCGCAGCAACTGGGACTGAGCAGGCGAAGGTCTGGTCCTGGGAACAGTGAGTAGGCGAGTCTGGCTGGAGAAAAGGGCCCATAAAGAGGCTTTGTGGAAGTTAAAAGTGACAAGAACCAGTTGAGTGGAAAGAGCGTGGACTTTGTGTACAAAAGACCTGGGCTGGCATCCAACACTGTCGCTGTGTCAGGGGTTGAGAGTGCTCCCCAGTATACATGTTCTCCTTTTCCTCCCAGGCAGCAGCTAGACTACTCCCAGCATTCCTTGCAGTGACAGGTGGTCATGTGACAGCTTTCCGAAATTTGAGTGGAATTTGAGTGGAAGTGATGAGGGCCAACTCCAGGCATGGCCCCTAAAAACCTCCCACTTGCGGTTCACTTTTCTCCATCTCCCAACTGAATAGACAGAGCCCCCAGGACTAGAGGGAGACAGCCACAAGAGGGAAGGAGCCTGGGTCCCTGAATCACTGTGTGGAACACTGCCTGCAGACATACACACCAAACTGTGGTGTGAGCAGGAAACAGACTCCTAAACTGTTAAGCTATTAAAATTTGGGGGTTGTTACAGCTGTTAGTTCAACCTGACTAATATAATATAGGCTTTTACTTGCCATGTGACTTTGGATGAGTTTCTTAACCTCCTTAAGCTTAGATTTCCTCACCTGTAAAATGAGAATTAAAAAAAAAAAAACAACCTTCCGGAGAATGACCAGGCTAGCACTTGTAAAGTTTCCACAGCAAAGGCTGCATCGTAAATTTGGGAGCCCTAGGCACTTTTGCATTTGTGGGTCCCTTCCCGCATTAAAAAAAACTCAAACCCCATAAAAAATTAGGTTTTAATATTATGTTGGTATAAAGACAAATATATTCCAGGTTGGATTAATCGTTATGTTTATTATTGTTTAGGATTTTAATATTTGATTTTAAAGTCATTATTACTATATTCATTTTTCTTCTAATTTTAAGAGAAATTAAAATGAAACGTTTTCTGGGGCCCTAAAAGTATTGTGGGCCCCAGGCACTGTGTTTACTGTACCTAATGAAGAAATCGATCCTTCTTACTACAGAGCCTGGTCCCGGATGCACACAGTAAGTGATAACTACTATGGGTATTTAAAAAATAATAATAGGAAGACGGACACATGAACGGCCACAGATGGTTATGAAACCCCTTTCACACCCCTCATGTCCTCCAGTGCTCACATCCATTGTATGAGATGGTTTCATCTATATTTTCCAATGAAGAAAAGCGAGGCTCAGGGAGGTCAGGTGCTATGCTCAAGAGGGGTAAGAACGTCTACCACTCAGCGCTTTCTGCCTGCTGCCTTATGCCAAGCACAAGGCTAGACACCTGTCTTACTTGATCACTTTTAATTTTCACAACCTGTCACGAGATGGGGCTTCTTTCTTATCCCCATTTTACAACTGAATAAAAGAAATCAATATTGAGGACAAGTGGCTGAGTTGAGAACTGAAACCACTTCTGGTGCCAAATGTAATGCTTGTTCTATCAGCCCACCTTTCCATCTCTCGAGAGCTACGTCCTGAGCATTGATAAGTGGCCATGTCTGAGGAGGGTGTCAGCCACCCCAGTACCTCCTTTCACGGAGCAGAGAAGGACCTGCTCAGGGCTGACATCCAAACACATCGTGCTAAGGTTACACTTGAGCTTTCTCATTCTCTACCTAAATGTACTCCTTTGAAGGTCTAATTATAGTGACTTTTATTTTCTTGTAAATAATCAGGTCTGTCATAACTGATTTCACTGATCCAAGGCTCCACGTTGGCAGTCTTGGAGGCCTGAGCCAATGCGTCAATTAGGCCAAGTAGGCTGTAAGCAAAAGTTGCACGAAATGGCAGAGAGAAAAAAAAATTAGTCGCAGGCATATAGATGGTGGGGACCAATATGTGCTTTTCCACAACAGTTATATCAACACAAACTCCTAAATGTGGCTCATGGTGTCAATCTCTCGGCAACCGAAGCTAGTAAAACTGGCACAGCCAGCCAGATGCCAGAGAATGAAAACAATCTTTTCAGTGGAGACTCAGTCCTAGAAACTGGTTTTTCTAATATCTTTCGAGTCTAAGGTGACGCCCCCAGGAATCTGCCATGGCTCTTTGTGCTCGTTTTCAGGAAGAAAGACAGGACGCAGGGCTCCCTCCCGTGAAGGGCTCCCATAGTCTTAAGGGCTACGTTTTGAGTGTGGCCGTTCAGCCAGCACTGAGTCATAGATCAAACGTCGTCTCCGGACTTGGGTACGAGTCTCTTTCCACCTGCCTTATCAGTACTGTGACGAAGCAAATCATTTCACCTTCCCCAATTCATCTCGGCCTCCTTAGCTATGAAATGGTGACAGCCTACAACCCTCGTGAGGCTGAATGATATAATGACTGTGTGTGAAAGCCTGTTGGATAAGTGCTAGTCATCACCATCACGATCAACAGATCAGCACATACTGAGTTCCGTTTTCAATCCGTGGGGATGGTTTCTTTCTCTCCTCAAATAACTCTACATAGAGACAGTCATGCTTCAAGTCATCGAAGGATGGGAGCCACGATCTACTTGGGACTTCTTTCGTGGGGAGGTGTTTGAAAGTCATCTTGCTAATTAAGCTCGGAAAGTCCCTGTGTCTGATGGGAAACTTCGAGAAAGGAGTGTCATCCAGGTAAGAACGTGGGGAAATGGAAGGCAGCGCTCATCTACTCCCCAGCCTGCTCACAGGACACTGACATATGCTTTTGGTGACCCCAGTTCTGCGGCTGGTGTAACCTCCTGTGGGTCTGGCTAATCTGTGTGAGCAGCGGGGTTAAGAGCACAGACTCTGAAGTCAGGCTGCCTGAGCTTTGAGCCCAGCTCAACTCTTCACTCCCGGTGGGACCTTGGGCAAGTGATCTCATCGTTCTGCGCTTCCGTTTCCTCACCTATAAAATGAAGATAACGACAGTACCTAGCGCTGAGGGTGGTGGTAAGGAATAAGGAGGCGAACACCTGTCAACAGATTGTAACAGGCCAGGTACCCAGGAAGCAATCAGTGCCCGTGAATGGTTATATTACAGTCAGTGACCTTCTTTCCCTCATTCGGCATTTATTAACATGTGTGTTTAAGTTAGCCATCTTCGGATTTCCACCTCAAGCCCCTTACTAAGACGGGAATTCTGAGTGCAATCTAAATTGTACTCAGATTCTGATTCAATCAGAATGTTGAATCACTATGTTATACACCTGAAATACAATATTGTAAATCAGCTATACTTCAATGAAAAGAAAGAAGGAAATTCTGTAGTCCCCATAGAAAATCTAAGAACTCCATGATCTAGAACTGAATCTTCAAGAGAGGCCCAGAGCCACCTCCTTCAAAGGAATTCCTTTCTGGGGCAGAGATGTGGGAGAAGGAGTTCCAGGCTGAGAATCAAGGGACCCAAGTCCTAGTAAATGTCATTTTCCCCCTCTGTGGCCTTGGGCAAGTCACTCCCCCTCTCTTGAGTGTAAGTTTTCTTTCTTTTTTTTTTTTTGTGGTATGCGGGTCTCGTACTGCTGTGGCCTCTCCCGTTGCAGAGCCCAGGCTCCGGACGCGTAGGCTCAGCGGCCATGGCTCATGGGCCCAGCCGCTCTGCGGCATGTGGGATCTTCCCAGACCGGGGCACGAACCTGTGTCCCCTGCATCAGCAGGCGGACTCGCAACCACTGCGCCACCAGGGAAGCCCTTGAGTGTAAGTCTTCTCAGTTGTAAAATAAAGAGGGCTATTGGCTACGACTCTCAGTTTTTCTTCTGTAAAAAGGGATAATAGAAGAACTATCATACATGTGCTATGACGTGCGACCCAAACAAAGCATCACATACTAAAATGGGTGAGGGCCTGACCATGGCCCACAGGCTCTAGGCCATCTGGCTCCTGTCACTCATGGCCCATCTCTCTCCCTCTCACCCATTCTGCTGCACACATTGGTCTCCTTGTTTTGCTTTCGTCCCTCAGCACTACTGCCTTAGGGTCTTTGCCCCAGCTTTGTCCCTCTGCCTAGGGTGCTCTTTCCCCACATAGCCCTATGGCTCACTCTCCTACTTCCTTCAAGTCTTGAATTATTATTTTTTCCATAGCAACTATCCCTTTCGAGCATAGTACATGGTTTCCTTACCTGTTACGATTATGGCTTACTCTCGGTCTCACCCCAGACTGGGAATGTAAGGAATCTGTTTGGTTCCTCAAGAGCTGGGAAGACCACCTGGTACATAATAGGTGATCAATAAATATCTGAGGATTCACTGAGTGAATGAATGGAGAGCACTTTGTACACCAAGAAGGGGCTTATTTCCGGCAGCCTTCCTAAGTGTGAAGGGGGCATTCTCACTCCTCACCTTCTTTCCCTTAATTACCTAGACACCTGGACCTGTTTCCACCCCCCACCCCCAGCATGGAAGTGGAGTAAAGCACCTGTTGGCAGGTAACTGTCACTGGTCTATTTCTCGACTTGGTGAAGTTAATCTGTAAACATCAGAGATGCAGTCTCTCTGCCTGTTCTGTCTCTCCCTGATCAGAGGGCAGCAATGGCCTGAGTGTGCATCTTTGCAGACTCGCAGTTTCACTGATGGACACTTTATGGTGTGGGGTGCAGGGCAGGGAGCATTAGAAAGACCTTCTAGTCAGTGACCTAGCTAAGTCATGCCCTCTAGTCTGGTTCTGTAAGGACCAGAGGGGATATATATTTTGATCACACCTGTCTGACTCTGTCTCTCTCGATTGGTCTTGAACCTGGCTAGGTAACAGGGTTGTGTCATTTACTGACCCCTAAAACTCCAACACCAAACATTCCGGATTTTAGCAAGTGAAGCCTTACATTCCCTGGTTCCAGATTGTCTCCAGTTCTTGCCATTCTCCTCTGATGTATTAATTTGTGGATGTCCCACTTTACATACAACACTGCAAACTGGGCACAGTCCCGCAATGAGCTTTGTGACCCAGGGGAGAGGGGCTGTTACCAGCTCGCCCATTCCAGACACCATTCTGCTATCAATGCTGTGGAAAGATATCTCTATATCTCTCCTCCCACCACTGGACTCTCCTAGACCTGCAGTCCTTGGACACTTTCCCACCCAGGATCTGTGATGCCTCAGGGCTCCACCCCCAGCTCCCATGGGATGTGACGCTGTTCTGTAAATTGCTAGATTAGGCTCCTTCTTCTTGTCCCCTGAGATCCTCTAGGATACTGTCTCTATCACCCGAGAAGTTCACTATCGCTCCCAGATTCATGCTATCCCTGACCACAGCGAAATGACAGTGACCGCTGCCTGAACGCTTGCAAGGGCTCAGGAATGGGGCCCAGCGCCCTCCCTACCTCGTCCTGTTTAATCCTCAAAACAAGCCAACGAGGCAGTCGTTACTATCTCCCATTTTACAGATGAGGAAACTGAGGCTTTTCGAGGTGAAGGGTCTTTATGTGTCATTGTAGCTTGTAAGCAGTAGTGTGAATTCCAAAGCCTAGACTGGATGGCTTCTAGGGCTAGCATTTAGGTCTCCATTTAAGCCACAGAAAAACATGTGGACAGAATGGGGGTGACCCAGAGACCCCAGGCCCACCCCCAGGAACCTAAGTCCAGACGATTTCACTCAGGTCCGTCGGCATCCTTTGGGGTGGCCATTTAACCTGCAAACTAATCCAAAAGGATCTTCCAACATTTCTCCATCATGTTCCCAAGGAGCTCACGAGTGGTGTTCTCAAACACCTTAATGACAACCAGGGATGCCTGATTTGTGGGTTTTTTCCTCGCCTACTGGCTGAAAAGCCATGAAAAAACCTTAAGTTCATCTGGCCCCACCTGATCTGGGCGAATCCACGCTGGATTCCAATGAGCACCATTGTGCCCTCTCTAAGCCCTGGCAAAACAGCCTTGGAAACAGCCCAGGAACCAAGAGATTTAAGGCAGTTAAGATCATCACTAGCTGAGTCCAGGTACAAGGTTAGACCTGGAGTAAGGCATTGCTTACCCACCAGCAAGTCAATGGCAGGGAGGTGAGCATGGCATCGGACAAGGAAGCAAAACAATTCATTTGGCAAGAAGAGGTCTGTCTCAGGGCTCCCGGTTCCCCTTTCCCACTGTAATTCTGGAGCTCTGGGCTGCACTCGGCTGAAACAGCAACCCCTGCTGACTCCTCTCCTGAAGCGTCCAGGCAATAGTGACAGCAAGTCGTCAGGGTACACAGACATTAACAGCCTGCATTTATTAAGCTCTTACTATTTGCCAAGCATCGTGCACAGTGCTGATTTACATGATCCCTTAAAATGCTTTAATATATATATATATATATATATATATATATTTTTTTTTTTTTTTTTTTGCGGTACGTGGGCCTCTCCCTGCTGTGGCCTCTCCCGTTGCGGAGCACAGGCTCTGGACGCGCAGGCCCAGTGGCCATGGCTCACAGGCCCAGCCGCTCCGCGGCATGTGGGATCTTCCCGGACCGGGGCAAGAACCCACGTCCCCTGCATTGGCAGGCGGACTTTCAACCACTGCGCCACCAGGGAAGCCCAACTTTAAAAATATTTTTAGCAAAGAAATACATGCTTATGGTCAAGAAATCAAATACTACAGAGGTTTATAATGAAAATCACCAGCTTATAATACAAACTAGCCATCCCCCCCAAAAAAACACTCCCCAAAGGCAACTCTTTGTTTTCTAGTTCTTTTGGTGATGACTTCTCTAAGTATAGGATTTCTCTTAACCTTCAAAAAGACTGGATGATGTAGATAGAATTATTACCTCTCTTTACAGATGATGAAAGGGTGGCAGAGTGTAGCCTCAGGTCACACAGCTGGAAAGTGATGGAGTCAGGATTCAAACGCACATCTGTCTTACTCCAGGGCCTGCTCGTAAACTTTAGGCTCTGTGGCTGACAGATCTGGAGCCTAGTAAAGGATGTGGCTCAGGTCACTTAGGCCCAGGATGGCTCCTGAGGTCACCTGTTGCCTAAAATCACTCGCAGAGGCTATAACTAAATGACATCATGGGATTACACAGAGGTGAGCTTTCTCTTCTCCTGGGAGGTCTGTTTCCAATTCTTCTTTCTGGTCTCTTTGCGTTTCTCCTCCTGCAGCCACTTCAGGCATCTCTGCCCTTTCTGTTATGATACATCAGCCAACGTGACCTCAGAGGGCGAGTCTCTGGGACCCTTATATTCCTCGCTAGGAACTTCACATCTTCCTGTCTCTCATCCTAGAAGATGGTACTTAGAGCGTTTCTCACCATCTCCACTGGGATGCTGCAAGAAAGACCAGTCCCTTCCAGATTCAGGTTTTATGAAGAAATGGTTCTCCTTTGTTTTGTGCATTTTGCAGTGCAAAATGTGATAACATGGACAGTCCTTGTTGATAACTACTGGTTAGGAGCACCAACCCAGACTAGTCAGGTTTCAATCTTAGTAAGGGCACTCGCTCACTAGCTTTGGTAACCTGGCAAGTTATTCCCTTCTCTGTAACTGATTATTCAACTGTAAAACCAGAAGGCGTGTGGTGAGAATTACGGATTATGAACGATAATGACGGGGCTAACAGATGAGAGCTTTGAACTCTGCTGATCAGAACCAGGGCTCCAGACATGTTATTGTTATTTATCAGTACTGTTTTCATTGTTGCCTAGCCCCTTGCAGTTTACCTGAGGTGTCCATATATGTCGTATGTGGTCCTCATATCCAAGAGGAGTCAGGGCAGAAATGACCGTGTCTCTTAGGCGTATTTAAAGGTATAACTATTAGTCCCATTTTACAGATGAGCAAGTAAATGGAAAACAAGGTGAGTGACCTGCCCAAGGGGACAGGATGGTTCAGAGTCAGAAGCAGTCATGAAGACCCATTTGAACTCTCTTGCTAGCAAGGCTGGGTGCTTTGGACAAATCACTGTCCCTCTCTAAGCCTCGTTTGAACAATAAGACGGCTGAAGCCAGGCCTCAGTTCCACCACTCTCTAACAGAGAGGCGATTAGCACTGCAGTTGAAAGAAGGTCTCCCGAGTCAGACTCTGGACTTGAATTAGGGGTCTTCCACTTACCACCTGATGACCTTGGGCAAATTACTTAGTCTCCCTGGGCCTCAGTTCCCTCATCTGCAAAATGGGGCTACTAACAGAACCCACCCTAGAAGATAGTTATGGGAACTGAATGAGTAAACTCGTGTAACATCTCAAGACAAGACCTGGCCCATGAAAGCACATAGTGAATGTCAGCTGTTATTCCTGAGCCTTAGGTGGCCATCCCGGCCTCCTGTACCCTGTCAGCCTTATGCCCTGTGTATCGGCACCACAACCTCCCTCCTGACCATGTGGAGCCCACTGCGCAGGGCCTCACCTGTGGTTTCCAGGTTGGGTGGTCTCAGGCAGAAGTGTGAAATTCTCAACTTAAATTCAAAGGCCACCACCAAGTGCTTAACGTTTCAACCTGAATGGAAAAACCTACTTTTCTATTTCTGCCTATAACACTGATGGTAGTGTTTTGCTTTCCTTCTCATATAGTCTGAAAATCCTGAAAAAATGTCAAAAAGAATTCACTGAGTCAAGCATGTGATAGTATTTAAACTCTTAGCAGTGAACTATTTCCTATATTACCAGAAGCATAAAGGGATGATATTTTCAATTACATGACTCAATAAATATGCTCTTCAGGGCCTGATTGATGTTGCTATCATTTGTAGTTAACAGGACAGTGGTTCGTTCATTCCACTGGAAAATATCTGAGCCCACCCTGGAGCCAGGCATGGCCCCATGCTTTGATGATCCAATGACAATAATAGTAGGAGCAGTAGCAACCGCACTCCTACTTACCAATCGCCTATTGTGCTGGATCGCCTCCCTTTGCTCTGCAGATCCACTCTCCACCCTTCTCCACTCTGCTCTGTGACTCCCATGGACTGTTTCAGTGGGGGTCCTCACCCTCTACACCTAGGTGAGTTCTACCAGTGAGAGGGACCAGCGTGAGATCAGAGGGTCAAAGGAGAGTGAGGTCCCACCACCACTGTGGGACCCAGAAAAAAAAAAAAGAATCTGTGCCTCAGCTTTCCCGTCTGCCAAATGGGTCAAATAGTAATACTTACCCCATAAATATGGCTTAAATGAATTAATGGGTTTAGAACAGTGCTGGCCATAGTCGGCACACAGTAAACGTTAGTTCTTACTCCTTATTATCTTATGGGACAGCTACTCTGCTCCAGCTACCCCTCTCTTGAGTTCCAGTGGCCTCTTGCCCCTTCAGTTATAGGGGAGACAAAGCCTTCAGCTGTTGCTAACCCGGGGCTTCCGCAGGTCTTGTTGGCTCTGTTTAACCCTGCCCACCCCACTGTCAGTAGTCCATTCATTAGCTCCCCTTACCTCCTCATTACCTGCTGGGACCCTAACTCAGACACCTGTACATACTGTGTTCTAGGTAGTTTTCATGAACTTTCTCTAATGCTTTGCAACGCCCCTGTGAAAGATGCATTATTGTGCCCATTTCTAAAGATAGGAAAACTGAGGTTTAAAGTCCACCCAAGCCCCACAGTTAGGAAGTAGTTAAGCTGAGTTTCAGCTTCAGGCGTAGTGTTCATACCCAGGCCCGGCTTTAATGCCCAGTGAAAATGACACAGGCATCCCCGACATCCCCCAAGCTTACAGACAAGAGGTGAGGACAGTCTTGCAGAGATGACGACACTGATAGGAATAAGAACAGTGAACCTGACAAAAAACCAAGGGCATCCGGGATTGGAGTGTTAGTCAGAGACGGCTTCCCAGAGGAGGTGATATTAACCTGACTCATAAAGAGGGGGAGTTACTCTGGAGGGAGAGGTACTGGAAGGTGTAAAGGTCCAGAGGGAGGAGAGTCAGAGAGAAGGAGCTTCTTCAGGAGCTGCAAGAGTTCAAAAATCCTGGAGCAGAGAGCTCGAGGGGGAGGTAATGACGGGAGAGGGCTTTGGGCCCTGATGATGAAGAAGCATGGATGCTGAGCTGAGGGGCTGGGACTCAGACGTTTCAGTGCTGATGCTTGGACAGGAGGTGCTCTGCTCATCTGTCCACGATGGCCAGCTCGGTCAGGACAGAATGTCTTTCTATTTCAAACCTATCATGGAGCTCTGCATACAATTGGTGGCTCAGTGAATGAGACTGCAAAGTAACAGAGCGAACTCGAGTGGAGAGCTGTTCCTCTGACTCTGAGCAGACGCTGCCCATGCCCCGCCCACATCCCCCTGCCCTTCCCGCTCCAGTGCATGGTGGCCTGGCTTCCAACTGCCGACACCTGGGTTTTCTCGCTTGGGGGCTCTCCCTGGTTTCAGGCCCACTTTGCTTCCTGGGCGGCAGGCTGGAAGCACAGGAGAATCCGGGCCCTCAGGGAGCAGCCCACAGCCGCGGCTGATGGAAGCTGGTGAGAAAGTACCATACCTGTCTCAGCCAACAGGTGGCCGGAGGTCCCCGTGGGATTAAGTCTCAGCTGCCCACTGTGATAACTTCCTTGAAAATGCTCCATGTCTTGCTACCTTCTCATCCCCGTCTCACTTCCTGGCTCACCCACCAGTTTCCTTCACTTCTCAGATAAACAACGTGCGCCTGGATCTTTGTCTTGGGGTCTGCTTCTGGGGAACCCAGACTAAGACAGTCTGACTCTTGGTTTCACAGAATGAAAGAGCACAGAATAAAGGGTCTTCAGGGGTACGCTTTCAGGGGCAGAAAACACAGACTCAATGGCTGGGTAACGGCAGAAGTGGGATTGATTTTACGTGCCGGTTGTGTGCACAAGCAAATCCAGGATCCTGTGTTCTAGCCTCAGCTCTGGATGCAGCATCGTATGCTGGAAAGAATGTGGGCTTTTGAGAGAGGCAGACCTGGGTTTGAGTCCAGGCTGGGCCACACATAGGCAGGTGACCCCTATGGGAAGTTATGTAACACCTCAGTTTGCTCAGCTGGGAAATGGGGGCCACACCTACTGTGCATGGTTGATGATGTTCAAGTGTGAAAATGTAAGTAAAACACTTCATGGAGAGAAACTAGGTGCTTTTCTAGTGTCTTTTAAGGAACTGCTTATTCTATGCGCTAATTGCTGTCCACAGACCTCCAGTCCAGCAATGATCTCATGATACGGGCAACCCTGTGTCTTTGCATATTTGTGCCTCCCAGGGGACTGGAGGCGCCTAAAAGATGGGGGTCACGTTTTACTCAACTTTGCATCCCCTGCATTTAGCACCTCACCTGGCACAGAGCAAGCACTTCATGAATGTTTGTTGAATGAACGATAAAAATGAAAGAATCCCTACCAAAACCATCCACCGCTGACGATGGGTTTTCTGAGCATTTGTTCATTCGTGCAATCTCAGTTCTGAGTCCCCACTATGCACCAGACGCCCTTCTAACAACATAACTGTGGCCACGGAGCCATGTTCCTCCCTCAGGCGGCACCTCACCCTCCGGTAGGGAGAGAGCAGTGATCCTCAAGCCAGGCTGCCCAGCAGACGAAACTGGGAAGCTTTTTTTTTTTTTTTTTTTTTTTGCGGTACGCGGGCGTCTCACTGTTGTGGCCTCTCCCGCTGCGGAGCACAGGCTCCGGACGCGCAGGCTCAGCGGCCATGGCTCACGGGCCCAGCCACTCGGCGGCATGTGGGATCTTCCCAGACCGGGGCACGAACCCGTGTCCCCTGCATCGGCAGACGGACTCTCAACCACTGCGCCACCAGGGAAGCCCTGGGAAGCTTTTAAAATGAGCATGTCCCTAGACTCCAGAGATTCTAATTGAATTATTTGGGGGTAGGACTGGGCAGTGGGATTTTTAAAAAACTTCTCAGGTGAATATACTGTGCTGCTGGGCTGTGCACCAGACAGATCAAGTGAAGAAAAAGTAAGATCCTTTCAGAGAGTGAAGAAGGCCGAGATGAAGATAAAACAGAGGATGTGACTTAGCCAGTGGCTCTCAGTAGGGGGGGGGGGGAAGGATGGGACAATTCTGCCCCCATGGAGACATCTGGCAATATCTGGAGATGTTTTTGGAGGGAACTGGAGGGAAGGCGCTACCGGCATCTGGCGGGTCGAGGCCAGGGATGCTTCTGGGCACCCTGTGATGCACGGAACAGCCCTGCACAACAAAGACTCAGCCATCCCCAAGTGTCAGCAGTGGTGAGATCGAGAAATCCTGGTCTGGAGGGACGGGGAGCAGGGACCGCTCCAGGGAAGGCCTCCCCGTGGAGGTGACAGGAGGGCCGAGACCGAGCTCCAGCGCAAGTCCCTGGAGGAAGTGACGCGGAGCGCTGAGTGTGAGGTGGGCCCAGAGCCACCGTTACAGCTTCACACAGAAAGACACCAGATGGTTAAACCGCCAAGTCTGGCTCACGCCACCTACTAACCTAAGCGCGCTCCCACCTCTGCTCCGGGTGCCATTTGGGGGTTGCTTGCTGGGCGGGGAGGGGGAAGGGAGAGGGAAATCCGGTGGCTGTGCTTGGCTGCTTTCACTTTTAAGTGCCCACAGCCCTGAGTCCCCACCCCCTTCTTCCCAGGCTCAGAACCGGAAAGGGGGAAGGAGAGGGCGTTCATTCGGGCTGACCACTCAGAGTCCCGCCACCACCTGCAGGCTCACTTTGTCCTCTTCTCCTAAAGCATCTCCCGCTGCCACCCCCTGGTCCCCAAAAGCTCTAACTGGAGGGGAAGGGAGATTGCTTTGGAGACATGCTGCCAGCCTCCTGCAGCCCTGGAAGAAGTGATTTCCCAAGAGAAACAAGGATCCCCAGAGCCGTAAATAAACATGGCATTCCAGCGGCCGAGGGCTGGGAGGGCAGCCCGGCCAGCTCTGCCCCCCTCACCCTCACCGAGACGGCCCATTAACTTTTCCAGCAGGCGATGGGCCCCGAGAACCTGCCAGACCCCGTCCACCCGCCACGAGCCGCCCTTCTCTTTCCCTTTCTCGCTTCTTCCCTGTAAATCAGCCCCAGGCCCATTGCCTTGGGAGCTGCACACAGCAGCCTGCTTGCTCAACACCACGTGGGCTTTCCAAGGAAACGTCATACCAGTTCCGTGGGCAATTTCGCTGGAGAGACGAGTTCTTTTGTACAAGGCTTCCAGAAAGATCTGAGTCAACAGGCTCCTCTGAGGCAGCTGGGTGTCAGCAGGCCTCTGACAAGCAGCCCAACCTGCAGAAGTCCTGCCAGCCTGGAGCGGACAGAGCGAACCCATCCAACAGACCACTGGGAGGAAAAGTCACTCCAAGCCCATGAGGCCACGTCCACTTTACAAGCGGGGACACTGAAGCCAGAGAGGGGGCGAAGGACGCCCTCCAAGTCAGCAGGCAGTGGGTGGATGAGCTGGGAGACCCCAGGCCTCCTGACCCCCGCCTGTGTATAGAATTTCTTTCAGGACACATACTTATTCCAGAAGAGTGGAAAAGTTCCACGTCGACTCATTCAAACAGAAAGACAGAGATTGCCCAGAACTGGCAGCCATCTTCCTCCAAACGCGCATCTGGGGTCAGGAGGGCGCTACTGAGCACCTCTGCTTCCCTAGTCTACAGAGTTCTCATCTGAGCTGAAAACATTCCCCTGTGCTCCCAGAGTCCCCAGATGGAAGCCCCATGTCAAAATCCTGCTCATGAGGAAAGCTGTCAGACCCAACTTACGAAACTCCATCTCACAGGAAAGGGCATTATGGGAACTTTGCAGGAATACATTTAATTAAGTAATTATTTTACTAAAAATGATAATTTGCCCACTATGCCCTGAGAGTTTTATTCCAGATAGCCAGAATGAAGTAGCTAATTTGCAATAAATACACCCTCTCTGCAAACCCAGGAGCAGGAATTTTTCTGTGTGTTGTTATTTTCAACAAACACCACACAAACGTATAGTCTTTTCATTCGTTGAAAGCCTTGGTTTACAGGGTTGGAGGTCTATAGCACGGAACTTACAAAACAGACCATTAGACTTAACATATTTTTTTTTTTTTTTTTTGCGGTACGCGGGCCTCTCACTGTTGTGGCCTCTCCCGTTGTGGAGCACAGGCTCCGGACGTGCAGGCCCAGCGGCCGTGGCTCACGGGCCCAGCCGCTCCACGGCATGTGGGATCTTCCTGGACCGGGGCCCGAACCCGCGTCCCCTGCATCGGCAGGCGGACTCTCAACCACTGCGCCACCAGGAAAGCCCTTAACGTATGCTTTCTGCGTTAAAGTTGGATACAAATACCTTTGCATTGGCAAACAAAAGACTCACAAATATTAAACTTTCCAGCTGTGCTGTTTTAGCTCTGTTTGTGTGTGTGTGTGCACCTGTCTACACATGATATAACTTCCAGTTGTAGGTTTTTGTTTTGTTTTTATAAGTCTTTCAGGCAAACCTCCCACATGGTTTTGAAAGGAGGAAACAAAACAAAACAAAACACGTTCTTTGTTCTTTAGCTCCTGGATTTTAATAGGATTTTCATTCCCCCTCCCCCTTGGGAAAAGACTCTGCTCTTAAGTGACCACTAGCTATTCTCATGACTAACGCAAGCATTCACTGTTAACCTGCATTTAGGGTTACCGAGAGCATGTGGTGCAAAGATGTTTCATCCGTTGCCAGAACAAATGACCGAGTGCCAAATCTCCAACAGCTTGCCTCCTGGATGAGGGTCACTGTGGGTCCATTGGTGCTGCGTGCCTCAGGAATTCCACAAATATTTACTGAGCACAAGGGGTGGCCACAACAGCCCGGGGGGCTCACTGTGCTGTCTCCCTCCCACTGTTTTTGCAGAAGCCAAGGGTTGCAGGCCCAGCACCGGCTTCATCCATGGGCGTCTAGCAGAGCAGAAAAGCTGGCGGCCACCATGACCCTGGTAACCGGTACCATGTGAACCCAGGACAGGGGAAGAGGGCAGCATGGGATGGGGCTGGGATGAAAGGGACCTAATGGTGACTAGTGTCGTCTGTCGTCAAGGTCACCTGAACTGCAAGATAGACAGACTCTAGCTGTACCAGACCAGCTAGGAAAAACCAAAAGCATTTTCTTTTTCTCTAAAGTAAATTCAATTGCTGTTATTCGTGCAAAGCAAAGGCAGAGGGCTGGTGGCATGCAGGTGGATGGGACTCTTCCAGAAGCTTGGAAAGAAGAAGCTGACTACACCTCAGGGTCCAGCGGGGTCATTGAGACTGAGAGTTTCTCATAATCAGAAAGACTGGGCACTGGCCTGCTCCCTCCTCGATGACCAGCACCACCACAACCAAGGCCTCTACTTCGTGGAGATAATCAAGTCACACCAGTATATTCTGGGCACCAAACCAGCTACAATATGTGAAGTTCACCAAAATGATATTTAATAGACTTCTTTGGATTTATATCTCTTCCACCTGTACCCCCCATCCCCCAGTATGAAATGATTAGCTTGGTCAGAGAACTCGGCATGAAATTCTAATACTGCAAATCAAACAAGAAAATAGTGAAGCCCAAGCGAAAAGCACAGGGCTCTAGCCCGGCTCCCATTGCTAGTACTTGACATCGTGTGTGTCCTTTACCTTCTGTGATGGAGGGAAGGCTGGCTGCAGCCTTCACCACCTCCCCATTCCCCCCCAAAACCTAGGAGTTGGGTGGGGAGAAGAACCTGTCAGCTCTCCTGCCCTGGGCGCTCTGGGGGGTGGAAAGGCATATGGGCAAGGTGTTAAGAGCTTAGAGAGGCGAAACACTGTATCCTTTTTTTTCTTTGGCTGCACTGCAGGTCATGCAGGGTTTTAGTTCCCCGACCAGGGATAGAACCTGGGATAGGACCTGTGCATGCTGCAGTGGAAGCGCGGGGCCCTAACCACTAGACCCACCAGGGAATTCCCAAAACACTGCATCCTTAACATTCCCGAATGTAAGTGTAGAGAGAGGCGCACTTTTTGCACCACTGATGCAGTTTGTTGTCCTGGAGCCAGCTTAGATATTGAAACCTTTTATAGTAGCAGAGGGGCCTTGGGCCTTTCACGCCCCAGGGAGAGCCTGGGTTTCCTCTCCTATAAAACCTCAGAGGGTTGGACTAGGTGATCTTGGAGGTTGACAATAATATTGGTTGGCTGACTGTTCAAGACAGGAACTATGCAAAGGTGATAACCAACAAACGCTTGGCTGGTTAATTATGGGATACGTTGGTTGAAGAGGCTCCTTATTTTCCGAGTAGAGCTCAGGGGCCACGTGCAATGTTTTCAGAGTTAAGATTCAAACACAGGACCATTCCTGGGCAGGGTGCTGGGATCAAGGTTCTTAAGTTACTTTGCAAGGTCATTTAAAAAATGTAGAAAGTTCCATAGAGAAAGAAACATATCTAGACTGAAGCAGCATCTTGTTCACCACTGTAGCATTTAGCAGGGTGCCTGTAGTAGGAGGTGGAACACTTCTTGTATGAATCAACAAAGTGTCCAACACTCAGAACACTTCTGACACTCCCCCCACCCCCGGAACGTATAGGCATAGCTGAATCCACAAAAACCTTTCAACTACTTACCTTAATGGCACTAGTATTTAATCCCTGGCCTTTTCTGCATCCCCTACCTACTCCCAACCTCACAAATCAAGTGTTGGGTTTAGAATCAGCTAGACCTGCCAGGGAAGCCGAGCTCTGCCCCTTCCTAGCTGTGTTCCTTCACCTCGCTGAGCCTCAGTTTCCTCATTTATTACATGCAAATAATCAGGCCTCTCTCAGGAGGAAAGGAACGGTCAGGCCGTCCGAGGGCAGGTGGGTGGAATATATAAATGAATCCACTAGTGCTGAGACTCCACCTGGCACAGTGCACACTTGCTTGTGGTCAATGCCAGCCATTAGAGTTACTCCTGTGCTCAGCGTCATTGGTGCTTGGCAGTGATTAGGGCCTCATAAAATTTTAATTTCCTTTATGGCTGCTCGAGGCAGGACCAGACTGGAATGGTACTCTACAAAATGTAAGAAAGGTAAAAATGCTGCAAAAAATTAACTTGCACATTTGATGGTCTTTCGGATCCTCAGGACCCCTTCCCCACATACCACTGGGCAGGACAACTGGACACTGTCCTTAGAGCAAAAAGTGACGCTGGACTAAGTGGCAGGAAGTTTTATTCAGATCTGGGCTTTGCCACTGGTCCTCTTCACTCCCTGAGACTCAGCGAGGCCGAGAAGCAGCACAGTCCGTCAGCCCAGGATGTGGCTGGATACACAGACATGTCCTACTCGACAGACATCCACGTGCTCCACCACGTTTTTCCAGGCTCCTTGCCATTAGGCTGGGTCATGTGAGCAGAAGTGACATGTTTAAAGAGTGTGTATGTGACCCTTTGATTTTGTTTTCCTCTTTAGCAGCCTGAAAGCCGATTCTTTGAAATGACGTGGCTAAAAAGTTTAGCCTGGGGACTTCCCTGGTGGAGCAGTGGATAAGACTCCGCGATCCCAGTGCAGGGGGCCCGGGTTCTATCCCTGGTCAGGGAACTAGATCCCGTATGCATGCCACAACTAAGAGTTCACATGCCACAACTAAGGAGCCCGCAAGACACAACTAAGACCCGGTGCAACCCAATAAATAAATAAATATTTAAAAAAAATTTAGCCTGCCTTATCCTTCAGTGAATT
Source organism: Stenella coeruleoalba (assembly GCF_951394435.1). Classification (NCBI taxonomy): domain Eukaryota; kingdom Metazoa; phylum Chordata; class Mammalia; order Artiodactyla; family Delphinidae; genus Stenella; species Stenella coeruleoalba. The sequence goes on from NC_137163.1 coordinate 15,772,213, forward strand.
TCATGAAAGTAAAAAATAATCCTTGCTTGGTTAAGCCACTAGGATATCAGGGTTTACTTGTCACTGCATCATAGCTTAGCCTAAGCTGACTACTCCTACATCTTATTCAGTGCCTGTTCCAGAGGGTTTATGCATGTTTGTCACAGAATAGCCAGTTATTCTCTATTCCACACACACACACACACACACACACACGATTGTAATCTCATAGTCAATTGGCCATCTCTCTTGTGACAAGTGTTTTTTTTCTTTCCGCCCCAGAGGAAAAGTATTTGGCGCCAAAACTGTAAGAGGACAAGTATCTTGAGAATAAGAAGGTGTATTAGTGCCAGGAAGCACCTTCTAAGGGAAAGAGAAAAGATGCCTTTGTTACTCATTCTAGCCATGCAACCTTTTACATCAAAATAGTAAACTCTGTATCCCACTCGCTAAAGCACTTAACACAGAGTTTTAATAACCTTTAACTTACATGCCAGCTCTGCAATGTGGCAAGTACTGGGCTCTGATGTCACTTGGGCCTGCCTTTAAATCCAGTTAATTTCATAAAGCCTCAATTTCCTCATATGTAGAATGGGTATAAAAATTTCTACCAACTGGGGTTGTTGGGGGAATGAAGTAAAATAAGACAAGGTAGAGAATACAGTATGCTTGGTTCAATGGTTGGCATGCATCAGGCACTCAATCAACGTGTGTCCTTCTTTCCTATCACCTTTAGAGTTTGGTCTCAAGTTCAGACTTGGCCAAAAATAAAAAAATAAAAAATTTACCATTAGAATTGGTAGAAAGATTCTGCAATGCCACCTGTGATATTGCTCTGGGTGCCACACAGGAAGGTGGACCCAGTGTTCCCGGAAGGAAACAGAGGCTACAGCCAAGTCAGAGGGAGGAAGTAGACCCAGGATGCACACAGAGGCCAGATGTCCAGACAAGGTAGTGGGGCTGAGCCAGGGAGGCAGGCAGATCAGCAGAATCTGGCCCAGAGGCCCCAACCCTGGGACAAAGGCAGCCTGGGACGGAAGCCTCCTTGCTGGCTTCCTGTGACGAAATGGTCCAGTGACTGTCCTTCCAGGCACTGGCAAGGACCAGCCACCAGGGGCAGCAGCGGGCAGCAGCTCCTATTTAACTACCTCGTGCTGACCCAGAACACAGGCTCCCAAACAGGCTCTGGTGAAAGAATCATTTACTCATTTGTAGAACCATCCAGTCACTCGAGAGAGATGCTCATTTGGAACCTACTCAGTGGACCAGCCCTGGGAGGGTGCTGGGAACACGAAGACAAAGAGGACAGTCTCCCTTGGAGCGCAGGGGTGGTCCACAGCTTTTCACAGAGACAGATGTGCAAACAGATCAAAATCCGTGTGCTAAGATTTCTAAGTGGTTATTTCCATGGCATACTAGCCTCTCGGAGGGGAGAGCAAGTATCCCTCTAGCAGGAATGAGTAGATTTTGCTAAGTTTGGAGGATGAGTCTTCCGGGGAGAAGGACCTACGTGTGGAAAAGGAAAGAAAAGGGAGAGAGGATGGCACATGTGGGGTTTAGGGGTCAGCCTTGAATGGCTGAAGTGTGGGACACATGGCAGAGCAGAGGAAGAGGTTATGGCAAAATACGTCTGGTAGGTAGAGGTCGGCTCTCAAAGAGCTGCCATGCCAGGCTCAGGAATCTGGACTTGATTCTGTGGGTTAGAAGTTACTAAGCAGCAGTCCTTGGAATGGACAGGAAAGCTCACTTAAAATTTTTTGATTTTGGGTGCTTTAGACTGGATATATGCTTTCTCCTTTGACCCACTCCCCACCACTCCCTAATGTCCTACACTTGACCCCTTTACTTGTTTCTGCTACATGCAAGGCCCCTAAAAGCATTTGGGTTTATGACTCCTGGGCATGATCAGATTTCGTATTTTAGAACCACACGTCAGTGGCGTGGGGGCAGGGAGAGAATGGTGACAGATGCCACGACATATATTCCTTCCGATAACTTCCACCATCCCCCTCTTATTGAAAAAAACAGATGCAAAAAAATCAACTCTGGAAGAGTTCCTGTTCACTTCTGGGTAGTGAGGCCCATCATGACTCCCTCTTCCTATTTCAACACACACAGATTCTCTTTTATTCGATTCTGTTTATCAATTAAACAATGATTTATTGAGCCACCACTCAGCCAGAGCTAGGGGTTCAGGTGGCAGGGGCTGAGGGGGGGTGTGTGTGGGTTAAAGTGTATAGCCCTCATGTCCCGCAAGTCTGAGGTCTTGTCATGGTGTCAGAACACACCTGAGGCCACCGGGGAGGCACACGGTGACCCTGCAGCACGGACTGCCCGTGCTCAGTGTGCCAGCAGGTGTGTGGCAAGCACGGTGCGTGCGCAGGGCTGGGGAGGGCACCAGCCGGGAGGTCTGAATGCCTTCGGTCCTGTGGTGCTGCCGGCAAGCCGCCTTCCCCTGAGGCAAGACCGCTGAGCTTCAGTTATTAAGAGAGGTGGGTCCGCTTTAAGCCACGTGCAGAATCTACGTGGCCTCTGACCAAGCCGAGCACCATTTCTATCATTTTTGTAACTGAAACGTCTTCTGTACCCAGACATCTTGAAATTGATTCCCCAAATCTCCTCCCAGGATCAGTCAGTGCGCCCCTCTCCAACCCTGAGAGACCAGCAGGCTGAGGTGTTTACAGCCCAGGCTGCCGACAGGGCCCCTTCACCCAGCTGGGGAAAACCAGGGGACTGTCAACTCAGCACAAAGGACCCAAGGCCATTCCTTCCCTGGCTCACCTTGACCCCCACCAGTATTATCCACTAGGTCTTTTCTCAGTCTGGGAGCACAGGAATTGCACTCTGGCTTTGGAGGTAACAGAGCCAGACCTGGAGTGTCTACAGCCCGACCGGGGACACCCGTGAGTTGAAGGAGAGCTAGTGTTGGGCTCTGTGGACGGACCCACCATTCCCAGGACAGGCTTAGCAGGTCTGAGGAGGGCGCAGATGGCCAGTTTCCTTCATCTCTGGCCACTGCTTGGTCACTGGGTGACGGCTCTTCTGTGGGGTGGGGATGAGGCTCCCAGTCACAGATCCAAAGCATCAGGACATCCCTCAAACTCCCGTGCCTCAGAGGCAGCCTCCTGACACACAGGTCCGAGACTAGTGCCAGTCAGCACTTCTGAGGCACTGCCTGGGTGTCGGGCGCTGTGCTAAGTTCCTCACAGGTATTCAGGTTCCCCTGAAATCTGCACAGCAGCCCTGCGAGCAGGGATTCTGCCTCTGCAGGTCCAGCTAGGCTCGCTGTGTGTGGTTGCAAATGCACAAATTCTCCAGCCAGACTGAGGGCCCCTCCGGGGAAGGGGTGGTGTCTTGATTTTCTGTCCCCACCCTCGCTCCCATCCCCCCAACACGGAGCACAGTGCCCTACACACAAGGAGCAGGGTGGCTGCAGGGCCAGGGCAAGGGTGAGGTAAGGGGCAAACTAGGCACCCAGGATGTGAAATTTGAGGAGGCGTTTTTACTCTCTCTCAGGTGCCAAGCCTGCACTTGCTGACCTTGAGAGCAAACACTGTCTTAGGTTTCACACACTGGGTGCCTCACTTGCTAACCGGTCCTGGACCCGGGTAGGGAGCTGGTCAAACTGGTGTGTGTGTGTGTGAAGCCTGCTCCTCTGCTCTCTAACCCTGTGATTGACCTTCCCCCTTCAGTGCCTCAGTTTCCTCACCTGGAAAATGGACCTTATGACAATGCCAAGGGTTGGCGAAGATATGGAGGAATCAGAATCCCCATACGCTGCTGGCGGGATGTAAAATGGAAACAGCCAGGAGAACAGTTTGGAAGTTTCTCAAAAAGTTAAACACAAAACCCAGCAATTCCACTCCTAGAAATCTCCCTAAGAGATGAAAACACACGTCCACACAGAGACTGCACACGAATGTTCACAGCAGCATTATTACAATGGCTAAGACGTAGAAACAACCCAATTGCCCATCAGCAGGTCAATGGATAAACAAAACAGCCCATGACACCACTGTGGTATGATATGAATTGTGTCCTGCCCAAATTCTTTTGTTGAAGCCCTAACCCCAGAATGTGACTGTATCTGGAGTCAAGGCCTTTAAGGAGGTGATTAAGCGAAAACGAAGCTGTTAGGGTGGACCCTAGTCCAATCCGACGGGTATCCTTACAAGAAGAGGAAACTGAACACAAAAAGAGACACCAGGGAGGCACGTACACAGAGAAAAGACCATGTGAGGACACAGTAAGAGGGTGGCCTTCTCCAAGTCAAGGAGAGAGAACTCAACAGCAATCAAACCTGCAGACATGTTGAATCTGGACTTCCAGCCTCCAGAACTGTGAGATGTCTGTTCTTTAAGCCCCCCAGTCTGTGGTATTTGGCGCCGGCAGCCCCAGCACACTAATACATGTGGTCTAGCCATACGATGGAATATTACTTAGCCATGAAACAATGAAGTACTGACGCACGCTATAACATGGATGAACATCAAAAACATGCCAAGTGAAAGGAGCACATGAAAGACCCCGCGTTATACAATCCCTTCCATAGGAAACATCAGTAAAGGCGAATATATAAAGACAGAAAGTCTAATCCGTTGTCGCCGAGGGCTGTGGGAGAGAGGGTGGGAGATGGGGATGGACAGTGACTGTCAACGGGCACAGGACCTCTTTCTGGGGTGATGGAAATGTTCTGAAATTAGACTGTGGTGATGAATGCATACCTCTGTAAATACACAGAAAGTTAACTGTACACTTTAAATGGGTGCATTTGAAGGTATGTAAGTTGCTTCTCAAGCTATTTTTTTAAATTGTGACTAATGCTAATATCTATGCTACAGAGATGCACAGGGCCTGGCACTTGGGACTTCTTATTATACTCAAATAAGTATCTGTTGCTCAACTGAAAGTTGCCTAAAGTGCCTCATAGTTCCTTTAGTTTTATGGAGACCTTTGGGAAACTAAACTGGGCTGCCACCTGTGATTCTGTGTCCCTAAGTGACCTGTCCCGGCCCACACAGGACTCCCCAATCAGCGACTTCTAGCTGAGGCATGCCTGCCTGATGTGGCTAAAGCTGATCCGGTCTGGGATTGCACAGACCTGTGCTGGAGTTCCGGCTCTGCCCTTCCCACTATCTGCTTGGCAGGATTGCCACACAAATGACCTGGGCTATGGTGTTGAGGGTGTGTGGGGCCTACACACAGTTGACATTCAATACCTTGGGAAAACCCCCCACGCGTAAGAAGGCCCTTTGTCAGGCCCTGAATGCACACCCATCCTTGTGTCATCCTCAGTGCCGGCTGGTGACTCCGCCCTCTGCGCTAATCAGTGGGGGAGGGGCCCCAGCCCTCTCGCTGGAGCTGCAGGTGCAGAGGGTGGGAGAGGCTGCATGCGGCCCTGCCTTAGGAGCATCAGGTGTGGTGTAGGATTGCCTGACTTGCAGAGACCTTGGACAAAGGGCTTCCCCACTCTGTGCTTCTTCATCTGTGAAATTGGGATAACAGAGTCCTCATAGCTCCTAGAAGCGCTGTGAGCTAACCCACAAAAGGCACTCAGCTTTGCGCCTGTGATGTCAGAAAGCTAAGCGCCAAATGACCGTGAACTTCCTGAGAGCAGGGACGTTCTTTTCTTCCTCTGGTAGGTGCTCAGTGAGTGTGTGCTGATTGGACAGAAAAACAGAAGGGGGGAGGGAAGGTACTGTGATGGGGCTGGCTGGTCAGGGGAGTCCGAAGGAGACAGAGGGCCTTGAGTTAGATTGTACAGAAGAGGGAAAGCCATACACTGCCATAGGATCCTGTAACCTGAGGCCAATTCCCTTATTGCTCCGAGCCTCAGTTCCCCTAAGCTTGATGAGGCGATCCCTCAACTTTCTTCCTGCTAGAACACTCCTTGAGCCTATTAATGCACCATTAATAATCAATTAATAATTATTATAATTAATAATAATTGATAATAATGCTATTATTCTCATCCCCCCATCGTCCCCCTCCGGGGATGCCAGAGGACATTAGACTTTCTACCTGGAGACCCATAAATCCCATTTCTAAAAGTGCCGGAGTCAGGCCACGTCCCATTTCAGTGTCGACTCCTGCCCTCTGTCTTCGGAGGGTCTACCATTAACCCACCAGTGATCCAGACCGTTTCTACTCTTCGGCTCCGTGGGCCCAGGAACCTTTGCTCTTGGAAACAATGTGAAGTCTTCCAGCTCTCCTGAGCTGTGTGGCTCTGGTAGAAATTCACTGCCTGCTCAGAATCAATTAAATTCCAGGCCGTTCTACAGGATAACGCGATCTTGGCACTCCGTTAGGGCAGGTTAGGTGAGGCCCTGTTCCTCTCCGCTCCTGCCTGGAGCCACCAGCATCCCTTCCCCTCGATTTCTTGGCCGGCGGGGGGGGGGGGGGGGGGGGGGGGGGGCAGTCTCTTCTTCCAGCTTCTAGCTGTGAGTCCATATCTCCCCTCCTCCAGCCTCTGTCATTCTGGCCTTTCCTTACCCCCTCTGGGCCACCACCCACCCTAAACACCTTGGCCGTGACATCCAGCTCTGACCAGGCTAGGTACAAGTCCCTTAAAGGTGCTGTTTCCAAAAAGACAAGAGTGCAATGCAAAGCAAAATAGTTTCTAAAAGTCCTCCTGCACAGGCCAGGGAGGTTCCGTGGGGGCTCCGGGTACACACAGGGGCTAAGGGAGCCTGAGATGGCTTTTTCGTTCGAGCAGTTCGGCCCAGTCTCATATTTTGAAAACAGCGGGAAAAGTAATGCCAGCTGAAAGGAGTTTTCTGTGTGCTATTTAACTAAATGGCCCTGCAGCTGGAGAGAAGCACGGGCAGACGTGTAATGATTCAAGGGCTCCCAGTTAACAATGATCCTCTTTTATCGTATAAAGACAGCGACGCAGCCATTCTCCTCCCTCCCAATGCCGGCTCTCTCTACCTGCTTCCCCCACTGGCTGGCATGGCTGTTCAGCGTCCGGAAAGTAGCACCCGGCTTCTCCTCCCACCGTCTCCAACTCTGCAGCTTTCAGCCCACTGGGATTCCTTTTCTCGCTGGAGCCAGGGAGGAGAGGGTGGAGAGGGTGCCGTGCTCCCTAGAGAATGTTCTGGTAGAGACACTGATAGAGGCTGTCTTGGGGGTGGGGTGTGGGGGCTAAGGATAACAGGCACAGATCTGTTTTGACTAAAGGCACGAACACATGCACGCAAGCCTGTGTGCACTCACCCCTACACTCCTTTAGCAGAAAAGCTGTCAGACTGTCCAGAAGCTCATTCTAAAAGTGTCCCTTCTCCCGCCATTATTCTTCCAGGCTGGGGTGGAGCTGGCCTCCAGAACACTTCAGAAAGACCTGGCGATGACCAAGGGCGTCGGCTTTAGAATCAGACTGATGTGAGTTCGAATCTTGGCGACCTTCTCTCTGTGACCTTGAGCAAGCATCTGGGCGCTCTGAGCTGTGGCCTCCTGTCTTTAACAAGGGGCCCCGCCACGGCTCTCAATGTGTTCCTCAGGGTCACACTGAAGGACGCAGTGGAGAGGGAGCATTCAGCAGGGCGCCTGGCACAAGGTAGGTGCCCAGTTGTTGGAGGTTGTTGCTGCCCCGAGGATGGCGGCACTGTGTTTGTGGTGTGTCTGGGTGTGCAGGGAGATCTGTATTCATTCCACCTCATCAGCCAGAGTGGACAAGGCTGGGGTCTGTGGCAGGGCGGAGATGGCGGTCGAGGGGGGACACAAATGTCAGCCCTGCTGAGGAGTGTTTTCCTTGAGGCTTTCTGCGACACTGATTTAAACCGTCACGTTGGCCCAGCCCATGCGTGCGCGCATGCGGCCTCCTCCGTGTAGATTCTGGTCCTTCCTTGGTTTTCTGCAGATGTTTTGGAGCCCAGAAGCTGCAGCTGCAGGCATCCAACCAGCCCAGAAGATCTCATTCATCTTTTTCTCTCTACCCTTCCTGACAGCAGGCTCCTTCTTTCTCCCACAGAGTCTGTTCTGGGCCCCCGACAGGGAGGATTCCCTCCCAGAGAAAGAGCTAATTCAGTTCGGCCACCCTCCAATGCCCCAGAGACACAGGAATCCACTCCCTGCCTGGGGCTTGACGGCAAATGGTTCGCAGGATTGGGCTGGTTTCCCCCTACCTGGTGAACCCAGAGTGGCTTTAAACCCAGGACAGTAAACCCAGCACACGCTTCCCATTTTTCCATCCCAAGCAAGCCTGTGCACCCCTAAAATATACTCTGAACCTCTTAGAACCGAAGTCAGTGAATGCCTGGGTCACACTCCTTAAGATCGATCCCCCATGAATCAAGAGCACAAGCGTTTCATTCACTGCAGGTTTTATGTGGTAAATACTGTTGCAGTGAAACATTGTGTAATACGATTTAATCTCTACTAAGTGTTTCTAGCACTAGGGGACCGGAGCTGGGCAGAAAGAGGAAGAAAGTGTGCAGAACTGTGGCTCTTAACACGTAAATTGTTCACCAGGGGGTAAGGAGAGGTGTCAGCAAGAAAACCGACTCTGGTCTTTTTTTTGACTCCATTTTAAAGTTTGGGTGGAACGTGATGGACCGTTGCCAAGACTGTTTATCTCCTTGGGGGCTTGTTACATGTGCATATGTGTCACACACACACACACACACACACACACACACACACACACACACACACCATTGCCAATCAATCCCTCTTAAGTGCATGACTTCAAGCACAGGAAGAGGAAACAGATTGGGGGTGGATGCTCTTAAAATGCCAACCTGTTCGATGTAGGGTAGGGGCGAGGAATCCAGAGGACTTTCTTTTTTTCAACTACAAATGAAACTACCTTGTCAATGCCAAAAACAATGCCCACTTTATTGTCTACCACAGGGTATGTGAGCAGCTAAGCATCCTTTCAGAACTGCGCTGTCTGGATTTGACCATGACACAGCACATTACAGTACCTGAAGACTGCACCAGGGTCCCCCTGTGATATTCAGGAAGAGATTTCCATGTCAGTAGTTGCTCAGACTTGCCACAAATGAGCATATATGTGTATGGAGGAGGGGGGGTAGGGAGGAGAATTGCAATGAGATGGGGACAGTTGGGGTCTCGAAATCTACGATAAGAATCCATGCATGTTAATTACCTCAAGGAGAGAAGAAAGTCACATCCTAGAGGTGGCGGCAGTGATTATGATGGCAGAGGAGATGATGGTGATAACAGGTAACGTTCACTGCGAATAATCCGCGTGTTAGGCGCTGTGCTAAGCTCTTTTATAAATCTCTTCTTAAGCTTCACAACAACCCAGAAGGCAGCTGCTGGAAGAATCTCCATTTTAGAGATGAGGAAACTGAGGTTTAAAGAGGTATGTAATAGCCTCAAATCATAAAGCTATTACTTGAGCAGAGAATCAGGGGTGTTGGTCCTTGCTGGAGGAATCCAGCGTGGGGAACCTGACCGGAGGCCCTCTGATAGCATCCCCTCCTTTAAAAGCAAAACTGAAGGGTCAGGACCAAAATTATTCTGCTGATGAGTGGTGGAGTTGCAGGTGGGGCCTGGGGAGTCCGAGGGTCAGGAAAAAAGCAAGCGTCACGTCTGGGGAGTAAACTGGTACCCTTCCCAGTGTATCCAGTTCCACTCACTGAGTTACTGCACAAGGAGAGCTAGTTACTTCCTGGTGACATCCGACTGACATCAGGTTAATTTTGGATTCCTATTGGCAGGACCTAAAAGAAAATCTCTCTCACTTTCTTAGTGTGCTGTCTTCTTTTTGCCCCAAGGCAGAACTGGTCCCCTGGTCTGAAACTTTCCAGAACTCATTTTAGTTCAAATAAGAACCAAGCTGATTCATCTCCGTAAGGCACACGGCTGTCAGTCTTACCTTCCAAACATCTGACGCTCCCTCCTCAGAAGCCTGCCATGGCTCCCCAGTACCTACAGATTAACAGCCAACCTCCTCTACGTCCATCCCCAAGTGTGGCGTCATCTCTTTGCACAACCTTCCCTGCATCCCCCTCTCCATCTCCCCAGAATACACACAGCTCTCAGGACGCGGTTTTAACTTCATCAGGAGTAACCTCCTCTTCTCATCTGAGGCCACTAACGCCTTATCTGCCAACTCAACAACCGTTTCTCCATTCACCCCTTCTGCCTTACATGCTGAACCCCAGTTTGCTCGTGGCAGTGATGTGCCTAACTAAAAACACGGCATTGCCCCGTCCTGGTAGGGTTGGGTGGCCATGTGGCACAGTTCTGGTTGAGCTAAGGGCAGAAGTTCCTGAGAGGGGTGTCCCTCTCCAAATGTAACAGGAAAGCCACACTAGGTAAATGCTCTTCGTGCCTCACTCATCCTACTTCCCCTTTCCTGGTGTGCAGGTGTGAGGCCTGGAGATGCAGTGGCCACCTTCCTACCACGAGGTGACAGACCTGGGGCCAAAGGCCTATACTCTACGGGTGGCAGAGTAGAAAGACAGAGCCTGGGTCCCCAGTGGTACAGCTGAGGCATGGTCCCACCCACTTTCTTGTTGTCTGACACAAATAAGCCCCCATCTGGTTAAGTCACCGGTGGGCAGGATTTCTGTTGCTAACAGGTGAGTTCAATGATACCCAACACACGGCCAGACATTGTTCTTCCTCAGTCATGGGTCAGTTCTGATGCTACCCCCTCTGGGAAATCCTCCATGGGTCCCTCAGAACACAAGAACTGCACCCTTCATTGTACTTCCACACTAGTTACTTTTCTCAATTCTAGTACCTATTTAATCCTGCTTTATTTGGCCTGCTGGCTGCTCAAATTCCTAGCGGGTAAGGGGTCTTGGTCTCACTGACGTCTCCATAGTGTCTGGAGCAGTGCTTTGCATCGAGGTTAGATAGCACCTCTAGAACGTCTGGAGCAGCACCTCTAGAACGTCTGGAGCAGTGCATTGTCTGCAAACGTGGAGTGTGCGTGTTCTGGGGTCTGGCATCTGCTCGCTAGCTGTTTGGTCTTGGGCAAGTTAGAGGACCTCTCCGTGCCCGTTTCCTCATCTATAAAAAGGAGAGGATGACAGTACTTTACCCCGCAGGGTTGTCACGAAGACAAAATAGTTTAATCCTAAGCACTTAGAATGGTCTCTGGCATATAAAATTGCTTCATGACTCTAGGCTTTTATTAGTGTGATGAATATTACAGTTGCGGAATGAACAAATAAATCAACACACAGCTGCTAAATGAATGAATTAAGAGATGAAAACTAGGAAAATTCCTGAGTTCGGACCACTGGGCCATGGTCACTGTTCCCTCTTTTCTGCCTTCGCTTTTCATTCTAACTACAACTTCCCATATCTGGGGAGCTGCTATACTGGAGTGTTGTAAGGCTTGGCTTCAAACATGGGATTTGATTTTTGCCATGCGGCTTTGGGTCAGTTTGTTTCACCTCTCTGAGCTTAAGTTTCTTCCCCACTAAGCTTGGGATAATAATAGTATTTATCTCATAGGGTTACGGTGAGAATTAAATGATAAAGCATGTAAAATACACAGCATTATGCCCGGCATACTGAAACAGTGTCAGCCATTGTCATCAAACACCGTCATTATTGTTTTTGTCAAATGCATGGCATCCCACTGAATCAATGGTCCTGGTGTGGATGGGACGCTTGGGGTGGGGTCACCTTTTGGCATGTCAAGGTACACTGCATTTACATTGGGAGAATACTTTTCTTGAGTGCCAACGAACATTTGTGGCATTTTGATTTTTTCCCTTTAAATGGGGATTAGCTAATATATCCGATTTACCCCAGAACGTTGGCCTCCAAATTTTCCCCTTAAAAGCTGTTAACTTCAAGTGGATCCTTAGTTGACACCAAACCTGGCCGCAAGGTACGCGTGCACATGAGAACAATCGCAAAGCAGTGTTTAAACGGCAATGATATTCCCACAGATCGCGGATCCAGTCATTGTCGGTGATGCATTTCAATCTTACTTGTAGATTTCCCGCCTTTGGCCTTAAAAGAAGATGTGTATACAGCTTGATATAACTTTCCCTTTAAACTGAAACCGTTATGTTAGCCCCATTCAAGCACTTGGCGGCTCCATTAATCTATTTTTACCATTAAACGTGCCATTTTACAAGATATTTATTCCACTTGGTTGTCATCCAAATGCTTTTTGACATCACTGCCCCGGGACTCAAGTTCTTTAACTGCCCTCATAAATAGAAAATCCCCTTTTGACGGAAATCTTGAAGAGCTCTCTGAACCTCACTCTCTCACTTCAACAGGCATTAATTTCTGCTCTACATAAAGGAGAGTGTGTGTGTGAGTGTGTGTGTGTGTGTGTATGTGTGTGTTTTAAGAGGGTAACTGTGGGAGGTCTGAGCGACCCAAGGGATGAAGGGGAGGGATGCCCGCTCCCCAAATCCTGCCCAGCTGGGCCTGCCTCAGACTTGGGGAGCTGCTAACTTAGAGGCAGAAGGCGATCATCAGGGAGCAGGTAGGACAGAACTCTAGGGCCCGAAGAGACTTGGAGATCCCTGGGGCCCAAGCTGGGCAGCGACACTTTCAAAGGGGAGGGGTCCAGGGAAAGTCATTATTTCCTCACCTTCCTCCTCCCTCACCTCCCAGACAAACAAAAGGCCATCGCGGCAATAGCTGAAGGCAGAGACCCCACTGGCTTTGAAGCCGATCCATCAGGTGGAAGCCTGAGCAAATCACAACTTGGCTTCCCCGGCAAGTTTTCTCCGCAGCCTAACACACCACCCTCCTCCTCCCGGTCGTGCGCCGCCGCCTCCCGAGCTCCGCACAGCGACGAGGCCGAGGGGACGGTGCTGTGATGCTCACTGGTTTCCAACTTTCCGCTCCTTTTCCAGCCTCCTGCAAAGCGGCTGGGAAAGGGGCAAGTTTGCAAAGGCGAAGATACCAAGTCCTGGGGACGCCACAAAGGAGCCGCAACACCAACAAAGATGAACCTCTCGTGGGGCAGACGAAAAGCGCCAGCTGCCGTTCCGGGGGGCGATCGTGGGCTTGGGCGGGCTGCGGGCGCGGGCCCGCGGGCGGCGGGCAGCCGGGCCCGGGGGTCCCCAGGGTCCCCCGCCGCCCCTCCCCACGCGGGTTTCCCGGCACCTGAGCGGGGCGTGGGGACAGCGACGCACTCCGGCCCGGCCCCCGGCAGGTAGCTCGGGCGGCCGCCCGCCCGCGCCGCGCGCCTGCTGCCTGCAGCCACCAGGAGCGCGGAGAGGAGAGGCAGCCTCAACCCACGGCGTCATGCTTCCTGCCACCACATTACGGCGAATCGTCACCGGGAGAGGGGAGAAGAGGGGAGAGCGGGGGAGGGAGGGGAGCACACACACGCAGCCCCCCGCCTGCCAAACCCCGCGGAGCCGGGGCCACGTCCCGGTGGAGTCCCCGCGGGACCGGCCCCGTTCGCACAAAGCGCCGCAGTTTGGCCAAGAAGGGAGGGAGCCGGCCACGAAATAAATAAATAAAAACAGAGTCGGGTCTACGTAACGCCCTGTCGAAAGCGGACGCCATATTTTTTTGTGGCTTATGTCGACATAGGGAAACGTAGACATGTTTTTCCTCCTCCTCCTCCTTCTCGGTCTGCCTCCCATTGATCCAAACTTGTAATCAAAACTCTTTAAAAAAAATCTCCCCCACCTCTGGATCCTCTGATCTCCTCCTACCCGCAAAAAGAGCCTGCACCCTCCCTCCCGCCCCCCCCCCTTCCAATCGCAAACCCGGCCAAGTCCCATTAACAACACATTTTCGGGAGCCGCGGCGGCGGCTGCGGCAGCGGTGGGAAAGTTGGGCTGGAGTGGCCGGTGCCCGGCGTGCGGGGCTTGGGGCCGGCGGCGCCGGGCGGGGGGTGCTCCGCGCCGGGGCGAAGTTTCTTACCTGCGCCGGGGCTGGGAACGCGGAGACCCGGGCTGGGAACGCGGAGACGCTGCACGGGCGTTCCAAAATGGAACTCTGCTGGCTCCCCCCACCTACTCCCCACTCCCCACCGGGCGCCCGGCTCGGGCTCCGTGGGAAAGAGGGGGAAAGCCAGCCTGCCAGACAGACAGACAGAAGAAGCCCCCGTTCGGAGAACAGTGGCCAAAATTTTTAGAAAGAAAGAAAAAAAAAAAAAAAAGAAGGGAAAAAAAAAGGGGAAAAAAATGTCTCGATCAGTGGGGAATCTACGCCAAAACCCACATGATCTGTAACGTCAGCATGCGTATTTGCATACGATACCACCACCCGAGCTGCCACCCGGGCTCGGGTTCCGCAGAAAGTTACAAAGTGAAATTCAGCCCCCTCCGGAGACGCCGGCGAAATGTCATTTTCAGGCGGGAGCCGGGGGGGAAGCTAGCCCGAAAGACGCTGGTTACTAGCCAAGGTTGGGGGGAGGGCAGTAAATTAACTTAAAAGTCTGAGCCCAGTAACGGACTCGGTGGAATTTCTGCGAGGGGCGGAGGGGGAGGCGCGAGCGAGATCATTGAATATTAAGCAGGACCCGGCGCGGCGGCCGCGGCCGAACCCTCCCGCTGCAATACCCATTTTCTTTATGAAAAGTTCAAGGTGTCACTGATGAGCTCAACAAACTGTTGATCTTGACCACGTGGAGTGGCGGACGGAGGGACCGCGGGGCTCGGCTGCTCGCCCTGAACCGGCGGCACCCGGGATCCCGCGTTCCTGCCGCAGCCCAAGGGGCAGCGCGAGGGTGGGGCTGCCGCGCGCCCCCGGCTCTGCCTGCTTTCTCCCGCCTTCGGACTCAAAGAAATAATAACTTAAAAAAAAATTTTTTTTTAAGTGAGACACATTTAACTCCTGGAATAGTAATGAGAGGGCTTGGGGTAGGGAGGGTAAGAAAGAGCCCCTCACTTATATAACGAGTCGAAATTAGATGACTTTTGCTGGAGAGATTCTGAGATTTCCGCTTGCGCCAGGTCTGAGGTTGGTTCAACATCCTCAAACTTTTCCCCTAAGAGCCAATAAACAAACAGACGCCCCGGGAGCTGACTTCAACTCTTGTCGGGCCAGCTTTCGCAGGGATTCTCAGACTTCGAGAAATGCACACCCCTGCGGCGCTCGCAGGGAAGTCCCTCGGAAGCGAGGCGGGTCTCTTTTGGAATTGGAACTCCGGCGTTCCTGGCGGGAGGGCATCCCTAACCGCCGCCGCCCCCCGGATCCCCTCCGGCGCCTGAGAGCAAAGGCGAGTCAGGATCTCGCCGCTCTTCGCCTGCGGCCTCTGCAACCGTGAGCTTGCGTTTGGGGCGCGGCGTTCCTGCAACAGCGCTCAGCTGCGGAGCTCTAAGGGATCTGGGATTCAGGGGACGCTTTGGAATCTCACGGAGAGCAACCTGTCTGCGCCGCCCGCTCCTGCCCGGATGGACCAGTTTCTCCTCCGTCGGCATCTCGGCGCGTTAGCATCTCCCAGGTGTGAGCTGAGCGTGAGCGCGCACGAGCCAAGCGGGGACAAGGGGATACTGTCTGGGGTCCACTTTTGACGTCCGAGCGCGGCGAGGAGACAACGGGAACCTGGGGCTGGGAGGCTCAGCGGAGTCCCCGCCTGCCCTGAAGATGAGCAGGGGCGGAGTGTCGGGGCTTCCCGGCCGGCCTTTGCTCCGGGGAATTAGAACGAACTCTAGCGGCGGCTTGCGACTCGGCTCTGGGCGCGAGGGCAGCAACAGGTGGCCGTGTACGGCGGAGTGGCTGGAGGCGAGGACAGGGACTGGGGTGAAAACGGCTGGCTCTGGGGCTGACTGCGAGGCCAACGCACCTGGAGACCTTTCGGCCTTTTCCTAGGATGAGGGGGAGAAAGTAGCTACAAAGTTTTTCTAGGGTCCCTCCTAGGGCTCCAATTTCTCTAACAGAACCCCTTCTTTGCGTCCCCAGAAATTTCTGCAATAAAAATAGCTCATATGCAAAACTGTCTTACTGGCTTGCACCTGTTTGTTCCGTTACTGCTGATGTAGGGTTTGTTTGTTTGTTAGTTAACGGTGCATAAAACTAGGTCCTGGCCTTGGAGGGGGTCTCTCGGGAGGTGCTCTCCTACCTGAGAGGCGAGCTGCCCTGGCCGGCCCTTAAAGGATTCCGTTAAGAACTTCCTGTATGACTAGGATCCAGTTAGCGCCGCATCTTTCTCAAACTCATTTGATACCTACCGTCTAAAATCCTCATCTACTTGCCATCAGTAGCGGAATTTAGGGATGCCGATTTTTTGTTCTTCCCTCAAGGGTGTGTCTGAAGAGTGAAAGAAAAAAACCCCTCCCCCCCGCAACTCTAATTATATCGCTTACTCTTGACTCTTGCAGGTCATCCCACCGTTTCCCCACCTTCCCTTGAAAGTAACTACGGTTCTTACTTTGTTTCCATGGAAATTACTGAAACCTTAAGGAAGCTATTCCCGTTTTGAGGCGGCACCTCCTTTTGCTGGTCAACCACTCGGGAGGGGGTTCTATAAGCCACCTTTCCTCCGCCTCCACCTCGGTACCGCCTTCTTCTGGCTGGGCCAGCGAGTAATAGGATGGAAGGGTCAGGGTTGAGCCAAGCAGGGTAAACCCTCGGGACTGCCCACTGAGTTCTCATGTCTTCAGGGCACTTGGATCTCAAGTGGGGGGCCTTTGATGACTTCAGTGTCTTTAAATTGTTCATAGTTTAGCATGGGCTGAACCTTCACTATATAAACAAACAGGAGGGGATAAAACAAGGGTGACTTTTGCATCAAGGGCTATGATTTCAGTTTGCTTTATGTATAGTGGAGTAGACGGACCCTTATCTTAATCCTTTTTTTTTTTTTTTTTACTGAAGTATAGTTGACTTACAACATTGTATTAGTCTCAAGTGTACAGTACTTAATCTTTACAATAACCCTAACAGGCAACGATTCTCCAAGTGTTTTGTCTTAGGTCCCTTTAGACTCCTAAAATTATTGAGGACCCCGAGTAGCTTTTGTTTACATGAGTTACATGCATCTTGATATTTACCATGTTAGAAATTGAACTGAAAAAGAAAATGGAAGCACAGGAATTTACAAACACACTTTCCGTTAGTCATGGGAGCAATGATACTATGACATGTCACGTAGCCTCTGGAAAGCTACTGTATACTTGAGAAAAAATAAAAATGACAAGGACACGTAATATTTTAGCCCTATCACCAAAGTAAATTTTACCTTGAAGAGCCCTGGAAGGGTCTTGGGGGTCTCCAGGATCCCTGGATAATATTTTGAGAAACACTGTTATGGTAAGTTATTGTTATGTGCGATTTACAGGTGAGGAAGCCAAGCTTCTTAGAAATGTAGTAAGTCGCCCAGGGCAATGCAGGGAGCAAGGATTTAAACTGGGTTCTTCAGAGGCCAGAGCCAGATTTCTTAATGATTGTACAATTCTGCCTTTTATGAACAACCCAAGCTCCACCCTCAACCTAGAACAGCCTCTAGGGCTTCCCAAGACTACTTTTTATTAATAGCAATTACCTTTTGAGCCTTTATTATGTGCCAGCCCTTCTTCCCCATTATCTCGTCAACTGCTTACAACCACCTTCCCCGCAGGTATTGTTTCTCCCATTTTACAGATGACAAAACTGCAGTTCAGAGAGGTTAAGAAGCTTCTTCAGAGTTGCTCAGCCAATAAGGAGAAGAATCTGGATTCAAATCTTTGTCTGGTGGCTTCAAAACCAAGGAAAGACAGGAGTCTATCACAGTGATTTATAGAGGCCTAGCGAGGAGGAAACGACTTCTGTTCGTGATTTGGTGAGCACGAGGCCTGGCTAAAAGTCTTGAAAATTTAGAAATGTCAGGAGGAGAAGCAATAAAAAGCAGCATTGCCCTGATGGGGCCCCTAATCTAATGACGACAAATCCACACTGGCGTGTAAACTCAAAAGAGACGTAGGGGAGCAGCAAAGATTTGGAATTGAGATGGGAATTGTGGGGTCATCCCACCCAGCTATCTGATCCCTGCATGCACATGCTAGATAAGTATTTTTCTAAATGAATGAAAAAAGAAAACACAAAACACAGAGAAGCAAGCTAGAAAAAGAAAGCGTCAGCAGTCCAACCAGGTACTGCTTATAGTTTTGGTAAGGATCTTTCCACAAGTTACATTTATTTACTTTTTCCGCTATAAGACTCTTAAGAGAAATGAAAACTATTACATATCAATTTACCAACTGTAGCATGGAATGGCCACTACCGACATGTCTTACAACAAAGCGAGACAGAGGATGACCTTTCAGAACGTTCAGATTGCTTTACTCAATACCTGCAAGTGAAAGGAAGTGTGCTAGACAGAGGCTGTCTCCTTCCATGTCTGCATCCCCACCTCGCCCCCCGCCATGGCTTGAGAATAAAACGTCACATGCCCCGAGATCAATCCCATGGCACCGGTAGCATCGGAGCTGGGACTTGATGTTTGCAAGTTTACAGCAGGAGCTTGGCTTGGCAGTGACTTGATTCTGCTTGGAGGGTAGAGCTAAACATTTACCAAATGGGGAAAACTCAGAACTTATTATTGGTTTGATGTTACAGTCTGGTTTAGTCCTTGTATCATCTCTGTAAGGAAAGCAGAACTGGTACTATTGTTCCCATTTTACAGAGAAGGTTACCGAGGCTTATAAAGGTTACAGTCATTAGTTCAAGTTCACAAACTAAATTCTGAACCACTGTATAAATCTGTCTTGTAACTGCAAGACCAATGCTATTTCTGTGCCCCTTCTTCTTCATTTGCTGTTTTACCGAAAGGGGTCTAAACGTGCCTCCTATCAGAGGTTGTCTCTCCTTTCTTGCAGAACCTTGGAAGAGAATTATCACTCAACAAGGTCTTTTTATCATATGCCATTTTATATGTACTTATGCATTTATTTGGTTGTCTCCCCACTAGAATGTAAAGTTCCTGCAGCCAGGTACTTTGTCTCATTCACTGCTGCTGTATCCCTATGTTTAAACCAACATGGCGTATCACAGGTGCACCACAAATGATTGCTGAATGAATGAAGTGCACTTCTCGTCAGGGCTTCTCCAGGTCTAGGGAGTCAATGCTTTTTAAGAGTATACACATCTTCTGTTTACCTCAAATGACCTTAGCTAGGAACATCAGTTCCCGGGGTCAAGTCTTCAATTTCTATGATGCATAGGGTTTGTGTCTGGTGAGACACTGTGGGTGGTTAGTCCTCATATGAATTCCAAGCATGAGAAACGTTAGCAATGGAAAACGTTACGTCAAATGTTTTGAACCATCCAAGATTACTTCCTTATGATAAATTCCTTGATAACTAATCACTGGGTTGAAATATACACATAATTCTAGAGTGGAAACCCTTTGCAGTGAGTGAAAGCTTCAGGAGGCATGGTACGTGGTCTCGCAAGATGGGTGCAGTCAATCCTTTCCCTCACTGTATGAAAGAGACTTCGCCATTAAGAGGTGGCATTTATCTCCCCTCCCCTTGAATCTGAACTAGTCCTGTGATTGCTTTGTTGCTATGAAAGGGATATTCTGAGACATGTGTGCCCAGGCCTTAAGAGACTGGCATTTCCTGACTCCTTCCTCTTGGAATTCTGCTGCCATGTTGTGAGAAGCCCAAGCTTCTTGGGGAGGCCACATGGAGGAAGATCAAGATGCTACAGACAACAGCCCCAGCTGATTTCTGGCTGACTCCCAGTCAGACTTTAGTCGTGTGAGTGAGCCATCTTGGGTGCTCCAAACTAATTCACCTCTCAGTTGACTGCAGCCCCAGCTGAGATCACATAGAGCAGAAGAGCCACTCAGTTTAACCCGGTCAACCCCCAGAATCATGAGTGATGATAATCAAATAATAGTTGTTCAACACCACCAAGTTTTAGGGTAACTTATTACACAGCAATAAGTGACTGAAGTGGGAGGTATTTTCCTTGTGTTTTCATTTGCACATATATCTGAATATTCCAGATGAGCTTCCCACGGATCTCTGTGGGATGTAGCATTCTGAGATCACAGAGAAAGCCAGACAAGGGGTGGAGGGACGGGTCCATGATGCCTGGGCTGGCCACTCCTCTGAGTCAAATGCTTTTCCTGATATCAGTTGTTTTTCACAAAACAGCTGAAGTTAGCCTAAGGACACCACACCCCCCGCACGCACACACATGCACAGGTCCCAGATCCGAAGCAGATGAATACTCTTATGTAATATTTACCAAGCACAGATACTCAGTAGGTGCTAGAGTTAAGTTCCTGTTTGGTGTTGCCAAAAACCGAGGTTTCCATTCTTCAGAGATATGCACCGTGATGGGAACTCCAAATGCCTACCATGCACAAGGCCACCTAGAAGATGCTTCTTACACTTGGTTTCACTTAATCTTCACAACCTTCTGAGTAGGTGTATCATTTCCTTAATTTGTGGCGGAAAACTAAGACCCGTAGAGGAGTCGAACTTGAACCCACGTTTGACTGACTGCAAATACTGCCTGCTTCTTATTACACGTTTGTGTCCCAAATGAACTCATTTGCAAACCACCTTCCCAATTTCTGCCCCAGAGGCATAGGTACCACCTGTAATATATTTATTTAACATTTCAATTTACACTGATTTACATTCAAAACTTAAATGTATGTCCTTAATAATAATCATGATAATCTTTTTATCACAATGGAAAAAGAAAAACCAATACTGATTGTAACAAATGAAAAGTAGCAGTAAAAATAATCCACAGAAAGAAACAGTGCTATTAAGCTAGCTAGATACTTTCATTTTCAGAAGGTGGAGCCAGAGGGTAAAGATGTTAGAAAGGTGTTGACGACAGGCTAACACCAAACTGATAACTTTTTCTTGAGCTAATTAAAAGGATAGAAGGAGAATTGCAAAGGAATGACTTGCTTTCCGAGTCAGGGTTATTTAATGCTGCGTCCATGCATCGTTTAAAACCTGTCCTCTAAGATTTAGCATCAGTGGATAACTTGTCATTCTCTCAATTTGCTGTGGTCTTTTCTATCTTTGTAAATGGTGCACCCGCTACTTGGAATGCCTTCCCTCCTCCGTGCTTCAAGACTCGGATCAAATGTCACCCGCTTTGGGAAGCTTTCCTGCACTCTTCCCGAAAGAGTTAATGCCTCCTCGGAATTCCTACAGAATATTGCACTTTCTTTGAATTAGCAATTACTGCCCTGTAGTTGAATCACTTCTTCGTATTTGCTACATTCACTTGACTGTAATCCCTTGAGGATAGGTATTTTACCAGTCATCTCTGTGTCCTCCTCGCTTGCCTACCATGGAATATGGGCTAGTAGAATTCTATGATGGCCCTCAAGATTCCCAGCCTCTTGCTTATTCCAAGGTACTGCTGTGAAAGAATTTTGCAAACATAATTATAGTCTCAAGTCAGTTGGCCTTAAAATCGGGAAATTATGCAGATTTCTGGATAGGCTTGATCTAATCTTATGAGCTCTGTAGAAGCAGATTTTGTTGAGGACGTCAGAGACATTCACAGTGTGAGAAAGATTTTCCACAAGGATGATTCTCTGCTGCTGAGGTGGAGAGGCCATGTGGAAAGGAACTAAGAGCCACCTCTAGAAGTTGAGATCAGTCCCTGGCTGACAGTTAAGACAATGGGGACCTCAGTCCTGCAACCACGAGGAAGTGAATTCTGCTGATAACCACTGAGCTTGGAAGGCCCGGTATACAGTTTATCTTGGTATATGTTCTGTGGACACTTGAAAAGAATGTGTATTCCTCTGTTATTGTGCAGAGTGTTCTATAAATGTCTATTAGATCTGTGACCCAGACCCACTCACACCCGCAAAGGCCATGTGAGGAGACCAGACTTCCACCCTGTGTGGCTGTAATGAGGTACCACACACACCCACTGGGGTCATGTCAGAGAAGGCCAAGAGGGTAGCCAGGACTCTCATCACCACTGGTCTCAGTGGAGATGATGTAGGAGCCCGGACCTCCACCTTCACCCAACAATAATGAGGTGTCTCTCTTCTCCCTGTAGGGTGGTGTCAGTGGAGACCACATGGGAAACCGAAATACCAACCCCTGCCCAACAGTGATGGGGAGTCCCCCTCTCAGGTGCCAACAGAGGTCAAGTGGGAAACCTGGACTTCTAACCCCATCTGACAGAAACAAGACAGAGCTGCTCTCCTTTCCTATGCCAGAGTGATATCAGTGAAAGCCAGCTAAAACATAAGGTTTAAATACGACCCAGAGTCTCACAATATCACATGAATATGTCCATGTTTCAGTCTAAAATCTTATGCCATACCAAGAACCAGGAAGATCTCCAACTGAATGAAACAAGACAATCAAGAAGCACCAATGTCATGGGGCTTCCCTGGTGGCATAGTGGTTGAGAGTCCGCCTGCCGATGCAGGAGACATGGGTTCGTGCCCCGGTCCGGGAAGATCCCACAGGCTGTAGAGCGGCTGGGCCCGTGAGCCATGGCCGCTGAGCCTGAGCGTCCGGAGCCTGTGCTCCGCAAGGGGAGAGGCCACAACAGTGAGAGGCCCGCGTACCACAAAAAAAAAAAAAAAAAAAAAAAGAAAAGACAACCCAGGGAAATCACTATTGTGCCGTTCCTCAGATCCAGAGGTTCCTAACTGGTCTGCCTTCTTCTCTCCACCCTTCAGAGTCTTTGTATGTTTGTAAGTGGTTTTGTTTGCAATGTCCAGGGATTTTAGTTGTACTTTGCAGGAGGAATAGGGAAAAGTACGTCTACTCCGTCTTCCCAGAAGAAGAATTACTAAGTGATGGGATTTTAAAGCCATTTTCATAGGATTGTCCTAACACTTTAGGTCTCTATGATGGTGAATATACTGTTATTGCCTTATAAAGGATGCTCAGCCGCTCTTATGAAGGGAATTGGGTGCTGTGGGGACATCCCGACTGGAAGACTTGCCTTCAGTGTCCCTGGATCTTTAAAGGGTCTTGATTCATTCCCTTTTAGAGAAATAAAGGAAGCATTTGCTTCTGCCCTCATTGACACAGGGCTTCTGAGCTTATCTTGCGAGCTTGAATCCCACTTCTTTCATGAAAGTCTGAAGCTTTCTGTGTGGTAGATGTGAAAGAGCACTGAAGGAGAGATCAGGAGAAGCCTACTGCTGTGTGTCCATGGGCATTTCATGTCCACTTTCTGAGCCTCAGTGTCTCCATCTCAAACTCAGGAAAGGTGGGGATGGACCAAATCAGGGTTTCCAAACTTCAACCATTTATCCAGCACCAGTTTGAGTTTGTCCTGTAGGACCACCTGCTTCTTTATATATGGAGTGCTTTCCTCCACACTGACGCACTTTGAAGAGGAAACTTCACATTGCCTTGGGACCTGTGCCCCTCAGCAGGAGGGAAGCCACGCTGGCTTGGCACACCTGGGACCAGTGTTTACTTGCAGAGTCCTCTGAGGTCTCGATCCCAGCCTGAAGGAGATGGTCACTGGGGCTTGTAAATTCGATGTGCTACCTCTACCCTAACCCAGATTCTGATAAAACGTATCCTCATGGCAGCAGTCCAGTTATGCAGACCCTCCAAGCACAGTTGCCATGAGCTCTGGGGAGTGTGTTGGTAAGTGTACCCTCCCCAGACTGCAGAGGGGAAACCTGCTTTGTTTCATTTGAAAATTTCCAACCACGTCTCCCCTCTCTGCCTCCACTTCTAAGGCACTTAATTAAAAACACCTCTTTTATTCCCAGACATTTTGGAGCAGGCAATTAACATCGTGGCACTCCCTGTCTGGGAGCCCCCTTCTGCTCCCTCCATGACAGAAACTTGTTTGCCAGCATAGTCATCCTTTAAATGAAAGTGAATTAAAAATCATCTCTTCTGGAGCACTTGTGAGGAGAACTTCATGACACCTCTTATAATAATTGGAGAGCCCCAGGGGATTCAGCACAACTGGGATTAGCTACCCAGGGCTAGAATCCAGCCAGCCTCTCTCAGACCCCCTCCTGGGATGTGATGCTGGGAGGTGCCTGGGTGGGTGACCGCCCTCTGGGCAGCCCAGACGTCCCACCAACAGCTAGATGGCTCCCTAGAGGGCTGGGAAGGCACATCCCAGCGGGGGCCGAGTATAAGACTGGTTTCCCCTTCCAACTTTTCCACTGCCTAAAACGCTCCATTACATTGTTTTGAAACGTCCTAACATTATGAAGACAGCATCCCTGCCTTTTCTGTTCATTTTGCCACATCTTCAAACACTTAGAATTCTACCTGGCTCTGGAAGAATGACTCTCAATGAATATTGGTTAAATGAATAAATTCTGTAGTTGTATTCATTGGACTCTAAATTCTATTAGGCAGGGACCATTTCTGTCTTATTGCATCTCCAAGGCTTAATACAGTACTGGGCACGTGGTATGTGATCGATAACTATCTACTGACCTGAGGTGCTCCTGAGACATGCCTCATTCATTCCTTCCTGGAGTTGCTGTGGCCTCACAGTTTGGGGCAGGAGTCCAGAGTCAGGCGGTCCTGAGTGTGGATACCGACTCAGACGTTTTCTCCCTGAGGATCTGTGGCAAGAGCTTCAACACTCTGACCCTCTGTTTCCCTTGTAAGTAACACAGAGATAATAACCCCCACCCA
Organism: Stenella coeruleoalba; assembly: GCF_951394435.1. Taxonomy (NCBI): domain Eukaryota; kingdom Metazoa; phylum Chordata; class Mammalia; order Artiodactyla; family Delphinidae; genus Stenella; species Stenella coeruleoalba. Next base: position 15,796,662 of record NC_137163.1, read on the forward strand.
GTTTCTTCAACCCACAGGTCGTTGAGAAGATTAAATTGAAGGCACATGGCGTTAACAATTGGCAGTTATAATTGTCGTTGCTGTTGACCGGAGGTCTAGCTTCTGTTTCTCAGGCAGATAGGCACGACAGCACCACTTGGTTGGGTCTTAAGTGGAAGAACTGTGCTGGTGATACGGCAGGGAGAGCTGGGCTGTGTATCTGGTGGTGGCCTCCTGTCCACAGCCCACATGCATGATCTGGGTGCTTTGAGAATTACCTGCAGCTTGTGAAAAAGCTCACTGGAAATCCTAATCCATCCTTGATGAGATTGCATTAAGCATGCGTGCGTGTGTGTGCGTGCGTGTGTGCGTGTGTGTGTGTGTGTGTGTGTGTTGTGGTGGGATGGCATTGCAGGCTGATGAACGAGGACTGATAGCCACACATGACTTCAAGAAAACAATGACTTGATCATAATATAATAAATGCTGTCTTGTAGACAACATATTATACTCCCTGGGAGTTGTGAGGGGAAATAACAGAAGGGCCCTACATGTGGTTCCTAAGTGACCCTCAGTCTTCACCTCCCTGAGGGCTGGAACAGAGAATAGTGAAGTACAGAGGTTAAGTACAGGAGCATACTGGGTGCAAGTAAGGACCCAGATCTCCTGGAATGGAATCCTGACTCCTCCACGCACGAGTTCTACTGTCTTGGGCAAGTTACCCTTCTCTGTCTCTTTGTCCCCATCTGTAAAATGGAGATAATGGTGGTAGCTACCATGTAACGTTGACCGTGAGGATTAAATGAAGCAATTCGTATAAAGAGCTGACAGCAACACCTGGGGCATCGTAGATGCGTGGGCATCGTAGCTGTCTACCTATTACCTACCATAACTGGATAATCTGTAATTATCCAACTGCTTTACCTTTTTCACAGGCGTTATTCTCCAGCCGACTTTTTGGTCCCTTCTCTAATCCATCATGTTCTCCTATCTCGAGTTTGTTTGGGTACAGATGTGGACCCAGCACCCGCCTGGTCCTGCCATGATAGTGTAAGGGGAGGATGACCTCAGCCCCAGAAGTACTTCCTGATGACGGCTGCCTTCTATTTATACGCCCCAGCACTGGGCTTGCTCGGAGATGCCAGCATCATACATCTGCGACGCCACCAGCTTGTCAGTCACCCGGACCCTGAAATCATCTTCTGCAGTTATCATAAAGCGTCCCAGAATTATAGAATGCTGGAGCTGATGTCAGAACCACAAAAGCCTCTTAAATCTTATAGCTAGAAGTAGTCATGACCATGGCCAATGTGGGAAAGATTGGCAAGGCCCAACATTTGTAAGCCCTTCCTAGTTTTCAAACACACTTCTCCAGAACCCCTCCCCCAGCTGTCTGCTTCTCTCCTGTTCTCTATTACCTCTTGCTCAGACTCTATAAGAGCCTCCTAACCGGTTTTCCTCCTTGTATCTTTGAGCTTCTCTGATCCAATTTCTAGAGCAGGGGTTGGGAAAATTTTTCTGTAAAGGGCCAGATAATAAATATCCTAGGCTTTGCAGGCCGTAGGTCTCTGTTTCAGCTACTAAATTATGCTGTTGGCGCATAGCAATAGCCATAGATGATACGTAAAGGAATGGGGTTGGCTGTGTCTTGATAAAACTTTATTTATAGGTGCTAAAATGTAAATTTCATAAAATTTTCATGTGTCATGAATTATTATTACTATTCTTTTGTTAAACTAATTTGAAGATTTAAAACCATTCTCAGGGACTTCCCTGGTAGCGCAGTGGTTAAGAATCTGCCTGCCAATGCCGGGGACACGGGTTCAAGCCCTGGTCTGGGAAGATTCCACATGCCGCGGAGCAACTAATTCCGTGTGCCACAACTACTGAGCCCGTGTGCCACAACTACTGAAGCCCACGCACCTAGAGCCCGTGCTCCACAACAAGAGAAGCCACCGCAATGAGAAGCCCGCTCACCGCAATGAAGAGTAGCCCCACTCGCTGCAACTAGAGAAAGTCCGCGCGCAGCAACGAAGACCCAACTCAGCTATCAATCAATCAATCAATGAATAAAAACATTCATAGCTTGTGGACAGCACAAAAATAGGAGGTAGGCTGGGCTTTGGTCCAGGGGCCATCGTTTGCCCACCCTGGCTCTAGAATGGCTTTTCAGAAATGCACTGCAACTACTATTATGGCCGCTGCTGCCGTGAAGCCATCTGCTGAGTGGTGAGAGGCACCAGGCACTGAGCTAAGAGCTCCTCCTGGGATGCACTTAAACCTCACACACTGTACCAGAGGCGCTCCTTGCCTCCTTACTGAGAAGCATAGGGTTGCCCCAGGGTACACGCCAGGAAGTGGGATAGCCAGGATTTGAAGCGGGTTGCCTGAGCCGGCTCTCTTATCCGCTGCGCTGCACTGCCGCTGCCTCGGGATGAACCGCCAATGTCTTCCCACTGCCCCTGGAAGGTACCCCATGGTCCATCCCCCTGCCCCTGAAGGCTTGGGCTGCTTTCATCCCCTATGCCTCCAGCTCTGCCCCCAGCTCTCTGCTCCCTAGCCAGTTTGTCTTTTGGTTCCTTGACTCTCCAAGTTTATTTCTGGCTCAGGATTCTCACCTGTACTGCTTCTCCCTCCTCGCTTGGCCAAGCAAATGCCTGTGGGTCTGAGCTTGTGTCACTGTCTCAGAAAGGCCTCCTATATCTCCTGCAACATTCCCTCTCACAGAGCTCTGTCCTGCTGCAGTATTTCTGGCAACAGGCGACTGCGTAGCCACATGTTGATTTCATGCCCATCTTCCCCCTTGCCTGTAATCCCATGATGCAGGATGGGAGAGCATAGCTCCTGAACACACCTTGTTAATACATGGTTTTGAGCCCAGACTCCAGGGCCTGGCCCAGAGTAAGTGCTCAACAAATATCTGGAGAATGAAGAATCAAATACATTTTGCCTCTTTGTCTTCTCAACATCCCTGGGGAGTAGTTATCGCTCTCTCCACCATCCCCCTTATAATTGAGAAAACCTGGATTCAGAAACAACCAGTAGCTTTCCCAAGGTGTCAGAAACAATAATCAAATTCAAGGTCTCTGCTGCCATGTCCAGGGACTTCTTTTTAATGGACCATGAACATTCCCTTATGATTATTCATATATGTGTGCATATTTATATAGATAGATTTATTTTGGTATAGCTGCCCACATTCAGATGATACATAATGCGATAGAGCAAAAAATTCCCTGTTGCACTTCTGTCTCCCAACCACCTAGGTCCTTTCTGAAAGCAACGAGTGGTACCTGTTTCTTCTAGAGGTCATCCATGCATATCTGAGGAAACACCTGTACTTATTCTTCTCCCTCCGCATATCTGACGTCAGTGGTGACGTGACATCCATGCTGTTCTTTTTTTTGTGCTTAGCAATATGTCATAAGACCCGTATCTGACACGTTCCTACACATCTCTTCTGTGTTCCTGCAGATAGAGCTTACTTTAAATGTTTTTTATGGCTGGGGAGTATTTCCTCATCTGCATGTTCCACAATTGATTTAACCATTCCCCAGTGATAGACATTTGGGTTGCTTCCAAGTTTTTGCCATTAAAAACACTGAGTAACTTTGTAAATATGTCCATTCACACATGTGCAAGCGTATCTGAAGGATAAAATTCTAGAAGTGGAACTGCTGGGTAACAGGTATGCTGCGATGAAAAAGAAAAGTCTGTCTTTTCAGAAAGCATGTTTTAGAAAGCATGACACATCATTTCTGAGATTCATAGGGACCATGACAAGTGGCCCATGGTACTGCCAGGTCAATATCTGGAGGGGAGCTGGTGGTGGAGAGCTCCCTTTCTAGGGGGACTTGAGAATCAGTCAAGTGCATTCTTCCTCCAACATTTACCCTCCATTCTGGCTGTTTAAAACTATCACTCCTGTGGACTGTCTTTGAAAGGCAGGCAGCATCATATGTCATATGGTAGAATTAGCCTGGGCTTCAAGATCGAACATACCTCAAATCAGGTACCAGCTCTGAAATTATAAGCTGTGTGACCCAGAAAAGGTACTTTCACCTTTCTGAGCCTCAGTATCCTCACCTGTAAAATGGGGCTAATAATTGCATCCAACTCACAGGGTGGTTGTGAGGATTAAATAAACTAATCTGATACATGTAAGCTATTATTATTGTTATTAACTTTGGGGTCACAAAACCCTAAGTGGCTGGACACGGAAGGATAAAAGTAATGGGTCTGGGAGGGGGAAGGAGATGGGGCAGGGCGATTGTGGTCCTAGCAGACTAGGTAGTGGTCAGCTTAAGGCCACGTGGTGCCAGGGCCAGGGGTGAGAAAGTGACGCAATAACTCCACAGATAACCTTTGTCTGTTTCCCAGCTTAGCTAGAGCCATCTTGGTTAATGGTTAAGTGAGTGGCGCTTGCAATGTGGTGAACGTGCAAGGCCTTCCTGCGTACTTGGGACTAGGTGTAGCCAATTAAAAATATCCTCTGCAGAACAGACTTGTGGTTGCCAAGGGTGGGGGAGGGAAGGATTGGGAGTTTGGGATTAGCAGATGCAAACTAGTATATACAGGATGGATAAACTACAAGGTCCTATGTATAGCACAGGGAGCTATATTCAATATCTTGTGATAAACCATAATGGAAAAGAATATAAAAAGAATATATATATATGTACAACTGAATCACTTTGCTGTACAGCAGAAATCAACACAACATTGTATGTCAACTATACTTCAATAAAATTAAAAAAAGTATATCCTCTCCAAGTGAAGGCTCTGAAGGTTGCGTGTGCTGGAAGAGCTGTGTGGAGTGTGATCAGGGGCTGACTCACCTGTATGAAAACCTCTTTGACGCCTACTGGCAACCCCATCTTTGCCACTGTCACTCCCGCTGCTGCCAGCACCGCCCTTCTCCATGGTAACCACTGTTTATCAAGTGCCAGGTACTGTGCTGAGAAATAGATACACACTTTTCTCAACACCACCTTGAGGGAGCTATTATTCCCATTTCACAGATGAGGCAACTGAGGCTCAGGGAAACTTGCCTAAGATAATGCAGTGAGTAAGTGGTGGAGCTGGAATTTGAACTTAGGTCTCTGTGTAACTCCAAGTCTCTATCTTTACCCACTGCACTATAACGCATATTACCGTCACCACTGAGAATACCACCATCTCCATCATCACCAGCATCACTATCACCACCAGCAGCACCATTATTATTATCATTGTCATCTTTATCATCCATTTCCAAGCCAGTTTCCCATATATCATCTCATTTAATCATCTCAACATGTGATAATATCATGAGTTCGTTATCTCCAATCAGCAGATGTGTTAAACGAGTTACCACCTGCAAGTGTTTCGAGCAGTAACTGGCTCATTCCTAGCTCCCAATGAGTCTTTGTTTATTATGATTAAACTCTATTATTACCACCACCATCATCATCGTGGTCGTGATCATCATCTCGGCACCAGATCAGTCGCCCTGCAAAGTCACTGGGTCCCTAACCTGGCCTGGGTCAAAGCTCCTCCCAATGTCTCCTAGTTGCCCTCCTGTAATGTGATCACATGGCATCTGCCTCCCAGGCTGTAGGCAAGGTGCTCAGGGGTGAGGTCCAATGACACTGCACCCCTGGGACTCAGGTTTGGGCTGTGCAGCCTGACACTGCCCCCGCCTCTCCCGCCATCTGCTTAAGAAGCCTGTGCACAGGGCCCTCAGAGGAGGCTACGAAGATAGAACACCGCCGGGTCCATCTCCCCGCTGCCATCTGGGCAGGCTTCACATTCGCAGCTGGTTCCCTTCTGGGTTGTTGCTGTACCTGGGATGCCCCCATCCTTCTTCCTGGAGCTCACGGCTTCCCCCACCTGGGGCTTCTCTCCTGTCACTAGCCTCTTTCTCCAAGCCCATTCTTTCTCCTTTGTGTCATCTTTGCTCACCAGTCCCCCTGCTCTTCTTGGACTATTATTATTATTATTTACAAATGAGAGCTGGGCTTGTATTTCAGTGATGCTTTTGCTTCACTTGTTCCAAGTCCAGGTCTTGCTGAACTTTCTAGGCACCTGGTTTGAAAAGCTGACCAGTTTTTGGACTTGAGAGTGTCAAGGCCATAACTTTCCAAATATCACACAGCTGCAGAGGAGGTGGGGTCAGGGGATGCCAGGGCAAGGCCCAGGTCTGGCTGGGACTTAAATCCCTGCATGAACAGGGGACCCCCTTCCAGGGATGACCCCAGGCCTGGAATTCATGGGTTGCTACCTGGTTGTTCAGATAAGTTATATGCCTCACCCGCCAAAGCCAGTAACTCTTCTGATGTAGAGCCATGTGGAGGTAGCCCTGAGACCTTATCTCTGGGTTCCCCAAACCCCTGAGCTCACAGTCCCCAGAGAACACGTTGTAAAGATACATGCACAATAGGCAGACGTTCAAAGCAACATGTAAGTGTGTGTGTGAGAGGGGACAGGTGCTCGTTGCCTGGCTCTATGCTCTTGTGCATGGACAAGTGTGTGAGCCACACCCAAGGGACCACACGTATGGAATATTTTGAGTAGGCACAAGCTTTAGAGCTGCGCAGCTCCGGGGTCTAGTTCTGCTCCTCTCTACCTCCCCACTCCCTGCAGCTATTGTCCATGTGGGAGACAGAATAAGGGCAGTAGAAAGTATGAGCTCAGGAGTTAGTTCAAATCCTGTCTGTCCTGATTATTATCGATGGAACCATAGACAAATGGTTTGATGCCTCGGGGCCTCAGTTTCTTCACCTGTAAAATGGGGATGATAATCACACCGATCTGTATGGCTGTTGTGAGGCTGCAGTGAGATAAATGCATCTCGAGTACTTATCCCAGGGCCTTCAAATAAACTTGATGAAGTTGTAGCTGATAGTTTCTAAGCATATTTTATTAGGCCACGATTGTTCTTAGTTCCTCTCTTTCCTCTGTAACCATGTCTGAGGATAAAGGCTGCGAGACCTCAGAGCCGCTTACCATCACCACGCCAGTCTCCTGGGCTGACCCCGAGGTGTCTCAATTTGCCCATTTGAGTCACGTGGACAAAAGACAAAATCCTTGGCGCTGCTCGTGGAGCTTAACTGTGACGATGTCAGCCATGTCTCAGCTGCTTTTCTCCCCTTCTTGGCTTCAGAATATCTGATCTAATGACTTGCCTGGAATCCTCAGATTTCGCTGTGAGAGTGAATTTTGCAGGCTCTCTCCAGCACAGCCCTTGCTGGAGATGTTTCCGGCCAGGAAAATTCTTTCTTCTCTAATGCGGGGCAGATGCCATTTACCTAAAGGATGTGGTGAGAGAGACACTGTTGTTGGGTTTCCCGGATTCTGCTCTGTATGCAAAGTTGCTGGGGACATCTGGCCATCCCACGAGGGTCTCAGTTTAATGTGCGGCCCTGATATACCTGCAATCCACGGGTGTCTGCACAGAGCCTGTGGGCACTCTGAGGAAGGAGCTTAGCACACAACTGCTGGCGTGGATGGAGGGTTCTTTCTCACCCAGATCTCCAAGGAAAAAGGGAGGGGTGGACCAAACTGAGGGGTTCCCTACTTCGCCTGGCACTAGGGGTGGATGGAGCACATGGCCAACTCCTATGCCGTTCTCCAAGGGGGGTACTTCCGGTTCACCCACCAAAGCAAGGAGATTGTGACTGGTGGCAGTTGGCTCTACCTAGCTCAGGTGACCCTGTAACTCTCACTCTCCCTGCCTCGCTCACCCCAGGAGAGGCAGTGTAGCATGGGGGTGATGACACGGGTTTGGAGTCTAAGTGACTTGGGCTTGAATCCTGGCCCTACCCCTTATTATCTGTGTGACATTGGGCAAGTTACTTACCCTCTCTGAGTCTCAGTTTTCTCATTTGCAAAGTGGGGATAATAATATCCACTTTGTAAGTTTGTGTGAAGATTGAAGTGAAATGACCTGTGAATGGTGTAGAGTCAGAACATTCAGTAAGTGGAAATGGTTTTTAAAATGCACCTCATGGAGTCCTTTTAAGTTGTGACACTAACAAGAAAATCAACTGAGTGGTTGAAAAGGACAAAAATTGTGATATGGAATCAATTAGGCACAGCGGTTTACCAACCCGTGTATGTACACGTATATCTACATGTGATATAGATCTGAGGTTAACTATCAATTCTCTGCTTTCCTGACCATCGATGAAGTTCAAATCCAGGGGACCCCAAAGTAAATGCCGTTGTCCTGGTTCTCCCTTCTGATCCCCTTTGCTGTCTCTGAGCTGTTCTGTCTCATCCGCTGATCCATTTCCACACATTACACCTGTCTCTGCTGATTCACGCTGGAACACTTTCTTGTACCAGAGCTAATGAAAGAGCTACTGAGAATTCTTCATCTCCTCTTCCTCAACCCCTCGTCTGCAGCAGCCATTTACGTTCCCATGAGCAAATGTACAGACCCGAGCAAATCCTGCCTGCATGGATCTCAGTTCTGCAAAGTCCCTGCTCCAGCGCTCGGTGGATGCTGCTAGACCACTTAAAAAAAACCCAACCCTTTCATTTTGAAATAATTATAGACTCACAGGAAGTGGCGATGGTAATACTGAGAGGACCCTTCTCCTCTTCACTCAGTTTTCCCCAGTGATTACATCTTACCTACAGTGACCAGGAAATTGACACTGAAATTGACATTGTGTGTCAATGTACCATGTGTGTGTATCGTTCTTGTCCCTTATCACATGAACAGATTTGTGTAAACACCACCACAATCAAGATGTAAAACTCTTCCATCACACAATGGTCTCCCCCTTGCTTCCGCTTTATAATCACACCCACTCCCTGTTCCCCACCATCCCTAAACCTCAGCAACCACATGTAAGCCGTCTTCCAGACTGGCATACTTTGGGGAGTGAAAGGGGATGCCGTCAATTATTATGCTGGGTCAGCAGGTGTACGCCGGGATGTTTGGTCCCCTAATTAAATGTATTATTTCTTTTAAAAAAAATAAGTTTGTTTTATTATTTATTTTTGGCTGTGTTGGGTCTTCGTTGCTGCTCATGGGCTCTCTCCAGCTGCGGCGAGTGGGGGCCACTCCTCGCCGCGGTGCGTGGGCCTCTCACCACGGTGGCATCCCCTGTTGCGGAGCAAGGGCTCCAGGCGTGCGGGCTTCAGCAATTGTAGCACGCGGGCTCAGCAGCTGTGCCTCATGGGCTCCAGAGCGCAGGCTCAGCAGCCGTGGTGCATGGGCCCAGCTGCTCCACGGCATGTGGGATCCTCCTGGACCAGGGCTTGAACCCGCAACCCCTGCATTGGCAGGTGGGCCCTCAACCACTGCGCCACCAGGGAAGCCCAAATGTATTATTTCTGTGTGTGTGTGTGCGTGTGTGTCTGCGCGCGTGTAAGTTTGGGGGTGGGGTAGGGAGTGAAGCTCTTCATGCAGCTCTTTAGCCGTCTTACGGCGAAGTACCCTCCAAGAGCTGCCTGAGAGATCTCCCCTTTGGCCCATGGGAGTATCCTGCTCTGCAGTGTCTGTGGCAGCATCTAATCGTTCTATACCCATGCCCACTGCAGGATAGAGCGGCTTTTGTTCCCTGTAGAGCTACCAGGAGGATGGATTTAAGGACATTTTTTTGGTTTGTTTTGTCCTTGTTTTGCATCTACTCCAAACTACAGCACTCTGCCCTCTGCTCCCCCAGAAGTTGCCCAAGTCACCACTGACTCTTCCTTGCCACACCCTGCCCTGGAGAGGTCGGAGTTTCCCGGATCCTGGCCCAGGTTCTCCTCTCACCCTGCGCACTCTTGCTGGGTTATCTCACCTCCCCCCAGGCCTTTAATAATCACTTAGCATGATGACATCATGTTGGTTGATTTCTCAGGTTCTTATTGCCCATGATGATGTGGCCCCGCGTGGCAGGGCTTCGTATACCCACGCTCACTGTGGCTTTTCTTCCAGCCCCTGCACATTTTGGAATGTAGTTCAAAGTTGTTTTTCTTTGCACTTTTCCCCCTTAGCTGGTCTCTCCTGCTTTAACTCAAGTCAAGTATGGATCTAATGTACAGTTTATATATATGAGAAGGTTGGTGCACCATAGTTATGTTGAATAATCCTACCAAACTGCTTTAAGTTCTTAGTGTGATCAGAAGAGACTTACTCATTGATTTGCTTTTTGCATTTTAAATTGATGTGATCCCCAGCAGGTGCTTTGTGCTTTTTTTCCCCCTAGAGATGGTGTTCCCTATCACTTTCAAGGTACTGATTCCACTTGTCCTTTCCCAGACTATGTTTCTTCTCAATTTCCCTTCTTGCCTTATCATTTTTATTTTTTATCAGCTAGCGTTCTGGTGTTGTTTTCCAAAAGGGGAGCACGAGACAGCTGGTGACACAATAAATATGCCAGTGTGGGTCCTGTGCGTCCCCGATCCTTCTAACCTTTGATGTTTTGTGCAGATGCCACGTTCTTCAGGAAACCCTGTCTCGTTTCCCAATCAGAAATTCTTTTAGTTCTTCCAGCATTCTCAAGTCCTGATTTCATCCTGCTTTGAGTTACATGCTCCACTATTAGACCGTCAACTCCTTGAGAATGGAGATCATGCTTTTTTTCATCCTGGAATCACCTCAGGTAATAGAATAATGTCTTGCATAGGGAAGATGCTTAGGAAAGGCTTGTAAAAGCTCTGTGATCTTAGGAAAATCACTTTCCCTCTCTGACCATTCTTGATTTCCTTACTTGTAAAATGAGAAAGTGCACAGGGTTGGACAAGATGATCTGTAAGATTCCTTCTAGCTCAAGAATACCTTGAAGAAAACAGTTATCTCCCTTGCTAGCTCTGCTGCTTCTGGAGTTGTCAACTGGAATCCGTCTATGTCCCTTGTAGCGTAACCACAGAGAGCTGTGTAGCAACTTTCTGTGGTACCCACAGTCTCTTGGACTTTAATACCACTTACCTTGTCAAAGATAAGATTAAATACCACCACCCCAGACAAGCAACCAAGCACAAAAGACTAGAAGGAGAAAGACAAATTTCTTATGATGTCACTTATATGTGGAATCTAAAAAATGGTACAAATGAACTTATTTACAAAACAGAAACAGACTCACAGACATAGAAAACAAACTCATGGTTACCGAAGGGGAAAGGGGGGTTAAATTAGGAGTTTGGGGTTAACAAAGTACAATATATAAAATAGATCTACTGTATAGCACAGGGAACTGTATTCAATATCTTGTAATAACCTATAATGGAAAAGAATCTGAAAAAGAATACATCTGTGTATATATTTATATACATATGTGTAACTGAATAACTCTGCTGTATACCTGAAACACTGTCATCAACTATACTTCAAAAAAAAAAAAGACTAGAGGGAAAATACACTCACAGGAAAGGGGGGTTAAATTAGGAGTTTGGGGTTAACAAAGTACAATATATAAAATAGATCTACTGTATAGCACAGGGAACTGTATTCAATATCTTGTAATAACCTATAATGGAAAAGAATCTGAAAAAGAATACATCTGTGTATATATTTATATACATATGTGTAACTGAATAACTCTGCTGTATACCTGAAACACTGTCATCAACTATACTTCAAAAAAAAAAAAGACTAGAGGGAAAATACACTCACAGAAACACTCATATACATACACACAGACACTGCATGTGTGTGCACATCCCCATAACTTGTTAGTCCAAAAGGAAAGATTTGGTTTATACAGGGAGAGAAGATGGAAAATGAAGGAAGAGGAGAATCAAACACACTGGTAAATATATATCTATATACATACACACGGTCTGCTTTGGATCCTTGACACTTTGAGATTCCAGTTTAATCATGTGTCGTCCCTTTCCTTTACTCTCGTTAGCTATTCTTTCCCCTTAGTTATTATTTACAATTTATACATAAGTGTATTGCTCAGGTGCAAGATAGTTTCTATTCCAGCTTGTATGGACGAACGTCAGCAAGATAAAGTTTTTTGCATATTACTTCCTGAAAGAAAGAAAGACAAGACATATTATCCCTTCAACAACACCCACGGTCTTTCTAAAATAAACCTTCCTTCTTCATTATTCCTGAATGGACATCTCGATCTGTTTCACACGAATGTAAAAGTGTGGATACTAATTAAGGAAAAAAAGCAAAGCACAAGTAATTAGTAAGGATTTAAAATTCTTGTGTTTGTATGGGGCGTCACTGTGACACGGAATATGCTTTTCCAGGTTTTATTTTATTTAATGACTAAAGCAACCTGTTAGAGAAAGTAGGTGAAGTATTATAATCCTCACTTCATAGATGAGAAAACTGAGGCTCAGAGAAATTAAGTATCTTGCTTAAAGTTACGTGCTTAGAAAGTGGCTGAATTCATTTATAGTTTAGGTTTTCTGACTCTAAATTCAGTGCTCTGTGTTGTAGGATTCTTAATATTTGATATCAACAAATTTATGTGTTCAATATTGAGGTTTAACCAAGTTTACAGTTTCCCGGCAGAAATAGTGAGTTTCATTTTGCCGATGGATAGCTTTTGTTCTTATCTTTTCATGTGTCAGTATTAATTTCAGATGGGTGATTTCCGAAAGCCTATTATCTGTTTACATGAATATTAAGTCCTACTATATATGCCCTTAGCCAGGATGGCTGGTGAGAAGCCACCGTTCGCACTGATGTTTCAGTGACGTCAGACATGCTGTGGCTTGCTCTGTGCACCATCAGGCCTGTGGACAGGGCGAGAGGTCCCAGTGTAATAGGGAAGAACCTTTATATTCTATTACAAGTTAATCACTAAAGGGATGTTGCCTATAAGTTTAAATTATACATAATGCCCCCCCCCCCCCCCCCCCCCCCCCCCCGCTTCCCAGGTAATGAGCATTAAGCTAAAATACCTTTGTTTAGCTCACAGGAAACATCCTGACCGGGCCCACCTGTGCACGACTGCAGGGAGGAAGAAATGAACACATGCCCTCCGGAGGCTGATGGGAACCAGGAAGTGTTTGACCTTACTCCCTCCCCTTTTAGTATAAAAGGAGCCTGAATTCTAATTCAGACAAGTCGGTTCTTTGGGGCAGGAGCTCACCGTCTTCTCAGTTAGTTGGCTTTCCCAACTAAACTAAAGCAATTATTCCTTGTCCCAACAACTCATTTCTTAATTATTGGCCTGTTGTACGGCGAGCACTACGAACTTAGGCTCGGTAACGCCAGGCGTGCTATGGAAAGAATTGGGGGAGGCTTCCTAGAGGAGGTATTTATTTATTTATTTATTTATTTATTTATTTTTGGCTGTGTTGGGTCTTCGTTTCTGTGCGCGGGCTTTCTCTAGATGCGGCGAGCGGGGGCCACTCTTCATCGCGGTGCGCGGGCCTCTGACTGTCGCGGCCTCTCTTGTTGCGGAGCACAGGCTCCAGACGCGCAGGCTCAGTAGCTGTGGCGCGGGCTAAGTTGCTCCACGGCATGTGGGATCTTCCCAGACCAGGGCTCGAATTCGTGTACCCCTGCATTAGCAGGCAGATTCTCAATGACTGCGCCACCAGGGAAGCCCCTGAGGTGAGGTCTTCAATATGATTTATCTTTCCCTGGTGGTCAAGGGGCACAGAGAAAGCATTTCAGGCAGGGGAGGTAGTGTGAGCAGATATACAGAGGAGTGATACAGCTTGGTGTATTCCAGCCATGCGGTCTGGAGGGGCTGGACAAAGGAGCCTGTTTCAGATGCAGATGGGCTGATGTGGGGTTGACAGAGATGAAGGTCAACCCAGCCAGAATTCAAGGCGTCCTCCAGTCTGAGAGTCAGTCCATCACAAAGGAGATGTGTGCAGACTTTCTGGGCCAGCGATTCTTACCCCAGTACACATTAGAACCAAGCCCACGGTTCTGACTCCTTGGTCTCAGGTGGGGTCCAGGTCTCCCCAGAATTAAAAAAAATGCTCCAGGTGTTCTTAACCAACTGTGAAATAATTATTCCAACACTTGTTAAAATGGTAAGGGAGACTTATTCAGACTATTGCAATGGGGATATTGCAAGAGGGGAGAGACATGGAGTTCAACTCCAAATACGACAAAGACAAGTGGGGGTTTATAGCCAATGGGTAAAATGCCCAGGGCACAACTGGTGACATTAAGATGTAGCTGACTTTTCCTATTGAAACTACTGTACACATTTTGAGTATAAGTTTTTTAGTTGCTAAAAGTCCAGATATTTGAAGAAAGCTTAGAGATCTAAGGGAGATGCTGGCAGCCATTCAGAGATCATTCTCCAATATTTTAACCTCTTCTTCTGGTTGGCAAAGGCTGCATCTCTCTGCAGGTAGAGGGTAAGGACTCATTCATATAATTCTAAAGTGACTTCTGTTTTTGTCAAGGAAAATTTGTTACAGTGGCAACTTTATAGTGAGTGACAGGAGGATGCAAGCATGGTGATTACAAATTATTGGTGTAATCTATATGGTTTTTTAGGATGAACCCTTCTAATGTTGATCCTGACTTAGAATAAAAAAGAAAGATTTGGCAATAGAAGTCTTTGAGCTATCATCTTAACCTTCATTAGTGTGCATCCTTGTTTTATTTTGTGCTAATTTTCCTTTGATGTACTTCATTTTTCATGTAGAAAATGGTCGAAATTAATTATTTTTTTATATTACCTCCATGGAATTCCATAAGTAATATGTTCTAACTAATCTGTGCTGAATAAAAATAGGATATTCTTGTAAAAAAAAAAAAGTAGCTGTATTTAAACTAGGATTCAGAGTAAGGAAGGAAGTTCAGAAGACATGATTTCCTATCCTGTACTTCTGCCCTGCTCCCTCACCAATAATGATAATGATAGTGATAATATATATATATATATAATATACTTAATATACTATATAACACATTATTTATAAAGTAAAATATAAGTGATGCTTTGGATTCTGTTGTAGTCATGAAACCTCTGAGCTGTGGGTCCACTGGAGAAGAGTAAAAGGATTATTGAGCACAGGGAGAGACCATCTGGGGCTAGATAACATGATTTGACTTAATAGCATGATTTATGATTTGACACCAGCAAGCTGGGTGGCTCAGAGGTAGAGACGGGGATAACAAATCTATAAGGTTGGCAATAAACAGAGTAAGATTGTGAACAAGGCACACATTTTGAGGTGGCTGAGAGGGTATTATTAAAATGACCTTGGGGACCTGGATAATAGGAAGAAGGGGGACTAGGACAAGTTTGAGAGACTGGGGTCCATGGAATCTGACACTTACATAGGCAGGAGGTCATTGATTCCTCCCAATAACCTTGTAAGAAGGGTAATATTATTATTCCCAATTAACAGATGAGGAAACTGAGGCTCAGAGCAGTTTTATGATTTGCTCCAGCTCATAAAGCTTGTAAGAGGTCACAGCAGGACCAGCACCCAAGTTTGTTTAACACTAACAACAGTGTCCTTTTCCTAGAGAGGGAAGAGTGAAGTCATGAGAAGACCCATGTAAGCCAACGAGGCAATATGCCCGTCTAAGTAGCCATTGTGGTCTTCCACCTTCCCAGCCCAGCCCTAGGGAAGCCCAGGGCTCCCTGTCCAAAGGCTCTGGAGAATGGCATCTGAAGATATTCTAGTGTCATCTTGCATGTGGTCCTGTGTGCCAGCATGACAGGTAAAGGTCAAGGCTGCAGTGAGGGATTTCCCATCTGTTGATAATTAAGTTCTTCAGCCAACCACTCCAAACTTGAAATGCATATTTAATAAGCTGACTCTCTGCGACAAAGCAATTTAACTCACTGATAATTATGCAGGTCCACCTCTTGCTCTCAGGATGCTGGCTTCACTCACAGTGTCCTCCATTTGGCATAATGAAGACCCTTACATCTGTCTTGGGCATTTAAATTCCCGGAGATGTGATCATTATTTTGGAAATGTCAAGAATTCAGAGTCCTGCAAAAGGACCACGTTTCCACTAGGTTTGGCAGTTAAATATAGGATACCCAGTTACATTTGAATTTCAGACAAACAATGAAGCATTTTTAGTATAAGTAGGTCCCAAATATCACGTGGGATAAAATTCTTTTTGTTAAATATTCAAATTTGATTGGGCATCTTGTACTTTTATTTGCTAAGGCTGGCCACCCTACTTTCCACTGAATTAAGATTTCTACTTGCTCACAGATTTCGGCTGAATCTTTAGCTCTAGGACAGAAGGAACCTTCAGCATATAAAAGGACCATGGATTGGGGGAGTGTAGTCCAGCTTACACTGACCTCCTTTTTAGATAGTTGCTCAAAGCAGCCATGTTTGTCCATGGGATCCAGACCCTCAGCAAGAGTTGATTGGCTGGGGTGACCATGTGAGTTGAGTTGGTCCAATCAGATCTCTTTCTGAGAATTGGGATTCAGAGAAAGCCAGTTAGTCTTTGCAAGTGGTTGGAACTGAGGGGATGGCCCATGAGATAACACATTATCTCTCCCACAAATCTTCCCCTTTCACTGAGCTAGACAAAGTTGATTTTTGTTACTTGAAACCAAAGAGAAGGGGTGGTAATCCTAGATGGTTTTTTAGTAGAGGCATGAACGAATCCTCTCCTGGGATTGCCTTGCTAACCTCTTCCCCACTGTCTTAGTCCATTCAGGCTTCTATAACAGAATATCACAGACTGGGTAGCTTATAAATGATAGAAATTTATTTCTCATCATTCTGGAGCCTGGAAGTCCAAGATCAGAGTGCTGGCATGATTGTGTGAGGGCCCTCTTCTGGGTTGCAGACTTCTTGTATCCTCACATGGTGGAAGGGGCTAGGGATCTCTCTGGGGCCTCTTTTATAAGGGCACCAATCCCAATCATGAGGGCTCCACCTTCCCTATTTAAGCACCTCAAAAAGGCCCCACATACTAATACCATCAACTTCAGGGGTTAAGATGACAACATATGAATTTTGGGGGGGAACACAAACATTCAGATGATAGCACCCACCCATTCACAGAAATGCTACTCATTCTTCAAGACCAGATTAAGTCCCATTTTGTCCATCTTAATGGTCCAGCACATTTTAAAAAACTGACCAATTGCCTGATTATCGAGGGCTACCTCAACTGAAATGTGAGTACGTGAAATTCCATCAGAAAAGTAGGACTTAGTGGAAGCTATAAAGAAGACATTTCTTTTCGACCTTTTTATATTTCTCCACTTGAAACCTCCATAGAGAGCCAACACTTGCATTACCTGAGACCCTTCCAGGCTGTACCCTCTCTGAGACAGGATAAAGAACCCTGCTTCAGGATGCAGTATATGAACCTGCTAGTTGACTTCCACTTTTGCCACATACCAAAGCGTGACTTTGGACAATGCTCTTGGGATGCATTCTCGCTTTGACTCATCTGCTTTGGGTCTGCATTGCTTGTAAGTGGACGAATAATTTCCTAATGAATGCCTTATCTTCAGCTTTCCCCCACTGTAACCTACTCTATGCACTACTACAGTTTAAGTCTCTAATTTATGACATGAGTAGACAAAGGAATGATAGCCTTAATTTATAAAGAGCTTATGCAAATGAATCAGAAAATCACTATGACCCCGAAAGTCTATGCCTTCCCACTCCCAGAACATGCCAGGCAGTCACGCCTCTTTTCCTTGCACATACTGTTCCCTCTGCCCGGAATCTCCTTCCCCTGCCTTTCTCCTAGTCACTTGTCAAGATGCAGCTTAATTATCACCTCTTCTGTGGAGCCTTTCCAGTCTCTTTCCCAGTCCCCTCTATCTCGATTGAATGTGTTCCCTGCTCTGTGCTCCCCTGCACTTTGTACTGTACATTGTCGCATTAGAGTATTTATCACATTGTATTGTACAACCGACCTTCCATATCCACAGCTTCTGCATCCTGGAATTCAACCAACCACAGTGCTGGTGGATGCTGAGCCTGCAGATACAGAGGGCCCACTGTATCATTTTATATAAGGGACTTGAGCACCTGCGGATTTTGGTGTCCACAGGGGCTCCTGGAACAAATTCCCTGCAGATACCGAGGGATAATTGTACTTATTATTACGTGTACTTCCTTGCATATCTGTCTCCTCCCACAGGCTACAAACCCCTCAAGGGCAAGGATGGGGCCTTCCTTGTGTCTGCAGCACCTGGCATGTATCAGGTGTTCAGATTGAAGCTCTCAGGATGAGAGTGAACCCTCCTCCCTGATACCCCATGGGTTCTTGGCCAAGTCATATGCAAGGAACAGTAGTCAAGTGGGGATAAAAAATTAGGAGCTTGCTTAATGATCTGCAAGTACCATAACCCGCACCCCACTGCCCCCCCCCCCACGGCAAAGAAGGCCTTCTTTGATAAAAGCTGGATAGGAGAATGGGGCCTCAGGCCAAGAGGAAAAATGGAGGTTCCTTCTCCCTGTTGTCTCAAATCTAGAATGGCTGGAACTACAGAGCCTTCTCCAAGTCCACTTACCCAACCAGCTCCAAGGTCCAGGATGGCCGGCTTGCATTCCACACCCAGTAACAGGCACAGAATCAGGCCCAGAAAGGGAGCTGGGTTCAGCAGGCTCTGCCCTGTGACAGAGAAATTGGGAAGAGGGTTGTGTTCACGGGTGCAGCACGTGTAGTGGTGTAGTAGGTCCACCTGACAAGAAACATGGTCCGATGATCCCCTCGGGTTCTGATCCGTGACAGGAGCTTGTCTCTCTCTCGGGGGGAAACTCTTAAGGGAGGGAGTAGACAGAGGCACTAGAAGTGATAAAAGGGATGGAGGTTCCTCTAATCCTATGAAAAAAGGACAGAAGACCCCCCCCTCCTCTTCTAAAAATCAGGAAATGTTTTTTGAGTGAACGTAAAGATTTTCTATACAGCCTCCTCCTTTCCTTACCTAAATCCTGCCTGAATCCTGCCTCAAAGGATGATCAGAGAACAAGAAATAATATAAAAAAGACCTAAAGATCAGACATTAGAAAGCAGTATAAGTACCGTATCCCCCCAGCCCCATTAAAAACCACTGGTAACTTCATAGAATCAACTCGTTTTAATCAGGCTTTGAGCAACCTAAACCAGCAGGTAGCCCTATTAGAATGATTAAAATTTGGAGATGGAGAAATTTACTGAGAAAAGCATTTAATTTCCTTCTCTGGTTGTGGGCTATATCTTCTCATTGGAAAAGCCCACGTGTTTTTAGAGATGCACGTGTCCCAGATGGGCTACTTAGAGGTTAGAGGTAAGCCAATCTCTCATAGGGGACTGATCTCCGGACCTTTCAGATCAGAGAAAAATACAAGCCCATTTGGACAGGCAGCTAAGTGATGCTCCCCCTTCTTGCAGACCCTCTGCATTGGCTGCCCGGTGCTGTCAGAGTCGCCCTTTAATACATGAACACTGTAGAACATTTTGAAAATACAGATTAAAGGAAAAAAACAGAAAATTAAAATACAATTCAACCACTCAGCTATTATCACTGTCATCATTTTTAGTCATTATCTTTCCAGGTCCCTGTGTGCGTGTGTATGTATGTGTGTGTGCACGTGTGTGCTTATTACATGAAAACTCTTATTAGGTCATATCACACATATTAGTTTATGTGTCTATGTACTTGCTTTTAAAAAAATGACCAAACAATATCATGGTCACTTTTCTGTGACATTAAATACTCTTGTACAAAATCATGTTCAGTGGCTGCTAGGTATTCCAATGTGGGGACGAACCATGGTTTAATTACCCCACTCTCCTGTTATTGGACATTTAGATGGTGTCCAATTTTTCACTATTATAAGCAATTCTGGGAATGAGGACTGTTAGCCATATTTTTGTGAACATCTGTGATTGTTCACCTAGGATAAATTCTTGGAAGCAGAACTGCTAAGTCAGAGTTTGCAAGCTTTTGAGGTTTTGGGGACAGCTGTTTGACATCAGGTTGCGCTAGTTCCTTTCAGCAGTGGTCATTTCCTCTGACATTCCATGACTGGGCAGTATTGGGTCTTCAGCATGTCCTTGTCTAGCTGGGAGATGAGGTGCTTTCCTCGGGGTTCAGTGAGCAGTGAGCTCCAGGGACACAAAAATACCCCTCCCGTTAACACACCCTTTATTGGTCTTCTTGCCTCCCTGTCTCACTTCTCCCACTTCCTCACCTGTCTTCCTGGGATCACGTCCCAAAGAAACTCCTTGCGTCCAAGTCTTTATCTCAGAGTCTGATTTTGAGGGAACCAACACCAAGGTTAGGAAACCCAACATAAGTCACGTGGAAACACCAGAGGCAGGATCCATTCTGCTTGGGTGTCTTGTTCAGGTTGCTGAAACAGAATACCACAGACTGGGTGGCTTATAAACAGTAGGAATTTGGGACTTCCCTGGCAGTCCAGTGGTTAAGACTTCACCTTCCAATGCAGGGGGTGTGCGTTCGATACCTTGTCCGGGAGCTAAGATCCCAGATGCCTTGTGGCCAAAAAACCAAAACATAAAACAAAAGCAATATTGTAACAAATTCAATAGAGACTTTAAAAATGGTCCACATCAAAAAAAAAAAATCTTAAAACAAAAATGGGAATTTATTGCTCCCAGTTCTGGAGGCTGGGAGTCCAAGATCAAGGAACTGGCAGATTTGGTGTCTGGTGAGGGCCTGGTTCCTCACAGATGGTGCCTACTAGCTGTGTGCTCACATGGTGGAAGAGAATTGGGGTCTCTCTCCAGCCTGTTTTGTAAGGGCACTAATCCTATTCATGAGGGCTCCACCTTCATGACCTAATCACTTCCCAAAGGCACCACCTCCAAATACCATTGCATTAGGCATTAAGATTTAACATATTAATTTGGGGGGCACACAAACATCCAGCCTATAGCCCTGGGAGAGAAGTGGTAGTAGTAGCAGTGGTTGTTAAAGTAATAACGATCATAGTTATAAAATGTCATGGGGATGTAATGTACAGCACAGGGAATATAGTCAATAATATTGTAATAACTTTGTATGGTAACAGATGGTGACTAGACTTACCGTGGTATCATTTTGAAACGTATAAAAATATTGAATCACTATGTTGTACACCTGAAACTAATATAATGTTGTAGATCAATTATAATTCAATAAAAAACGGTTTTGTACTCAAATTTTTTAAAGTAATAATGATAATGATATTGAAAATATATAGTAACAGTGTCATTGCTTATTGTGCGCTTACTGTGTGCCAGGCACTGTGACAGGCTCTTCCCGTGCATGAGGTCCCTTGATCCTCACAGTTCCATGAGGTGTGTACTGTTTATTATCATCCCTTTTTTTTTTTTTTTTTGCGGTACGCGGGCCTCTCACTGTTGTGGCCTCTCCCGTTGCGGAGCACAGGCTCCGGACGCGCAGGCTCAGCGGCCATGGCTCACGGGCCCAGCCACTCGGCGGCATGTGGGATCTTCCCGGACTGGGGCACGAACCCGTGTCCCCTGCATCAGCAGGCGGACCCTCAACCACTGCGCCGCCAGGGAAGCCCTATTATCATCCCTTTTGATGGATGAGGAAACTAGAGCCTCAGATAGTCCTAGACACTGGGTAAGAATGGCAGAGCTGGAAAAGTCTGACTCCAGGACCTGTGTCCTCAGAGAAGGGGACGTGTGAACTGGTCCTTTAAGGAGGAGTGTGTGGGGTCCATCAGGTGGATGGGGAGAGGCACCCCTCAGACAGATGGAGGAGGATAGGCAAAAGAGGCTTGCAGAGGGGCATGTAGGGAAAGTGTGATGTATTGGGAAGGGTCTAGATAGAACAAACGAGGGACACTGCAGCATTTGGCTGGGGCCGCATTGTGATGGACTTCATTACCTGCTAAGAACTTTGGGCTTGGAGCTATTGGATAGGACACTTAAAAATATATATATTTATTTATTTTATTTATTTCTTTATTTTTTTGGCTGAGTCAGGTCTTAGTTGCAGCATGCGGGATCTTTCGTTGCGGCGCACGGGCTTCTCTCTAGTTGTGGTGTGCAGGTTTTTTTTGCTCTCTCTAGTTGTGGCTTGCGGGCTCCAGGAAGTGAGGGCTCTGTAGTCTGCGGCCAGTGGGCTCTCTCATTGAGGCGCGTGAGCTCAGTAGTTGTGGCTCGTGGGCTTAGTTGCCCCGCACGGCATGTGGGATCTCAGTTCCCCAACCAGGGATCGAACCTGCGTCCCCTGCATTGGAAGGCAGATTCTTTACCACTGGACCACCAGGGAAGTCCCTGGATGGGACACTTTTAAGGACA
This sequence comes from Stenella coeruleoalba, assembly GCF_951394435.1. Lineage (NCBI taxonomy): Eukaryota > Metazoa > Chordata > Mammalia > Artiodactyla > Delphinidae > Stenella > Stenella coeruleoalba. The sequence goes on from NC_137163.1 coordinate 15,818,767, forward strand.
GAAATGTCATGCTCAGGCCCGTGTGGCAGAGTGGAGAAGGGATAGTGAAGGGAGAGGTGGCAGGGAAACCAGTTGGGAAGTGATTGCAACTTGATCAGCCTCCATCCTACCGTTTCCATAACTCCCTCGGTGGAGATGGACCTGGGCTGCTTGGCAAACCAGCTGGGCAGCTCCCCGGGGATGATCTTTTTAGCAACTGGTTGTTCTTCCTATAGATGAGCTGGGTTTGCAGAGCAGCCCACGGACTGTCCTGATTTATAAATAAGCCTTCTCCAGCTCCATTCAGCCCTCCCCCAAGTGCTCCAGGCAAAGCCTTTTCTAGAATTCAGACAACCAGAGAAACCTCCGAAGCCTCCGTTTGGTGGGGACGGTCGTGGTGGGGGGTGGTGAAGAATGGACAGTGCTGAGGAATGTAGGTGGTGGAGTTGTGTATGTTTAGCTGGTCAGGACCTAGAGGGAGGAGACCTCGAAGACATGGGGAAACCGAGGCTCAGAGATGAGAGCCTGGGTCTCCAGACCCCTTTCAGTTACACAGCCCTTCCTTAGGTCCTTTGCTGTAGCCGTTTCTGTTGCCTAATGTTCTTTCCCCAGGGAGTCACTTGGAATACTGTGCCCCACCCCTTCCAGTCTTGTTTTACACTCGCATCTTCTCAATGAGACCCACCACGACCACCTATTCAATACTGCACTTGTTCCTTCCTCACCTGTACTTTCTTCTTTCTTTTGCCACAGTACTTCTCACCTCCGAAGATATGAGGTCATTAACTGTTTGTTTCTACCCCGTGTTAGCTTCTCAAGGTAGGACCTATGTTTGCTTTGTTCTCTGATGATCCCAAGTTTCTGGAAAGTGCCTGGCAACAGCAGATACTCAATAGATATCTGTTGGACTAACCATATTGTTTGTCTTTCTCTCTTCATGGCTGCCTTTAATGGCAATTTTCAACTGGTCTCACTGATGTTAAAGTGAGGTATAAATATGGTAGAGGGATGATGATGATAATTTTTAGCTAAGAGCCACAATCCAATTGTTAAAGAAGAACTTAAAAACCTGTAAATCCGTTCTCAAACATTTAATGAATTGCTTTTCTGAAAACACTAGTCCCTAGGCAGCCTTTATATTTCCAATAGAAATATAAGGACACACCTATATTTTAAAATTTTCTAGTAGCTACCCTAAAAAAAGTAAAAATGACAGGTGACATTAATTATAATAATTTATTTTGTTTAATCCAACACAGCCAAAATATTATCATTTTGAAATGTAATAAATATAAACATAATTGGTGAGCTAGTTTACTTTTTTTTCTCTAAGTCTTTAAAAGTCAGTGTGTATTTTATGCTTCAGCACATCTTGATTTGGACCAGCCACGTTTTTCTTCTTTTGAAGTACAGTTGATTTACAATGTTATGTCAGTTTCCGGTGTAGAGCAAAGTGTTTCAGTTATACGTACACACACATATATCATTTTCATATTCTTTTCCATTATGGTTTATTACAGGATATTGAATATAATTCCCTGTGCTTTACAATAGGACCTCGTCGTTTATCCATTCTACATATAATAGTTTGCATCTCTGGACTAGTCACATTTTAAGTGCTCAGCGGCCACAGGTAACTAGTGGCTACAGACAGGGGTTTGAAAAGGAAAACATAGCCCTTTCCCTCTAGGGGCTCATATATGAGCCAATAACTGCAACCCTGCGGTGTGTCCAAGAATAGAGGCAGGAACTAGGTACTAAGAGGGGACCAAGGAAGAGGTCATTAGTTTTGCTTCAGGAGAGGGAAATTGGCAAAGACATGAAAAATCAGGTCACATAAGAATCTATACTTAGCAGGTAAATATGGGAGCATGTTTAGCTTTCTTTATTATCAAAGAGATGAATTAAACTAAAGTCATAGTTTTATTTGATACAATTAAATTAGTAAGAATGAAAACTAAGGAGGTTGGTACACATGAATGGCTAGTGGCGGTGACAGTGACACAGCACTTTTGGGAAGCATTTTGGGAATATGTCTCAAGCACCAAAAGAGACCCTTATATACTTTACTCAATAAAACCCATTTCTGGGAATTCATCTTTAAAAATAATTCAGGGCTTCCCTGGTGGCGCAGTGGTTGAGAATCCGCCTGCCGATGCAGGGGACACGGGTTTGTGCCCTGGTCTGGGAAGATCCCACATGCTGCGGAGCGGCTGGGCCCGTGAGCCATGGCCGCTGAGCCTGCGTGTCTGGAACCTGTGCTCCGTAACGGGAGAGGCCAAAACAGTGACAGGCCCGCGTACCGCAAAAAAAAATTCAAAATGAAGGGAAAAAAGACAATACGTGACATTGCTCATTTTAGCGTTACTTAAAAACCAAAAAACTGAAAATGACTTAATGGACAGTAAAAGGTTTACCTCCATTTGGAAGACTATCTTGGAGAAAACGTACCAACCCGGGAAATGCTATTGTTACTATGATAAGGGAAAACAAGTTGAACCTAACATTATATCTATTTAATGCCTGTAACTCTATAAACATTACCCAAGCATCCTCAGAAAAACTGTGAGGGAACATGGAATGATTTTCTTGTATGGTGAGATTGTGGCCATTAAAAATTTCCCACGTTTTATCTGGTTTTGGAAAATTATTTAACATCTGAGTAGCATTCTCTTATCTGACTATCCCCTATTAACTGGATGATTGGGTTACTACTGAGTTTTTTATTGTTATAAAGCAAAGCTTCCAGCAGCATCCTTGTTAGCTGTCTTTGTGCACGCGCTTAATTATTTCTTCAGTTTACATTCCTGTACTGAAATTGGTGAGTAAATAGATTGCACAATAAAAAGTTTTAAAAAAGGAAATTGTTTTTAAAAAAGAAAAGCGGCAGCAGGACTTCCCTGGCTGTCCAGCGGTTAGGACTCCGAGCTTCCCCTGCAGGGGGCGTGGGTTCAATCCCTGGTTGGGGAACTAAGCTCCCGTGTGCTGCTCGGTGTGGCCAAAAAAAAAAAAAAAGAAAGAAAGAAAGGAAAGGAGAGGAACAAATTATAAGCAAATGATATGGTGATGGCCTCCTCACTCTTTCTGCCTCTCCAACTAACCCTACTCCCAGGGGCATCACTGCTAACATTCCCCTGGATAGCCTCCCGGAACCTTCTCCTAGATTCAGGCAAGCGTCCTTGTCCACTTATCCCCCTCATTCTACACTCACATGCACACACATTGCTTAAGGCTTTTGATTTGTAATGTCCATTTATCTTCCAGAAAGATTCTTTCTCTCATTTCCGCTTGTTTCTGTCTCTGACCCTGTTGCAGAGTTGCCTCTGCGAAGCACTGTGCCAGCTGCTGTGGCCTTTCGGCTCATCCTGGCTTTCGAGCTCTCTGAGGCAGGGCGGAGAAGGTTTGCAGCTGCAGGGGGAGGTGTTTCTGCATTGTGGCGTGTATTGGAAGCAACGCTCAGACCCGATTCTCATTCGGTTTTCACCCAGCGCATGTGTCACGAGGACAGGTAGGCACTGAGAGGCTTCAGAGACAGGTGTGGGCTCCTTGAGGGAGGTAATGTACCACCTCCACCTCGACAGAGCTTCCTGCTTCTTCATCATGAGGCTCGTGTGGAAGAAAAGAGAAAGAACAGGAGGACATAGTATCCCAGACCCTAATGCTGAGAGGGCTGGTTCCAGGGCAGAGGCAGGGAGCTCTGAGGCCAAGGCTACTGAGAAGAGGTGACCATATCATTTATTGTCCAAATGGGACATGAAAGAGACATTAATGATACTGATTCTGGGACAACAGCCATCTGGTCACCCTCCCGAAGAGGACGCTGGCTTCAGATAGGTGTGCTGTTGTGGATAGAGCACTGGGTTGGAATCAGAAGGCCTGGGTTTGAGGCCCTGCCCCTCATTGGCTGGTGAGACGTGAGCAGTCCCTTCACCCCCAGAGCCTGTTTCTTCCTCTGCAAAGCGAGGAGTGATACCATCGACCTCACAGGGACGTTGTAGTGAAAGAGTGGGATGCCAAGCTTTGTAAAGTGTGATTCTCTGTAAACATCCTAGGTATGGGAGACCAACCCCTGCAGTCTCTCATTAGTGAATCCCCAAGAAGGGCTTTGTGGGAGAAGCCCGATTAAGATACCAGAAGAGAGCCAGTGAACAGTACTGCCTCAAACTACATTGCAATCCTCCGAAAGGAGAAGAAACACTTACATTAACCCAAGGTATAGTCAAGGTGGGTGTAGGGGGTTGAATACTGTTCCCCAGAATTCACGTCTCCCTGGAAACTTAGAATGAGACCTTATTTGGAAATAGGGTCTAGCAGATATACTTAAGGTAAGGATTGAGAAGGGATTATACTGCATCAGGGTGGGTCCTAAATTCAATGTGAGCGCCCTTATAAGAAGACACACGCAGAGGCGGGGAAGAAGGCCACGGGAAGATGGAGGCAGAGGCTGGAGGGATGCAAGCACCGCCCAGGAATACCAGTAGACACCAGAAGCTGGAACAGGTAGGAAGTACCCTTCCTTAGAGCCTTTGAGGGTGCACGGCTCTGCTGACACCTTGATTTCAGACTTCCAGTCTCCAAAACAGTGAGAGAATAAGTTTCTGTTGTTTTTAGCTAAGAAGTTTGTGGCAATTAGGTATGACAATGCTAGGACACTAATACATTGGTGTTGATATTAGCAAATGCCATTTACATAGCACTTGGGCCGAACCAGGCACTGTCTTAAGCACCACATGAGAATCAACTTATTTCATCCTCGCAGCGCCATGAGATAGTACCTTTACTGCCAACAGCGGCTTACAGAAGAGGTCCCTGAGAATCAGGGAGGAGCAATCACTTAGCCAAGGCCATGTGGCTGATTGGTGGCGGAGCCAGGATTTATATCCAGGGGTTTCAACCCCAAACTCCTTATCTGCACCACAGGGCTCTCCTATCTCCTTTGGAAACAGGGGTCCTCACGGGACTGCCATGGGTCCAGGAGCCTGGCTGGTCCTCGCTGTGGTGGGATTTCAGGGGGGCCACCGTTTCTTTGAGGTTCAACCCTAGGCTTTCAGCTCATGCCTTCCTGGTATATGAAGCCACATTCTCTTGAACTTGCAGGGCCGGGTGGGGCTGGAAGGGAAGTGGTCTTGGGGGTTAAGTCAACTTACATGCACGTGAGAGGGTGGGAGCAGGGGATGCAGCGCGGGGGCTTGGGAGGACATCTAGGAACGTCATCATTCCCTTGTAGGTAGTGATGCCCTGGAAGGTCTCTGTCACAGAAATCGGAAGATATGGGGACCAGTCCTGTCACCTACCAGTTGTGTGTCTGTGGAGAAGTCACTTACATTTCCCTGGGGTCCAGTTTCTTCATCTGTAGAACAGGACTCATCTCTGCTCCGCTTGTATTATAGAGCTGTGTGAATAACAGGTGGAATTCTGCTCCTGGAAAGTTATCGTATGGAAAGAATTCAAAAGACAAGAACATAAATGTGGGAAGATATTCGTGGCAGCTTCATTTATAATAGCCAAACCAAAGAAACAAACACAAACAGCTCCACAAAGGAACCAGACTATAAATAAAGAAAGGAAACCCTCAAATTAACCTGGAAGCTATTCTGTGACATCACCGGCTTGGAAAATTGTGTAGCTATTAATAAGGACAATTGCGAAAAGCGTGTAGCTACTTGGAAGAGTGCTTGAAGAGTGCTACATAAAAAGAGGAATACAAAATTGTGTCTGCTCGAAAGCACATAAAATCACCCATGAAGGTGAGGCCAGCCTGAAAGGAAACGTGGAACCATGAAGAACCAAAGTGTTAAAACAAGGAAATGTTGAAGAAAACAATTCTTTATGAATACTAAAATGTTTTGACAATCAATGCAAATTAGAAAGTTCAAATAAAATATATGTGAAAGTGCATATTTTTATCTAGTGGCTAAGGGACTCTAGCTCAGACTTCTTGATGACAGGGGAGATGTGATTTGTAGGAAAATCTGAGAAGTTCTGAGGGAGAATAATGTATATCAGTCAGGTGACGACACTTGGAGCGTGAGGTTCCTGGGGGCAAGTATTATGTTCTCTACACCTCAGGGTCCTCCATGGGGCCTGGTCCGTAAGAGGCCCTCAGCTGGGAATCATATCCAACCCTCTAACAGTGATACAGGTGTGGGAGGTGGGGTAATTATTCCCATTTTACAGATGAGGAAGCTGATGCCCTGAAAAGGGTCAACTGCCTGGAGTTTTCGGCCGTGAACAGTCTGGTCAGGCCCGACCTCACGCCTCCCGCCCCCAGGTCAATGTCTTTCCAGTCCCCACAGGGCTGCTCAGTTACTACTGCAGATGGGAAGGGGACCAACTCCTCTCCATTCACCCAGGTTCCACCCCATCTCTGGAGCAATAGGTGTGGTAGGCAGAATAATGGCCCCAAAGATCCCCGTCCCTAGAATCTGTGAATATGTTAGCTCCCGTGGCAAAGGGAAATTAAGGTACATGGAATTCAGATCGCTCGTCAGTTGACCTTGAGATTGGGTTATTTTGCTGGATTATCCCAGTGGGCCAAGAGTCATCACAAATCCTTATAAGTGGAAGAGGGAGGCAGGTAAGAGCGGACTAGAGGTGTCAGCATGAGAAAGACTCCTCCCAAAGTTGCTGGTTTTGAAGACGGAGGAGCTATAGATTCCAGCGCCAAGGAGTACTGGTGGCCTCCAGAAGCTGAAAAAGGCCCCAAAGTGGATTCTCCCCTAGAGCCTCTAGAAAGAAGGCAGCCCTGCTGACACTTTGATTATTAGCCCAGTGAGACTCATTGTGGACTTCTGACTTCTAGGACAGGAAGATAATAAATTTGTGTTGTCTTAAGCAACTGAGTTCGTGGTAATCTGTTACAGCAGCAATGGGAAACTAATACAGTGAATATTCCTGAGTTCCTGGCTGGGCGCCTCTGAAAAGAGAATATTATGACCCCTTCTCAGTGAGGGCGATGTGTGGGCAAAGTCCCCTGTCTGTAATTAGTCATCATACTTAGTTTAACTGTTCACTAATCCAATGAGCAACTTATCCATCAGCTGTAACTAAATCATCTTCAAGCCGAGAGTCTCTTGTTTTAAGTCCCAGGTAAAGTTCCTAATGAAGTATTGTGGGGAAAGACCCTAAAGGGAAGCCTGATGAATCCTCAGGACAAGCCTCTGCCGTGGGCATTGTCATTCCCATTTCACAGATGAGAAAACTGAGGTGCAAGAGAGAATCAGTACACTGTCCGAGGTCGCATAGTGAATGGCACAACCAGGGCTTGAATCTGGGTTTGCTTGGCCAGACTCTTCCTCATACAACACTCTCTGGCCTGAGCTACCTTTTTCCTGAATGTGTTGTAGAGGAAGTTCAGACTCCCTCTGCAGAGACTCACTCCATCGTTGCCTGCTACGGTTCTGATGCTAAGTTACCACAAAGCTTTTCTGTGTTGCCTGGACATCAGCCTTCCTTTCCCCCATGGAGGTCTTGCCTCCTTAATTAGGTCATATACACTGAGAAGAAGCTTCAGCTCCTTCCGAATTCTGCTCAGTGCCAGGAGCCTGCTTTAGGGGCTCACCAGATTCCTAGCGGAGGAGAGAATGAAATCTGCCAGTACAGAAGGAGAAACACCTTTCTCTATTTTGAATCTGTGGGGAATTCCCATTCTCCTTCCCTGAAATCCCAAACCCACTTCTGCAATTGGTCATTACTGGATTGTAGCAAAGGTATGTGTATTAGCCTAGAAATTCCTTTAGTAGAAGTTTTAAAATTTCAACTTCAAAGGCAGGAAATGCTTGGTTAGTCTTTGATGTGCATGAGGGAAGTCAGCTAGACTTTTGGGAAGGGGGTGTGAGACACACACACACACACACACACACACACACCCCTACCTTTCTTTACCAAATAGGAAAGATTCTCACTGCTTCCTCCATCCTCAGATATTGGGAGGTTTCAATTCCTAGGAGACTCTCTGGCTATCCTAGGTGGGTGGAGAATGTTTCTTCAGATCTTTTGCTTTACTTTGCTCAGTAATGCCTTTCAAATAGAATTCCTGCTTCCTTCGATTGCAAATGGTGCTATAAAAAGGGCCGGGAGGGCTTCCCTGGAGGCGCAGTGGTTGAGAGTCCGCCTGCCGATGCAGGGGACACGGGTTCGTGCCCCGGTCTGGGAGGATCCCACATGCCGCGGAGCTGGGCCCGTGAGCCATGGCCGCTGAGCCTGCGCGTCCGGAGCCTGTGCTCCACAACGGAAGAGGCCACAGCAGTGAGAGGCCCGCGTACCGCAAAAAAAAAAAAAAAAAAAAAAAGGCCGGGAGAGTTTCAGCAGCAATGCAGTGCAGGAGAAATACACTGGCTCCGAAGAGGGAGGACTCGGACTTCTCCAAGGTCATTCATTTAATCCGTGGCCCCGAAAACTGCTTCCCCTGTTTCCATGAAAGTTACACATGTGAGCGCTCAAAATCTACTTAATTGACAAACTGATGTGTGTCCCGGGGGTTGTTCGTGCGACCAGCTGCTTGTGAATCTGAGAGGCGAGGGCGTCAGAAGGGCGAGCGTCTGGGATATTTTAATATTCAGTATTTCCAGACTCAGCAGGCAGCAGGCTAAATCTGTCTGCTGATGGGCAGGCATGAATTATGAAACTACTCACGTAGGTTGAGAGGTCGCCCGGAGCTCGGGAAGTGCCGCCACCAGTGTCTCCGCAAGCTGCTTGGGGGAGGGGTCTCTCCCCAGTCAAGAGGGAAGGTCTGGTGTGGACAGGTCGGTGATCACAGTGAGGGTATGGCCCGCACGCAATGGGGCTAGTAGGGGCTTCCCAGATTCTGGGCCTTAAGACGAGGTGGGCGTTGGGATCCGAGAACAGAAGAGGACCCACAGGACAGTCCCTGCTTTCTGCGTGGCTGGAGGGTGAGTCTGCTTCCTAGTGGCTAAGGTCCAAAGGGGGCTGACCTTCAAGGAGTCCAGGAACTAAACATGACCTCCTTCCTGACCCGAATCCTGATGCCTCCTGTGCAGGCTGTGGGCTGGGAAACAAGGTCTAATCATCAAGGGGAGGAAACTGAATGCCAGGGGTAGGGTAGGCAATGGTGGTGCTGTGTTGTGAGCCAATCCTCTGAGATGATATTTAACAAAAACACATCAATAATAACCACTTCTTGATGTTCTGTGTCTGCAGTGGTGCTAAGCACATTACACATATTTTCTCAGTTCTTCACGACAACCCTGTTCATTAGATATTATTACTCCCACATTTACAGATGGGAGGTAAAGTGAAAACTCCAGTATCGTCATCACCATGTCTGTGGTGTGAACAGTTATGTAATTCTTAACGTAACAAGCATTGTACAAGCATGATCTTATGTAGTCGTCACACTTATTTTAGGAAGCGGGTTTTATTATTCCTATTTTCATTGCTTCCATTATACCCCAGAGGAGTCTGAGGCTTAGAGAGGGGAGGTGCCAGTTATCTTTTCCAATGTAGCAAACCATCCCCAAATTTAGTGGCTCAAGCCCACAATCACTTCCTTAGTTTTTAATGCAGTGAGTTGGCAATTTGGGCCGGTTTCTGCTGGGTGATTCTTCTGGTCCCGGCTGGTCCAGGGAGAGCACCTGATCAGCTAGGTGGTTCAGCTTCAAGGGATTCGCTGGTTGCAGGCTGGGGGAATGGTGGAGACTGGTCCATGTATGCGCCATCATCCAGCAGGCTAGCCTGAGTCTGTGACTGGGCAGGAGTCGGGGCGGGGGGGTGAGGGGGGAGGGGGGAGGGGAAACATGCAAGGTCTGTTGAGTCCCAGGCTCAAAACTGGTACAATGTCACTTCTACTGAATTCACTGAATTCTATTGGCCAAAGCAGGGCAATGACTAGCCCAGAATCAAGAGACGGGGAGTCTAGACTCTTGATGGGAGGGGCTGTGAAATCACAGAGTGAAGACTGAGTGTAGCTATAGGGAGGGTGGGGAACTGGGGCCATTTTAGCCATATATCACTGGGTGGATATGGGGAATGTGTCCAGGTGGAATGGGGTCCCCAGGTAGAAAGAAGAGAATGAACAGAGTCTCCCTACTTCCAGGCAACTAAGAGGTATGTTTCTGAAAGGTAGGCTGGCGTGCCTGGAATACAGGAGGAGGAAGTTGGAGAAGTTAGGGATGGTGTGCCATTCTGAGCACTTCGTCTAGGTTAACTCAATCCTCACAACAACTCCATGCGTCAGCACTGTGTTTACCTCTCCTCTTTCTAAGTGGGGAAACTGAGGTGTGGACAATACCCTGAGTCACACAGCCAGAAGAAGCAGGATCAGGATTCCAACCCAGGTTGCTGCCACCACAACAGGTGGACGAAAGAACCTGGGAAAGAAGGGTCCTGGGGTAGAGTGTGAGGGCCGAATGCTGAAACCAATTTTCTTAGAGACCTGGAGACAATAAGGTGGAGATTCCTTGACACCCTCTATTTGTCCAAGATTAGGACTGTTTATTTCTGCTTGGTGGTGGGAGGGAATGAGTCTTTCTGACTCTGTGACCCTACTCATGGGTGTACAATAGTGTCAAATGTATTCACTGAGAGGCTTCTGTTTTTAAGCAACAGAAACTGATTTCATCTAGCTTAAGTTGAAAATGAAGTATTTCTTAGGAAAGTACTGGGAGAGCTCACAGAATGAGATGATCTTAGAAAGGGCAAGAATAGACAGGCTGCTGGGACAGCGGTGGCAGGATTTCCTGGGCTTACTTTCTAGTTTGCTGCCAGCAAACATGACTCTGTTCTAAAGACTTCCCATCACTGTGTCTTTTTGTTTATGTCTTGACTTCCCACGAGAGAGAATCTGGCACAACTTGGGTCATGTGTTTTCTTTTTTTTTTTTTTCGGTACGTGGGCCTCTCACTGTTGTGGCCTCTCCCGTTGCGGCTCAGCGGCCATGGCTCACGGGCCCAGCCGCTCCGCGGCACATGGGATCTTCCCGGACCAGGGCAAGAACCCATGTCCCCTGCATCGGCAGGCGAACTCTCAACCACTGCGCCACCAGGGAAGCTGGGTCATGTGTTTTTACACTGGACACATTGGGTCTGGCCAGGGGAATAGTGACGTCAGTGCAGACACGGCCCTGGGGGCATCACTATGAAGCCATCCCACTCGGAGTCTATGGCTTGGTGGCGGGATTAGTACTAAGCAACACTATCTACATCTACCCGAACAGTTCCCAGGACTCATCTCTTCTCAAGGAAAGGAGCAAGCCTTTCTCTCCTAGGGATCCTAGGGTTCCAGAGATTCTGATCAATCTCACATCCTGCAGATATACATTTTCATCAAGAGCATTTGAATATGGTTTAATTAATTGCATTTATTTATTAATTGCCTTTTTGAGTTCAGAAAATTGTTTTCATTAAACTGTAACAATCCAAGGCAGATGAAATCTTACAGCCCAAACAATTTTGCCATGCAAAGGTTATATTTCTATAATCGTGCTTTTCAATCCTGACTTCCTAAGTGATCAGGTTATAAAATATTTAATAGCAGTTCAAAGTCATTGCTTTTGTGAGTTCATTATCTTCTAAACGATAGATGTCAGGGCAGGCAGCTCTGTTTGGTTGATTTCACAGCGTGGTATTCAAAGGTGCTTCCTTGTGTTTGCAGAGGGATGAACCTGGGTTCTATAGATGATCAGCTTCTCTTCTGAGATTTGTATGTGATTTGCCCCAAGACTGAAAGGCCCACTTGCACAGATTAAATGAAATCCATTTTTTTAACTGGCTACTTACATTTCCAGAAGAGAACTTATCCATGGCACAGCTGACTACCTTAGAAATATTTTATGACAGTGATCATTCTGATTCTTGACATAAATACAATTTTTGTGGGAATATACTCGATTCTGAGGGTATTAGGGTTGGGAATTGAAGACTCAGATACGCAACAGGCCTGGATTTGCCACCAGTCAATTCATGATACGACCTTGGACAAACAGCCCAGCATCTCTGTACTTTGTTTATTTGAATACATCAAACTGGAATTGGTAAATATCAGTTAGGAATGTGTTCAGCTACAGGTAATGGAAAACCTGATAAGGGTTTATTTCTAACCCAGTAAGTCAAGAGTCAGAAAGTCTGGAGTTGGTGTGGTGACCAAAGGATGTTATTTAGGACCCAGGCCCCGTCTCTGTTCCTGTGATCAGCCTGTGGTTCTGGTCCTTATTGTGGCAAGATGGCTGCTGCACCTTCAGAAGGAAGAAGGGGGAAGGGCAGAAGGCAAGGGTCAAAGGGAAACGTTGGCTGAGTTTGTTCCCCTTGGTTTTGGGGGAAGCGACAAATGTCCTAGAAGCCTCCCCAAATCATCTTCTCCTTGTATTCTATTTGCCAGAACTGAAATATGGCCACCTGGACCTACCAAGGAATCTGGGAAGGCGATTTTTTTTTTTTTTTTTAAAATCTGGGCGTACTGAAGCCCTGAATGAAATCAGGAGTCTTTTGGTAAAGAAGAAGAATGAATATTGGTTAGGAACCTAATTGTGTTCTTTTAATCCCCAGAGGGCAGAAGGAAACTGTCATTTTATTGCTTCGTTTACTGGTCTTCTGCCAGGTGGCAAGCATTGTGCTAAGCCCTTTTCACCATTCATCTCAATCTAATTATGTTTTTGGCTGTGCCGTGTGGCTTGTGGGTTCTTAGTTCCTTGACCAGGGGTTGAATCCCGGGCCCTCGGCAGTGAAATCGTGGAGTCCTGACCACGGGACTGCCAGGGAATTCCCTCAGTTTAATGCTTACTCATGTGTATATGGTGGGTCTATAGAGATGAAGAAACTGAGGCTCAGAGACGTGAGGTAAATTGCTCAAGGTTGCAAAGTGGGGTGAATTAAAAAGTCTCTCTCTATTGGTTGGGAGGGCTGGAGGGGGTCTCAAAGTTATTCTGAATATGTTTGTTGTTGGCCTACGGAGGAGGGGCTTAAAGCATTTTTTTCTCCCTTTTTTTACTCCACATTCCCAAAGGAGGGTTGGGCTTGGGGGCTGGGGAGGAGCTCCCAGTGGCCCAGAGCCTCCCTCTGAGCTCCCATGGTGATTGCTTGGGGGTGCTAGGACTGTTGTCCAGACATGTGCCTGATGACGTCATTGATCCTTTGTAGATTTCAAAGCAGAGCTGTGGCTGTCGCTGTCGCCTCCCTACGACATTGGAGCAAGATCACTTCCTCACTGTCCCCCCACTGCAGACTTCATGCAGGCCACCTGCAGTGATGTGAGCGAAACGCGGCAGGATTCAACTGCCCCCGCTGCTCTAACAAGCAGGTAACCTTGATTTTTTTTTTTTTTTTTTTACATCTTTATTGGAGTATAATTGCTTTACAATGGTGTGTTAGTTTCTGCTGTATAACAAAGTGACTCAGTTATACATATACATATGTTCCCATCTCTCTTCCCTCTTGCGTCTCCTTCCCTCCCACCCTCCCTATCCCACCCCTCTAGGTGATCACAAAGCACCGAGCTGATCTCCCTGTGCTATGTGGCTGCTTCCCATTAGCTATCTATTTTACATTTGGTAGTGTCTGTATGTCCATGCCACTCTCTCACTTCATCCCAGCTTCCCCTTCCCCTCCCCGTGTCCTCAAGTCCATTCTCTAGTAGGTCTGTGTCTTTATTCCCGTCTTACCCCTAGGTTCTCCAAAATTTACAAGCAGCTCATGCAGCTCAATATCAAAAACACAAACAACCCAATCCAAAAATGGGCAGACGACCTAAATAGACATTTCTCCAAAGAAGATATACAGATTGCCAACAAACACATGAAAGAATGCTCAACATCATTAATCATTAGAGAAATGCAAATCAAAACTACAATGAGATATCATCTCACACTGGTCAGAATGGCCATCATCAAAAAATCTAGAAACAATAAATGCTGGTGAGGGTGTGGAGAAAAGGGAACCCTCTTGCACTGCTGGTGGGAATGTGAATTGGTACAGCCACTATGGAGAACAGTATGGAGGTTCCTTAAAAAACTACAAATAGAACTACCATATGACCCAGCAATCCCACTACTGGGCATATACCCTGAGAAAGCCATAATTCAAAAAGAGTCATGTACCAAAATGTTCATTGCAGCTCTGTTTACAATAGCCCGGAGATGGAAACAACCTAAGTGCCCATCATCGGATAGATGGATAAAGAAGATGTGGCACATATATACAATGGAATATTACTCAGCCATAAAAAGAAACGAAATTGAGTTATTTGTAGTGAGGTGGATGGACCTAGAGTCTGTCATACAGAGTGAAGTAAGTCAGAAAGAGAAAGACAAATACCGTGTGCTAACACATATATATGGAATTTAAGAAAAAAAAATGTCGTGAAGGTAACCTTGATTAACTGGCTCTTACAAAAGGCGTGATGTTGTAAGTAGTCAAGCACACAGTGTTGGGAGCAAGGTTGCTGCCTTTGAATCCCCTTGCCACTTCCTAGCTACGTGACTTGCAAGTTACCTGATTATTCTACATCTCAGTTTCCTCATCGGTAAAATGAGAGATAAATAATACTGCCTGTGTCATCTGGCTGTGGTGAAACTTTACATACACAAAGCACTGAGAACAATGCCTACCACCTTTGTGAGTGCTTAAGTCAGATCCTTCTGAATGGCCTCGCTTTTAGCAATCTTTGTGATTAACTTGCTTTTATAGATTCATTCTTTTGAATCTTGAAAACCGTATTTCCTGGGGTGTTTTTCCAGTTGCTGTTTGTTTTTAATGAGTCCTGTAGTTATCAATGAATGGCTCAGTTCCTGCTGTTAATGAAGAGCAAGAAAGAGAATAGCTAACATTTGCGTTCTTACTCTTCTGCCTTTCTAAAATACGAATTAACGGTACAGTGTGAGTTGGGGCTCCTGGAGTTATGCAATACGGTGGCCCTGGGATTAGTCAACTTGGGAGGGATGGCTTGGTAAATAGCGAAGACCCCTTTGTTTTCTTCACAGTTGGGGCGAAGCCTGCAGGTTTTAAATCCACTGTTTTCCTTGGCTTCAGCCCTACTTTTCTGTATATACGTTTCAGTCATGCGTGTATATACTCACATGAAATATGTACATTTCTCAACATGGATCACCACCTTCCGCATGCTGCCTTCCTGTCTTTCCCCAGTTTGCAGTCCTTGCCCAGTAGAACATCATGTGGGGACAAGAGGTCAAAGCACCCCCGTTGCCATGGTATCGGGCAAGTCACTCCTCCGCTGGGGTCTTCAGCTTCCCTTCCTAAGGGATGATCTCTAGGGTCCCTTCCAGCTCTACAGTTTTCCAGTATTCACTGAAAGATTCTCTTGGACTTCGGAAGCACAGCCTGCTCGGGAGATTTTAGTTTTGAATTTTTCCTTTTGAGGATTGCCTGAATGGATTAAGCATCTTGTTGCCGAAAGATACTATCAAGAAAGCAAAGGCTGAAGTTCCTTTTCCTTCCCCAAATGTGATGCTTAAATAAAATTCGATTTCATGGCACAGACACATGGAGCAGAAATGGCTAGGGCTTCTCCTGTCTTCCAGCAGTCCCAGAGGAGGCTGTAAACAGCAGGATATCCCTTCAGCCAGATGGGCTGCTGAGCTTGGAGAGCCAGGCAGATGCAGAGAAGAGAGAAATCAGTTGCAGAAACGAGGAAAGGCTGGTCGCTGTGTTGTTGGTTTCTTCTCTAGGCTGAATATAGCCAGCCTGGAGGCCACAGAGAAGAGGAAGATCAATCATGCTGAGAGGCTCTCAAGCAGGAGCAGGTAGGCTGGGACGTGCCGAGTCACAGTTCAGGGTCTGATGGGAAAATGGCCCATTGAGTTACCTTTGATGCAAGACCTTGAGAGCAGGGCTAGCTTCAGGGAACACTAGGACAGGGCAGGGTTAGCTGGTAATCCATCCCCCTTTGGTGGCTTTGCCTCATGTCTCTTGGTGCTGGGAACAGCCTTGGCTATCCAGGGTTTCTTGCTGCCTTCAGAGCCCTTCCCTCCATGCCTTACCTAAGACAGCCTTGACACTCTTGCTTTCAATTTTTTTTCCTGCCCCCTTCCTTTCACCATCAATTTTATTAAAATTTTCCTTGGGAGATATAGCATGGTGGAGTAGAAGGAGTCATGGATTCAGTCTTGGATGGTGAGCTTGGTCCTTTTGCTCATAACAATGGAAGCTTGGGTGAGTTACTTGATTTCCTTCAGCCTCAGTTTTCCCACCTTTGAGATGGGTATAGTAATATGTAATGTATAGCATGGTTGAGAGAATTAAATGAGACACAAAGGTTACCTCAAAAAAAACCAAAAACCAAAACAACCCAAACACCAAACCACAAGAAATGTTATTTCTTCCTTCCTATTCCATCTTATACTTCCTGCACATTAGACTCTGCAGAATTTAAAAAATATGTTGATGTCGGAGATCCACCCCATCCTCCATGGGGAATCGGTACTCTTTAAGAGCTCCTCAGATGACAGTGTGCAGCCTGGGGTGAGACCCACAGCCCTCCGGCGCTGCTGATTAAGGGTTTGCTACTCTACACTCAGTGCTGCTTCTATTCCTGTCCCATTGGACCTGACTCCTGACCCACCTGGAGGTTATCTGCATACAATTCCCATACAGCCCAAATCTTTCTGCATTTTTCTGCCTGAGGGTGTTCTCGGGCCATGGCAGCTTGGCCCTCACTTGGTGGCAAGATGGATGTATTGGGAAATTAATGGCTTTGGGGACATGTTCCCGTGGAAGGATGCAGTTCGTGGATGAACACCCCATCCTCCCTGCCCTTCGGTGGGACAGTCCTGAAGCATGTTCTGCACAGTTTCTCAGAAGGTCTGCTGTGTGACCGAGTCCCAGATGCCCAGTGACAACACCCTCATCATGAAGCCTTTGCTGGCCTTCCTCGCTTCTCCATCTCACTTTCCCACTCCCTCCTTGTCCTTCCTGGGATCACTTCACAAATAAGCTACTTGGACCCCCATCTTTGTCTCAGGGTCTGATTCTATGGGAAAACATGCATCTTTTGTCAGCCTTTTCTTATTCACAGGAGTTTTACATCTCTGTTCACACATCCGTCTGGTGAGATGGATGGGTTAATATTCTCTGGAGAGACATTATAGAGCTCACCACTTTATGCCTTCACTGTTTCACACGTCTTTCCTTCTGGAGTCTTCATGGATAGGGAGAGGAAGGAAATCATGGCAAGGGCAGTCCTTTTCAATCTGCAGGTTCTGACCCATAAGGTACTTATAAAATCCATTTTTTAAAAATGAAAGGGGGCTTCCCTGGTGGCGCAGTGGGTGAGAGTCCGCCTGCCGATGCAGGGGACGCGGATTCGTGCCCCTGTCCGGGAAGATCCCACATGCCGTGGAGTGGCTGGGCCCGTGAGCCATGGCCGCTGAGCCTGCGCGTCCGGAGCCTGTGCTCTGCAATGGGAGAGGCCACAACAGTGAGAGGCCCGCATACTGCAAAAAACAAAAAAAAACAAAAAAAAAAAATGAAAGGAAATGAGTGTGACCTATCAGACTCTACTACACATTGTAAGGGCACATACTGTTATATGAAATTTCATTTCAGTCATATGTGCGTACACTTACATGTTGGTGAAATAGATTTCTTAACATGGATTATGGTAAAAAATTTTGGAAGTCATTGCATTAGTGAGCATCTATGGTTTTTTTAGTCTTCCCAGGATCAATTCTTCCCATTTCCCTCCAGTAATAGCACCTGATATTCCATTCAACAAGGAAAGGAGACTATGCCCCTAATTGGACATAGTCTTGGTGGGGCTGTCAATGAAGGTTCCATCATCCCTTGGTCAAAAGATGTTCACATGACCTACGATGGGTCAACCAGATGATTGCTCCAGGAACTTGAACCTAGAGAGAGCACAAGCAAGGGCTGAAAATTGTTGAAGATGTTGCATTCAAAGGGGGTGTCTGGAAGTTAACATCTCTATTTTTCTTGCTAGCTAGATCTTTGTACTCCCTTGACTTTTTTCCTTCCAAGATATGGTTGTTCAGCCATAGGGTTGATCCTGTGAAATACCTGTGGACCCCTTCTCTGTTTTTTTACCACTCAGGTAGATTGAACTGTTTCCTGTTGCTAGAAACCAAAGAACCCTCCCATACCTGAGGGCTTTGGAGAACCCCAACTCCACTACTTCCTGCCTGTGTGATGGGAAAATTGCTTAACTTTTCTAAGCTTCAGGTTCCTCTTCTGGGAAACAAGGGTGGTAATGCCAGATTGGAGGGTATAGATAATATTTACATGGCCACTGGCCTAGACTCGCAATTAGTGGCAGCTACGATTGTGGACCAAATTGTAATCATCTTTGTTTTACTGGTGATGACTTTCCACTTATTAAATGTCTGTGGAGGGAATGAGTGAATGATTACACAGAACAATGGGGAGTTTCACAACTAAAACTCACAGCTGAACTTCTTTACAGAGGTACAACTCCTTGGGTGTTAAATGTGTGATTTATTGTTCAAAAACTTAACATGAGAAAATGTCCATGACCTGGAGTTAGGCAAAAGAGTTCTTACTAATGTTAACAAAAGTGTAATTTTATCAAAGTGAATTGCACTTTGATAAAAAAATTGATAAATTGGACATCATCAAAACTTTTACTCTGTGAAAGACAATGTTAAGAAAACGAGAAAAAAACCTAGAGACTGGGAGAAAATATTTTGCATATCACATATCCGACAAAGGACTTGTATCTAGAATATATAAAACTTTTAAAGCATACAGTCTAATTTAAAAATAGGCAAAAGATTTAAACAGACATATAACCAAAGAAGACATAAGGAAGGCAAGGAAGCACATTACAAGATGCTCAGTATCATTAGGGAAAAACAAATTAAAAGTATAATGAGATACAACTACATATGTATCAGAATAGCTAAATAAAAATACTGACAATACCAAGTGCTGATACGGATGCAGAACAACTGGAACCCCTCCACATTGTTGGTGGGAATAAAAACTGGTTCAACTTCTCTGGAAGACATTTTGATAGTTTTTTATGAAGCTAAACATACGCTTACCACGTAACCCAACAATCTCACTCCTGAGAAATGAAATGAAAACTGGTTCACATAAAACCTCTACACGTATTTATAACAACTCTCATCATAATCATCCCAAACTAGAAACAGCTCAAAGGTCCTTCAGCTGCTGAATGGATATACAAGCTGTGGTACATCCATACAATGTAATAAAACAACAATAAATAGGAATGAACTATTGATGCACATAACAAATTTGGATGAGTCTCAAAGGCATTATGCTGAGTAAAAGAAGCCAATATTAGAAGGTTACGTACTGTACGATTCCATTTGCGCAAAGATTAGGAGAGGGTGGACGGTGTGATAGTAGAGAGATAGCGCCAAGGAGTCCTTTGGGGGTGATGGAAGAGCTCTGTAGTCCAGTTATGGTGGTGGTTACATTAATCTATACATGTGTTAAAATTCATAGAACTGTACATCAAAAATATCAATGATAATGAAAAAAAGCCTTTTCATCATGTAGAGCGAGGTGGTATTCATTTGGGTATTTTGGTGTCCTATCTGAGACAGTACCCACCAGCCACGTGTGACTAGGCTGGTCCAAGTGGCGGTGTGGAGCAAGCGTAAAGTGCATCTGGATTTCAAAGACTTAGTATGAAAACAGAGAACATATGCTATCTCAGTAATTTTGTATGTTGATTATATATTGAAACAATACTATTTTAGATGGCTGGGTTAAATAAAACATATTAACTTCAGCTCTTTGTTTTTACTTTTAAAACTGTGGTTACTAGAAAGTTGTAATTACAAGATGTACCTGGGGCTATGTTTTTATTGAAGAGTGCTGTTCTGTATGACATACTTAGGGAGGAATGGGGAGGTCTGGGTTGTTCTCTCTCCATCTGGATGGGCAGGTGTAAGATTGCCCCACGCAAGGCTGAACAAGACCCACCCAGTCTCCCGCATTTGGGGCCAGGCTGTCTGAGAGGTGCGTGCCGCTCTCCACATCTGCTTTGTGTCCTGTCTGTCTGGTTTTCCCTAACCTCTGAAGGAGAAGAAGGCGAGGGCAGGGTGAGGCACACTGTCCCAGGGGAGGGCTAGGGCGATGGATTAGACGTGCGTGAGATTCGGCTCTTGTCAGACGTGAGCTTGAATTCCACTGTAACCGCGAGTTAGCTGCGTAGCTCTCGATGTCTCTTAACCCCAGTTTCAGTTTCTTCATGTGCCAGAGAGAATCATAGTTCCCCAAGGGGTTTCCTTACCCCAGAGGGCTGTGATGAGGGCAAAGAGGGAGCCGTGGGAAGCACTCAGTAGGCCTTCCGGTGATGAGAATTCTGCTGTTGCTCGTACTGCTTCGTGCTGTGTTTGCTGCCCCACCTCAGGCTCTGTTTTTTCTCTCTCAGTTGAACCCCGTAGGCGCTCTGCCCGACTTTTCTCCCTGATTCAGCACGGAGAAATGCCGAGGCAAGCTTTCCCATGAAGCTGCTTGTCAGCAAACGCCCACTCCTGTCTCTGCACTCCCCCCTGTGTCAGAGATGGGCCTGGACTCCACGCAAGGCCCAGGGTCCTGCCAGCTCCGGGCTTGACTGACACACACCCTGCCTCCCAGGCTTCAGGGCTCTGTTCCCAACCCGGGAGGGTAGCAGCTGGAGGCTCCCAAACAGTTCAGCAATGCGGGGGGAAAAGCCCTCCAACTGGCTGCAGGGGCTACAGCAATTTTCCTGGACTCCGTTTCAAAAGCATCAAAGCCTTGGTTTCAAACATTTAGTCGTTGCGTGGTCTGCCTTTTCCACTCTCTCCCCTTTGCCCTTAGTTTCCATTGAGCGTTTACTTTGTTATTCTTGCTGCTTGCCCCCGGTCGCTCGGTGTCACCATCAAACATTACGTAGGTACAGAATAACTTTATCAGCTACGTAGGTTTTCATCAAAAGAGCTTGTTAAGTTCCTGTCTGGGCATGGCAAGGCATGAGGCTCAGTGGAAGGGAAGTTAAACAGACAGGAGCGGTCTCTCGGGCCTCACGCATGATGGTGGTCACGGTTGCTACCTGGTAGGGCTGCCTTGATCTCTGCCAGGACTTTGAGAGCTGTGAGGTCCAGACAGATCCCAAGTTCACAGGGCCGTGGTTTAAAAACCTCAGAAGCAGGCCTGGGGTGGGACCTTGAGCCGCCAAAAGAGGCCCTGTTCCGGGAGTGGCAGTGGTCAACCACTGGGGTTTGGAGTCTGGCCGCTGTAGGTTTGCGTCCGGCCTCTCCCGCTCAGGAGCATCCAGGGTGAGGACCTAGTCTTCTTCTGTGACCTGGGATCACAGTACCAGTGTCCAGCTGGTTGTAAGAATGTAACACCCGCCATTCATTGAGCTGCTGCTGTGTGTCAGGCAGCGTGCTAAATGCTCTTCAAGGGTCTTCACATTTAATTCTTTTTGTTTGTTTGTCTTTGTTTTGCGGTACGCGGGCCTCTCACTGTTGTGGCCTCTCCCGCTGCGGAGCACAGGCTCCGGACGCGCAGGCTCAGCGGCCATGGCTCACGGGCCCAGCCGCTCCGCGGCATGTGGGATCTTCCCGGACTGGGCCACAAACCCGTGTTCCCCGCATCGGCAGGTGGACTCTCAACCACTGCACCACCAGGGAAGCCCCTAATTCTTAATTCTATGAAACAGGTATTGTTTCTACCTTCATTTTACAGGTGAGGAAATGGAGGCTTCGAGAGGTTAAACAATATGCCCATTATAACATTTGCCGACTGTATATGATCATACAGTCGGCAAATGTAGGCGAGGGATTTCAGTTCTAGCACTCTGCCCCACGCGCCGCCCCTGCCCTGACCTCCATGCCTGTGCTCAGGAGGGGACAGGGAAGGGGGTCTGGAACAGGCGGTTTGCTGAGAGTCCTCCCTTGGGAAGCAGGGGGTGGCAGGAGTTGGGGCTGTGTGTGGGGTAAGGCTCTAGGCCTCTGAAGCAAGATCCACCGTCCCTTCCGGCTTCACTTACAAAACACAAATGCGAAGGGAAAGTTTGATAATTTCAAGATGGTGACTTCAGAGCCTGAGACCCCAAGCATGGGGCGTTCTGAGTGCCCAGCCCTGTGTGACTGCACTGGTCAGATGCTCATGAGGCTGACACTATTTAAAATGCTTTTAATGGGCTTCCCTGGTGGCGCAGTGGTTGAGAGTCTGTCTGCCGATGCAGGAGACACGAGTTCGTGCCCTGGTCTGGGAGGATCCCACATGCTGCGGAGTGGCTGGGCCCGTGAGCCATGGCCGCTGAGCCTGCGCGTCCGGAGCCTCTGCTCCGCAACGGGAGAGGCCACAACAGTGAGAGGCCCGCGTACCGCCAAAAAAAAAAAAAAAAAAAAAAATGCTTTTAATGGCATAAACTTTTCTAAAGTAAGAAATAAATGCTTCCTTCTTTTGTTTTTTGTTTTTTTTGGCTTTTGCTCTTGGGAGTGGATGCGTCTACATGGATGTGTATTTTAAATTTTAAAACACCCGGCACCCGCTCAGCCTGTGTCACTCGGGGAAGATGTGTGTCTGGGCAGCCTGCTTTACGTAGTATCTCTGCTGTCCCTTGGGTGGTCATAGTAAGGACTTCCGGGCTTGCAGCGCTCCTGCCTGCCCAGTTCAAAGAGTGTTTAATTCACACCTTCCGTGGGAGGTAGACTAGAGCTGTGGCTAATGGCTTTGATTCCAAATACTTGCATTTATATTCCCAAAGGAGTCCAAATACTTGGGGTTATTGACTAAGCTCCCAACTCTGCCACTTTTTAGCGATTTGACCTTGGGCCAGTTACTTAACCCTTTTGAACCGCAGTTTTGCTCTCTGTAAAATAGGCATATGGTACCCATCTCCTGTGACTCTTTGAGGATTATAAGTGACAATGGTGTGACAAGCACCCAGCACAGTGCCTGGCATGTATTGCCCATTCAATAGCTGTAATTATTCCTGAGCTTAAGAACAGCAACAGAACTCAAGAATTGTGTTCATGTGTTAATTGTCTCAGGTACTAGGATAGTACCTGAGAATGAATTCTGAATGAATGAATGGTTTATCATCTAATAATAATGCTTGAGGTGTGTTAATCATTTTATGGTTCACAACCACTTTCTTACACATAATTCCATTCTAGCCCCCTAAGAGCCTGGAAAAGTAAAAGAGCAAGAAATTTATTATCCTGTTTCACAGATTGGGCAAATCGAGGCTCAGAGATTAATGACTGATCATTTATTCAACAGTCATTTATGAGCACTTACTTTGTGCAAGACACTATGTTAGGATAAAAATGAATGAGATTTTTTCCCTGACCTTTTGAAGACATTATTGTGCATCAGGGTGTCTGGAGCAGGCTGGATGCAGGTGATGTTGGAGAAACAACGACAGATTTCAGTGGCTTAAAAAACAAAGATTCATTTCTCGTTCGTGCTATTGGTTCATCATGGGTCAGTTAGTGGCTCTGCTCCACCCAGTTTTCACTCCAAACCAGACAGATGGAACAGCTGCAGGTTGGAACATCACTGATTTTTGTGATGGGAGGAAGCAGATCTGAGGTTGGGAGGGTCTCACACCAGCAGTCAAATTCTGTTCTCATGAACCAGACTTTTAATATGGTCCCACCCAACCACAGGGGGCAGGGCAGGAAGTAAAATTCTACTATGTACCCACAAGGCAGAGAGCTGGGAATATTTGGTGAACAGATTAATGACTATTCCAGCTGGGCATGTTCTGAAGGATGGGTAGGAATCCGGTGGGGTGGGATTGTGTGGGAAGAGTGGAAGAAGGATGACGATGAAGAGGAGACTTAAAGAGATGGAGGATGGGGGATGGGAAACAATGGGAGAGACAGGAGGCAGAAATGTGCGAGGTACTGGGGGGAGGAATAGTGAGTCTGCCAGTCTGTCTGGAAGAGTTTGATTCAACAGTTTAACAAATACTGACTCAGCACCTATTGTGTATTAAGTGCTGGGGATTTGAAGAAGACTAAAACATGGTACCTACCTTGCAGTCCAGTGGGAGAGTTAGATTTTGCACAGAGAACAAAGGGAATCAAAATATAAGAAAGAGCAGACAATGCTTATGTTTGCAAGGCACTCTTCCAAGATCTGCACATAGTTAACTCATTTAATCATCACTGTAGCTGCATGGGGTGATTGCTGTTATTCTTACCCATTTTACAGGTGGAAAAACTGAGGCATGGCATGGCTGTGCATAGCAGAGGGGGGCTTCAAATCTAGGCACTCTGAGTCCAGGGTCTGTGCTTTTGATTGTCACGATAGTGCTTTTTGCTTGATAATTTCTGAGTTGGGGCTGTGCCTATAATCTTGGATGGCAAGTAGTTTTGCCTTGAGATCCAAAATGATAGATTGTTATTGATTGCGTGGAGCTCCATATTGGAAAGGTTTCCAAGACCAAGCTGGGACTAGGGAGGAAAGAATGATGTGAGTAATTAGTAATGCCTGCCATGGGCATAGGAGGTGGTATTGTCAGCACAGTATATTTGGCAACCCTGGTCTATTTAATGCCTACAGGAAAGTGGATTTTTATCAATTTATTAACAAACAAAGAAGGCACAACCAAACAACTAATTCATTGACTGTTTTCCTCACTTTTCAATCTTTTCTTTTAAACTTTAAGGCTTTATCACCTTTATAGCAGCATAGGTACTCCTTGTTTGAAAAGCTACATTTCCTTTCTGGATATTAATGTTTAAAATACCAAAATTGCAGCCCCCTCAGGCAAGCATACACCTTAATTGTCAAAACAATAAAAATATCAGCCATGGCACATGCTCATTCCATTGCACCCCTGGTGCAGTCATCAGCTGGGATGCTATGGCAATGATAATAATAAAAAAGGATTCTACTTGCAGAATCCAAGTACTGTACAAGGAAGCCTCCATCAGCTGACCCGGGGAATTTAGCCGTAAGAGAATCCAGCTGTAGCATGTATCATCAGTGGAATTTCCTGTCCTGAAATGTTGTAGGCTTTCCTCTACAGGGAAGGTTCTACATTGTCTCCCCCACCCCCATCTACAATCTCTTTCCTTGTCTTTTCTTTCCTGGGTACCACTTCTCCCTATGCTCAGACTTTTGTTTCTTTTATATTCTTTCCCATACGTTTCTGGGAATGGAGCCCAAATTTAGTTGCATGGAGAAATAGATACCAACTAGGAGCTTAGAGCTTAGGTGATAAATAGTCATCCTCTCCTGAGTCAGCTCTGATCAATTGCTTGTGGCTACTGAAATGCTGAGTCAAGAAGGTTTGCAGTGGACTCAGGCTGAAAGCATTTGGGATTGATTAGTGATGTCTGCCATAGGTATATGCTAGGGACAATTATTTGTGGAGGCTCCCACTGGCTCTGTCCCAGCGGAAAGCCTGCACTGTTCTTACAGCTGTGATGTTAGTGAATGAACTTGGGGTTTGGTCCTAGGAGTTGCTAGTTCAAGTCCCATCTTTTCTCTTTGTGCATCTTGGCCGTGTTGCTTATCTTCTCTCTGTCTTAGCAATACTTGTATAAAACTAATCCTCCTTGTGGAGTCGTTGTAAATATTGTAGAGATGATGCACATTCATTCATTCAACAAATATTGGGTTGGCCAAAAAGTTCGTTCGGGTTTTTCTGCAACGGAACTTTTTGGCCAACCCAATATTTGTTGAGCACAGTGTGAGGTGCTGGGGGTACGATGGGGGACACACTATGGATGCGGTTTCTGCCCACATGGAGCTTACAGTCTACTGGGGGATTTATTAGTTTTCTATGGCTGTGTAACAAAGTACTGTGAATTTAGAGGCTTAAGACAACCCACATTTTGATGTCACACTTTCTGTGGATCAGAAGTCCAGGCGTGGCTTAGCTGGCTCCCTGCTCAGAGTCTTATGAGGTGTAGTCAAGAGGTTCACTGAGCTGTGTTCTCATCCGGAAACTTGACTAGGGGGAAAGCTGCTTGCAATCTCATTGAGTTTGTTGGAAGAATTCACTTTCTTACCATGGTAAGACTGTGGGCCCTGGTTCTGGCTGGCTATTGGCTGGATTCCACCTGCAGGTCCTAGAGGCCGCCTGCAGTTCCTCTTCTCATGGGCTTTCTCATGGCCAGTTACTTTATCAAGTCAGTGAGGAAGGACTCTCAGTCCAGTGTGCTAGGTTGGAGTCTTATGTAACCGTGGAGGTGACACCCCATCACTTTGCTGTATTCTATTGATTAGAAGCAAGTCACAGGTCCCGCCCATACTCAGGGGGAGGGGGTTATACCAAGGCTCTTTTTGTTCTACTATGGTATGATGTGCAAGTTATATTCTTTGGGGGAAAATGGCAAGTTACCAGAACAATTTTTTATACTCTGCTACTATTTGTGTAAAAAAAGATACGGGTATGGATTATTTCTGGAATAATACATAAAAAAGTGGTAAGTCACTATTGTTGGCTCCAGAGAGGGAAACTGGATGGCTGGGGAACAGTGGAAAATTTTTACTTAATACCCTATATTAGCTTTCACATTTTAAAACATGTGAGTGCTTCAATTCAACGGTAAGTGCTGCCTGTTGCTTACCTGGGAAACTCCACATCCTTGAGGCTGATCTGGCCTCAGCCTTCATTTTCAGGCTTATTATTCTCTCCTCTTATTTTACATTAAAAACTAGTGTGGTAAGCAGAATGATACCCCCCCCCTCCCACCCTCAAGATGTGCATGTCGTAATCCCTGGAACCTGTGCCTATTGCCTAATATGGCAAAAGGGACTTTGCAGATGTGATTCAATGAGGATCTTGAAATGGGGAGGTTATCCTGGATTATTTGAGTGGAACTAATGCAATCAATCCCAAGAGTCTTGTGAGCGAAAGAGGGAAATAGAAGTGTCAGAGTCAGATTAGGAGATTTGAGGATGAAAGTACAGGTTGGAGTGATGTGATTGCTGACTTTGAAGATGAAAGGGGCCGTGAGCCTCTGGAAGCCGGAAAAGACAAGGAAACAGCTTCTTTCCTGGAGCCTTCAGAAAGCACACAGCCCTGCCACACCTTGATTTTAGCCAAGTGACACCCATTTCAGACTTGTGACCTGCAGAAACTGTAGGAGAATAAATGTATGTTATTTTTAGCCATTACGTTTGTGGTAATTTGTTACAGTGGCCATAGGAAGCTAACTTCTGCTTCTCAGATGGTGTTTCAAGAAATGAGCCGTTGGGATATTCATGAAAAAAATTCTCCAAAGTCAAATAAAAACCAAATTATTATAATTACTAATTACATTAAATGAGGTATAATTTACACACAGCAAAATATACATTATGTGTACTGTTCAATGAATTTTTATATCTTTATTGGAGTATAATTGATTTACAATGTTGTGTTAGTTTCTGTACAACAAAGTGGATGAGCTATGCGTATACATATATCCCCATATCCCCTCCTTCTTGTGTCTCCCTCCCACCCTCCCTATCCCACCCCTCTAGGTGGTCACAAAGCACCGAGCTGATCTCCCTGCGCTATGCAGCAGCTTCCCACTAGCCATCCATTTTACTGTTCAATGAATTTGGACATATGTGTACATCCATGTTTCCCACTATCCCAATCAAGGTATAGAATATGTCCCTTACCCCAGAATGTTTCCCTGTGCCCCTTCATAGTCAGTCCTCCCATCTCCACCTCCAGCCCCAGGCAGCCACAGATTTGCTTTGTGTCACTATACAAATTATTTTAAGCTGCAGGCCTTCTCGGGACCTTTATGATACTTAGAGTATTGTGAATGCCCAAGGGGAGGTGCTATATAGCAGGTTGCATCTCCAGGTTCACTTGACCATGGGTCCTTTAATGCCAGAGCATCTCACAGTACGAGGGGCTCTCAGAACACACCTGAGTCATACTTTCCTGCTCACCTGTCTCAGCTCAGGCATATCCCCCTCTTGGAGTGCCCATCTCTACCCTTGAAAAATGTGCTCACCCTTTAAGACCCAGCTCAAAAATGAGCTCCTCCATGAAGTAGTGCCTTCCCTCTGCTAAGTCTCTTATCCTTTGTTTTATATCTCTTGCAGCCCACAAATTGCACAATGGTTAACATTATAGCAATACGATGCTCTATTTGCATTATAGATACATAGTCTTAATGTCTTTTCTGAGAACGATGAGTGACTATTTGCTTTGCTCTTAAATGATTGCCAGGAAATGCTCAAGTGTTCCTCAGGGAGCTAAAGAAGATATACTTCAAAGTAACTTTTGAGCTGCCCTAGACTTGGGGACCTCTCGTGCTAAAACATTTTATATCTCCACCATAGCAGTCCACAGCTGTGTGAGTTTACTAGGCTGATGGTGAATGAATCTCTCATCTTCCTACCTCGCATCCAGCCTGACACATCCCTTAGTCCTGTGACCCACCTTGCCCATCCGTAGTTTTCTTTCTATCCCCTCTGCCAATACCTTTGTTCAGGTTCTTATGACGTCTCACCTGCATGATTACAACAGCCTCTCAAGTGGTCTCCCCCCTCTTCAGTCTTGTGCCTCTTCCGACCTGCTTCCCCTTCGAATGCCAAGATCCTGGTCCTGTTGTTCTTCTGCCTAAAAACCTGAACACCATTGCCCACTGCTCATAAGATCAAGTTGGAAGGGCTGGCGTGCCAAATGTGCCCTCCCCACAGGGGACCCTGAGTCTCTCAAGCTGTACCTCCTTTCTACTTTTCTCTGCACCCCCTGTTCCAATCGCTGTGGTTCCCTGAAGTTTCATGGACACACCCCACCTTTCAAGGCACCATGTTGTTCCTTCACCCTGGGGCATCCTTCCCCTTCTCCATCTGGCAAACTCCTAAGTCATTGGAAGACCTTTTCAAATATCATCCCAGGAAACTTTTTCATCTTCCCAAGGCATGATAAAATCCTTCATTACGTTCCAGTAGTGTTTATATAAATTTCTTTGGAATAGCTCTTGTCTAATTGCATTACAATCGTAATGTTTAATTGTTTTTTATCATTGTATCCCCAGCACTTAGCACAGCACCTGGCAAAACATATTTGTGATTAATAATGACTAACATTTATTGAACTCTTACTATGTGCCAGGCACTGAACTACATACCGCATGGGTTAGCCCGATTATTTTATTATTCCTCGCACAGCCCTATAAAAAATGTTTTGTTAATGTCTATGTTTGCAGGAAAGAACACCAAGCCTTGGCGAGGATAAGGGAATTTCTAAGGACATACCACTGGTAAATGATGGAACTTGTATTTAAACCCGCGTTTATCCAATTTGTTCTCTTAATATTCGTTATTAGTATTTCTTGAAAAAATGAATGAATACATGAAGGAATGCATGAACACAGTCAGTTATTTGAATAGTTAAAGTGTGTATCTTCAAGCAGCAGACCACAGTCATCCCCTTGGCTTGGAAAAGGGAGAGGAGACTTCTAGGTAGAGGTCATGGTATAAAAGATAAGCAGGGAAGCCTGAAGATAGGGGGGTGGAGACTCAGAGAAGTGAAAAGACTTGCCCCAGGGTGCAGGGTTGTAAGTGACAGAGTCACGATTTGAACTCAGATAGGTTTCTACTGCGGGGGACCCTGAAGCTTGGTTCCTGCTTCCAGCAGCCTCCTTTTCCAGAGAAGTTCCAGCACTCAGGTGTTTCTAGCTGCAGGTTTAAGAAGTCAAGAGGGTTGGGAATTCCCTGGTGGTCCAGTAGTTAGGACTCAGTTCTTTCACTGCCAGGGCCTGGGTTCAATCCCTGGGCAGGGTACTAAGATCTCACAAGCCACAGGGTACAGCCGAAAAGGTGGGGGTTGGGGGGAAGAGGGAGCTCCACGTTCTCTGGGGAAGGCCACCCTTCCCAGGCCTCCTACCCTACTGCCAGCAACCAAGAGGTGCCCAAGCTCTGGGTCCTTTCCTGGCCTCCATATGACCTGAGGAGGAAGTGAAGGGGATATTCCAGAATTCTTTGTACTGCTGACAAGAGCCCTCTTTCTCCTTCAACACTCACACCTTCTCCCAGTTATTGCTTTGGGGTCAACAGGGTCAATCTCGCTGTGTTATCGCTGTTTACACCAGTCCCCACACACAGCCCAGGTTCCCAGGACACCCGTCATCTCTCTGACCTTCATCCCCATAGAGCTCTGCACATCCCCTTCCACGAGCTTATCGCATACTGCTCCCTGTCTCCTGAAACCCTTTTGTTATCACTCTGGGACCCGTGGTCTGCCACCAGCAGAATCTCCTGTATCCTCAACCATCTTCTTTGAATAGTCTCTTCACCTTCTCCCTCCTACAGACTGGATCTCACCTGAGGGCACGGTTTTCCCTGTAGCCCTTTCCCATGGTCCTCCGGGCACACTGGCCTAGATACGGGGTAGGTACCCTGTTTGCTCCCTTATGGCCCTTCTAGACAATTTTACTGTTTCCTCGTTAAAAAAGCAAAACAAAATTCCCCCTGTAACACTTGGGGGGACCCTACTCTCTCTAACACTTTGAAGATTTTAGCTCCTGGCTCATTGTCACTCTCTCCAAAATGACTCCTGTTCCAGTTCTTGGTGATTTCAGTATCTGTGTAGATAGTTCAGGACCCTCCAGTAGTCTTGCACATCATCTTACCTTAGCCATGAACTCCCATGGTCACGCCCTAGAACAGTACTGCCCAATTGAATTGTCTGGGTTGATGGAAATACTCTTTATCTGTCCTGTCTGATAAGCCACTAGCCACATGTGGCCATTGGGTACTTGAAATGTAGCTAGTGCAATTAAAGAACTGGATTTTAAGCTTTAAATTTAATAATTAAAATTTAAATAGCCACCTGTAGTTAGTGGCTACCATATTGGGTAACACAACCTGGACCATGGAATCAGCACTAATTGTACCCTCTTCATAATCCCAGTTGCAAGAACCCCATTCTCTATTACCATCTAACTTACCAGTTTAATTCTTCTAGTTTCTGAACCTAATGCTTGCTTGACTTTACTGGGACCTGCAATCCAGTGATCCTATTACTTTTTCACAGTCCTTATTTCTTTTGTGTGTCCTCATGTCCTTTTAATCGAGCTTAAATTCCATGATCCTTCATTATCGTCACTCTCTTGCATATGGCCTCAGCAAATTTGCCCCTTTCTCCTTCATTGTAGGTGCCTGGCTAAACCTCATCTCTTGTTAAATCCAACTCTCTGCTCTCTCCTTGAATCTGAACTTGACACTGAATGTGACTGGGGAAAAAGAAAAGAATGCTGATGTGTCACACAGGTGGAATCAATGCTGCTTAACAAGCATCTCTTTTCTAGACAGCTATTTCAGACCTTATTCTCTCTCCTCATACCTCTATGACTCTCCTTCCCCTCTCTTTCAATGGATAAACTTGATTCCTATTTCAAGGAGAAATCTTAAACAAAACAAGAGGAAACTTCCAAAACTCCCACCACTTCCTCTAGCAGTTTACTCACATCTGGGCACATATGATCCGCCTTCCTTAATGTTATTGGCTGAACTGTTCATGCTCCTCTTTTGGGCTGGCTTCTCTTGCGTGCTAGATTTCATCTCCTTCCACTTATCAAGGACATCATCACAATTCTTTCCTCTCCCTCAAGCAACCATCAACTCATTCTCATCAGTGTACACAGGTTCTATAATTTTTCCTCCTCAGGGCTTAGCATCTGCTGTTCCCTTCACCTACAATGCTGTTCCAGTCAATATTCACAAAACTTGTCTCTTCATTTCTTTTGGGTCTTTGCACAAATATCACCTGCTGAGTATGCTATTTAAAATTGCAAAAACTTTCCCTTCCATATCTCATTTTAATTTTTCTTCATGGTACTTACTGCCATCCGACATGCTATAGACCATTCATTTGATCCTCAAGAGCAGTGATTTTTCATTTTTTTTTTTCATTGTTGTATATCAGCACCTGGAATAGTGTCTGGCACATAATGGGTCCTGATGAATGTTTGTAGAAAGAACTATACAGTGACTTGCCATTTCTGACATTCCTACTGGTTTGTAGAGATGGTGGGACATTTATTCAGAATGCTGTTACCACCCACTGCTCTCACTCA
The DNA here is from genome assembly GCF_951394435.1 of Stenella coeruleoalba. Taxonomy (NCBI): domain Eukaryota; kingdom Metazoa; phylum Chordata; class Mammalia; order Artiodactyla; family Delphinidae; genus Stenella; species Stenella coeruleoalba. The sequence goes on from NC_137163.1 coordinate 15,850,688, forward strand.
GAAGTTTTTAGGGCCGAGCGTCTCAAACTTTAATGTGCATTTGAATTTCCTAGGGATCTTCTTAAAATATGGCTTCTGATTCAGCAGGTCTGGGGTGGGGCCTGAGATTCTGCATTTCTGCCAAGTTCCCAGGTCATATAGGTGCTGCAGATCCAGACCACAGTTTGGGTAGAAGCCTGCTTGAATCATCTTAAGCCTTGTTCTTCTTTCTTTTTTAATAAAATAGAGTGAGCATAAATATTTACATGGCACATTTACATATTTACAGTATAAACATGACCCTGAGTTCAAGCAGTTCTGTGGTTAGCGCCTCTGTAGCTGCAGGTTACAACGTTTGGATGGAGAGCTTCGTCCATCACTATATATGCCAGGGGAGGAAATATTGGCTGGTTAAGCTGTTATATGATGACCGTCCATTGTTCTGGGAAGAATTTATGTGTGTGTGTGTGTGTGTGTGTGTGTGTGTTAAGAATATTATTATTGATGCTAATAAGTTTCCTAGTAATTGTCTAATGCAATTTGCCATGTTTTGGCATGAAATCAATACAAAGACAAGTCCTGCCTTTCTGCTCAGGTTATCATTACATCACTCTGCTTCTGTCTAGAGAACAATGTGGAGTGTTTTCTACGATAATTGTCATCATCAGTTAGTTTTGAAATCATAGTCGGGGACTTCTGTATAGTTTGCACATGACACAAAGAGGCCCATCTTGGGGAGGGGGGCAAGAAGAGACTGGAAACTAGCTAGCACCTCTTTGCCAGGCTGGGTGCTCTGGCTGGGGTTGTGCTGCCGGGGGTGTGTGTAACCTTGGGGGAGGCTGTTTTGCAAATTGAATAAAGGTATCTGACATTTGATGGCTCCGGTCATAAAGCTAGGGAGAGCTGCAAAGGGAATTAGAGAGCACTGAGCACAGCACTTTGGTTTTAGGGCTGTAGAGATACTGAAGGTAGAGCTCCTGTCCTGGTTCCCATAAGCATCCTTCTCCTCATCTAACATTTACTGAGGGCTTAAGATGTACAAGGCATTGGGCAGATTTCTTTACATATATCGTCTCATTTGTTCCCTACAAGAACAGCCCCCAAAATTTAAGTACTATTTTCATCCTCTTTGGTAGACATGTAAACTGAGACTTGGAGAGGTTGAGGAACTTGCTTGGGGTCACAGAGCTATGCTGAGTGTACTTTTCAAAACAGTAAATCATGACTCTCCGGCAAATATTAAATGATCCTATGTCAAAGATTTTATTTAACTCACTAATTAGTGAGGGAACAAGTAAGATGTTAAAACTTATTCAAAGAGCATTAGAGAATTTAGGTATATGCTTGTGATTTAACAAATAAATATAAGGAAAGTGTGGTAGGCTGAATAAGTCTCCCCAGAGATATACATGTCTGGATCCCTGGAACTTGTGAATATGTGACCTTACATGTGAGTAAGACTTTGCAGGTGTGATGAAGAAATTTTAGAGGGAGAGATTATTCTGGGTCATCTGGGTAGGTCCCATGTAATCACAAGCATTTTTATGAGAGGGAGGCAGAAATGCTAGAGTGAGAATGATGCAGAGGGACGCAGAGGTTGGAGTGATGTGCTCTGAATATGGAAGAAGGGGCCACAAGCTATAGAATGTCGGCGACCCTGGAAGCTGGAAAAATAAAGGAAACAGATTCTCTTCTAGAGCCTCCAGAAGGCCCCAGACCTGCTGACACCCAAGTTTAGCCCAGTGAGACTGATTTTGGACTTCTGACTTCTAGAACTATAAGATAAACTTATGTTGTCTTAAGCCCTAATATGTGATCATTGTTACAGCAGCAGTAGGAAATTAATACAGAAAGTTACTGGATTAGATAGAAAGCTGGTTAATGTCCAACAGAGCCATAAACTATAACCCTTGGAACTAACTCTTCTACCAGAGTTAAATTATTTGCATCTTTACTGGATCAAAATTTACAAGTTAACCTCTGGCCCTACAGAGATAAAAATTGCCCAGTCAGTAGAAAGTCAAGTCCAGCACTGCACTGAAAGAATATCCAGTAATGTCTCCTGCATATTCTCAAGTTTAGGATACTCTTTTGGACAGCAAGGAAGTAGAGAAGCTGGGATTTGAACCAGGCTTTTCCAAGTGCAGAACTTCTCCTAACTCTTAAGGGACATACCTTCTCACTCGCATTAGTTGGTAAACTACCAAGGCAATCTGGGATAAAGAAGACAAAGTTCTCATAGGAACTGAGAACACAGCTCAAAAATTACCAGGATGATCCCCTAGATAGGGGACTAAAGAAAAAGCCGTGTCCCTTCTTAATGCCAACAGTGGAAATTCCTGCTCTAGCTCTTTGAAAAACTGAGTCAAGTTTTTAATAGGTTGTTTAGATAGGTTCTTAGTTGGTGTAACTCGAGAGCTTGGATGGGAAGTTGAAACACCCTCTCTACTCCTCCCCGCCTTACTTAGGAGCAAAGGTCCCCGAAAGTCACTTCTTTAAAAATATAGTACTTGGTTTGGCATCATAATACCTTATCTAGTAAATGCTTGATAAAGTTTTGAATGGCGTGTGGCTTGGTGGAAGGGAAGTTGAAGACTTTGGGGTTGGAAAATAGCCAGCAGGAGTAAATGGGTGGTGGCAAGAACTAGCATGGCATTCTTTTTTTTTCAACATCTATATTGGAGTATAATTGCTTTACAATGGTGTGTTACTTTCTGCTTTATAACAAAGTGAATCAGCTATACATATACATATGTCCCCATATCTCTTCCCTCTTGCTTCTCCCTCCCACCCTCCCTATCCCACCCCTCTAGGTGATCACAAAGCACCGAGCTGATCTCCCTGTGCTATGTGGCTGCTTCCCATTAGCTATCTATTTTACATTTGGTAGTGTGTATATGTCCATGCCACTCTCTCACTTCATCCCAGCTTACCCTTCCCACTCCCCGTGTCCTCAAGTCCATTCTCTACGTCTGTGTCTTTATTCCTGTCCTGCCCCTAGGTTCTTCAGAACCATTTTTTTTGGTTTGTTTGTTTTTAGATTCCATATATATGTGTTAACATACGGTATTTGTTTTTCTCTTTCTGACTTACTTCACTCTGTATGACAGACTCTAGGTCCATCCACCTCACTACAAATAACTCAATTTTGTTTCTTTTTATTTTATTTTATTTTTAACATCTTTATTGGAGTATAATTTCTTTACAATGGTGTGTTAGTTTCTGCTTTATAACAAAGTGAATCAGTTATACATATACATATGTCCCCATATCTCTTCCCTCTTGCGTCTCCCTCCCACCCTCCCTATCCCACCCCTCTAGGTGGTCACAAAGCACCGAGCTGATCTCCCTGTGCTATGCAGCTGCTTCACACTAGCTATCTATTCTACATTTGGTAGTGTGTATATGTCCATGCCACTCTCTCACTTCATCCCAGCTTACCCTTCCCACTCCCCGTGTCCTCAAGTCCATTCTCTACATCTGTGTCTTTATTCCTATCCTGTCCCTAGGTTCTTCAGAACCTGTTTTTTTTTGATTCCATATATATGTGTTAGCATACGGTATTTTTTTTCTCTTTCTGACTTACTTCACTCTGTATGACAGACTCTAGGTCCATCTACCTCACTACAAATAACTCAATTTCGTTTCTTTTTATGGCTGGGTAATATTCCATTGTATATATGTGCCACATCTTCTTTATCCATTCATCTGTCGATGGACACTTAGGTTGCTTCCATCTCCTGGCTATTGTAAATAGAGCTGCAATGAACATTGTGGTACATGACTCTTTTTGAATTATGGTTTTCTCAGGGTATATGCCCAGTAGTGGGATTGCTGGGTCGTATGGTAGTTCTATTTGTAGTTTTTTAAGGAACCACCATACTGTTCTCCATAGTGGCTGTATCATTTTACATTCCCACCAACAGTGCAAGAGGGTTCCCTTTTCTCCACACCCTCTCCAGCATTTATTGTTTGTAGATTTTTTGATGATGGCCATTCTGACCGGTGTGAGGTGATACCTCATTGTAGTTTTGATTTGCATTTCTCTAATAATTATTGATGTGGAGCATCTTTTCATGTGTTTGTTGGCAATCTGTATATCTTCTTTGGAGAAACATCTATTTAGACCTTCTGCCCATTTTTGGATTAAGTTGTTTGTTTTCTTGACATTGAGCTGCATGAGCTACTTGTAAATTTTGGAGATAAATCCTTTGTCAGTTGCTTCATTTGCAAATATTTTCTCCCATTCTGAGGGTTGTCTTTTCATCTTGTTTATGGTTTCCTTTGCTGTGCAAAAGCTTTTGTTTCATTAGGTCCCATTTGTTTATCTTTGTTTTTATTTCCATTTCTCTGGGAGGTGGGTCAAAAAGGATCTTGCTGTGTTTTATGTCATAGAGTGTTCTGCCTATGTTTTCCTCTAAGAGTTTGATAGTGCCTGGCCTTACATTTAGGTCTTTAATCCATTGTGAGTTTATTTTTGTGTATGGTGTTAGGGAGTGTTCTAATTTCATTCTTTTTACAGTTTTCCCAGTTTTTTCCCAGTTTTCCCAGCACCACTTAATAAGAGGCTGTCTTTCTCCATTGTATATTCTTGCTTCCTTTATCAAAGGTAAGTTGACCATATGTGTGTGGGTTTGTCTCTGGGCTTTCTATCCTGTTCCATTGATCTATATTTCTGTTTTTGTGCCAGTACCATACTGTCTTGATTACTGTAGCTTTTTAGTATAGTCTGAATTCTGGGAACCTGATTCCTCCAGCTCTGTATTTTTTTCTCAAGATTGTTTTGGCTATTCGGAGTCTTTTGTGTTTCCATACAAATTGTGAAATTTTTTGTTCTAGTTCTGTGAAAAATGCCATTGGTAGTTTGATAGGGATTGCCTTGAATCTGTAGATTGCTTTGAGTAGTAGAGTCATTTTCACAATGTTGATTCCTCCAATCCAAGAACATGGTATACCTGTCCATCTGTTTTTATCATCTTCAATTTCTTTCATCAGTGTCTTATAGTTTTCTGTATACAGGTCTTTTGTCTCCTTAGGTAGGTTTTCGCATGGCATTGTTAAGAGATGGTGACATGATGCTCCTGACTCAGGCTGGGGACTTTTATAGGGAAGTGGGATCTGTGGTTGGACAGGCAGAGTGTGGCCAGAGTGTTGGATGAGAGCTGGGGAATGTTAGTTCACCTTACAGGGAAATCATTCTTGAAACTGATTGAGCATTAAAATAGCTGGCGAGAGTTAAGAACTACTAATGCACAGACTTTGTATTGGTTTGCTAGGGCGGCCATAACAAAGTACCATGGACTAGGTGACTTAAACAATAGAAACTTATTTCCCACAATTCCGAAGCCTAGAAGTTCAAGATCAAGTTGTCATCAGGGCTGATTCCTACTGTAGCCTTTCTCCTTGGTTTGTAGATGACCATCTTCTCTCTGTGCCTTCAAGCTGTCTTCCCTCTGTAACTATGTCCAAATTTCCTCTTCTTAAAAGATAACAGTCAAACTGGATTAAGGTCCATCCTAAACAACTTATTTTAATTTAATTACCTCTTTAAAGACCCTATTTCCAAATACAATCACATTCTGAGGTACTGGGGGTTAGGACTTCAACATATGAACATTGCAGGGGGAACACAATTCAGCCCATAACAGAGCCCCTCCCCAGAGATTGATTCGAGTGGTCAGGAATGGGGCTGAGGCTTTGGTAAGGAAAGCTCTGTTTTAATGCATGCCCAGGAATGAGAATCTTGGCTGTAGGGTCTACAGTGTAGGCAACTGGGGCAAAAGCTGGGGATGACATGAGCAGAGTTGTCCACTGGTGACAGCCTCGCACTCCCCTACTCTCACCGGTGGATGTGTTACCGACCAGGGTTCTTGGCCTTCTCCAGTCAATAGAAATTGACAAGAGGCCAGACAAGAAATTCAGGCAATGCTTTACTGGGGCCACTGCTGCCACAGTGGGGAGCGAGAGCAAACCACAGGTTCCCTCCCTTGCTTGTTCGCTCCCTGAGGGGGGGCAAGCTTGTTCCTTATATGGGGCGAGGGTACGGGTGTGTCCAGGGGTCAGGCCAGAGGGGTGGCTTAGGTCATTTGCCCACCCCTCTGGTGGTCTTTTATGCGGGGGGCATGCGCAGTACCCTGCTTTGGCTCCCGACTCCCTGTTTTTGCTCCAGGCTCTTCAAAAGTGGCGGTTGGGTATTTTTGGTCTCTTTGAATCTTTTGGGTCTAGAATTTGCCCCAGCATGCACACAGTTATTTTTAGTCCCATATAGTTTCTTTGTATTTTGGTGCTCAAGGAGAGGTGTGTCCACGTGCAAGCACTGCAGCACTGCATCAAAGGGTCCCAGGTCCCAGCAAAGGCTCCCAGGTCCCAGCCTATCTCAGATGGATTTGGGAAAATTACTCAGAGACGTTGAGCTTCAGTGGTTTCATCTGTGAATAAAGACAACACTCTGCCTGCCTTCAAGCTTGAGGCTTCTTCAAGTTCCAAGACTTCTTATTCTGGAAGCAGTTGTAAGGTCAGTTGATGGTGGTGATGATGGTTGGAGGAGATAGGAAAAGGGACAATTTTAATGTGCTATGACCACCACTGCAGTGACTCCAAACCCCTGCCACCATTATTACCACTAGCAACTTCACCGACATCCCTGGGCCACCTCCATTATCATAAGCATTACCACCATCTCCACTGCTCTCTCTGTCCCTGCTCTCATCATCCCTCCCCCACTGTCATCAGGAGGGGCAACTACAACAGCCGCCGCAGCAGCCATGGCTTCCATGTCAATAGAAACACAGGCAGTCACATTTTAGAACTGGATCACTTAGACCAAGTTATTAATTTCGAACTGGATGAAACTAAGGTCCAGAGAGGTTAATTGACTTATTCCAGGCCACAGAACTGTTAAACAGAAAAACTAAGTCCAGGATCCTACCTTTTGACCTCACATTAACAGTCCTTTCTACTGGCCCACAGGACCTCGTCACAGCTCAACAGTGGGGAGGCGGGGCTCGTGGAGACCCCACTGTCAGAGATTTCTGTTCCTTCCAGTCAGGAGCACATCATCACGGAAAGCAGCCCCCTTAACCGCAGGTCCCCTGTGCCTGTGCTCCATATTTCCCTTTCCAAGGGGCTGAAATGCTCTGATATAAGGGTGGGGCATGATCCTTTTTTAATTTTTTCGGTGAGGACTTGGTCAGTAAACAGTGGCATAAACCCAACCCAACAAGGACTAAGCAAAACAAAAACTTAATGGCTCATGTAACTAGGAAGCCCAAGGGCAGCTCTGGCTTCAGACCAGGCTACATTCAGGGCTTGCAAGATGTAATCAGTGCCTCTCCTTCCCGTGCTGCTAGCGTCTTCCTGACTCAGTCTCAGGCTCTCCACGTGTCACGGTAAGTTGGCAGCTCCAGCCATTGAATCCTCTAGGTTTCTGGTACAGGAGGAAAGACGTAGTCCGTTTCTCAATAGCTCCAACCAAAGCCATCGAATGAAATAATTCAAAACATATTTATTGAGGGCTCACTATGCACCAGACACTATTCTATATGCTGGGGGTACAGAGAGAAAGGGACGGAAGAGCTGCCGGTGTTCGGGGAGCTTTCACACCAGGGCCTTTGTGGGCTCTGATTGGACAGTCTTTGAACGTGTGCCCTCTTTGAACCAATCACTGTAGCCTGGAGATGGGATGTCCTGATTGGCTTGGGCTGGGTCATGTGCCCTGCTTAAAGAATGCAAGCTGTTTCTTTCTTTTTTTTTTTTTTTTTTGCGGTATTCGGGCCTCTCACTGCAGTGGCCTCTCCTGTTGCCGAGCACAGGCTCCGGACGTGCAGGCTCAGCGGCCATGGCTCACGGGCCCAGCCAACCAGTGGCATGTGGGATCCTCCCGGACCGGGGCACGAACCCGCGTCCCCTGCATTGGCAGGCGGACTCTCAACCACTGCGCCACCAGGGAAGCCCCAAGCTGTTTCTTTTTGATTGCAGGCACTGTCATAGTTAATGCTTGCGGTGTGTCCCCAGGACATAACCCTGGGACTTGCCCATAGTAAGCAAATGAGAAATGACGTCAAATGAGTGAATGAACTCAATAAATAAGCAAAAGAGAGAAAGTGCTTGATAGGCAATTGTATAAAGACACATTCAAAGGGGACAAAACCAAACAAATCCAGCCATAAAATGATGCCACTCAGAAAAGGGATATAATAGTCACTGTAGATGGTTTGCTAAAAAAAATTTGCATGGTGTGTTTCTTAGCAGGACAAGAAAACTCCTGCTCATTATTCAGAGGAGCATTAGAAAGGAAACTGAAGTTGTAGTTACTTTCAGAGTTGTCCCTGGGGTCGACATACCCAGGAGTCACCCTGGGCCTCACACTTTGAGGAGATTGTGAAAGAAGAAATGGAGACAGCCAACAGCGGCAGATAAAATATGTTGATGTCATTATGTAAGTGTCTGCCACCTTCACCTTTCCGCGTTCACTGTCTCAGCCTGCTATGGCAGCTGGGAAACATTTCTCCCCATTGTCTGATGTTCTTGGGCACAGCTTCTTAGTTCCTTTGATAGAGGCCGCCCTTGATGTTCATTTTATGCAGATTTCAACTGGTAAAAAAGTACAAGGCAAGAAAGAAGTCTAGAAGAAAAATGTACACCTCAAAAACTTGTTAGCAGATGAAAGAGCCTTTTATTGGTCCTAAATTCTAAAAGTTTGTTTCTGTCTATCTTGTACAGAACCTAGGTGGGTCAGCACTTGCAGGAATGTGTGTAATTTTTGTCGTTCCACTACTCAAGAAGCGACATGTAGAGAACACATCGGAAGAGGCAAACTAAATTATTAAGAGAGACCTACATTTGAGAAAAGAGCTCAGAGGAGATGAACTCCAGCTTTAAAGAAATGAACAAATGCTATGAATTCATGCAGGGCGTAGAAAAAGATGCCTATACGTAAACTTGTTCATCAAATTCCAATAGTCCCAAATAAGAGGGGCGCCCATGAATTCTCAAAAGGCTAAAAGAGTTACAAATCTTAAGTGTGAGTGCTTTCACAAACAATGATGGCGAACACGTGGAATCCATTACCTTTAGATGTAGGGATATATCATTGTTTTTAATGTGCATTTTCCTCATGGCTACTGATACTCGATAACTTTTCTTTTGCTTTTGCTTATTTGCCACTTTGGTGAAATATCTGTTCGTGTCTTTTGACCATTTTCTAACTGGATTGTTTGTTTGCTTTTTTCCTGTTGGGTTTTGAGAGGCCTTTATGTAGTTTTGATACAAGGCATTTGTCAGATATGTGACTTGCAAATATTTTCTCCTAGTCTGCAGCTTGTCTTTTCATTCTCTAAACAGGGTCTTTCACAGGACAAAACAAGTGGAGGTTTTAAATTCCCATTTAGAAAAGCCTGACTTCTACTTGAGAGTGCTGAACAGGGCCGCTCCATTGGTTATGGCTCGTGAGGGCAGATCACGGGTCTAATTCCTGTTTGGCTGTGCTCACTCAGCTTTACAATAGCTCACCCACCATGGGCTTAACTCTATTCAGTGGCCACAGGTCAGTGTTTTTCAGGACATCACAAAAGGATGCGCTGAGAAAGAGTGGTCCACTGCTGAGAGAACAACTTGAAGGCAAGTCCCCAGTGATCCGAAAGTGATCTGTAGCATGTCCCCCTTCTTAGAAAACTGGAAAATGCACCATCGTCAGTAGAAAGTGAAAGCCAGCATTCAAAATGCCGGGAGACCTCTCGGGCCGTTTCATCACAACATAAGGCAACAAGCAGATGTGAATTCATTGGGTGAATTTAACCAATACAGAGAGCCAAAACACACATGGAATTCCAAACCAGAAATAATCTCAAGTTGGAGGCATCTAGTGCCCTTGTCTACAATGATTGCTTTCACCACATAAAAGTCAAATCCACTGCATGAGGCAAATCCTGCCTGGGCTCAGTTTGAGGGCTGCTGCCATGGAGACCACAAGAGGGGAGATTTTCTGACAGGCTGCCGGCATGAAAGGAATGGATTACAGCTCCATCTTATGTAAATTTCCACTGGGGAGAAAAAGATTAAAAGGAAAACAATCTTGCTTTAGTCATTCTCATTTAGGGTAATAAGATCCTTTAATTCCTTCTTGGAAAAAGAGGCAACAGCTGTCCTGTCATAAACGCTAAGACACTTTGCTCGACATTTTTCAGGAACCCAATCTTTAGCTGAAACTTTGACCTAATGGTTGCACTGAGTTTATGTTTTTAAGAGGAAGATAGATTTTCTTTAAACATATGACATAAGCCCACTGGCCCCAGACATGAAGAATTTAGAACGAATTGTACCAACCTCAGTTTCTGAAGTGGACAGAGAAATTTTATCCTTCTTGCCTCACCATGTCCAGGCCAAGTGGGTCTGAAGGAGGGTGAACTGTTAGGTAAACACTATTTCACGGGGTCATCAAGTGAACGTTGTATGTTTTCTCCTACAGACTTTATTCTCTTTTCACTTTGGCTGCAACGCCCAACTTTCTTGTGGGATGCACCTGACCCCAGCTCTCAGCCCACATGGTCACTTTAAGTTACTTTAGTGAATGACCGTATCTCACGTACACAGCTTATTGTTGTGGCTGCTTTATTATTATCATTATTATTATGGAACTTCTTCTCAGGCAGGGTAACCTGCTCAAGGTATCAAAGCTGGTAAGTGGGAACCCTGGTGGTCTTATTCCAGAGTCCATATACTCAAGTGTTTCTGCTCTGTGCTTCTGCCCTGTTGAATGTCCCTCTCTGGTCTCCATCTATTATTATCCCAGAATAATAGCTCCTCTTAATTGTTTTTTTCAAGGGCACAGAAGAAGTATGGAGTGTTTCTTAAATGAATCATCTAGAGAAGTTTATCTTACTTTGGGAATTCTACCGGCAGCTTAGGGTAGGGGAAATTTTGTTTTTCTCTGACCCCCTCTGGGGGAAAAGATGGTGAGGGGATGAGATAGAAATGATTGTATTCTCTCTTTGCTCAGGTAATGGGGAAGCAGCTTACAAGCTGTGAAGTTTAGAGTAATTCAGGAAACCGAACTTGCAGCTGTCAGAGATGGTGCCCAGTGTCTAGGTACAGCAGCCTGTGGGCCCAGAAAGAGCTGGAAGTCGAATGCATAGCTCAGATCCCCAGGAAGGCGGTAGAGCCAGGACTCACGTATCAGAGGCATTTAATACCCACGAGAGCAGGGGTTGTGTCAGTTTTGTTCACCGGCTGGATCAGCTGGATTGGTTCCTGGCCAACATCCGTAAACACTTGTTGAATGAAAAAATGAATGAATGAATGAATGCCAGCAGATGCTGGCAGGACGTCTATTTCCTCAGTCAACATGAAGGTGAAGAATATCAAAAATAGGAGGATTTAGACAATCCTCAGGAGTTTTCAGCTGCCATGTATCCTGACTTCATATTCCTAATAATTATGTTATTTAATTCAATCTTTCTTTTTAAAAAATAACTCCCTTTTCTTTCTTTACCTTCAGATTTCCATCCCACCTGCTAGCTCAAGTCCTTTATGGCCTAAAATATCTTACCTTGATCCTGTGTCTTTGTCTATAACCTCTCTATTTCTACTTCTCCTTTTAGCCAAATTCCTTCGGTCATTTATAGTTTTGTTTCCTCCTCTTTTTCTATGCACTTCCTCAAACCTGTTGCTGACCACTCCCATCCCCCCGCCCCCAGTCCCCTCAACCCCACCAAAGTATTATCATCAATGTCCAACATTTTACCAACCTAGTGAAGACATTGCAGTTCTTTATATTAATGAAATACATAATACTTTAGTTGCATTTGAAAGAGCTGCCCATTCAGGGTGAAAATGATAGTTGTGACATCATTTGATCCTGATTCTACTCCTAATTCTCAGACTACTCTTTGTTTGCAAGGTTTCTCTTCCTTTGTTTACGTGGTAGGTGGGGTCCTATGCGGCTCTGTCTTCTGGCCACTGTTTGTCTTGCTTGCTTCCTTACCTAGGCCCTGTGTTTTAGCTCACAAATGGTCACATGATCCAGCCAGGCCAACCAAAGTCTTCCCTGGGAGTTTTGTTAGAATTATCAGGAAGCCAAATTCTCCTTTCTTGGAGACAATTGGCTTTAAAAATCACGTCAGTCTGGAACTACCAATGACTATTTTCTCTAGGAGCAGAGAGCTAGCCTGAGAATAAAGTCAAAACATGGGAAAGCAGCATGGAGAAACACGTTGTCATCATGTTGCTTCTGGATCTAGCCATATCTGAAGCTTAAATTAATCCTGGATTCTAAAGTTATATGAATGAATATATCTGTTTTTAAGAGCAGGTTTGAGTTGTGTTTCTGACACTTGCAACCAAGAGTTTTGCAAAATATACCTTCCACCATCTTCCTGTTTCCAGTGTGGTCCTCACATCTACAACTTCTCCACTCTGCTGCCAGAGGGATTAATATAAGATGTACAACTGGCAGTGCTATTCCCCTGTTTAATATCTTTTAATGGCTCCCCAGAGCCTTCTCAGGGGAGGCAAACTCAAAAGTCTTGAGGGAACAGGCAGATGATGTAAATAAGGGAAGCAGGCCAGGTGGAATACAGTAGAAAGAGGTTCATCTGGAGATAAGTGCCCTGCCTCCAGCCAGGACATTTTTCAGTGTATTCAGAATGCAAACACTGTGTGCCTGTCAAACACGACACATCTGAAGGTCGGGTTTGGCCTCTGGGCTCTAAGTTTGCAAAGTCTGGCCTAGGTTGCAAGTTCAAGCTCCTGCACACAGTCCGGGAGGCGTATGCAGTTAAGCCGCTGACAATTCCGCAGTCGAGCCACTGACAGTTCCCAAGACACGTTTCCCGCCATTAGGTGCTCTGGTAATACTAAACTGGTGCTAACGTTCTTTTCACTGACCCATGCTTTTGCTTGTGCTCTTCCTTTACCTGGATCCTCATTCCACCCCCTCCTTCTATCATCATCTTCATCTTGCTAAATCCAACTTGTTCTTCAATATTCATCTCATGTGTTATCAGCTCCAGGGATCCTCCTCTTGAAAAGACGTTTGTCCTTCCTCCATGCTTTTACAGCCGGCCATATTCTTCTCTGTCACTGCATCCGATATGTATGCCAGACCTTGTTGATTGCTTACTCACAACCATTGCTTCTCCCGTTTGCTTGCTGGCAGAATTTGCCTCTCTCAGCAAAGGCTGAAAAAACCTGATACTCTTTCCCAGCCTGCCTTGCAGCTAAGGTCTGGGACGTGATCCAATCCTGCTCAGAGGGGTTGGATGGGAAATCACCTAATGGACTCTTGGGAAAAATTTACCTCCATGGCAAAAAAGAAGCGATGCAGAGAATGCCCTTCCTGTTCATTTCTTCCATTTCATATAGTTCTATGAGGAGTGGTGTTTGGAGCTGCAGCAGCCATCTTGTGACTATGAGGATAAAGCCAAGAGAGTCACGGAGAGGGTGAAGCAGATCCCTGCAATCCCTGAGCCGCTGAACCAACTTGGGAACTTATCTTTCAGACTTTTTGGTATGTGAGATATAGTAATAACAACCTGTTGCCTAAGTCACATTTTAGGGGCTGTTCTTGTCACTTGTAGGTGAAAACATTCTAAATGAGTCAACATATTATGTTCACATTGCCTTTGTGCTTTTCTTTTCTATTATTCTGTAAGTTATTTGTGGAGAAGGATGATTTCACACTCATATTTTTATCACTGATGTCTAACACAGAGTAGGAACTCAGTAAATTAAAAAAAAATTTTAATCGAAGTATAGTTGATTTACAATGTTGGGTGACTCAGTTATACATATATATATTCTTTTTCATATTCTTTTCCATTATGATTTATCACAGGATATTGAATATAGTTCCCTGTGCTATACTGTAGGACCTTGTTGTTTATATATCCTATGTATAATAGTTTGCATCTGCTAATCCCAAACTCCCAATCCTTCCCTCCCCCAGTATCCCCCCCGCCGCACCGACCTTGGCAACTACAAGTCTGTTCTCTGTGTCTGTGAGTCTGTTACTGTTTCGTAGATATGTTCATTTGTGTCATATGTTAGATTCCAAATATAGGTGATATTATACAGTATTTGTCTTTCTCTTTCTGACTTACTTCGCTTAGTGTGATAATCTCTAGGTCCATCGATGTGTGATGTTCATCAAAGTATTTATTTTTCCATAATTTTCCCACTAGGAACTGCAGTAAACAATGTGTGCCAGACAAGGTCTGTCCCATTTAGGAGATAGCCCCTGAGTGTTGGGGAGTGGAAATGTCAGTGAATCATATATGGGTAATCCCCTGGGGATTTAAGGGAATGAAGGATCTGGTACAAGTATAAGGTCATCTCAGTGGAATTGACTAGTACTATTCAAATTGTTTATTCAGACCTTATGAAAGCTTACTGCAAAGCCTAACACGTATATCAGATGAAAATTGCATTGGTTGGAGAAGGGAAGAGGTGCTGGGTGCTTACATCCCCCTCCTCCATGCTGGGCCTCTCTCATGTCCTGCTGCTGTCCCTAAGGCCCCTTTTCTGACCCTGTCCCCAGGGCTCAGTGAGACAGAAGTGAAAGCTGCCTTCATAATCAAATCCATCAAACACCTTGGACTTCTCTTGATCCTTAGCTACTGCCTAAACTCTGTCACTAAAAGTTGGAGGTTGCCCTTAGCTACTTGGAGGCTTGTGAGATTCCATTTTTATTAAAATATTTAGAGAATTACACTAGCTTTGGCTAAAAATGGCGCCGCAAATCAAAAAGGCACAGTTACTTTGGAGAATCCATTTGGCAGCCCCAGTTCTCTAAGTACATACGTTTAATTTTATGGTTTGTTATACAAATCATTTGAACTCATCGCATCAGAGGGAGCCCATGTATTTTGGAAACTCCTGTAAACTAAGAGCAGACATTCTTTGGGCTGTTTTGTTCTTACTTGTAAGGGAGAAATGTCACTTTAGATTTCAACGTTGACTCACAGAGAAGCCATTTCCCTTTTCTCATTTCCACATCCATGCTAACTTAAGTCCTGATTGCTTCATATCTTCTTGGCTCTGAATTTTAGATAGTGGAGTCAGATCTTCATGTAATCCAGAGTCTCAGAGTCTGCAACTTCTGCAGCCAGGAAAGTGCCTTATATAACAGTGTTGTTAAGGTGGAGAGTTTGAGTGGGGGTGAGCGTGGAGGCTGCTATGGTGATGACATTATTCCTAGATCATTAATGACCCCGACACACGAGAAGCCGTGTCTGAGTATGTGTGGGTGTGTGTATTTTCTAAGGAGAGGAGGTTAGATTATATTTCCATTTTTTTTCATGGTCACCAGTTTTTTTACCATTTGGTTTCAGAAAATTTAAATCTTCAGCTTTGATGAATTACAACCCGTGGCCAACAAACTCCCCTATATCCTCAAACTCTTGGCTGGGTTCCCCTCACTTTTCCCTGAATCGTGTCTCTTCTCCAAGGAAACAATATTCTTGAAGCCCCCTCGATTTCAGTCTGCTTTTTCTCCCATACCCCATGTAGCTCAGGGTGGAAAGATACTTTTTTTTCCTCTTTCATTAACAACAGGACTTTGAGATCTTTATACTATTCCCTTCATGTTATAGCTCCTTTGCAGCCCATGTCATCTGTCCATCCATCCATCTATCGACCCACCCACACATCCATCCATTCAACACATATTTGTTGAGCGCTTTCTATCAGGAATTTTTCTAGGAGCTGAGGATACAGTAGTGAACAAGCTGAGCATGTCCCTGGTGTCACAGAGATTACAACAATAGCCAAATAAACATTAAATACAGTGTCAGGAAGTAAAAGTGCTATGAAGAAAAATTGCAGTGGCCATGAGACTGGGACTCTCAGATCTCCTTCTGCAGGATGTGTGAGTGACTGAGAGCTCCAGCAGCCACGTTCTCAAATCCATTGCTGTGCTGCCTGGGACCCTGCTTCACAGGGTCTGCTCTCTGCCAGTAACTGAGCATGGCAGGGACGTTAAGATGGATGCAGGGAGCTTTAGCTGGAGTACTCTCTGAAGGTCTTGTGGAAATTTTCTTAGAAGTGTATTGTAGTCTAAGACCCTCCCCCTCACCTCTCTCCCTCCCTCCCTCCCTCCCTCCCTCCCTCCCTCCCTTCCTTCCTTCCTTCCTTCCTTCCTTCCTCCCTTCCTTCCCTCTCTCCTTCACTCAGGAGCAGACCTTCACTGCAGCTCTTCCAGCCCATTCCAGTTACAGTAAGTCCCCTACATATGAGCCTTCAAGCTGCGAACTTTCAAAGATGCGATCACGTGTTCCATCAATGTCAGGCGTGAGTGAGATTGCAGCTTGCCCTCCGTCTACTACTGCTGAGGATCCTTCAGCTCTACCATCTCCCACCTCCTCTCCCTCCTCCAGTCAGTAACTTTTCTTGCCTGTTCACTTGATGCCAGCCCCTATACGCCAGCAGTTGTACTGTACTACTGTACTTTGCAGGGTACTGTACTGTAAGATTAAAAATGTTTTCTTTATTTTTTGTGTGTTTGTTTTTTATGTATTATTTGTGTGACAAGTATTATAAACCTATTACAGTACAGTACCATATAGCCGATTGTGTTAGTTGGGTACCTAGGCTAACTTTGTTGGACTTAACGAACAAATTGGACTTACGAACGCGCTCTCGGAATGAAACTCTTTCATGTGTAGGGGACTTACTGTGCCTCCTTTTACTTTCTCATGTTTTCCCTGATAAAATTGTGCATTTCTTATCCCATCTTGGCATCTTTTTCCTAGAGGACCTGGACTAACACAAGACTAAGGCAGCCTGAAAGAAGCCTTGGAGGGGGTACTTTAGATAAGTGACCAGTAAAGGCCCCTCACGACAGGTGGCATTTGTTTAGGAACTTGATTGCAGTGAGGGGATGATCCATGCAAACACCTGGGGGAGGTAGCCTTCTGGAAGAAGGAAGAAGGAAGGGCACATGTGGAGACTTTGTGCCTTGGTTTTCTGAGGGGTCCTTTAAAACTGCTGAGGTGTGGGGAGCAAGATTAGGCAGATCTCTGGGTTCCCTCCAAGCTCACTCCCATTTCGAGTGGCTCTACCTTTATCTGCTTTGCATATTTGGCTTCCCCGAAAATTTTAGATGAACAAAAAGTTCAGGTTTAAAAAAAAGATACTCTGAAAACCAGTGTTCTGGATGGACTCTGTGATCTCTGCCCTATTTTATGACTCTATCAGTCCATTGGCTATGGGAAGAATGGGCAGTGGAAGAAACTGCCTCTATTTGGAAGCCTAATTGTTCCACAGAGATACTGGATTAGTGTGGGGCAGGTGTAGATAAGGGGAATTAGAGTAAGTGATTAAAGGACTTGATGCACGGAGTCTGGTGGAGGGAGTGGGGCTTGATAACGTGGGGGAATTTCATGTTAAGCTCTGAAGCCCTACAGTTGGATGGCAGCCAGAGGAGACTGGTATATATCAAGTAGGCAGAAGTGGACAAAGGATGGCCGGGAGGGGGTGAGGGTTAAAGGGTTGTCCTCCATGTGCACTGGAGAGGTGTTTAGAGAAACAGTGGAGGATGACAGCTGTGCTCAAGGATTTTGGTTTCAACATGTAAAATATTAAAATTGCCCAGAAGAAAGTTGACAGAATTTACCTCTTTCCGGGGGGGGGTTGATACCTGAACTTATAAAAATTTCCTGGCACTTTTTTAGTGTTAAAACTATATTTTTTTCCCCTGAGTTTTCAGTAGAAAGAGAGGTTGGCAGTAGTAATGCAAAGACTGAGCTGGCTGTGAGAGGCTTTTTTTCCCCTCCAGCCCTGTTTTTTTTTTGTTTTTTAGTTGAAGTATAGTTAATTTACAATGTTGTGTTAGTTTCGAGTGTATGGCAGAGTGATTCATATATATATATATATATATATATATATATATATATATACACACACACACACATATATATTTTTTTTTCAGATTCTTTTCCTTTATAGGTTATTACAAGATATTGAGTATAGTTTCGTGTACTATGCAGAAGGTCCTTGTTTACCTATTTACTATATAGTAGAGTGTATATATTAATCCCAAACTTCTAATTTATCTCCCTTCCCCCCCCCACCCTCTGCTATCCCCCTTGGTAGCCATAAGTTTGTTTCCTATGTCTTTGAGTCTATTTCTGTTTTGTAAGTAAGTTCATTTATATCATTTTTTTAAGATTCCACCTATAAGTGATAGCATATGATATTTGTCTTTCTCTGTCTGACTTACTTCACTTAATATGATAATCTCTAGGTCCACCCACGTTGCTGCAAATGGCATTATTTCATTCTTTATTATGGCTGAGTAATATTTCATTGTATATATACTACATCTTCTTTATCCATTCTTCTGTTGATGGACATTCAGTTTACTTCCATGTCTTGGCTATTATGAGTAGTGCTGCAGTGAACATTGGGGTGCATGTATCTTTTTGAATTAGAATTTTCTCCAGGTATTTGCCCAGGAGTGGAATTGCAGGATCATATGGTAACTCTATTTTTTTGTTTTTTAAGGAACCTCCATACTGTTCTGCATAGTGGCTGCACCAATTTATATTCCCACCAACAGTGTAGGAGGGTTCCTTATTCTCCACATCCTCTCCAGCATTTATTATTTGTAGACTTATTAATGATGCCATTCTGACTGGTGTGAGGTAATACCTCATCATAGTTTTCGTTTGTATTTCTCTAATAATTAGCGATATTGAGCATTTTTTCATGTGCCTATTGGCCATCTGTATGTCTTCTTTGGGGAAATATCTATTTAGGTCTTCTACCCATTTTTTGATTGGGTTGTTTGGTTTTTGATATTAATCTGTATGAGCTGTTTGTATATCTTGGAAATTAATCCCTTGTTGGTAGCATTGCTTGCAAATATTTTCTCCCAGTCCATAGGTTGTCTTTTCGTCTTGTTTATCATTTCCTTTGCTGTGCAAAACGTTTTAAGTTTAATTAGGTCCATTTGCTTATTTTTGTTTTTATTTCCTTTACCTTAGGAAATGGATCAAAAAATATTGCTGTGATTTATATCAGAGTGTTCTGCCTATATTTTCCTCAAGGAGTTTTATAGAATCTGGTCTTACATTTAGGTCTTGAATCCATTTTGAGTTTATTTTTGTATATGGTGTTAGAGAATGTTCTAATTTCATTCTTTTACATGTAGCTGTCCAGTTTTCCCAGCACCACTTACTGGGGAGACTGTCTTTTCTCCATTGTATATTCTTGCCTCCTTTGGCATAGATTAATTGACCCTAATTGTATGGGTTTAGTTTTGTGCTTTCATTTTTTAATTTATTTTTTTAAACATCTTTATTGGGTATAATTGTTTTGCAGTGGTGTGTTAGTTTCTGCTATATAACAAAATGAATCAGCTATTCGTATACATATATCCCCATATCCCCTCCCTCTTACGTCTCCCACCCACCCTGCCTATCCCACCCCTCTAGCTGGACACAAAGCACTGAGCTAATCTCCCTGTGTTATGTGGCTGCTTCCCACTAGCTATCTATTTTACATTTGGTAGTGTAAATGTCACTCTCTCACTTCGTCCTAGCTTACCCTTCCCCCTCCCTGTGTCCTCAAGTCCATTCTCTACATCTGCATCTTTATTCCTGTCCTGCCCCTAGGGTCTTCAGAACCATTTATTTTTCTTAGATTCCATATATATGTGTTAGCATACAGTATTTGTTTTTCTCTTTCTGACTTACTTCACTTTGTATGACAGACTCTAGGTCCATCCCCCTCACTATAAATAACTCAGTTTCATTTCTTTTTATGGCTGAGTAATATTCCATTGTATATATGTGCCACATCTTCTTTATTCATTCATCTGTCAGTGGACACTTAGGTTGCTTCCATGTCTGGCTATTGTAAATAGAGCTGCAATGATCACTGTGGTATGTGACTCTTTTTGAATTATGGTTTTCTCAGGGTATATGCCCAGTAGTGGGATTGCTGGGTTGTATGGTAGTTCTATTTTTAGTTTTTTAAGGAACTTCCATACTGTTCTCCATAGTGGTTGTATCAATTTACATTCCCACCAATAGTGCAAGAGGGTTCCCTTTTCTCCACACCCTCTCCAGCATTTATTGTTTGTAGATTTTTTGATGATGGCCATTCTGACCGGTGTGAGGTGATACCTCATTGTAGTTTTGATTTGCATTTCTCTAATGATTAGTGATGTTGAGCATCCTTTCATGTGTTTGTTGGCAATCTGTATATCTTCTTTGGAGAAATGTCTGTTTAGGTCTTCTGCCCATTTTTGGATTGGGTTGATTTTTTTTTTTTTTTTTGATATTGAGCTGCATGAGCTGCTTGTAAATTTTGGAGATTAATCCTATGTCAGTTGCTTCATTTGCAAATACTTTCTCCCATTCTGAGGGTTGTCTTTTTGTTCTGCTTATGGTTTCCTTTGGTGTGCAAAAGCTTTTAAGTTTCATTAGGTCCATTTGTTTATTTTTGTTTTTATTTCCATTTTTCTGGGAGGTGGGTCAAAAAGCATCTTGCTGTGATTTATGTCATAGAGTGTTCTGCCTATGTTTTCCTCTAAGAGTTTTATAGTGTCTGGCCTTACCTTTAGGTCTTTAACCCATTTTGAGTTTATTTTTGTGTATGGTGTTAGGGAGTGTTCTAATTTCATTCTTTTTACATGTAGCTGTCCAGTTTTCCCAGCCCACTTATTGAAGAGGCTATCTTCTCTCCACTGTATATTCTTACCTCCTTTATCAAAGGTAAGGTGACCATATGTGTGTGGGTTTATCTGTGGGCTTTGTATCGTGTTCCATTGATCTATATTTCTGTTTTTGTGCCAGTACCATACTGTCTTGATTCCTGTAGCTTTGTAGCGTAGTCTGAAGTCTGGGAGCCTGATTCTTCTAGCTCTGTTTTTCTTTCTCAGGATTGCTTTGGTTATTCGGGGTCTTTTGTGTTTCCATACAAATTGTGAAATTTTTTTGTTCTAGTTCTGTGAAAAATGCCCTTGGTAGTTTGAGAGGGATTGCATTGAATCTGTAGATTGCTTTGGGTAGTATAGCCATTTTCACAATGTTGATTCCTCCAATCCAAGAACATGGTATATCTCTCCATCTGTTTGTATCATCTTTAATTTCTTTCATCAGTGTCTTACAGTTTTCTGCATACAGGTCTTTTGTCTCCTTAGGTAGGTTTATTCCTAGGTATTTTATTCTTTTTGTTGCAATGGTAAATGGGAGTGTTTCCTTAATTTCTCTTTCAGATTTTTCATCATTAGTGTATAGGAATGCAAGAGATTTCTGTGCAATAATTTTGTATCCTGGTACTTTACCAAATTCATTGATTAGCTCTAGTAGTTTTCTGGTAACATCTTTAGGATTCTCTATGTTTAGTATCATGTCATCTGCAAACAGTGATGGTTTTACTTCTTTTCCGATTTGGATTCCTTTTATTTCTTTTTCTTTGATTGCTGTGGCTAAAACTTCCAATACTATGTTGAATAATAGTGGTGAGAGTGGGCAACCTTGTCTTTTTCCTAATCTTAGTGGAAATGGTTTCAGTTTTTCACCATTGAGAATGATGTTGGCTCTGGTTTTGTTATATATGGCCTTTATTATGTTTTTATTTTTATTTTATTTTTTGAAGACACAAAACTTAATTTAATAGAAATTTCGTTTGTCGTTCTTACATTCTCAATATGAGCCAAGCTAGAACCTGCTGCGCCACTCGGAAGTGGCCCAGTCTTGGGGGCAGGGGCGAAAGGAGAGAGGGAGGTCAGAGCTCAGGCCTTAGGAGCCCCATTCTTTCTCAGTGCCGGGGAGCTGGTGATGTCACCCTCTTCTCCTACCCCCCTGTGGGATCCAGGAAGGAGAGCAGATGGAACCTTGGGCCTCGGGCATCTCCTCCACACCACACCCCACCCCGAGTCCCCAAGTTGGAGGGGAACTAAGGGATCTGGGGAGATAAGGGGACAACAGAAAGCAAAGATGTCAAATCAAGAACGATGAAGGCCAGGGTTGAGGGCTGAAGGAGATTCAGAAACAAAACATCAGTTAAAAAAAACAAACAAACAAAAAAAAGGGAGGGTGGGAAACAAAACAAAATCCACCCCAAATTGGAACCTGCCTGAAAAAAAAGGAAAGTTCTCCAGTCTCATAGAGACATTATTTTGCACGGTGCATGGCCGGCTCTGTGGCTGGAGCACTCAGGCCTCAGTCCAGCTCTGGAGGCGGCAGTGTGGCCCCTGCAGCTCACCCTTGGCCTGGCCAGCGACAGCGTCTTCCTTCTCGTCCTCCACTTTCTCATCCTCCTCCTCCCTCCTCCTCCTTTAGCCTCTGCTCTTCATCTTGCTTGTCCTTCATTTGTTTTTCTGCTACCTTCATGACACCCCATGTCTCATTGCCAAACTCCTCAGCATATGCCTCATTGTTGGTGATGAGGAAGTTGTCAAAGATGGTGCCAGACTTGACCTGCCTGGAGATCAGAGATCCAAGCCCAGTACAGCAAAGTTTTCATAGGCATAGATGTTGCTATCAGGGGAATACTCAGGGTTGTCGATCTCTGGGTGGATCCAAATGCCCTTGTAATCTGGGTTGTCAATCTGCCAGGGCTTCCACTCCCCCTTGGACTCTGGGTTCTGAATCACTGTTGGTTCCCATTCTCCATCCATCTCTCCATCCCAGTCCTCGGGCTTCTTAGCATCAGGGTCAGGAATGTGCTCAGGCTTGTCCCAGTCCTCAGGCTTGGAGTCTGTAGGGTCATCAGTCTTGGCTCACTCGTCCCAGTCTCCAGGCTTTGCAGCATCAGGATCCTTTATCTTCTTGGGGGGCAAGAAATCCCAATCATCCTCCGAGGAGCCTGACTCCATCTGGCTGTTGTCAGTCTTTAGCTCACAGGTATTATCAGGCCACACAACCAGCATGTAAAGGTGTGTGAATTCATCGTCTTTGCAATGGATATCCTTGTTGATCAGCACGTTCTTGCCCTTGTAGTTGAAGATGACGTGAACCTTCTTGGTGCCAGGGCCACAGATGTCCGGGCCAAACATGATGTTGTATTCGGAGTCTCCACGCATGTCTCTCTGGTCCAGACCATCTGGAAATAGCTTCAAGTAGCCACCCCCACAGTCGATGTTCCGTTCGCGTTTCACAGTGAACTGCACCACCAGTGTATGACCCTTATTGCTGAAGGGCTCGAATCTGGCCAACACAGTGTAAGACCGGGCACCCTGGCTTGTCTGCAGCCCTTTATCTTTCTCCTGGTCACCATAGAACTTGCCGGAACTGAGAACGAATTTGCCAAAATCCGATTGTGTTTGGATTCGATCCAGCACTCAGTCCACCCGTTTCCATCCAGAAACTGCTCCTTGAAGTAAATGGCGGGTTCAGCGGTGGCCAGGCCAAGAAGGCGGAGCAACAGCAGCATGGGCAGCAGCATGGCAGGCCGAGGGGGTTGTGGTGCGCGGGCCCTTTAAGTCGCTTTTCGAGCAGTAGCTCTGCAGTAGGGACTGGCCTTTATTATGTTGAGGTAAGTTCCCTGTATGCCTACTGTCCGGAGGGTTTTTATCATAAATGGGTGTTGAATTTTGTTGAAAGCTTTTTCTGCATCTATTGAGATGATCATATGGTTTCTATACTTCAATTTCTTAGTATGGTTTATCACATTGATTGATTTTCATATATTGAAGAATCCTTGCATTCCTGGGATAAACCCCACTTGATCATGGTGTATGATCCTTTTAATGTGCTGTTGGATTCTGTTTGCTAGTATTTTGTTGAGGATATTTCCATCTATGTTCATCAGTGATATTGGCCTGTAGTTTTCTTTCTTTGTAACATCTTTGTTTGGTTTTGGTATCAGGGTGATGGTGGCCTCGTAGAATGAGTTTGGGAGTATTCCTCCCTCTGCTATATTTTGGAAGAGTTTGAGAAGGATAGGTGATAGCTGTTCTCTAAGTGTTTGATAGAATTTGCCTGTGAAGCCATCTGGTCCTGGGCTTTTGTTTGCTGGAAGGTTTTTAATCACAGTTTCAATCTCAGTGCTTGTGATTGGTCTGTTTATATTCTCTATTTCTTCCTGGTTCAGTCTCGGAAGGTTGTACATTTCTAAGAATTTGTCCATTTCTTCCAGGTTTTCCATTTTATTGGCATAGAGTTGCTTGTAGTAATCTCTCATGATCCTTTGTATTTCTGCAGTGTCAGTTATTACTTCTCCTTTTTCATTTCTAATTCTATTGATCTGAGTCTTCTTCCTTTTTTTCTTGATGAGTCTGGCTAATGGTTTATCAATTTTGTTTATCTTCTCAAAGAACAAGCTTTTAGTTTTATCGATCTTTGTTATCATTTCCTTCATTTCTCTTTCATTTTTTCTGATCTGATCTTTATGATTTCTTTCCTTCTGCTAAATTTGGGGTTTTTCTGTTCTTCTTTCTCTAATTGCTTTAGGTGTAAGGTTAGGTTGTTTATTTGAGGTGTTTCTTGAGGTAGGATTGTATTGCTATAAACTTCCCTCTTAGAACTGCTTTTGCTGCATCCCATAAGCTTTGGGTCATTGTGTTTTCATTATCATTTGTTTCTAGGTATTTTTTGATTTCCTCCTTGATTTCTTCAGTGATCTCTTGGTTATTTAGTAGTGTATTGTTTAGCCTCCATGCATTTGTATTTTTTACAGAATTTTTTCCTGTAATTGATATCTAGTCTCATAGCATTGTGGTCGGAAAAGATGCTTGATATGATTTCAATTTTCTTAAATTTATCAAGGCTTGATTTGTGACCCAGGATATGATTTATCCTGGAGAATGTTCCATGATCACGCAAGAAGAAAGTGTATTCTGTTGTTTTGGATGGAATGTCCTATAAATATCAATTAAGTCCATCTTGTTTAATGTATCATTTAAAGCTTGTGTTTCCTTATTTATTTTTGTTTTGGATGATCTGTCCATTGGTGAAAATGGGGTGTTAAAGTCCACTACTATGATTGTGTTACTGTTGATTTCCCTTTTTATGGCTGTTAACATTTGCCTTATGTATTGAGGTGCTCCTATGTTGGGTGCATAAATATTTACAATTGTTATATCTTCTTCTTGGATTGATCCCATGATCATTATGTCGTGTCCTTCTTTGTCTCTTGTCATAGTCTTTATTTTAAAGCCTATTTTGTCTGATACAAGAATTGCTACTCCAGCTTTCTTATGATTTCCATTTGCATGGAATATCTTTTGCCATCCCCTCACTTTCAATCTGTATGTGTCCCTAGGTCTGAAGTGGGTCTCTTGCAGACAGCATATATATGGGTCTTGTTTCTGTATCTATTCAGTCAGTCTATGTCTTTTGGTTGGAGCATTTAATCCATTTACATTCAAGGTAATTATCGATATGTATGTTCCTATTACCATTTTCTTAATTGTTTTGGGTTTGTTATTGTAGGTCTTTTCCTTCTCTTGTGTTTCCTGTCTAGAGAAGTTTCTTAGCATTTGTTTTAAAGCTGGTTTGGTGGTGCTGAATTCTCTTAGCTTTTGCTTCTCTGTAAAGGTTTTAATTTCTCTGTAGAATCTGAATGGGATCCTTGCTGGGTAGAGTAATCTTGGTTGTAAGTTTTTCCCTTTCATCACTTTAAATATGTCCTGCCACACCCTTCTGGCTTGTAGAGTTTCTGCTGAGAAATCATCTGTTAACCTTATGGGGATTCCCTTGTATGTTATTTGTTGCTTTTCCCTTGCTGCTTTTAATACTTTTTCTTTGTATTTAATTGTTGATAGTTTGATTAATATGTGTCTTGGCATGCTTCTCCTTGGATTTATCCTGTGTGGGAGTGTCTGAGCTTCCTGGACTTGATTGACTTATTTCCTTTCCCATGTTAGGGAAGTTTTCAACTATAACCTCTTCAAGTATTTTCTCAGTCCCTTTCTTTTTCTCTTCTTCTTCTGGGACCCCTATAATTTGAATGTTGGTGCATTTAATGTTGTTGCAGTTGTCTCTGAGACTGTCCTCAATTCTTTTTTCTTTATCCTGCTCTGTGTTAGTTATTTCCAGTATTTTATAGTCCAAGTCACTTATTGTTCTTCTGCCTCAGTTATTCTGCTATTGATTCCTTCTAGAGAATTTTTAATTTCATTTATTGTGTTGTTCATCGTTGCTTGTTTGCTCTTTAGTTCTTCTAGGTCCTTATTAAACATTTCTTGTATTTTCTCCATTGTATTTCCAAGATTTTGTGTCATCTTTACTATCATTACTCTGAATTCTTTTTCAGGTAGACTGCCTATTTCCTCTTCATTTGTTTGGTATGGTGGGTTTTTACTTTGCTCCTTCACCTTCTGTGTTTTTCTCTGTCTCCTCATTTTGCTTAACTTACTGCCTTTGAGGTCTCCTTTTCACAGGCTGTAGGTTCGTAGTTCCCATTGTTTTTGGTGTCTGCCCCCAGTGGGTAAGATTGGTTCAGTGGGTTGTGTAGGCTTCCTGGTGGAGGGGACTAGTGGATGTGTTCTGGTGGATGAGGCTGGATCTTGTGTTTCTGGTGGGGCGGACCACATCCAGTGGTGTGTTTTGGGGTGTCTGTAAACTTAATATGACTTTAAGCAGCCTCTCTTCTAATGGGTGGAGTTGTGTTCCTGTCTTGCTAGTTGTTTGGCATGGGTTTTCCAGCACTGTTGCTTGCTGGTTTTTGAGTGGAGCTGGGTCTTAGCGTTGAGATGGAGATCTCTGCCAGAGTTTTCACCGTTTGATATTACATGTGGCCAGGAGGTCTCTGGTGGACCAATGTTCTGAACTTGGCTCTCTCACCTAAGAGGCTCAGGCCTGATACCTGGCTGCAGCATGAAGACCCTGTCAGCCACATGGCTCAGAAGAAAAGAGAGGGAAAAAAAGAAATAATAAAATAAAATAAAGTTATTAAAATAAAAAATTAAAAAATATTTTATTAAAAATAAAAAAGTAATAAAGAAAAGAAAGAAGAGAGCAACGAAACCAATGAACAAATCCACCAATGATAACAAGAGCTAAAAACTAGACTAAAAAAAACAAACAAATCCCAAAAATCCCCCAAAACAAACGGACAGACAGAACCCTAGGACAAATGGTAAAAGCAAAGCTATACAGACAAAATCACACAAAGACGCATACACATACACACTCACAAAAAGAGAAAAAGGAAAAAAAAACATATATATTAAAAAAAAGGAAGAAAGCAACCAAATCAATAAACAAATCTACCAATGATAATAAGCTGTAAATACTAAACTAAGATAAACATAAAACCAGAAACAAATTAGATGGAGAAAGCAAACCCCAAGTCTACAGTTGCTCCCAAAGTCCGCCATCTCAATTTTGGGATGATTCATTGTCTGTTCAGGTATTCCACAGATACAAGCTACATCAAGTTCCTCTGATCCTGAGGCTGCTGGGAGAAATTTCCCTTTCTCTTCTTTGTTCGCACAGATCCTGGGGTTCAGCTTTAGATTTGGCTCTGCCCTGTATATAGGTCACCTGAGGGTGTCTGTTCCCTTTTGGGAAGTCTGAGGTCTTCTGCCAGCATTCAGTAGGTGTTCTGTAAGAGTTGTTCCACATGTAGATGTATTTGTGGGGAGGAAGTTGATCTCCATGGCTTAATCCTCCACTATCTTGAAGGTCCCCCCTATTTTTGTCCTTTTTATCCTGTTCCATTGCTCTATGTGTCTGTTTTTTGTGCCAGTACAATACTGTTTTGACTACTGTAGCTTTGTAATATAATCTGAAGTCAGGGAGCATGATTCCTCCAGCTCCATTCTTCTTTCTCAAGATTATTTCCCTAGTTGGGGTCCCCTCCAGTCCTTAAAAGACTGTGTAGGGAACGCCAAAACCACTGATAGGAAAGTGAATGTGTAACACATTGAGAGGAAGATGTGTTCACCTAGTGAGGACTCAGGGAGACCTCGAAGTACACTTTAGAATTGTTTGTTTGTAAAAAAAGAGGCTCAAATACAGTTGCTAAAACATACAAGGGTTTATTGTCTCATGTAATGTAATTTTGGAGGTAAGTAGTGTGGGGCTTCTAAGGAAGCTCCATGAATTAGAGACTTACAAGCTTTCTATCCTTCTGCTCTGTCATGTGCACCTACCATCCTCATGGTCCAAGATGGCTGCTAAAGCTTTTGCCATTATATCTGGATTCTAGGCAGCGGGAAGGAGGAATGGAAGAAGTCTGTCCTGTCTCTGTTAAGATGCCACTCAGAATGTTTCATACAACATTTCTGCTTATATATTATTATCTAGAACTTAATTTCATGGGCACACCTTGCTGCAAAGAAGGTTGAGAAGTGAATGATAATGTTCTCAGCTTAAAATTTAGGCTTTAGTTCATAAGGAAGAAGGGGAAAATGGCTTTTGGGAGGCAACTAGTTGTCTGAATAAACTAAGGAGAAGTATAAACATACCTGCAATGGAACACAAAATTCAGTCATTTATTTACTGAATCATTCATTCATTTACTGACTCAATAATTCAACAAATGTTAGTACTTAGGTACTGGGGACCTGAGCATGAATAGGACACTGTTTTTGTCCTCAGAGTGCTCCTTAATTGTTCAGAGATAAGGGCAATGGCATATGAGGAGTGATCTTACAGATCATTTTCTCTTTACAGTGATAGCTAAAGAAAATATTTAGTTCTGGTTGGGTTGGGGAGCTTTGCAGAAAAAGAGACACATGAACTGGTACTTAGAGAATGAGAGGAATTCTTCAAGAGCAGGTGGGGAAAAGACATTTCAGGGTGGCAGCATCTGCAGAGTCCTGTTGGTGTGAAATAGTAAGAAGGACCCATTTGGGAACTGCAAGTCCAGCCACAGTAGAGCTGAAGAGATGGCAGAGATGGACAGTGAGGCCCTTTTGTGTTCTGCTAAAGACTTAAACAGATGTTTTTCTATTATAGTCTATTTGGCTCCAAAACAGGATTGAAGGCAGTCTAAGGCATTTAGACTTTATCCTGTAGCTAACAGAGAGCCACAGATGGGTTTTGGGCCATGAAATGTGGGCTGAGGTGACCATGTGTCAGTTCTGAGCCTTAGGGGACATCATTGTTTCTGCTTGTCCCACTGGGATCTTCCATCATGGGAAGAACATGCCCATTTCTTGGCGTTCCTTCAGCCCAGGCTCCAGAATAAAGCGCATGGGGCAGACCTGAGCTTGACCCACAGCTCGAAGCTAACTCTTCCAGCCATCCCTCAAAGCCGTGAGAAGCAAGTAAATGCTTATTTTGTTTGCCTCACAGATTTGTAATTGTTCATTAGGCAGCATTATTGTAGTAAAAGCCTACGAATACACCTGGTAGTTAGATTCCTCTCTATCATTTCACACTGTGAGTGCTAGACAGGGGGCATGGCCAAGCCTATCTGTTGGTATACAAGCTGGCCTTGGAGTTAGTGGGAGGGAAATGCCTCACAAAAGTGGCATTTCACAAAACAGGGATGTGGGGCTCATTGGGATGTGAGCGCTGGCTCTCAGGTGAATGCCAGTGTTGGTTTAGCTCAGGGCTTCTCAACCTCTGCAATACTGGTATCTTGTTCTGTGTGTGGGGGCTGTTCTGTGCATAGTTGAGAAGCATCCCTAATCACTAGACTCTGGTGGCACCCTTCCCCCTAATTTGTGACAACCAAAGATATCTCCAGACACTGCCAAATATCTCTTGGGTGGCAAAAATCACGCCCAGCTAAGAACCACTGATTTAGCTGACCTGGCTTCAGTTTTTCTGTTAAAGAGAAGCACAGAAAATGACAACAAATGACACCATTTATCAAGCAATTACTGAATTCCAGACATTTTGTTAAGAACCTTCAGGAATTAATCCAATTTGGAAAGGGTATTAGTTAGCTAGGGCTGCCATCACAAAGTACCACAGGCTAGAGTGGCTTACACAACATAAATTTATTTTCTCCCACTTATGGAGGCTGGAAGTCTATCATGGTGTCAGCAGGGTTGGTTTCTTCTAAGACCTCTCCCCTTGGCCTGGAGATGGTGTCTGCTCAGATGGTCCTTCCTCTTCCTGTGTCTGTATCCTGAGCTTCTCTTCTTACAAGGACTGTGGTCATATGGGATGAGGGCCCACTCTAATGACCTGATTTTAACTTCATTACCTCTTCAAAAACTAATGCTCCACATACAGTCACATTCTGAGGCACTGAGGGTTTAGACTTCAACATATGGATTTTGGGGGACACAGTACAGCCATAACAGAGAGTTAACAAATGAGGAAACAGGATACAGAGGTGAAGTACCACTTGCTTCAAGAACACGTTCAGGATGTGGAAGAGGCAAGGCTGACCTGTCTAACTCCATGCTTCATACTGCCTCCCCAAGAAATCAATCCTGTGAGGGACTCAGGAGCGTAGGCGCTATACAAGAGTTATGTAAAGAGTTTCTCTCTCTCACTCTCTCTATGTTTTATAGTGGGCTTGTTCAGGTGTGATGCTCCCTCCCCTTAAAACCTGTGCATGGGAAGAACCTCCTCAATAGTAGCTTCTCTCACATGAGAGAAGCTATTTCAATTGTATGAAATTCTCAGCCACTGCAGGGCTGGTCTGGACAGCTCAATTCACTTCCTAAAAATATGTTTCTAGACCCCATGCCTCTTTGATGAGCAAGAGAAAAAATCTTAAAAATTTCTACCGATTAATCTAGCAATTCCACTCTTGGAATTTATCCTTAGCAAGGAATCAAATATGTATACAAAGATTTATGCATAGTATATTTGATTTTAGAGTGATTTGCAAGAGCAAACATTGGATAGATATTGGATAAATAAATGACGGCGTGTCCATATGGTGGAATGTTCAACTTGTAGATGAGTATTTTCTTCCAGGGGAAAAACTTCATAATATATTATTCTTTGAGAAAAAAAGATTGGAATGCCATATAGAGTATGATCCCGATGTCTGAAAATGTGTATGCATGTCACTATCATAGTGGACTAGTAGGGACTCATTGGATGCAGTGGAAATGAATTGTATCCTTAGTCTCCCACCGTCCTGTCAAGATTTTCTGTAGTTATTACCTTGCTCTTTGATAAAACTGGACTTCTTTTCACTTTGTCACTCTTATCTGTGACACAGTCCTCCAGTTACTTCTTTCACAAAAACCCAGACTGTATTTAGTAATTAATAGGTCCACTCCAGTGTAAAGATTCAACCCCTCAATCTTCGAGGACAGTTTCCCTCCCCCAGCTCAGCTGGCCCCCGGAGCGAGAAGGGGTGTGGGCTGTCGTGTGTCTTTTTCTTCACTTGGCGCTTCTATTTTCCTCCCATCTCCCCTGAGCTTCCTCTGCTTCCTCCAGAATTGGGAAGGGGGAGAGAGGAGGAAAGGGGCTGGAAAAGACTTACTGGATTGGTGGTGTTCTAGCCCTTGGGGTCTGACAGTTGACTGATCTCGAATGTTCCTTCCTGGGTTCTTTGCAACCAGTCCCTCTCTGTTCCTGTTGGGCACCTGCAGTTTGCTTGACTGGAAGTTGTGTGTCTTCTGTTGGTTCCTACATGACTACTTCATCTCCCAGTATCTGGCGGCACACCTCCTGAGGGGCCAGCTCTGGTTCACAGGAAACTTTCTCACATCCGTGGCCATGACAACTTGGGGAGAGCAGGCCACCAACACAACCTCTCCTCACTCTGCCCTCAGAGCAGCTAGCCGGCCACGGCCCTTTAGATTTCTCAGAGTGAGTCAGACACCAGTCTACCAAGTCCCTCATGTTCTAGGAACATGCATCCAGCCTTCCAAGAGGTCACCGCAGGCCCTTTGCCTCGACTTTCAGTGAGATGATGGAGCCCCTCCCCAGTGGGGAGCATGGATGTCTAGACTTGACAACTCTCGCCCCAAATCCTCATCTGACAACAGCCCCTCTCTCTGCCTCTCCAACTTCTTCAAGCTTCCGGAGGTGGATGGGTTGGGCTCTTAAAACCTGACTATGTTCTCCCCAAGTCTTGATGGTCTTACCCTCACTTTGAAACAGGAAGCACCCGGCTCTTATTGTCTTGGGGTATCAGCCGATATCGAAACAGAAAGAACCTGTTTTTAACATCCTGTTTTGCACGCAATAAAGAGGCAGACGGCATGCACACCAGTCTTGCAGAGGTGTCTGGGGGAGAGAAGAGGACGGGGGTCTGGCTAGAATAATCTTCAGGGTTCCTTCCAATCCAGAGATCGTATGGCGGGCTGGCAGGGAACAAAAGAAAGTATCAAACAAATTCCCTGTCGTGTTGAAGGGACCAGGCACTCACAAAGCATCGTAGTTGTAAACTCGCACACGTTCTTGAGAGCGAGAAATGTAGTAACAGGAAGTCTAAATAATCAGGCATTAAAGTTTGGAACTAACTTTTTGTCTCAGAATAGAGAAGAGTTAGCTCACTGCTGCAGAAAGTTCCCGGCAGGAAGAACGCATAAACTAAACCGAACAGAAAGAGGAGATGCGCCTCAGTTTCAGCCTCTGCAGCCTCTCCTCCCAGGATCCGGGCTTCCTTGTCCCCCCAGATGCTACCCTGCTAGGAAGTCATTCTTGATCTCTGTAGCTGGAGGTACACTTGTCGTCTCTCACCCCCACTTGATCTACACGCCTGTTTTGCTCTGACACCCGGGGGGAAACACACACAAATTATTATTATTGTTGTTGTTGTTATTGTTATTTCCAAGGCACTGAGTTCGTTGTTGGCTGAATCAGGATTAGAGCTGGGTTTCTGGGTTTCGACTACCAGGCTCTCCCCACCCCTCCTTCTGGCTTCTCAGGTCTTTCTCAGGCACCAGAAGCCTGGAAAGCACTTTGCAGGATATTCCAATCCTGCTGGCATTTGTGTTGGGGATCTGTGCCCAAATCCATCTTGTATGTTTCCAACTCGGAGCCTCCTGGAAGGCAGTGCTCCCCAGAGGCAAGGAGAGCGGCCACAGAAAGCTGAACTCCCAGCGTTGGTCCTGCTGATGGGGGGCTGGCACTCTCGTCCCAGTCAGCCTCCCTTCCGTGTATCTTTGTATGAGCGTTTGGCCTGCGTTTCAAGCAGACCTGGGCTTGGGCGCTGGGCATGGAAATGAACTCCTGAGTTAGCTCTTGGAGAACAGTAAAGGGCTGGCCTTGGGCCTGATTGGAGCCCCGCTTCTCTGCCAATGCTATGTAGAGAAAAGAACAGTTGTATTGAATAACTGCATTTTTAAGCAGAGTCTGTTTGAACCGCCTTATTTTACAAGATGGAAACGAAGCCTTGGAGAGGGGCAATCGTGCCCAAGTTTATACATCTGGTTTAGTAGAGCCACTATATAGGCCAGCTGGAGAGAGGTCTGAGTCTCCTCCAACTTCGCCCCCGTGCCACCTCATCTGGGGAGAGTTCCCTGCTCGCCCCGGGCTGCGTTAGATGCCCCTACACGTACCAGTGCTCTTATCCTCGACTGTGGAAACCCTCCACACAAAGCCATGTGTTCCTAAAGGGCCGGGACCAAGTGTTTATCATCCCTGGGTCTCCAGGAGAGGCTCCACTGTGTGCCTGTAGGGATCCTGTCCCTGGGGTAGGTATGGGGAGGGTACTGGCGTGGGGCTGGCTTTCCCATGGGAAGTCAGACCCAGTTCTACCTGGTGATGCTCCTTCTGTCCTCTTTCACCAGGCTGAGTGGTTTCTTCTGAGGATACAACCCTGTTAATGGCAGGAGGGCAACGCTGCCTGGGGCGGCTGGAGTTCCTGGCCAGTTTCCAATGCAAAGGGAAGTCGGAAGAGGGTCTAGAAAAGTGCTGTCTGCTAGAAAAATACAGTTGACCCTTGAACATCATGGGGGACTAGGGGCCTCAACCCTCTGAGCAGTGGAAAATTCGAGTCTAATTTATGGTTGGCCCTCTGTATCCATGGTATCTCTGTCTCTGTGGTTCCACCTCTTTGAATTTAACCAACCGCAGATTGTGTAGCTCTGTAGTGTTTAAAAATACGCATGTCAGTGGACCCACGCAGTTCATCCTGGGTTGTTCAAGGGTCAACTGTAAAGTGAAAACAGGAAAAAGAAACAGGTAAAATTAACTTTAATAATATAGTTTATTTAACCCAAGATATCCAAAATATTTTCACATATAATCAATATAAACCATTATGAATGTGATATTTTTGCTTTTTTTTGTAGTAAGCGTTCAAAATCTATTATATATTTTATACCTACAGCACATCTCATCTGGACTCTAAGTTTTCATCGAAAGTACTTGATATGTATTTCGATTTTATAAAATTTACAGTTGAAAAAATAGATTCATCTGCCCTCGTTGTTCCAAACATGAAGTTTTCCGATAACTGAATTAAGTATTTGTCTTTAAATTTGGATGAATTAAAATAAAATAAAACGTCAACTACTCATCACACTAGTCACTTCTCAAGGACTCTGTAGTCAGGCCCAGGCTCTAGAAAGCGGGGTGGGAGCTTAGGGAGCTGGTGACTGAGTGTGAGAAGAAAGCCCAAGGGCTCTCAGGGGTCATGGCAGCTTCACTCATCATTTCTATGTGTCCAAATATGCTTTTCATATATTTTCCTCAGGACTTCAGGGGCTGAAGGCAGGTGGCAGTCACGATGGGAAACATGCTCTTGGGTGCCAGCTGCCAATACAGTCTTCGTTTTGCTGCAGTTTCAGCAGCGTTGGGAAGTTTGGACGGTGCTGCCACTGCTGAGGGGACAAAGAGGATTGAAACTCTGGGGAGAGTCTCCTAGGTCCACAGACCCTGGAGAGTAGCTGGAGGCTGGGGAGGGCCCTGGAGCTGACGGAGGGAACAGACTCGCCCCCTACCGGGAGCCAGAGGAACAGCAGTCCTGCTGCTGGGTGGAGTGTCGAGGGAGTTACAGGACTCAATCAACAAGGTGTTTTCTAGACTCGCCCTTTGTGTGCAGGAGGCAGTGATAGGAGTCTGGTGGAGCATGGTGGGCAGGGGCCAAGGAAAGGCTGCATCCTCTGGGTTTCCAAGTCTCAGAACCCAGAGGCCCTTGACTTTGGAAGCATAGAAACGTTAGTGCAGAAAGAAATCTTAGAAAGTGAGGGTAAGATTATTTAATAAAGCTCTGTAGTTTCCAAACTCAACACAAAAACTATTTGTTTTTCTCTAGACTTAGTCAGACAGCAATTATTAATCTACAATTGTCATATGCAGAAAGACCTCGCATGTGAAACATACATTTTCAAAAATGACGTATCAAATCCCTTCAGCGGTCTCTTCTAACATATTTATAAACTGAAGGCAAAATGTAAAAATAATTCCAACTGTACCAAAGGTTATACAATGCAAAGCACAAGTCTCATCTTACCCTTGACTATCTTTTTAAAATGCTCAAAGCATGTGGCTTATAGTAGGTGCTCAATAAATGTTACTTAGCTACTGATGAAGGTGGACCAGAAAACTAACAGCAACAAAAGCAGGATTATTAAATCACGCACCACCTGGGCAGCGTGTGAGGGGCAGGGTCAGAGGGCCATAGATAGAGGTGTGGTAGGCAGGTTCAGCAAGATTGCCTTTGAATTTGATAGTTTTAAAAATTTAATCCAGACAATCTACCAAGCCCTTAGAGAAAGTACACTAATTGACTTACTCTGGGAGGTCTGGAAGCAGAGAACCTGGGCAGACAGGGACACTGTTTTTCAGGTGACGGGCACATGGCGTGTAGGGACTGGAGTTGGCTGTGACAGAGTTGCCCCCAGAAAAGGAAGCTTTGAGCTGGGTTCTCTCCTTAGCAGAAGGGTTGAGTGACATTGGATCAATTCAGTGGATATTCAGGCTAGTGGGTGAGGATTAAAAGGGACTAAAAGACAGTCTTTTAAAAGTTATTTTTATTTGCTGTGATTTATAATGGTAAATAGGTTTCATGTGTACAACATTATATTTCTACTTCTGTGTACACTACAGTGTGTTCACCACCACAAATTTTGCTTTCATCTCTCACCATACAGTTGATCTCTGTTACCCATTCCCCCCCCCCCACCAATCTGGTAACTACTCCTCTGTTCTCTGTATTTACATGTTTGTTTTCATTTCATTTGGTTTGGTCATTTATTTTGCTGTTGTTGTTTTCAGTTTTTTATATTCTACATATGAGTGAAATCATACAGTATATGTTTTTCTCTGTCTGACTTATTTCACTAAGCCTAATACCCTCAAGGTCCATCTATGTTGCTGCAAATGGGAAGATTTCACCTTTTTTATGGCTGAGTAATATTCCATTGTGTGTGTGTGTGTGTGTGTGTGTGTGTGTGTAAAATATACCACATCTTCTTTATTCATTTATCTGTTGATGGGCACTTAGTTGCTTCCATATCTTGGTTATTGTAAATAATACCATGATGAACACAGGTATGCATATACCTCTTTGAATTAATGTTTTTGTGTTCTTTGGGTATATACCCAGAAGTGGAATAGCTGGATCATATGGTAGTTCTCTTCTTAATTTTTTAAGGAATTTCCGTACTGTTTTCCATAGCAGCTGCACCAATTTATATTCCCACCATTAGCATATGAGGGTCCCCTTTTCTCTAGAACCTTGCCAACACTCTTTATTTCTTGCCTTTTTGATAACTGCCATTCTGACAGGTGAGAGGCATCTCACTGTAGTTTTAATTTGCAGTTCCCTGAAGATTAGTGATATTGAACATCTTGTCATGTGCCTGTTGGCATCTGTATGTCTTCTTTGGAAAAATGTAAAAGGCAGTCCTTATCCTCAAGGAGTTTGCATCTAGGGGAAGATAGAAGGTAAACCCCTAATGGATAATGTAATGCAGAGCATGATGCTAGCAGATGGCAAATTTGACGGCAAATTTCCTTGGGGTCCAAAGGAGGGGGTCAGCAAAGTATCAACCTGCCCCAAAGGCTAAATCCAGCCCACCACCTGTTTTGGTAAATGAAATTGGATGGGAGCAAGGCTTGCTCATTTGTTTGTGTTGTCTATGGCTGCTTTCGCCCCCTAATGGCAGAGTTGAGTATTTGCAGGAGACAGACCAGATGACCCTCAAAGCCTAAAATATTTACTGCAGTATTCAGCTCTTAAAAGGAAAGTTTTGTGAACCCCTGGTTTAAAAGAAGGGACAGCTATTTTCAATAGAGAGGGCATGTTAGAGTGGCTTCTGGGAGGAGAAGAAAGGGAATTCTGGGTACAGGCAACAGCCTGGGTAAAGGCACAGTGGCCTGATACCAGGATGGAGGAGCCCGCCAGCCTGGGAGACTTAGATTTCAAGCCGTGCATCTGTGCATCACCTCTGAGGTGAAAGGAACTGGATCCATTTTTCCACACCTTGTAAAAGAGAGAGAGAGAGAGAGAGAGAGAGAGAGAGAGAGAGAGAGAGAGAGGGAGAGAGAGAATGAACTGATGTCTGTAAATGCTTTGAAAATAATATGATGAAAACAGCCATTAATCAAGACATTATTTCTATGGTAATGTTAAGTGGATGCTAATTTTCTCCATTTCTTTCTTTTTTTCTTCCCAGCCCTGGCAGCCAATTTCTTCCTTCCTGTTGTTCTGCCTTGAAAAACAAAACAAAAACAAAAACAAAAAAAACCCAGGCAAAAAACCTCCACAAACCACAAATGTATTTACCTCAAGAAATGTATTTTTATTCTTTTTCAGATAGGTTCATAAGATCTAAATAGGTCCAAATAGGTTTCACAAGGTCCAGATATAAAAGGTTTAAAGGGTGTGCAAAACGCCTCCCTTCCATCCACTAGGTTCTCTGTTCTCACGCTGGAGGCAGCTAATAGCACCAGTTTCTTGCAAAATGTATATTCTTTCTGAGATATTTTAGGCAGGTACAAATATTTACACATATATTATTTTTTCTTCCTTTTAACACAAATGATTATCTCCTATATATACCATTTTGCACTTTGCTTTTTCCCCCTTAACTAATGCCTTTTGGAAGGTGTTTCATATCAAACATACAGACTTTCCCCATTCTCTTTTATTGCTGTACAGTGTCCCATCATGTAGATGTACCGTACCATACTTACGTGTTTCAGTGGCAAATAGGGATGGCTGTTGCTCTCTCTTCTTTCCTGCCAGCAACAAGCCCCGGGTAGCATTGTCGGATTCAGCGGATGGGATCAATAGCAGTGACTAGGTAAAAGTTCATGGTGCTGATGGCTTTAAAGACAGCTGGTATTTATTTATTGTTTTTAACCTCTTTATTGGAGTATAATTGCTTTACAGTGGTGTGTTAGTTTCTGCTTTATAACAAAGTGAATCAGCTATACATATACATATGTCCCCATATCCCCTCCCCCGTGTGTCTCTCTCCCCCACTCCCTATCCCACCCCTCTAGGTGGTCACAAAGCACCGAGCTGATCTCCCTGTGCTATGCGGCTGCTTCCCACTAGCTATCTATTTTACATTTGGTAGTGTATATATGTCCATGCCACTCTCTCACTTCATCCCAGCTTACCCTTCCCCCTCCCCGTCTCTTCAAGTCCATTCTCTAGTAGGTCTGTGACTTTATTCCTGTCCTGCCCCTAGGTTCTTCAGAACCATTTCTTTTTGTTTTCAGATTCCATATATATGTGTTAACATACGGTATTTGTTTTTCTCTTTCTGACTTACTTCACTCCGTATGACAGTCTCTAATTCCATCCACCTCACTACAAATAACTCGATTTTGTTTCTTTTTATGGCTGAGTAATATTCCATTGTATATATGTGCCACATCTTCTTTATCCATTCATCTGACAGATGTTCTTTAGTAGCTCGATTCCAGCAATCATGCTGGCAGGGGCCACCTGTCTGCCTGGGCTGCCTGCGGGATTCACTCAGTCCCTGTGGTCGCCCTACCTCAGGCTGCAGTGGGAAAAGCACCCATTATAACCGGAAATTGAAGGCAGGATTATTCTGATGGCGTTGGATTGGGTGTTGGTGGTGGCATTTGGCAGGTGTATCGGTCATGGCTTTTTTTCTTGAAAGTTGCAAACATCTACCTCAAACTGGCTTAAGCAAAAAAGGAGGATGTGTGGACTTATATAGGTCAACAAGGCAAATTAAGAGTTGTGGCAGACACTGCCCATTGCCTTCCCAATATGCATCCCTTTTATCTTCTCATTGTGCGCAACTAAAAACAGCTCTCCAGACTCCCTTGCAGCTAGGTGTTGGGGGAGGGGGCACAAGACCCTTTTTTAACATTGAAGTGTAAGCAGAAGTATGCAGGATGGGACTTGTGGGAGTCCTGACAAAAGAGGACACACTTAGCTGGCATATGCTTTTTGTCCTTCTTGTCTGGTATGCGGATATGATACCCAGAGAGGCAGCATAAGAGGTGAGAAGGAGAGGTGATGAGAATGGTGGGGCAAGAGAGCGGGAGGATGTTGGTCTTTGCTATCGTCACGGAGCCAGGATTTCAGATCTTGCCTTCTGGCCTTTTGACCACTTGTTACCTGAGAAAAATAAACTCCTCTTTGGTTAAGTCCCAGAGCTGGGCTCTTGTTACATGCAGTTAAATATAGGCCTGGCCGTGAGTCAGCGTAACTGCGTTCTGGGATTTGCATCGTGTCACATTTCTCTGCCTCTTTCTCTCCAGTTTATCCTCTCAGAATACTCAAAGGGGGTAAGGGACTTGGCACCAGCAGCTTTGGAATCATGCTGATAGCTTCCAATCTAGGGACAGAGGGAGCTAGGCCTCTGACTCCAATGGGAGGGCAGAAAACTCCAGAGAAGAGATTTGATTGGTTTGGAAGATGCTTTTTGAACCAGTTACCATGGACAAAGGGAAGAGGTAATATGATTGGCCAGGCCTGTGTCACCTATACCCACCAGGAAGGGGGAGTAGGGAGCAGTTTCCAAAGGAGGAGGGAGTACTTTTTCCAAGAGGGGAGAAAGGTAGGCAGGCAGATGAAAACAATAGATGGCTCTCCAGGAGACGCTGAAAGTTTAAACATGTGGGGAGGAGAGAAAAAGTCATTTCAGGGGGATTGTCACCACCTCCAGGAAGCCTTCTCTGATAGCCTGATTAGCCATTTCTCTTTCCACCCCATTAACTCCCTTGCTTACTCTCAGTATAGCACATGTCACTGTGTCTTGCTGTCTGTCTCCTCCTGGTAGCTCCTCAAAGGTGGGCATTTCATCTTATCGATCCTGTATACCTCCTTCCCATTACTAGCATGTAGAGACCACACTGCGTTTGTGCTTAGATGAATGAATGAAGGGACAGCAGGAACAAAGACAGAGAGTAGAGAAGTCACCTTTGGTTTGGTTGGAATCTTGGGTGTGTGATTAATACAAACAGTAAAGCCTAAGATTCTCAAGGCGGATTATGGCTGGGTTGTTGTAGGGCCTTGAATGTCAGGCTAAGGAGCTTGGGTTGTGCTACGGAAATAGGGAGCTACTGAAGGATTTCGAGCAGGGGAGTGGTGTGATCAGAGCTGCTGCGTTGCTGAGCCTAGATCCTTCTGACTCCTGGCTGCTTTGTGTCTTTATTTTCCATCCTCTGGCTTGTCCGCGATCCTTCTTGGCCTGGTGCTTCATCTGTCTCAGCTGCCTTTGGTGCAGGTGACCCATCAGTGCTTCTTTCCTTTTCCATCTCCTTCGCTGTTCAGTCCTGGCCTTCTTTGTGCAGGTGGAGAGGATGCTTTCTCCTGACTGGTGCCAACTGGGTGACCTTCTGTGGAAGAGTCCCCCTTAGTGGTTCTTGCCTGCCCTCTTCTGGGAACTGGTGGGTACAGCCACCTTCTCTTCTGGAACTGGATGTCAGCGGGTCCCAGCCTTGCCTCATGACGTGACTTCTGCCTTCTTCTCTCTGTCCCCAGATCTCCCTTAATTACTTACAAATACAATCAGAAGTTTCTTTTTGAGTGACTACTGTGTATGTCGGTTTGTCTGATGATAGCTAAGTAAGGAAAAGCCTTCTGACTTCCAGTGATCTAGATATTTTTCATTGTGGGATCTAAGTGCTACGTAAATGTCAGAACATTGATTTTTTGCTAATTTACATGTCTCTCCTATTTTACTGGTCTGAACTGAAGTCACTTTATTTCAGCCATTGAAGAGGTAATGTGTTTGAACTTCATAAAAATGTAAGGCTTACATATGTATATTCCCTTGGAGAAAAGTCTCCCCAATAAATCACACCCAGATGCTTTTATCAAAGTACAGAAGTCTGCAAACCTATTTTTATTATTCACAATAAAATCAAGGCAGTGCCCTAATTAATGATTTTGCTAAGACGTAATTGCTGTTCACATGGAATTTGGGTCTGTAACATTGATCAGAAACCATCCCTGGGTTTGTTTTTTTAATCACATAAAAAGATGGATACACATCCTCGCAGAACACCTGATTGGATTCTTGGCCTCACTGTGGGTGACGGAATTATTTTTTTCTGAATAAGTGGTTTTCCTCCAGCCAGAGGCTAAAACTTTGCCTCTGCCCTTTCGTTAGCAGATTCTCATTCAAATGCCTTGGCTCCAGACTCGGAAATTTTTTCGTGATGCCAAGACCACATCCTGCTTTCCTGGATCCACAGTTTGAATTCCTTCGTCTCCCCATCCATCTGAGTGCAGCCCATCTTTCAAGACCTAATTCTCAACTCTTTCCTCTGAGATCCCTTCTCTGCATCATGATTTTTCTTTCTTCTAAACAATAACACTTCTGCAGTTTGTGGTATTTATTTAGTAAAGGTCCTGTGTTATCGTGTGACATCTTTTTACTTTTTGATGAAATATTATTTATAAATTGGTTGTTTAACTTTACAGAAATTTCTGCCTCATGTCTTTCTGAAGATCTTTAGTGCCAGAAACTATATCTTACACTTTTGGTTGTTTATCCCACAGAAGGTTGAATGTCTGTTGCTATATATTCAGTAGATGAGCAGCAAAGGCTGTTGATGGATGGTTTGCTGTATCATTTGCCTATCCTAGCTCTAATTAGTATACTTCCCTTAGAACTATTTACAAAAGACAGATTGGCCCAGGCCATGATTAACACTTCCTTGAAATATTTTCATGCATT
The DNA here is from genome assembly GCF_951394435.1 of Stenella coeruleoalba. Classification (NCBI taxonomy): domain Eukaryota; kingdom Metazoa; phylum Chordata; class Mammalia; order Artiodactyla; family Delphinidae; genus Stenella; species Stenella coeruleoalba. Next base: position 15,892,554 of record NC_137163.1, read on the forward strand.
TAGATGCTCTGCAAAATGTATTGCCCAAATGGTGCCGTGTGTCTCTGTGTGCACACAGTGTGGGAAGCCAAGTTAAAACCGTCGTTTGAATTTATTGTTGATGCACGACCATTTCAAAATTTGGTTTTCATTTTCATCAAAGTTTTATACACATAATTTTAGGTGTTGTCTTAATCTGTTTGAGCTGCCATAACAAAATACTATAGGCTGGGTGGCTTAACAACAGACATTTTATTTCTCAGAGTTCTGGAGGCCGGGAAGTCCAAGATCAAGGCGCCGGCAGATTTGAGAGTTTCCTGGTGATGGCTCCTTTTTTGGCTTGGCTTCTTGCTGTGTTCTCCCGTGGTGAAGAGGGAGAGAGAGAGCGAGAGAGCGAGAGAGCGAGAGAGCGAGAGAGCGAGAGAGCGAGAGAGCGAGAGAGAGAGAGAGAGAGAGAGAGAGAGAGAGAGAGAGGTCTAGTCTCTCTTCTCCTGTTTTAAAGGAAACTGGGTGTTCACCCTCATGACCTGATCTAAACCAAATTACTTTTCAAAGGCCCCACCTCCAAGTACCATGACCTTGAAGATTAAAGTTCAACATACACATTTTGGAGAGACGCAAACATTCAGTCCATAAGAGGGGTCAAATAATTTCACAAGGCACATTAAAAAAAGCAGCCTCCGCCTTGCTGCATTATTTTCCTGCTTTCTAGAATCAACATGTCCAACCCTTTTAGCTGATTATTTGATTACCTCCTTATCTCTTTAATATGCTTATAGTGATCTTTTCTTTTCTTCTTCCAGCTTTAGGCATTATTTATTAGCCTCTCACTATTTTAGCTCTCTATCACCCCCTACCTCGTTCCATCATGCAAAATTCCTGAGCCCCCTAATCTCCCATTATCTCACTATTGCTATTTCATAATTTTGCTTAGGTTAATATTCCATATTTAGTGTGTATATTATCCTTTCTCTTTACAGGCTCTTCACAGTTGAAATACAATTATTTTAATTTTCTTGTATGACCTTTAGGTTTTCCTGGAGTTAATAGTTATGTTGTTTTTTCTGCCTTTGTTTTGCTTTATATCACGAATTCATCCCAAACTCTCCCCTCAGTTGTTTAAATCTCCCTTCAATATATTCACTCACATCAGATATTGCAACAGGGCCATCTTTTTGGCTTTCTCTCCTGTGCCCTTCTGAGCTGTTCCAATCTGGACTATTTTCTTTCCAGGCTGAGCGCACAGCTGTCCTTCTTGGATCTCCCTTCATCTTCATCCCTGAGATTCTCTTGGCTTTTTCTTGGACTGATGCTCATATTTCCCAGACCTGTGTCTTCTCTCTTGGTTTCCTTCCTAATTTAGGATGAACAACCTCTCTAGCAGCTTCTTGAGAAAGGGTGTTATGAGAGGTAAATGTTTTGAGACCTATCATGTCTGAAATGTTTGTATTCCACCCCGACATTTAATTGATAACTTGGATGGGTAGGGGATTCTAGGCTGGAAAGGATTTTTCTACAGAACTCTGAAGTCATTGCTCCAGTATCTTTTTGCTTCTAGTGTGGTTATTGAGATTATCCTGATTTTTTGAGTAACATTTTTCACTTTTTTGGAAGCTTAAGATTTTTTTCTTGTCCCCATTATTTTGAAAATTCATGATGATAAATTTTAGTATGGGCTTGTTTTTATCTACTGAACTGGGTATTTAACATGCCTTCTCAGTCTAGAAACTGATGCCCTTCAGTATTGGGGAATTTCTTAAATTACTTCTGGTGTTTTCCTCTCTTCCATTTTCCATGTTCTCTTTTTCTGAAACTTTATGTATTCAGATGATGGACTTTTAAAGTTTCTTTTCTATCCTATCCTCCATCTCTTTGACTTTTTACTCTGCTTTCTAGGAGATTTCCCTAACTTTATCTTCTAACCCTTCTATTAAAATTCTCATTTTGGCCAACATTTAGTTTGACTTTATAAGAACTCTCTTTTGGTCTATAATTGTTTTCTTTTTGATAGAATATTATTTTTATTTAATAAATACAATAACTTTACCTACTTTTCTGAGAATGTTAGCAATAGTTTCCTTTTAATTTTTTATCTTCCTGTATAGACTGCTACAAGTTTTTTTTTTCCCCTTAATATTTTGGCCTCTATTTTTAAAGTTAGAGAATTTCCTTGGAGGTCTGGTGATCATTGGCTAATGCTCACATTTTAAAATGGGACACTTAAAAGCTAACTAGAAGGTCTGTGTGTGAGGGTGGAACCTGTTAGCTGTGGACTTCACTAAGGTGATTTGTAAGGTGTAAGGTGGTTTGGTTGGTTTGATTCTTCCAGGAAATTCTGCTGTCAGCATGTTTGTGACTTTTCTTAGAGTGGATAGATTTTTGGCATATTCAAGAAACAGGAACAATGAAAATGTATTAGTCAAGGTTCTCCAGAGAAATAGAACCAGTATTTTGATTTTGGAGGCTGAGATGTCCCACAGTCTGCTGTCTGTAAGCTGGAGACCCAGGAAAGCCTATGTGTAATTCAGTCTGAGTCCAAAGGCCTGAGACTCAAGAGAGCAAATGGTGTAAATCCCAGTCCGAGAGCAGGTGACCCATGTCCCAGTTCAATCAGTCAGGGAGAGAAGGACAAATTCTCCCTTCTCCCACCTTTTCTTTGTTCCATTTAGTCTTGAATCGATTGGATGAGGCCCACGCACATTGGGAAGGAAAATCTGCTTTACCCAGTCAACTGTTTTAAATGCTAATCTGAAAACACCTTCAGAAATACACCCAGAATTAACGTTTAGCCAAATATCTGGGCATCCTGTGAAACAGTCAAGTCGACACAAAATCAACCATCACAGCCGGTGTGGAGAGAGAGGAGTGAGCAAGAGGAAGATGGGCAAGAGATGCTGTCAGAGCGATGGGCAGGGACTCAGCAGAAGGGGCTTATAGAACACAATGAGGAGGCTGGATTTTAGTCTCAGTTAAGTGGGAAACCTTTGGAGGATTTTGAGTGGGGATATGACGTGATCTGATTTATCCTTTCAAAATGTCCCTCTGTCTACTATGTGGAGAGTTTACGGGCTAAGTGGTGGGGGAGGGCAGTGACATGGAACTAGGGAGTCAAGTTGGTAAGTGTATTAGTCAGGATGGGCCGAGCGGTGCCACAGTAACAATGCTTCATGTTTGGCAGCTCTCCTCCACCTCGTCTCCACTCTAGAATATGGGTTGATGGAGTGGCTGTATCTGGAACATTGTTGGTCTCATGGCAGAAACCAAAAGGATCATGGAGACTCACATGCAGATTCTGAACTCTTCTGCCTGAAAGCGACACACGTCACTTCCTTCACAGTTCCTTGACTGAATGAAGTCATGTGACTAGCCCTGGCAACAGTGGGGGTGGGGAAGTATAATCCTCCAGCAAGAGGAGCAGTGAATACTTGGAAACCACGGTGTAATCTACCACAGGAGGCTCTTGCAATAATCAAGGCAAAAATGAAGCTAGCTAGAGTGGGAGCCGTCAAGGTGGTAAAAAGAGTTCAGATCTGGAATAGAGGTGGGAGGATTTGCTGATGAGTAAATGTAGGAAACTAAGTAGGAATGAATGAAGAGTTAAGAAAGATGCCAGGGTTTTCGTCTGAACACCTTGCGGAATGGTGGTATCATCTGCTGACTTGGAGAAGACTGAAAGAGGGGTGGGTTTAAGGGGAAAAATGAGGAATGCCATTTTGGACATGTTGGGTTTGAGATTCCTAATAAGAAACATGTTGGGTTTGAAAATAAAATTTGCGAGTCATCGGTATATAGGCTGCCTTTGAAGACTTGGGACTGGATGAGATCACATAGAGGAGACAAAAAGGCTGGGATTGAGTTGTGGGGTATCACAACACGCAAGGGTCAGGAAGAAGAGAACCCTGCAAAGGAGGGAGGGAAGAGACGTATTGGGAGAAGAGAAACAAAATGTGTGGCCCAGAAGCCAAGGGAAAAAGTGTTTTATGAAGAGAAGGCTTGACTGTGTCACTTGCTGCTGAGATACTGAGTAAGATGAGAACTAAAATCCATTGTTGGATTTGGCCAGATGCAGGCAGGCACTGGTGACCTTGACAAGCCATTGGTGACCTGGGGGTGAAAGTCTCATTGGAATGGGTGGAGAGGAGCACATGTATCCTTGTGGTTCAAAGTCCAGTGCTTCCCTTGGTTTGCTACACTGCAGGGAAAGTTCTCTTGTACAGAATGGAGTTGTTGAAAATGTTATGGAATCAAAGAACTTGCACCTTATTCTTTGAATCACTCAGCCTGGGAGAACAACCCCCTAAAAACTTGAAGAAAACCACCTGAGCATAACTAGTTCACTGTCTTTTCCTCTGTGAATGTGTGGAATAAAGTGTGTGTAGAAATCGCTCTGTTTCTCTCGAGGCAAGCTCTGAGCCAAGTCTCCATAAATGATGGGGAATGTTATACATGTGTTAGTCCTCTTAACCACGGAGACACAAGGGGAGGCAGGAATGGAGGGCTGGGAGAAAGAGAAACATTACTGTCCAGATTCAAGTACAGGAAATAAAACCTGCTTCTGAGAGCAATGCATTGAGTTCAATGTGGTAATTTTACTCCTGAATAATCTTCCAAGGGGCATTCCAAAGTAAAATACCCGACAGCAAAAACGATGAAATAAAGTGTAAAAGAGGTGAGACATGGAAAGGAAAAGGAAATGTGTGCCTGTTACTGTGTGCATTTTTGTTTGGCCTGTGGGGCGTGCCTGCTGACAACTGTTTCTGGTTGTGTGTGAGAGTTGCATGGAGGTGTGGGTAGACCAGATGTCACTTCTGTGCCTTGGCCTCAGGAACTGATACATCCAAAGTGAGCCAGGTTGGTAAGGCCAGGAAAGCAAGGCTGGGAGGTGCTTTCTATAAACGTGAAACACTTCCAAATATTTTCTAAAGGTGGTTGTGATTCTTGCCTCTTATAATTGTGTTCTCCCAGTCTAGGGCAGTATTTCAAATATTTAATAACTAATAAAGAATAGGCCCGGATTATTCTTTTTTTTGTTTGTTTTTGTTATTATTTATTTTTTAATGGAGCAAGAAGGAGAAATTGCTTGGAAGAAGCAATGGGGAGCCAAGAGGATACCTGCTCCACCCTCACATCCTGAGGCTTAAGGATTATGAGAAACAAAATCGTCTCTGTTTAGGAGGCTGTGGAAGACTCAGTGTCCCCAAGAACAGGCTACATTTTAGTTAGTAGGAGAAGGTGGCAGGAGTGTACAGAGAAGAGGTTGAGGATGAAGGGGAGTTTGCTGGGGAAAGCCTGAGCTCCAGAGGGCTCTGTGGAAAGGTTTCCAGGGGGAGAGAAAGGGTGGGAGATGGTTTTGATTAGGAGATGCACAGGCAGCGTGAATAGAAGTGTCACGTAATGCTGGGACTTCCCATGGTGTCTGAGATGACTCAGATTTTTTTTTTTTTTGCCGTATTAAAGTCTTTTTGCCTTTTAAAAATTTTATTTTTTATACAATTTTAAAAGGTTACACTCCACTTGCAGTTATTACAAAATTTTGGCTGTATTCCCCATGTTGTACAATACATCTTTGTAGCCTATCTTACACCCAATAGTTTGTACCTCCCTCTCCCCCACCCCTATGTTCCTCCTCCCTCCCCACTGGTAACCACTAGTTTGTTTTCTGTCTGCGAGTTTGCTTCTTTTTTGTTGTTATTTTCACTGTTTGTTATATTTTTTAGATTCCACATATGAGTGATATCCTACTGTATTTGTTTTTCTCTGTCTTTCTTAGCATAATGTCCTCCATCCATGTTGCTGCAAATGGCAAAATTTCATTCTTTTTTATGGCTGAGTAGTACTCCACTCTGTGTGTGTGTGTGTGTGTGTGTGTGTGTGTGTGTGTGTGTGTGTATCACATCTTCTTTATCCATTCATCTGTTGATGGACACTTAGGTTGTTTCCATGTTTTGTCTATTGCCAATAGTGCTGCTATGAACATTGGGGTGCGTGTATCATTACGAATTAATGTTTTTATTGTATTTTATTTTTGGATATATTCTCAGGAGTGGAATTGCTGGGTCATATGGTAGTTCTATTTTTAGTTTTTTGAGAAACTTCCATACTATCTTGCATAGTGGTTGCACCAACTTACGTTTCCACCAACGCTGTATGAGGGTTCCCTTTTCTCCACAGCCTAGCCAACATTTGCTATTTGAGTTCTTTTTAATGATAGTCATTCTGACAGGGGTGAGAAGATACTGAGATGATGGAACTGATCCTGAATGTCTCGTGGAAGAGGCTGGATAATCAGCTAAGAATATGGTCCAGTGTTTAGCTGGGGCCATGGGACAGGTGCTTGGTCCTCGGCTCACAGAGTCAGGATGAGAAGCAGGCAGGTGGACATGATTAGGTAGCTTAGGACTTGGGGATGGCCTGTCTCTCCCTTAGGTGGCAGGGTCAGGGCACCTGGGAGCTGCAGCAAGGTGACTATTGTGTAGCAGCATATTTTTCCTCTGGTGGAAAGGGGATTGAAGGTTTGGGGGTCACTCTCATGGTTGGAGTGTGTGCGGAAGAGTTCAGAATGGAAGCAACGGTGCCTAAGGCCATGTGGTTAATCAATGTCAGACCTGGAGTTCAGACGCAGGTTTTCTCAGTTAGTTCATTTCACTCTGCACTACACTCCTCAGGGCGGGGGCTGGGGCGGAGGGGGGGGAGGGGGGGGTGAGATGTCCCGAAGGCAGGGAAGAAAAGCGGCTGAGGAAGGGCAGAGGAAGGGCAGAGGATCAGGCAGTTGGAACGTTTGCTAGGAACTCCAGATAAGTTTTTAGGCAGCTCAGTAGCAGAAATAACTCTCTCAGGCATCCCAGGATGTGCCCTGCAGGACCACAAACCTTACAGAGAAGTTCAGCCTTATCATGGCCCCTGGCGGTTAGTGGGAAACAGCTGAGGAAGGCGTCTCAATAGATACGAGTTCTCTGCAGCCTGTGAATGTGGGCGAGGGGAGTAAGGGAGTCACTAGTTCCCAGGTAGCCCTTGGAAAGTATAAGGGGTTGAACTGTGGCCCCCAAAGGTATGTCCAGGTCTTAACTCCTGCATTTGTGAACAGAATGTTATTTAGAAATAGGGTCTTTGCAGACACGGTCGAGCTAAGGATCTAGAGATTATGTCATAGTGGATTGAGTGTGAGCCCTGTGTCCCATGATTGGCATCCTTACAAGGGAGAGGAAGGGGAGGCTTGAGACGCAGGACAGGGAGAAGAAGGCCATGTGAAGACGGAGGCAGAGAAAGGAGTGATGCCATCACAGGCCCAGGGAGACCAGAGCTGCCTGAGGCTGGAAGAGGCAGGGAAGGACTCTCCCCTGAGAGCCTAGGGCTTTGGGAGGAGTGTGCTTCTGCTGACACCTTGATTTTGGACTTCTTGCTTCCAGATCTGTGAGAGAATAAATTTCTGTCGTTTTAGGCCACCCAGTTTGTGGTAATTTGCTACAGCAGCCCGGAAACGAATAGGGTGGTGGAGATATGGAACCTGAAATAAATAACTGCTGAGCCAGCAGAGGCCTGGCTTCGGGACCAATTATCTGGAGACTTTTCAGCGGGAGGCAGAGGGCCATGACCAGACTTCAGGAGGTGGTGGCGGCTTAGTGCCTCAAAGGATGGGAAGGGATTCCCTGCACCCGAGGAGACATCCGTGCTGGGCTCTCGGGGTCCAGACCAGCCCAGCTGCCTTCCAGGGAGGACTCACCTGCTCCTCCCCAGTCACCATGAGATGAGAGCTGTGCTCTGCACCCGGCAGGGAGGAAAGACTGGCAGACTAAACATTTCCCTCCCAGTGACTCAGCTTGAAAGACGCTGTTTTCCACTGGAAGGGGCTGAGAAACCTTCAGTTGGTGAGTTCCTGCTTCCCTGTGGAAGGAAGCTCGTGAATAAGTTTAGATCAGGTGTAGAAAATAAAATGATGGCCATCTTGGGGGGGCACAACTTAATTATATGTTTACATAGTATTTACTATTTATATAAAATATAGTTAATTATTTACTTAATCATATATTATCACTATTTATTATTTATTATGAATATTTAATGATCATTAACACTAAATTATTTATGATTACTTAATTATTCATAATTATATAATATTATATATTATTACATATTATTTATTATATTATTAAATTATTATAGAAATTAATTATATATTATTTATATAGAATGTTAAATTATATATGAAATTTATATACATAATGATATAATAATGTATATACAGTCTATAGTGACATGATAGTGTGCATATCTATGTACTGCTATAGCTATATATCTGACAATCTCAACCCCCTTAACACGGTAATGAGAAGCAAAAGGAATTTTGTTTCGGAGCCACGTTTGCAGTCTCCCAGCACCTGAAGAAAGCAGCCTCAGTTGCCAAAAGGTTACGTGTGGGTTTAGTTGCTAGGCTGTGGGATTACTTTCCTGGGCTCGCTAGGGAAAAGGACGAAAGGGAAGACGTGAACTAGCAGAGGCATGTGGCATTTCTGTGCTGGGACTTAGGCGAATTATGTAAGTGTCCTTTGCGTTCAAGTTTGCTCCACTTCCACCTGAGAGTTTGCTGAGGGGACAAGTGAGATCCCAAAGTTCAGTCCGCTGCAGTGTGCAAAATGCTAATCAGCGTCGCAGCCGGCAAAGCCGAGGGGGCGTGGCTCTCGGGATCAGCGAAGACGGGGAGGAGCCCCGGCCTGGGAGCCAGGAGGAGTCCTGCTGACTCAGCCAGCCGGGTCCGAGGAGCGTTCCTTCTCACTCATCTACGCAGTGACATCTTCTTGGTGGGCAAGGGGTGGGCCGCACACAACTGTGTTCAAGAGGGTCATTAGCAACGGGATGGAGGGTTTGACTATGAGATGGCACCCGGATGGCATGTGGGAAATGCTGATTTGGGGACATGCTTCCACATCTCTACAGATGTGCCGTTCCAAGTCCCCAGTGAGATTTGAAAAAGCCCTTGGAGATCGGCTGACCCCCTTCCACTCGCCTGCGCAGTGGCTCTGAGTCTGGCGCCTAGCAGGTGCTTAGCAAATATTCGTTTAATGAATGAACGAATGAATAGAGTCCAAGTGCTTGGTTTATAAGCAAGAGAATCAGGGCTCAGAGGAATGGAGAGATTGGTCAGGGTCATGCATCAAGTGTGCGGAAGATTCCAGTACACTGATCACTCAGAGGGGAATTTTCTTTCTGTTCCATCTTGCTGCTAGGACAACTGTAGCCACCAAAAGGATGCTTCAGTACTCTTGAAAGTTGGGCTGCATGTTGCTGTGATACAGACTTGCAAAGAGCTGATTGCTCAGTTGCAAGGGCAAGTGCTATATATGTTGGCTAAGTTAGAAGGAAAGGCTGCCTTGCAGATACCATTTGTTAACTGCCTCTTTAATATTTGTGAGGGGGCTGCCTCAGTAACATTTTGTGTATATATGCTGGTAAAGTTTACCTTTTAAGGGCTGTGATGCCCTATTGCTATTTCATGGAAAAAGCTTTCCTTTCCTTCATATTTACCTACATGAAGAAAAAAAAACAGCAAGGGGACAGGAATGAACATACGTACCTACATACATATCTGGGTGTCCCTCAGTATCTGTGGGGGATTGGTTCCAGGACCAACCAGCAGATACCAAAATATGATTCTCAAGTCCCTTAGTTGGCCCTCCCATATCTGCGTGTTCCACATCTGTGGATTCAACCAACCACGGATCGTGTAGTACTGTATGTATTTATTGGAAAAAAAATCTGTGTATAAGCGGACCTGTGCAATTCAACCTGTGGTGTTCAAGGATCAACTGTATGGAGGTAGGAGGTGACCATTTGTGGAATACTTGCTCTCCTCCAGGCCTTGTGCTAAAACTGTTGACATGTGGAATCTTATTTAATCTTCCCGATAACCCTGAAGTGTGTACTGTCACCACCTGATAGTTTAGCAGATCATGTCTCTGCCCCACCCGTACGCTGTCACCCACTCAGGTGACCAGCAGAAGCTTTAGTGGACAGTTTCTATCCATGGCAAGGGCATCTTAACTCCGGCATCTTTGTTTCTTTGACTGGGGGTGTTCTCTGGCTGAAGAAGCATGCTGGGACTATTTGTTGGAGGTGAGGAAGCAGGTCAGAATTGCCAGAGAATTAATTCCCAGGAGCAACCTCGAAACAAAGAGGGAAGGGAGTTGGTGGATAGGCACCATTTTTTTTTTTTTTTTTTAAATCCCTGATTGGGGCTCTTCTGAGGTGTAGTCGATGGAGGCTTTCAGAGGATACCCAGGAGGATCTGGGCCCCGTTGCCCACAGCTATTGCTCTCTCATTAATGCACTCTTCATTGGCATTCTTCCCTTTCCTCTCTCTCTCCCACCTCTTCACCACGTGTCCTAGAAACAGAACCCACGTGCATTCCCTGGAAACAGAATCTGAGGTAGAGATTTGTAAGCAGGAGGCTTATTGGAGAATACATGTATTCCAACACCTGTAAGAAAGTGAGAAAGCAGGCCCGGGCCGAGGGAAAAGTGCAACTTTGATGGAGTTGCAAAGGAGCACGCAGTCAATCTGTAGGCGCTCTGGAGCTGAGAAGGCTTTTCAGAGGCAAGGGAGCTGGGCTTTTGGACCCAAGTATGAACAGTCCTTCAATGTGGGCTGCCCCTATGGAGAGGGTTTAACCTTGGGCTAGGCAATGCCGTTAGGCTGAAGGCAAGTCCCAGAGAGTGTTGTTATTAGGAGCTCTGAGCAGTCAGCTCTCTGGAAGCTGGGGAGTGAGTACCTTGATTTTGAACGGGGTTTCTGAACACCGCACCCCAGGATCCACTGAAGTTCACCCTTTATACTCCTCTAAGTCCAACTTACATCTAAGTTCACAGCAAGTGTGTCACTGGGGGTGATTGTAAATAGGACAGTTCCCACTTCCATCCTTTGGCTCCTGAGCCCACGTATTCTATTTGTTGGGTACAGAGCACCACAAAATGGTCATTGATTTAGGGTGTATATCACATCCTGAAGGATAGCACTCCATCACTGCAGGATATTATCGCTAAAAAGCACCTTCACGTTGCTCTATGAGGCTGGCTGTTTCTGGATTGTGTGATATGAATTACACCTGGTGGGTCCAACAGCCATATGCCCACTCCTGCACCTCTGTTGCTTTAAAGTCGAGTCCCTTGAACTGAAGCCACGTACTGTAGGATTCATTTCGGTGAATCTAAGACTCTGAAAGCCCTTGGGTGCTGGTGTTGGCCACGACCCTGAGAGCTGTGATGGCAAACCTGCACCTGGAATGTGTGTTGATTTCATTCAGTGTGAATCCCTGCCCCTTCCATGGTGGAAGGGATATGGTGTAACCAACTTGCCCACAAGTAGCTGGTTGGGAGGCTGAAGGGGTAGTGTCATACGGGGAGCTCAGCATTGGTACCTTCTGCTGGCAAGTCCGTTACTAGCCACAGCTAGATCAGCTTCAGTGAGTGCTGAGTCCAGGCACATTGCCCATCCCTGCCACCATGACCACTCTGTTCGAACCCCCATCCTGCTAGCACTGAGGTGGCTGATTACAAAGGTCAGCTGGCCACGTCATTCTGTCTACGTGGCTCTGTCATGCCTCTTCCATGGTGGATGCTCTCTGGTGGGCGCTGACGTGTGATATAAAGCAATCTACACTCCACGCCATTCCCATAGGTTCATCCACATGCCTCTTCCTGACCTTCTTTTCCCCAGCCCTCCAATCCTTTTCTTCCCAGACCCCTGATCTATTAGGCAAGTCTTCTGCCTCTGCTCGTATGACTGCCTGGGCTCTTTACCCACACAGGTGGATGACCACTACCTGAAGCTCTGACCACCAGGAGGACTCGCCCTCACCCCTGTCTTTCAGGGCCACATTTAAATGGGGCTGTAATTCAGCTGGGTCCATCTTGGCTTGGACGCACATGCTGAGCCAACCCACGTGAGAACAAGCTTGGTCTTTTTTTCTGTTCCATCACTGGTCATAAGATAGCCTGCCTTCACTGGAGCCATAGGTATGAGTTGAGGGAGAGGTATCAGTGCAACAATGGTGGATGGTAGGGATTTGGGCCAACTGCTCGTGCAACTTATTTGTGCTCTTTGACCTTGATAGTGGCCCATTATGGATGTATCTCCTCCACCTTGCAATGGATTGTTGCTGGGTTGCCTTACCTTATGACTTGGTGGGTCTGATAGAACCCAGTGCATGATGGGAATCTCTGACTGCAGCATCATTTGATGTCTGTGGTGATATGCTCCATCTCTATTAGCATGTGATGAATTATTTTTCTGAATGGCATGTAGTTCTCTGCTATGAATGGCATGAAATTGCTACAGAACTACAAGGAGTCTATGCTGTAATTCTTCTATTTGAGCTCGTCATAGACCTCATATAGCATCTTTTCCTACTGCAGGTACCTCTAGAACCAACTGGGTGGGGAGGTTGAATTAGGAGTATGGGATTAACAGATACATACTACTGTACATAAAATAGATAAGCAACAAGGATTTACTTCATAGCACAGGGAACTATATTCAATATCTTATAATAGTTTATTCCGTCCATCCTTTCCCCTTTGGTAACCATAAGTTTGTTTTCTATGTCTGTGAGTCTGTTTCCATTTTGTAAATAAAGTCGTTGTATTATCTTTTAGATTCCACATATAAGCGATGTCATATAATATTTGTCTTTGACTTACTTCACTTGGTATGATAAGCTCTAGGTCCATTCATGTTGCTGCAAATGGCATTATTTTGTTCTTTTTTATGGCTGGGTAATATTCCATTATGCATATATTGTAATATATATATAATTATATATATATATATCACATCTTCTTTATCCATTCATCTATTGATGGACACTTAGTTGCTTCCATGTCTTGGGTGTTATAATAAATTGTGCTACTATGTACGTGTATCTTTTCAAATTAGAGTTTTTGTCCTTCCACAGACACTTCTTATTGTTGCAGTAAATGAGGTATCTTCTGGGTCCTCCTATGGGGCGTCATTGGCTGGTGGGTTTTCCAGCCCTGGGTAGGGTGTTCGATATCTATGTCTTGCAACCATACCGTAAACTGAGCAGCTTAAAACCACCTTCATTTATTATCTCATAGCTTCTGTGGGTCAGGAATCTAGACACGGCTTAACTGGGTCCTTGTTCAGGGTCTCCCAAGGCTGCAGTCAAGGTGGTGACCAGGCTGCATTCCTATCTGGAGCTCAGGGTCCTCTTCTAAGTTCATGCGGTTGTTAGCAGAATTCAGTTCTTTGTGTTGTAGGACCGAGGTCCTGATTTCCTTGCTGGCAGTCAGCTGGGGGCTGCTCTCAGTTCCTGAAGGTGGCCTATAGTTCCTTGCTGCAAGGGCCTCTCACAACATGGCAGCTTATTTCTTCAAGACAGCAGAAGAATCTCTCACTCCAAGATGCTAAGACAGAGTATTATATCCCAAGGTGGAATCATGGGTGTGACTATCTCATTACCTTCGCCATCCACTATTGGCTAGAAGCAAGTCCCAGGTTCTGTCTGGCTCAAGGGGAGGGGATTATACAGGGATGTGACTTACAGCGATCACCTTAGGGTGTGCCCACCTCAGGTAGCATAACCACTCCAACACTCCTGCTTCTCTAAGCCTTCAGTTCTTTCCTCCACTGTCTGCTGTGGCAGCTCTGGCATTTCTACCTCACTTACTATGAGACGAAACTTTCCCCAGGCTTTCAAGAGCCATCCAAGGTGTATCTTCACACCACCTCCTATGGTTCTTGCCAGGGTGTTCAATCATTTTCTTGCATCAATAACCTCTTCCTTATTTGGCTTTATATTCTGTCCTCCTTGGCCAGAATATCCAGTATTCCAGTCCTATACATACCTTCCTGGCTCCTGTTGGTGCGTTTTGGCTGGGCCCTGCATCTCCTTTGGCATGTAGGCCTCTTGCAGCAGGTCCAGCACTTCCCTGGGCAGATCATGTTGTGACTTGATGCCAGTTATTGTTCTGGTGGCCAGGAGAGGAGGTGGAGTGAGATCCCAGCGACGGCATATGTTGTCTTGCAAGATGGTAGCCCATGCATTCAAGCTGTCTTCAGCAAGGGCTGGGAACACTAACCTGTAACAAGGAGGAATGGGCTACTTCTTCAGGCTTAGAGGGTTCAGGAGGATCTGATGGCACAAGGTTTGTAAATGCATTGAGTCAGCTGTCACTACCCACGTGATAACCAGGGTTCCATTCCTTGCCCATCGGAGCTCTATCCTAGACACAGCAGCCTTGCCGCAGTTGGGATTCCAACCTTCTCTGGGGCTTTGCTTCCTTATAATTAAGTTCTGGGCCTGTTGCTCCATTTTTTCTGCCTTTGGGCTGCAGGAGGTGAGATTCTACTTGCTTCCAAGGAGGCCCTCTGACTTTTACTCCTTACCTCTCAATGCTGATGAACCACCTCAGCCTTTCACTGTCTTTCTCTAATGCATTTATAGCTCCCAGCAGCAGCCATTGAGTCCATTGTGTTTATGATTACTACTTCTCTTGCCCCGTGCCTCTCAAATGCTCTGGGGGTTCACCAGCCAATGCATTGCCTTTTAGAAGTATCTCATCCAGTTCAGAACAAGTGACAGTTTTAACAATTGCAAGTCCAATATGCTAGGGCTCTCATACTCCACCTACCACCATGATGGGGTACTTATTGCCAGCTAGCTAGTGGGGAACACAGCTCCCAAAATTCTACTTTAAAATCAGCCTCCTAAGACACCTCCTGACAGTAAGTCTTAGTTCAGTTTCCCCAGAAGCAGACTCTGAGGTGGAGACTCGCATGCAGAAATCTTACTGGGGTGTGCACTTGGGAACAGCACCTGTAAAGAAGTGAGGGAAGCAGCACTGGGTGTAGGGAGAAGGTAAACCATGATGCGGTTGCAGTAGAGGACTTGCTGATCCCACAGAAAGCTCTGGAACTGGCACTGCCTTTTATGGTCATCCTGCCTTGGGAAAAGGGAGCCAGGTCTTTCTGTCTATGCATTGACTAGTCATTGGATGTGGTCCCTTGGGGAGGAAGCATAACTTGGGGTGAGGCAGGTCTCTTTGACAAAGGGCAATTTCTAGGGGGGGTGCCTCTGTGAGCAATTAGCCTCCAACATCCCCAGCTGCTGGGGTAATGAGTCCTAAAGGGGGATCTGGCCATATGCCACAGTAGCCACTATACCAGTGTTTCTTAACTAGGGGTGATTTTGTCTCTTGGCAGGGTTTGGAGACATTTTTGGTTATCACAGCTCGAGGCAGGGGGTTTGCTACTGGCATCTGTTGGGTAGAGGCTAGGGATGCTGCTAAAAATTCTACAGTGCTCAAGACTTTCCCTCACAACAAAGAACGATGTGGCCCAAATGTCAATAGTGCTGAAGTCGAGAAACCCATGCTATGCCATGCTTCCTTGGATCAGCTCCCAAATGAATTAGTTGCACCAAAATCCTTGTCTTAGGGTCTCTGTTTTGAGGACTCCAAACTAAGACATTGGGGAATATCAGAATTCAAAGAGACAAAGTAATTTGCTTGGGGTTGTACAACTTGTGGGTGGAGGAACAAGAATTGGCACCCCGGAATTTCTGTTTGCTGAGCCCACGTTCTTCTCTATGGACCATGCTGCAGGGCTGGTAGGTGGACCACTCTCCAGGTCTCACAGCATGTGTAGGATTTGGTAATGGGGAGTATTAGGCATTTTGGCAAATTCTGGTTCCTTGACAAGTTTGTTGGCTATTCAATTATCATACAACCTTTCTCTACTGGACTGTAGAACATAGTGATTGGAATGACTATTTTTCAATTCTCCCAAAGTCTGTAGATAACTAGTACCATTATAGATGAATAGAGATAAATTAATTTATTACATACAGTGGATGCCTTATGGCACTAAACCTTAATTCTCTTTCAGAAATTTGATTGAGAATGGCTATATGGGTGGAGATATTCCTCTGAAGTTGCTGAGCTTCCATTTATTAAAGTATTTGTTGATTCATTCTTTCTTTCCCTTACCTGTTCATGATCTCATTTAATAAGTGGTTGTGCTCAGCGGTAGACACTCTCGTATCATAGGCATAGCTATTATTGTCAGATGATTCTACAAATGATGGAAATGAGAAGCCCAGAGAGGAAGATGAGTCATTTTCTCAAAGGTCTTGGAGCTAATTCAAGACAGAGTTAGGATTAGAACCAGGTTCCAGAGGGGGACAAATGTGCTGAGGGAAGACAGCGGTATGGTCTTTACTGCAAGGACAGGAACGTGTGACTCTTCTCAATTTGTACTTTATTAATATGCGTCTCATATTCATTCTCTCAGCCCACTGCCCAAAGGTACAAAGATGTAGCTTTTCCCTCCGTCTATAATCTTCTAGAAAGCTGTCTGCCACTGGGAGCCTTTGAACTAGTAGGTCTCATAGTCCTGGCTTTGCTTTAATTTGGACCAAGGGAGCTGTTTAAATCCAAGGAGTTCCTCTCCTAGCTGAAATGCAAAGCACAGAAATGCAAAAGTTCCCAAATCTCTGGGGCAAGAGAGCTCTAGCTCGCCATTGAAGCAAATAATCTGTGATACTACCTGCTTTCTGCAAACAATGAACCAAGCCAGCTTTAACTTTTGCCAACCTTAACTGTAAGCAGAGAAGTCATTGTCAAGAGTTTGTAAATTGGGATTTTCCTCAGGCTCAGAACCTTGCTTAGAAACCACGTTACTTTCGCACTCCGCCCCAGTCCCTGTGCACACTTAATTTTCTCATTCTTCTGGGATTGAGTTACACACCTTTGGATGCCGGTATAGTGCTGGGGAGAAATCTGATTTTGTTTTTCCTGACCCACTGACTGAGTTCATTCTGCTTAATTCAGATCTGAGCGCTGCCAATTCCCAATCTTATAATCCCGTTCAGAGTATTATACTATCATTACCACTAAGGTGCCTTTCCCTGGCATTTGGCTGCTGGTTTCATGCCAGAGATTCACATGGGTTGCAAGGAAGTGGTTCCCAGTGCCCAGTACAGGAAGTTAGAGGAGAGTTATTTCCATAGGAACTGCACCTGTCAGGTCAATCATTGACTCCACATTTACTACCAGTGGATCTAAGCCTAAACTAATTACACTGTGAATTTCTATATTTAATTTCTCTCTTTAAATTCTTATCCTTATATTAGAGAAGAACTTGTGGTTGCAGGTGAACCCTGCTAGCATTTGCTTATCAGCAAGGGAGCTTATTGGTTCAGGCTATTGGGAAGGTCATGGATGAAACTTGTTTTCATGATAACTAGAATGGGGGACTAGAGAGTTCTCAGTATTTGGTCTGATCAGTACATATTTATTAGGGGTAAAGTCTTCCCTAATCCTGGTGCATCCTGACCCATGGAGGTGGTACCACTAGGCTAATACTCTGGACCTTCCCCATCCCTTCCCTTTGCAGAGGAGGGCTGCTGATCTCTGATCGTAAGTTGGGGGAGAATAGACTGGGTAATGTTCTCAGCTCAGACTTTCCACTTCTTAGAATCTCAGTGAAGATGGATCTTCTCTGTCCCTCCCACATGCCTGGGGACAGACCTGTGGTTTTCTAATACTGCCTAGGACTGGGCGGAAAAGTCTGCCTAACTGTGGGGTTTCTTACTATTTCTTATTTGTTCCCACAATTAGAATCCACCTCTCCAGGAGCACCTGCTGTTGGTAATAAAGGTGATATTTTGGCCTGCCGATGTCTAATCTTGTCTATCTTTCACATGATTTTAAATCTGAACGGGGAAAGGAGTGTTATTTCCTGGGCCCTTTTCAATCTCACCCTTGATCATTTGTTCAGCAGTTGTTTGTTGCACGATTATTATGTATCAGGCGCAGGCCCTGTTAGAGACAGAGAAAGACATGGTTCTTGCCCCTGATGGACTCGTGGCCTAGTGACAGCTGCCCACTGATGCATCTCCAGGGCCCTGCACACTTGATAAATATTTGTTGAATGAAAGAAAGAATGAAGACACTGCATTAGAATGTGGCAGGTGCGCAGTGGATACAGTGGTGTGTTACCGTGATCTCCCTCCAGGACCCTGGGACCCTTTCCTTCCTACTCTAAGCGTTGGCCCCTGGTGGCTCTCAGCTGAGCCTCTCTCCAGGAATTGCCTTCAGTGGAAGAAAGCAGCCCTTAACTGCCCGTGTACCATCCCCAAGGGCAGCCCTTAACTGGGCAATGCAAGGTACAGAGACCTGGCCCCCATGTTTCAAGGTGGGATAACTCTGAATGGCCAGTTCAGCTCTAGAGCCCCTGTAGGGTTGGGCTGAAGCTTTTATGTGACTACTTAACAGTTCAGCTTCTGCATCTGCCCAGTCCTGCTTCCTTCATTCCTTCAGGTGTTGATCCTGAGAGCATCCCATGACAAACTTCCCCCGTGAGAATTTCCATTTCAATGTCTGTTTCTAGGAACCTGTTCAAGGCATAAGTGCAAACTATTATGGGATTATAGGGGAGGGGTTATCAGGTCAACCTTGGCCATTTAGTGAAGCAGAGATAGTACCAGGAATAGAGGAGAAGATGGGAAGAGGGATTATAGGGGAGGGGTTATCAGGTCAACCTTGGCCATTTGGTGAAGCAGAGATAGTACCAGGAATAGAGAAGATGGGAAGATTGGGCAAAGGATGGTAGGGGCTTGCTAGAGAAAGTAGGGAAGGATGTGATTTGGGAAGAGAGGGGCATGGAACAAGGTGAGAAGGTGGAGATCCTGAGACAGAGGGAGTGCATGCCTATTGCTGAGATGATAGGCTTCCGCTGTTGCTCTCAATTTACACTGCTCTGTTCAAGGAAGCAGCCCAGCTAGAGAGATGTGGGGACAGATGTCTTGACTCTAGGTTGAAGAGGTGGTGGGGTTTACCCATAGTGATAAGGGAGGAGCAAGTGTAGAGTCAGGGATCTAAGGGCACTGGAGAGGGCAGCATGGCATGTGAGTGGGGATTCCTGGGTGGAGAAGACCAGAAGGCTCCAGAATGTCGTGACTGACTCTTTGCAGAGCTGGCTGTATATGACCGACTAGGGAAGGGCTTGCTTTAGCTCCTGGGGTTCCCTGACATAATGCCTGGGCATGCACAGCCTGCAGGGAGTGGAGGGGGACCAGGATGCCTGCTGTGGCCAAGTGGGCTCAGCCAGGATGAGCATCTGCTCCTTCTCTGGCAGGTGCCAGGGCAGGGGGATGAAGCCAGCGAGGAGCAAGCTGCCCAGAGGGCAAGGGAGACAGGAAGCGCAGGAGCTGAAGGGGTGGCCCAAGGAGAGGACCAGGCAGAAGAAGCAACCTCTGACTTTCTTTTCTTTTATTTTTCTTTTTTTTTTTTGCGGTACGCAGGCGTCTCACTGTTGTGGCCTCTCCCGTTGCGGAGCACAGGCTCCGGACGCGCAGGCTCAGCGGCCATGGCTCACGGGCCCAGCCGCTTTGCGGCATGTGGGATCTTCCCGGACTGGGGCACGAACCCGCGTCCCCTGCATCGGCAGGCGGACTCTCAACCACTGCGCCACCAGGGAAGCCCCTTTCTTGGTTATTGATATAAAAAAAATCAGTTTCCCTCTCCTGCCCCCAGTGCCGCAGAAATGAAAAGCAAAAAGCTTTAGCTTTCTAGATGGCTAAAGTTTTTGATCATGCTCATTGCTTCTACCTAATATAAGATCTGTGAAATTAGAATCCGATCCAAATCACACTGCATAACTAATATATGCCAGAAGCTATGCTAAGCAGCCTGGCTTCATGTGCTAGTAATTATAATCAAAGAAGCAGTTCCTAAAATAATTAAATTTAATGAGAGAAGAATAAACAGAAATGCCATTTGGTTACTCCTCAGTGGATTGTTCTTACCTTGCTGTGGATGTTAGCTAGGTTGGTTCTTTAGTGGTGAATCCCTAATGTTTCATAAATTTACGAAACAAAATGTTATTGAAGGTCTTTGTGGTGACAGACACTGTGTCAGGTGCTGGAAATGTACGTGACAAGTATAGCGGGCAGCAAAGAGATGAGGCTTTTAACACCTAAGGACAAAATAATTTGTTTTTCGATATTAATTCCTTTAGATTTGAATATGTTTAAATTTTAACTTTCAGGAGGATTTAAGTTTTCCTAAATTGAAGTATAGTTTATGTACAATATTATGTTAGTTTCAGGTGTACAACATAGGGATTCAACATTGAAATACATTATGAAATAATCAGCATGGTAAGTCTAGTAAACATTTGTCACTATACAAAGTTATTACAGTATTATTGACTATATTCCTTATGCTGTTTATTACATCCCTGTGACTCATGTATTTTATAACTGCAAATTTATACCTCTTAATCCCTTCACCTATTTCACTCATCCCCACCCCACTTCCCTCTGGCAACCACCAGTTTGTTCTCTGTATCTATTGAGTCTGTTTCTGTTTTATTTTGTTTGTTCATTTGTTTTGTTTTTTAGATTCCACGTATAATCATGGAATCATATGGCATTTGTTTTTCTCTGTCTGACTTATTCCATTTATCACATTACCCTCCAGGTCCATCCATGTTGTTGGAAATGGCAAGATTTCATTCTTTTTTTATGAATGATTAATATTCTATTGTGTGTATGTGTACGTATGTATATATATACCACATCTTTATCCATTCATCTGTGGATGGGCACTTAGGTTGCTTCCATATCTTGGCTATTGTAAATAATGCTTCAGTGAACATTGGGGTGCGTATATCTTTTCAAATCAGTTTTCTGTTTTCTTCAGGTAAATACCCAGAAGTGAAATTGCTAGATTGTATGGTAGTTCTACTTTTAATTTTTTGGGGAAGCGCCATCTTGTTTTCCGTAGTGGATGCACCAATGTACATTCCCACCAACAGTGCATTAGGGTCCTCTTTTCTCCAAATTCTCACTAACACTTATTTCTTATCTTTTTGATGATTGCTATTCTGACAAGTGTGAGGTGATATCCCTTTGGTTTTGATTTGCATTTCCCTGATGATTAGTGATGTTGAGCATCTTTTCATATGTCTGTTGGCCATCTGTATATCTTTTCTGGAAAAATGTTTATTCATGTCCTCTGCCCATTTTTTTTTTTTTTTTTTTTTGCGGTACGTGGGCCCCTCACTGTTTTCGCCTCTCCCATTGCGGAGCACAGGCTCCGGACGCACAGGCTCAGCGGCCATGGCTCACGGGCCTAGCCGCTCCGCGGCATGTGGGATCCTCCCAGACCAGGGCACGAACTCATGTCCCCTGCATCGGCAAGCGGACTCTCAACCACTGCGCCACCAGGGAAGCCCCTGCCCATTTTTTAATAAGGTTGTTTGTTTTTTTGATATTGAGTTGAATGAATTCTTTATATATCTCAGATAGTAACCCCTTATCAGATACATCACTAGCAAATTTCTTCTCCCATTCAGTAGGTTGCCTTTTTGTTTTGTTGATGGTTTCCTTCACTATGCAAAAGCTTTTTAGTTTGATATTAACACATTTGTTTTTTGCTTTTGTTGCCCTTGCCTGAGACGACAGATCCAAAAAAAATATTACTAAGACTAATGTCAGAGTTTACTGCCTATGTTTTCTTCTAGGAGTTTTATGGTTTCAGGTATTACTTTAAGTCTTTAATCTGTCTTGAGTGTATACGTATATGGTGTAAGAAAGTGGTTCGGTTTCACTCTTTTACATGTAGCTGTCTAGTTTTGCCAACATCATTCATTGAAGAGGCTGTCTTTTCTCCATTGTATATTCTTTTTAAAAAAAATTTATTTAATTTATTTGTTAGTTTTGGCTGCGTTGGGTCTTTGTTGCTGCATGCAGGCTTCCTCTAGTTGCGGTGAGCAGGACTAATCTTTGTTGCGGTGCACAGGCTTCTCATTGTGGTGGCTTCTCTTGTTGCAGAGCATGGGCTCTAGGCGCGCGGGCTTCAGTAGTTGTGGCTTGCGGGCTTTAGAGCGCAGGCTCAGTAGTTGTGGTGCACGGGCTTAGTTGCTCTGCAGCATGTGGGATCTTCTCGGACCAGGGCTTGAACCCATGTCCCCTGCATTGGCAGGCAGATCCTTAACCACTGCAGCACCAGGGAAACCCTCCATTGTATATTCTTGCATCATTTATTGTAGATTAATCAACCACATAATTGTGGGTTTATTTCTGGGCTCTCTATTCTGTTCCACAGATCTATGTGTCTGTTTTTGTGCCAGTACCATGCTGTTTTGATTACTATAGCTTTGTAGTATAATTTGAAATCAGGGAGCATGATACCTTCAGCTGTGCTCTTTTTTTCCCTCAAGATTACTTTGGCTATTTGGGGTCTTTTGTGGTTCCATACAAATTTTAGAATTATTTGTTCTAGTTCTGTGAAAAATGCCATTGGTATTTTGATAAGGATTGCATTGAATCTGTGCATTGCTTTGGGTAGTATGGACATTTTAACAATATTAATTCTTCTAAACGTATGAGCTCAATATGTCTTTCCATTTATTTGTGTTGTCTTCAATTTCTTTTATCAATATCTTGTAGTTTCCAAGTACAAGTCTTTCACCTCCTTGGTTAAATTTATTCCTAAGTATTTAATTCCTTTTGATGCAATTGTAAATAAGGTTGTTTTCTTAAATTCTCTTTCTGATAGATTGTTGTTAGTATATATAAATGCAACATATTTCTGTATATTAATTTTGTGTCCTGCAACTTTACTGAATTCATTTATTAGTTATAATAGATTTTTTTTTTTTGGTAGAGTCTTTAGTATCATGTCACCTGCAAACAGTGACAGTTTTACTTCTTCCTTTCCAATTTGGATGCCTTTCATTTCTTTTTCTTGTCTAGGAGGATTTAATATTTGAATGCGTATCTTATTCTAAGAATTTGATAATGGGACATTTCTAGGTTGTAATCATTCTATTATATGATGTCTATATGCAGTTCATTATTGGAGCATTATAATGTTGTCATTTAATCTCATTATTGAATCTTGGATATGCTGTATTGGACAGTGTGACTGCACATATTATGATTTGGGAAGTGGGACAGGGAGTGAATTTTTAGCCTTGGGTCTGGAGTCACCCTGGCATTGATTGAATTTTGGTTCTGTTCTAATGCATTTCAGAGCCTTCTGAAAGCATTGTCTTAACCACCCATTTATTAGTTGTTGTATGAGTTGCAATTGATACTGGAGGTTCAGCATCATATTCTGGTGATCTCCTCCTATGAGGGCCATGGCCACACTGTGGTTGACCATGGACTTAACAATGAAGGTTACTGAGTTGAGAGCAAGAAGCTAAAGAATGGTACAGAAGAACATTTCTTCCTCACTTCTGATGTTTTCTTCTGTGTTAAAGAAACTCAACGTGATTTCTACCCTGTCTCTACTCCAGGGGAGGGAGAGTGACTTATCTGATTGGGATCTGTGGGAAGAACAAACTGGGTGTGTCTGACTCATATTCATCTTTCTCCCTCTTGGGAATGAGCTGCTCTCAGGGAGCAGTGTTCCTCTTGGTTCTTCTAGGGGAAGGCTTGCTTCATTCAAGACAGCTGCCTGTGTCAGAATGGGTAAGTTCACTTAGTCCACCTATATTTTGTTCTAACCCATTTCAGAGACTGCTAAAAGCAAAAATCTAAACTGTCCACCAGTGTCCTCAGGAGATGCCAAAGGAGCAGACTCCAGTCGGCAGGTCCATCTGGCTTTTGCAAAAATCCTCATTTTCTCATCTCTTCAGTAAGAGAGGGAGTATTTTGAAGTCCCAACTGGAACTCCTATTTTCCAATTTGAATTCAAATATAGAAAAAACAGAGCTATTTATTGCTCTCTCAAAATCTAGTACCCCAGCCATGTTCAGTCATTGTCTGGGAACCCCTATGGGTTTCATGGTATTCGTGGAGGTGGCAGCTGGTGGCTGCCAGCTATGCTTTCTGCAGTCGGTTCCTTCAAGGGAGGTCTGAGAGGCACGTTTCCATGGACACCACGGGCTCTTTCAGGGTAGGAACTGGACTTATTCTGTATCCTCAGGGTTTGGACAGTGGGTGGGTCTGGAATACAAGGCGCTTGATAAATATGTGTTGAAACATTTTCAGGAATATATTGTGGAAGGATTTGAGGTTGTATGAGTAACTTGAATTAATGTGTTATGAAATGAAAGTTATTAAAGTTTTAGAACAGAAGGTCAGAACTGTACTTAGAGAAGAATGTAATGTGGATTAAAGTGCGACTCTGACTTTTGTAACAGTATAGGAATGTGACTGGTGGTAGGCATAGGAAGGAAGATGCTGACAGCAAAAGGTTTTGGAAGTGATGTTTTTAGGACTTGGAAACTTATTTGAACTTGGGATGGGGCAAGCAAGACATTAAAGATGACAATGAGATTTCTAATCTCAGAGACTGGATGTATAGGAACAGAGGATGAAGAGGAGCTAGCATTTCAGGGGAAAATGCTGAGTTTGGTGTTAGGTTAGCTGAACTAGATGTGCTCACTAACATCCAGGTGGAAGTGTCAAACTGGCGGTGAGGATTGCTTGCCAAGAGCCTGCCAGAGAGGTCCAAGTTAGAGATCCATATTGAGAAAAAGGAGCAATGAGATCAAGGTGAAAATTATGAATAGATTTCAAGGAGTAATTGAAATGGACCTGTTGCATATTTTGCAGACAGCTGTTAGGCCATTTATGCATTCTTTTGTAGGTTTGAATAAAAAAACCGAATGATTATTTTTATTCCTTTCTATTCCTTTGATTCTTTGGTGAGAGAGAGGGATTCCTCTTGTGTGACTGTTTTTACTCTGAGATTGTGAACTTCCCAAGACTGCATCTTTTCATCTTCGATACTCAGAGAAGAAGAGAGTTGCACAAAGACTGTGAACTCCTGTAGGGTAGAGACCTCACTTATTTATCTGTTTGTCTAGTGTCTAAAATGGTGTCTGGACAACAGTACTTGTCCTGTTGTGAAGTGCTCTGTTAAAATTCATCAAATTGAATTATTTAATTTGTGTGATGCTTTATAGTTAGTAAGTCCTAGAAGATATATTTAACAGTCCTCACAAGCGTGCTGAGAAATGTTGTTACCCCTCATTTACAAACAAGGAGACTGCGCTTTAGAGAAGTTAAGCAACTTACTTGAAATCATACATTTAGGAAGAGGCTGTATCAGTCTGAATAGGTTAGGTTATGCTTAGTAACAAATAACCCTAAACATCTCTGTGGTTTAATAAAATAAAAACTTACTTCCTACTTATAAAGTCCACCATGGGTCTGGGAAACCCACTGCAGAAGCTGTCCTTCATGTGATAGCTCAGAATTCCAGGCTTTTTCAAACATATCTGCTTCTATAGTTGCTGCAGAAGACGAGAGAGTACATACAGAACCATGCACTGGTTCTTAAATGCTTCTGCCAGGTAGTGAATCTCATCTCTTCCACTCACATTTCATTGGCCAAAGAAGTCACATAGCCTTACCTGGTTTCAAAGGAGGAGGCAAGGGCTTTCTCCCTGTGTACCTGGAAGGAGAAGTGGACACTTTGATGAGTAACTCTATTATCTAATCACAAAAGCATTATTGGGTCTTGAGTTTAGATTTCTGATTTCAACAGTGGTCACATGTTACTCTTTGACTCATGTTTTGTTTTTTACTAAGCATATTCAGAAAACTATCCACATTTATGGCAAACTCCAATATGTAATTAATATCCTGAAAAGCAGTCACACTCTCCACCCTTTTCTTCTGCTTTCTCTCCCACAGTCCTAACCTCTGTCTCTTAACATTGGGTCTTAGAGGACAGAGTCTCAAAGGGACTCAGGATATCAGAGAGAATTAACATATACACACTACTATATATAAAATAGATAACCAACAAGGACCTATTCTATAGCACAGGAAACTATACTCAATATTTTGTAATAACCTATAAGGGAAAAGAGTCTGGAAAAGAATATATATATATATATATATATATATATATATATATATATATATATATATAAAAAACTGAATCACTTTGCTGTACACCTGAAACTAACACAACATTGTAAATCAACTATACTTCAATACAAAAAAGAAAATAGCATGAGAAAAAAGATATCAGAGAGAGACCAATGCCCTAGTTAGGGTTGGAGATGGGGTAAATATGTATAATGACATTTGAGTAGAGGACTCAGAAATGCCAGATCTCGCCTCCAATTCAGTTTCTTCTCTTCCCCATGAGATTTGAAGATGACAAATATACAAATGTTATGACCTTAATTATTAGCTGGGACAGTGCCTCCTATTTTCCAGTAGTCTTCTCCAGCAAAACTCTGTTAGGGCTCACTTTTTAGGCTCAGGCCATGTGGGGTTTCCTACCTCGGAACAAGTTCAAATCCATACTTGGGATCTTACTCCATTATGTCCCTGCTTATGGGGTAGGAACCACGACCAGCACGCTTCTGTGATGAGAGGAACTACATGACTGGGACTCATAAGCAGTACAGACAGAGGGGACTTTGGGAATAAGTGGGCTGGACAGACAGACATATATGCACAATCTATTTACACACACGGACCTTCTCAACCACTAAACGTGGGCCAGTACAAGTCTGAGAACTTGCCCTATTAGATGAGCACTCCTGGAGATGAGATGTTCCGACAGCTGAGAGTATCTCCTCTGACCACCCACTTTACTTATAAGGAAATGGAGGTCCTTAGATATTCGGGGTTCCTTGCTACTTAGAAATCGGGCTGCTTTGACTCCAGCTCCGGATGGCTGCCCCTTTGACTTACAGCTCTGGAAAGATCCTGAAGCAAAGTAAAGACTCCAGGGTCTGTCATTAGAATGATAACGAAAGTAGCATTACTGAGCTTTTATCATATGCCAGCCCTAAGTGCGAAGGTTATTTTATCTAACCTCACAGTACTGTGGGATTGATGCTTGAACATCCCTTTTTTCATAAATGAAGAGTATGGGGCCCACAGGGAAGTGTGTTTTTTGGTTCGGGAGGGGATCTATTTCGCTGTATCCCTAGTGCTTAGATCAGTGCTTGGTGTATGTATATATTAGGTACGCGGTATGTTTTTGTTGAATGAACAAGCGCAAGGTCACTGAGCTAGTTAGCAGGGGAATCAGCATAGGATCCCAGGCAGTCTGATTTCAAGGATCTCCCTCTGAACTGTGGCATTACAACGTGACCTCCTGTACACGTCTGATAGTTATTAGCTATGACAGTGTTTGCTGATTATCGCATGTTGATTAACCTTTTTCCACACCCCCTCCCCATGAACTGTGAACCCCTTGAGAGAAAGAGATGATGACTGATTCCTGCCGCACTTTCCCCACCCTCCGTTGCTGGGTGAACGGGAGGTGCAGGTTCCATGTTGATTGGTTGCAGAGGTTACCTCCTACCCCAGGCAGGGGGTGGGAAAGGCAGCTGCAAGTTTTTGGCAGCCGGCTTTAACTTGGTCAGGTAGTTTCATCTCCCCACACGCCTCCTTCCGGAGACAGAGCCGGTGTACTCATTCTGCTCCGCTAGGGGGACCCAAATGCAAAGGAAAAAACCTCTCCTGCCTCTAAAGGTAATGGGATCCCACCCACAGCCCTCCAGAGGTGTGGGCACTGCTCCGCCAACGGCAGAGCTCCAGCAAGTGGCCCTGCACAGCTCTGGTTCTGCTTTCTGCTTGCCTGAGGGCAGCTTTTATAGTCAGGGCTTCTGGAGCAAATTCTACCCTTGTGAGGCCTGCTCGGTTCCTGGGAACCATGCCGCTTCTGCCGGTCATGACGTATGGATTTGTCTTAGGGACAGAGGAGATGGATTTTGAAGGGCTGCCGGCCTGGTGACGAGGCTGCTTTGGTTTCACAGGGGAAGACCTGCAATCCAGGTCTGGTCAATCAAAGATGCTTCGTCTTCTCCAGCTTCCTTCTCTGCCTCTCTAAAATCGGGGGGCCTTACCCACTTTGATATTTCAGTGCGAGGCCAGTTAAAGTTTAATGCTTCCTTTTCTACAGCAACAAGAACTGGAGACATGGTACTTACTAGGGCCACCTGACCTGTTGAGACAGATAGAATGATCTGTTTTGGCAACTTATCTTACAGGGATGGATATATTTATAAAACGTTGGGCAGTTTTGTTTTATTCTTATTATTTTTTAACACTACGCTGTGGAACACTTTTTCTCTTTTTGCACAGCTTGCTAGCATTAGGCAAGCATTTGGCAAAAATTCTCAGTTTTATGTTCTCTGCCATAAAATATGATACAAACTTCTTTCTTTTCTATGACCTCTAATTAAATCGTTGGATTCAGTTTTTGTTGTAGAGGTGTTATCTCTTTTAAGATCTGATCTTTTCCTTGGGGAAGAATAATATAGATATTCTTAAAGAAACATATTTAGTATTTTGGGGTTTAAAGAACTCTTAGAAATACTGGCATAGATATACTGGCACAAGCAGAGAAGGGGTTCGAGAGCTCTTCCTACTAAAGATGGGGCCCATAAGACTGATGAGTGTTAAAGTCAGCCCTAGAGGAGTCCTTAGAGATTTTCTCATTTATAACTCATATTTGACAGATGAGAAAACCATGGTCCAGAGGGGCAGATGACTTGGCTCGTCACACAGCTGGTTAGCCCTGTAGGCCTCTGGACATCACTTTTTACATTATCGCACAGATTTTCGGGGTGAACTGAGGGTGAAAGTATCTTTTTTCCCCATGGCTTTTAATTTCACATGAGTCTGCCAAGGAAGTGTCTGGAATAAAAGAAGTAAAGCAGAGAGAGAAAAGAGAGAGAGGGCTTTGACCATTGTGTGATAACGTGTTCTGGTGACTCAGTGCCCTGTGACCTGCAAGATGGTGTGAAGGGGAAATGGTGAGTAACTCTGTCCAGGGGAACACGAAAGGCCACAAGAACCTCTTGAAAGTCATGTCCAAGAACAGAAGGCACACTCATCAGTCTTGTTCAATGACCATTTAATGAGACCATTAGGTAGTAGACACTGTGGAATGTTCTAGAAAGTGCCACCTGACATTGTATACATCCTTTACATTCTCTAGGCACTTTTTCACACATCATCTCCTCATTTGACACTTCCAGTATCAGCCAGAGTTCCTGGTGACTTTGGCTCATCTGAACATGGTGAGAACTATTTTGGAAAGATGCAGGTGGGTCATGCCATGATAGGTCCCAGAGAAGCTCTGGGGATGAGGGAGCAGAAACCAAAGGGCAGTTTCTGGGTGTGGCTTTATCTCTGAGTGTTTTCATTTTGTGTTATTCTGCTTAGGATACCCATTCCATGGTGAGGGTGTCTGGTTGGCCCAGCCTGGAACCCATGGGCACTCGTTGACCAGGGAAATATTGAGCCATCTTGATGGGCGGGTCCTTCAAGGCTATACCCAAAGGAAAATCTGAATGGTCTTGACAAACATCCCCTTTAAATCCTATGAAGGGGGGATGCTTGATGAAATGATTACCTCCATGGTATCAATGGAAACAGAGAGGTGAAGTGAATCGCCCAAGTTCACACAGCTATACATAGCAGAACAAAGTTATATCTCTAGATCCTGCTCTTCCCACCAAAAGGAGTAGGTAAAGCTTATATCTAATGCAATCGCTTCTCCTTCCTTACTGCTTGCATCATTCTGCTTTTCCCCTCCATAGGCTCACCCCATCACCTGCCATCTTTTACTCTACTCCACTCCTGGATGCCCAGATTTCTGGGTACCAGTGTAATAAGCTGAGGAATATTTCGTTAGCTGTGTGCTAATGGAAAGAATCACTCCCAAGTTGGTCTTCTGGACACGATGAAAGTCCTCTCTCACTTCTTATTCCACTAATTAACTTATTGTTGGGATCTGGACCTTGTAGGAAGAAGGATCAGGGAACCCTAGGAAGTCATCTATGCAAGTTTCTTTCTTTCTTTTTTTTTTTTTTTGTGGTACACGGGCCTCTCACTGTTGTGGCCTCTCCCGTTGCGGAGCACAGGCTCCGGACGCGCAGGCTCAGCGGCCATGGCTCACGATACCAGCCGCTCCGCGGCATGTGGGATCCTCCTGGACCGGGGCACGAACCCGTGTCCCCTGCATTGGCAGGTGGACTCTCAACCACTGCGCCACCAGGGAAGCCCCTGCGCATTTCTTTGAAGTGAGGTCTGCCTACAAGTGGGGCCTGGCCTCTGATTCATGGCCCCATCACAATATCCTTGTTTAGAAGTGAATGAACTAGGGGCAGTGGTTCAAAAATATAGGGTTCTCCTGTAGAACAAAAGCTCATATTCCTTTGGTTAACTCTATGATATACCACTTCTGATTTCTGGGGTGCTGGCTATGGAAGGATTCTGAGTCTCTGGGAACAGTGGGAAAGAATTCGACTAGTGATGTCTGCTGGGGACGTAGAATGGACAGGGGTGGATTTGACGTTCACGATGGAAACTTTCCATGCTCTTCCTCCAACCTACCATGCTCGCTCCATCTCCCCTTCCTTCTCTATGCTTTCTATATCCCTTTGGTGCTATGGTTTGAAAAATTTAAATGAACTGAAATCGTTTCTTCAAATGAAATTGCATATGGAAGCCCAGTATGTAAAACAAATAAAAACTGAGTTACTCTAGAGATGAAGTGGGAAGGGGAGCTTCAGAGTCTACTGTGACCCTGAGGGTCTGCCTTGGGATCCCCTGGAACACTCTTCCAGCCACTCTTCCTCAGACGCATTCCACCCTTCCTCCCCCTTTGCTTTTCCTCTCCCCGTTCCCTTAACCTGGAACGATGTCCTGCCAATCGTCCAAGTCGTCAGGGGTCATCTCTTCCCTAAAACCTTCCTTAATTCCCTCATGCTGAACACGTTCTCTCTGAAAACCGCAGCATACTTCTTGAACTCTCCCAAGGCTTTTATCATTGCTCATTTGAGTCAGTTTGCCCTGATATGCTATGGACATCTCTAGGTAGGTCCCTGTGTGATGAGCAGTCTGAGATCTGTGCAGTCAGTTCTGGTCAAAATGCTAATAGACTGTGTATGCACGTTGTTTATTTTGTTTTACAGCCTTTGCAAACTCTTTGAAGTTTCCCACCTCCTCTATTCAGCTACACTTAACCTTTTTGGACATCTTTCTGTTTTTGTAAAATTGGGGTAGTAGTATTATTGGCTCCAAAGGGTTTCTGAGATGTGGTAATTTATGCAAAGTGCTTATAACAGGGCCTGGCACAGAGTATGTGCTTGGTAAGTGTTATTACTATTATTGTAATTATTACCTCAACACTATTAGGATAACAACACTTCACCTTGACTTCAATCCCAGGCTCTGGCCCAAGGGGAGGCCTGCATTTGCTTTTCCCTGGGATGCAGGAAAAAGTGAACCTTTGGACTCTGGGCTTGGATTCTGGGTGTACAAAGTGAGAATTAGTCACGGCCTCATTGACAGTCTGAGAACATTCACACTGTCTCATCTGCTTGGAGAAGCTTGGATTCAACCAGTGAATTTCGCATTTCCCAACCCCAGCCTGTGCCCTGGGGAGGAGCTTGACTTTCAAAATCTTGCAAAGGCCTCCTCGAAATGGCTCAGTGACTGCATTCTCTGGGGAGCGAGTGGGAGAAGGTCTGTGAGAGGCCGGGGAAAGCTGTGTCAGCTGCTGTCATGTTTTCTCAGGCAGTGTTCTTCCAGGGTGCCAGTCCTTGCCTGTTCCCAGCGTGTGCCTTTAAATCCAAACAGTAAGAGTGTCCTTTTGCTAAAGAGACTGAGAACCTTTCAGAAAACTGCCACGGAGGGAAACTATTGGGATGCCAGGTCCTTGGCTGGAGTCATTCAGTGAATTTGCAACCTCATCTGCTGTAAGTGCAGTGGCCATCCTGATAGCAAAGGTTTTACCTGGGTCCTTGATGCTGGTTTTGGGGGGATACTTCGTTTCTCCTTTGTTCTACCTGTTCGCCTTCACGGTTGCTGGACAACTTTCATTTACCATGTCTTTCTCCCTTCTGGGCTTCTACCTAGAAAAATTGCCCCCTCTCCTTCTCCCATCCATCTTTAGCCTTCAGATTTACACATTCTTCCCCTGGAAGTCTGTCTTGAGCCCAAAGACTTTGGGCATTCTTCCTTAAGCGCCATGTACCTGCCTCCCCTATGATGCTCCGGGCATCATGGCCTGTTTCCTTGTCTATCTCTCCTGCTGGAAAGTGACCTCCATCTCCCCAGGGACTGTGTGGTTTGTTCATGATTTTAACGCTGGGGCCAGCCCAGGGACCTGGTCAAAAAAAAAAAAAAAAGAAAAAAAGAAGCACAAA
Source organism: Stenella coeruleoalba (assembly GCF_951394435.1). Lineage (NCBI taxonomy): Eukaryota > Metazoa > Chordata > Mammalia > Artiodactyla > Delphinidae > Stenella > Stenella coeruleoalba. Next base: position 15,924,700 of record NC_137163.1, read on the forward strand.
TGAAGGAATGAAACAAATGAATAAATAAATGAGTAAATAAAAGAATCAAGGATAATCAAGGTTATTTCTGGTTATGTCATTTCCAATGATCTGACCCAAGCATGAGAAGGTGAGTAGTGACACAGAAGAACAGATTTTCAAATATCCTTCCACAGTAGCACCCTTTCAGTAATGAAATTGTGTGCAGCATCTCAGTTTCTGGAACAGATAATGGGAGGACTTTTCTGGTTACTGGAGGAGTGAAGCCATATGGTCTGACTTTCCCCTTCCCCCTTTGGGGGAGCCCTGACTCCTTGGGCAGAGTTTGAAAGTCATTGCCCCTAAAAGGATAGTACTGTTTTGAAAAGAACTAAACAGAGGGACCACATTCCGGTTGGGGTCCTGATTTCCTTCTTAGTTCTGGTTAAAGCACACATTACGCACATAGGTTGGACCAGTTACTCTGCTAAGTGCTTTGTTTATAGCAATTTTTCATCCTCACCATAATCTTATGTGGTGTCTGCTTATTTCTCTTTTGGAAAGGAGGAAACTGAAGAGTTTTCTAGAGAGTGGTTAATAACATGCCTGGGGTTCCATGACCACGGCGTAGCTGGGTTAGAAGTCAAACCCTGGATCATCTGCCTCTGGGGGCTCAGCCCTGAGCACGCGGTCACCTGCAGCAAAGCAGTAGAACTGCCCGTAAGAGCATCGCCGTCCGCTGAGTACAGTTGTGGCCGGCACTGTTCTAAGATCTTCACAAGCGTTAGCTCGTTCAACCCTCACTACACCCTCCGAAGTAGAGACTTTATTGCCATGTGACCGCATGGGCACCAGACCAGCCCTGTCTACCCTTCTCTGCAGATTATCAGGCCAATAAGGGGTCAAGTTAAAAAAAAAAAAAAGAATTTGCCCAACATTTACATACCTTTTGTAACAAGCCCACTTTTTTTCTTTTCCTTTTTAAAAAGAGGCATAGATTACTTGAGACCAAGGATGCTAATTAGGTTTGGCAGCTTCAGCAGGGGAAAATAAATTGACCAGTCTACTTTTTGGAAGCAGAAGTTGGGAAAGAGGCTACTTCTGAGCTGACTGCACCAAGAGACAGATCCTTGTTTCATATAAATTATCTGTGAAAATTCCTCTAGAGCAACACAGGAGGGAAATCTGGCCCAAGTCCAGGATAAAGATTTTTTTTTTAACATCTTTATTGGATTATAATTGCTTTACAATGGTGTGTTAGTTTCTGCTTTATAACAAAGTGAATCAGTTATACAAGAATAAAGATGTTTGAAAATCCTTTCAGAAATCGTAACTTTGATGCCTCTTCCATCTGCCCCATTTCTGTCTATTTCTGTCAAGAAATATGACCCTCTGTCTCATGGAATTCTCAATGCACTGGAGGACTCCAGAATGATATGCAGAGTAGGAGGTATTGCTGCTTCTCACAGTGGACAATTCAAAACCTCATGTAGCCTTTTCTGAACAGACTTTTAGGCGCTAAGAGCCCTATGATAAGAGGTCTAATGAGAGGTGCTTATATATATATATATTTTTTTTTCCATGTTTGTCTATAGATTACCTTTTCACTTTCTTTTTTAAGTTGAAGTATAGTTGATTTACAATATCGTGTTGGTTTCAGGTATACAGCAAAGTGATTCAGTAATACATATATATGTATATATCTATATTCTTTTTTTCTGTTCTTTTCCATTATAATTTATTACAAGGTATTGAATATAGTTCCCTGTGTGATATAGTAAATCCCTGTTGTTTATCTATTTTACATATAGTGGTGTGCATCTGTTAATCCCATACTCCCAATTTATCCCTCTTCCCCCCTTTCCTCTTTGGTAACCATAAGTTTGTTTTCTGTGTCTGTGAGTCTGCTTCTGTCTTGTGAATGAGTTCATTTGTACTACTTTTTACTTTCCACATATAAGTGATATCATATAATATTTGTCTTTTTCTCTCTGGCTTACTTCACTCAGTATGACAGTCTCTAGGTCCATCCATGTTGCTGCAAATGGCATTAGTTCATTCTTTTTATGGCTGAGTAATATTCCATTGTATATATGTACCACATCTTCTTTATCCATTCCTCTGTTGATGGACATTTAGGTTGCTTCCATGTCTTGGCTATTGTGAATAGTGCTGCTATGAACATTGGGGTGCATGTATCTTTTCAAATTAGCACTTTTGTCTTTTCTGGCTGTATGCCTAGGAGTGGGATTGCTGGATCATATGGTAGTTCTATTTTGAGTTTTTTAAGGAACCTCCACACTGTTTTCCATAGTGGGTGTACCAATTTACATTCCCACCAACAGTGTAGGAGGGTTCCCTTTTCTCCACATGCTCTCCAGCACTTATCATTTGTAGACATTTTGATGATAGGTGCTTATATTAATGGCAGTGCCTGTCCAGTCTTCCTCCAAGGGCATTTTTGGGTACCATGAAGGCATGAAGCCTCATCCAGTACAGTCAGGAAGAAAAGAACTAAGGGCAATGGAATTCTTTTGAAAATCAAGAGGATGAGATTATGAGGCTGTGGTATTCATTAAGGCTAGTCATAAATATTTTGGTTCTGTTCTGGGCAATGGTGGGCTTGTGCTTCTCCAACCCCATTAAAAGTAGGCATGGCTGTGTGACTTGCAATGGGCACTGAAATCTGAGTGAAAGTGATGTGTATCAGTTCTGGGAGAAAATGTTAAAAGCCAGTGTGATTCATCATGTTCTCTTTCCCTCTGCCTCAGTGACAAGTGACAACCAAGATGATTGAGATGGTGACTGATTCTTTAGCCTGACAATGGTTAATTTTATGTGTCACTTTGGCTAGGCTATGGGCCCAGTTGTTTGAGCAAAGGGTCTAGATGTTACTGAGGAGGTGTTTTTTAGATGTGATTAACATTTAAATCGGTGGACTTTGAGTAAAGCAGATTACCCTCCTCAATGTGGGTGGGCCTCATCCAATCAGTTGAAGGCCTTAAGAGCAGACTTAGGTTTCCCATAGAGGAAGGACTTCTCCTCCAGACTGCAACGCAGAGACTTGGCCTGAGTTTCCGCCTGCTACCCTGTGGCATTCAGACCCAAGGCTCTAATAGCAACACGTATCTGAATTTCCAGCCTGTTTGGCCTGGAGATTTTGGATCTGTAACCTCACCATCAGGGGAGCCGATTCCTTAAAACAAGTCTCTTTTTCTCTGTGTATCTTCTGTTTCTTTGCTCCTTTCTGACAAATATACTGGGTAAGGATGGACTAGAGCCGAAACCATAGCCAACTCATAACAGAAAGGTAGAATGAACAAGAAATAAACCTTTGTTGCTAAAAGCCACTGAGATTTGGGGGCTGTTTATTACTGCAGCATAACCTGGACTCTCCTTACTGATGGGAAACTTACAGTCATCTGTTCCATTTATCTGTTTTTTTTCCGTATACTTTTTCAGTAGTACAACTTAATCTCAGTTGGACTTTAAGATCCAGCTTGGCTTAAACAAACTTAAAGTCATTCTAATGATTACCCCTTCTCTAAATATTGATAGGAGATATAAAAATCAAATCTATAGAATGAGATTTGAGAAAGAATGGAAAGAAATTATCATGAGTTGATGGCTTACTTCTGAACTGAACCAGGTACTGAGCCACAGGCTTAGCATACATTATCTCATTTATTTCTATAACTAATTTATAAGGTATGCATTATATTAAGGTATGCATTGTATTATTATATTATTTTTATGGTATGCATATTATATTTTTATTTTATATTTTATGCATTATATTATTTGAAGGCCAAAGACACTGAGTAAGTGAATGCTAGATGTGGAATTTCGAGTGAGGATTATGTACTCTAAAGCTTATGGTAATTCTATCAGTTAGGATTCTTAGCAGCAGAAAAGGAATTTATTGTAATGGCATCAGGCAGCTCACAGAATGGATGGGAAGGACTGGAGAACAGGTTCATAAAAGAACAGGTATGATGAGGGCTCCAGGGGTTTAGGAGGCAGGAATGCTGCAGTGGTCTCACTGGGAGATGCTGCTGGAATGAATGGGCTTTTTCTCGTGTTTTATGTTTTTGTGCCATTTCCAGTCAAGTTCAAAGTCCTAAGTTCAGCTGGCCTAGCTTGCATGCTGGGCTCATCTCCTGGTACTTTCACTGATAGTCCCAGTAAGGCTACCTACTACTGGGGGATCTGTGATTCCTCAGAAAGACATCAGGGGCTGTTGTCACAAAAATCTGTGTGTGTGTGTGTGTGTGTGTGTGTGTGTGTGTGTGTGTGTGTGTGTAGGTGGAAGGGGGTTAATGTTAGACGGCCAAAAGGATGAACAACTATACAACTTGGTTTGGCTGGAAAACTCCCAGTTTTCTGTTGTCCTGATGTAATATTAATAGAAGTCACCTTCATTCTTTGAAGTGTCCTAGATTAGAGGATAAATTATGGGGTCACCAAATAGCACACCATATACACAGCACTATTACTCACATGAAGGCTTCAGAAGCTGAAATGGGACATTTGTTAGGCATGGAGGGCTATTATGGAGTTGTTTTTCTCTGGATTTATTTTGGTTCAGCTCATAGCAGCATATTTCTAAACTCCTGAAATCATTTTTATCTTACTGGCTATTATCTAGTTCTACCACCTAAAAATCATATGTGCCTTTTGCTGATGAAGAATTATGCTGTTTCTAGGTGATACTCTGTCTCCTTGTTGATGAGAAGGGCTAGTCGTGATGGGTACTAGAACAATTTCCAGGCTTTATGTAGGGTTTTGATTGTTCGAGAGGCTGTACCAAGATCATGTGTGAATTTGGATGTGATTGTGGTGAGCAGGTCCTATAGATCCCACTTCCTAGATAGCTTTCTTGTTTTCTTTTTTTTTTTAAGTTTTTTTTTTGATGTGGACCATTTTTAAAGTCTTTATTGAATTTGTTACAATATTGCTTCTGCTTTATGTTTTTTTTGGGGGGGGGCTTGAGGCATGTGGGATCTTAGCTCCCTGACCAGGGATTGAACATGCACCCCCTGCATTGGAAGATGAAGTCTTAACCAGTCGACCACCAGGGAAGTCCCCCTAGATAGCTTTTGAATCCATCCACCATTCTACCTTCATTGCTAACACCTTGGTTCAAGCTGCCATGATCTGTCACTGGGATTACCACCTACTGATTGGCACCTGGCCTTTAGTGTTGCCTCTGGTCAATCTGTCACCATGTGGCATTTGAAGTGATCTTTCTGAAGTGACATCCTGATTACATTGGCCTCCTTGCTCTGATGGCTCCTTATTGCTCTTGGGTAAAGACCAAATACCTTCACCTGGCCTCCAAGACCTGCCTGATCTGGTCCCGTTTACCTCCTCAGCCTACTGCCTCAGCACTCCCCACGTGGTGCTCCTTCCTTCTGATGCTCTGGGACTCAGCCTTTTGAAGATGCTATTTCTTCTGTCTGGATATCTCTCTGTTTTCCCTTTCCCCACTTAATCGTAACGCTTAGCTTAGGGCTAGTAATAGTCATCATATTAGTAGCTCATCTATACAGAGCACTTATTTATATGCCAGATGCCATGCTAAGTGATTCACGGAGAGTATCTCCTTTGATCCTTTAAGCAATCCTAGCAAGTAGGTGCTATGATTATCATTAGCATCCCTATATTATGGATAGGGAGGTTGGGGGTTTAGAGAAAATACCAGGATATAGAGCCAGTAAGAGGTGGAGCCAGGATTTGAACCTGGGGAAGCAGTCACAGAACCTGTGCCCTTAACTCTGTGCTGCATGGCTGTAAGCATTTCCTCCAGGCAGCCTTTGCCTTCCCTGACTTCTAAGTCTGTGTAGGGGCCTTTTCTTGGTGCGTCCGTAGCCCAGAACCTTCTCTAGCATTTTCCGCAACACCCCATACTGAAATGGTCTGCTTACTTGTTTTTCTTTTCTTCTGGAGTGTAAAACCCATGAGTTTAGTGTCTATTTCATTCCTTTTTAGTCAAGGAGGCATAGTTATTTTCACATAGCAAGTGCTCAGTAAAATGCTGGTTGAATGAACGATTAAAAATAAGATGTGGGAAGAGATATGGGAACATATGTATATGTATAACTAATTCACTTTGTTATAAAGCAGAAACTAACACACCATTGTAAAGCAATTATACTCCAATAAAGATGTAAAAAAAAATAAGATGTGGGTATTTAGGTCTTGATAAGTTATCCGATGCTTCTTCCACCCTGCCTCTCTGCCTTGTTCCTCCAGTTGCTCTCCATTGGTCCAAGAACTGTTTCACCTCCTACTATTAGCTTTTAATATCTCTTATTCTAGACCTTTGCTTGTGAGATTTCTTCCATGTGAAAGTCTCTCCTTTCTCCTCTCTGCTAATTCACATTCTTCTTGCTGCAGGTGCCATTAGGGTATGAATCTTCTTGGGCTTAACTCATCTGGCTTCTCTTACCTCTTTTCCTTAATGGGACTGGAGACTTAAGGACCACCCCTGGGTATGGCCTGGGCCGGTGTTGTCCCTCCATATCTGCCTTCCCTTCATCATTAGGGAGATGGCATCTTGCCAATGATTAAATGACTGCCTTCCCTAGTCTCCCTTGCAGTGGGAAGGAGCCTATGGTTGACTTAAGTTTTGACCAGTGATATAACTGTTGTCAGTGAATTCAGGAAGCATCCTTACAGGGAAGAGACACACCATTTTTCTTATTTTTCCTCCATGCTATTGTCAAAGGTGTAAGCTGCAGCTCAGGCTAGCATCTTGGACCATGAGATCAAGAGCTGGTGGTGTGGTGAGCCAGAAGGAGGCTGAGACCCAGAGAACTTGGCATAACTTTCCTTCCATCCCTAGATAGTCATCAGTGAGCAATGCACACTCTTATTTTTAGCTTCTGTGTTATATGCAGTCAAAGCAAATCCTGTCTGATACACTGGTCTATGGGAATCTCCACATACTGAGGAGTCTTGAGAAGTTGGGTGATGACTCTAGATGACAGCTGTCAGGGTGAAAGAGGTGGGTCTCTCACAGGTACTTGAAAAATAGGCTTCTACAGATGTAACCTTGACTTCTGGCTGTGGTTCTGACATACATTTTCCATATATTCTTGGATAAGCCACTTCATCTTTCTGGACCTCATTTTCCCACTGGGGATGGCTGGTTAGTGGATGAAGTTGGGACATGACCTTGAAAAGGTCTTTGGTACCAAAGGTCATGTCTTCAAGGAAAGAACTGCTAAAGACAAGGACCTGGACCAGTAAAAACTGATCTTGACAGAAAAACTTCTCCCTTAATTGTTTTCTGAGACCTCCTGTGTCTCCTCCCTTGCTCTTGCCCAGATGTGCTCTCCAGGAACTGGCTTCAGCCTGGGATGTGGGCTTTTTGGCTGGAGCAAATATTAGTGCTGCTTGTGAGTGACAGCTCTGACTCTGCTGTTCAATATTTAGGTGCCTCTTGGATCTCAAAATCTCATCTTGTTCTTTGGGACTATCTGGGATTCCACCTCTGCCAAGCCCAATAAAACTGCTTCCGTTCTAAAAGTCTCTTCCTCTAGTAAGCTATTAACAAAAGCAAAGCTGATAGGACCACCCTAATCCTGCATTCACACGTACTTCCTTCTGCACATAACCATTGTGTGTGTTGTTTGCTCTTTAAAATTTTCCTGACCTTCATTTGCTCATTTAGACCTGACTTCATAGGAGTCAAGTGCATGTGTGTGTGTGCATATATGTGTGCAAATTTATGAGTGTTAAGAGGGTGTAGGGAGAGGGGAGAGGAGAGAGGATAGGGGGCGAGTATTATGAGGTTAAAATCTAGTTGGCTCTGGTCCAGAACCTACCTGGAGATGGTCCTGAGTCTTTAACTCTACTTCAGATGTCTCTGCATTAGAAACCATTCCATCCTTATGCATCTGGGTCATCAAGCCTGTAGCGAACAATACTTACTCCTTCCCAATCTCTATTATCAATGTCCCTGTGGCAGACATTGATCATCATCTCTGCCCTCTTTTCCTCTGAACTAGATAGTTGATCACAAGTTGGTGTCAACACGGTCCTCCTTTCAACCTTCACTGGTGAATTCAAGTTGGCTCAATCTGCACTGATTGGCTCTGGTCTTCCCCAGTAGAATGTGTCCTCCTGCTGGGGGGCAGGGACCTGTGCCTGGTATGCTGAGCAGCCATTGTGCACCCAGGAAACATGGTGGCCCCTGAAAACACAAGGTGAGCTGGAGAACCCTGAAAATACACTTCCATGACATTCCTCATCGGACTCCAGTGTACTTTATAGCACAGTCCTTTTGGGATGCTCTTTCCAGAACCGAGCAAAAGAAGCCAGGGAATTGGGGTTGGATGAATTAGTTTGAAGGTCACGTGAGCAAGAGTGATTTGAAAACTGTAACATCCTGGTGGTGGAAGTAGCCCAGGAGCCAGAGAAGATTTGGGCCCAAAGTCCAGATTCTACCATTTTCCTTGGACAAATGCATGGAGCTATCTAGTTTTCTAATTTTCCTGACTAATAAAATGGGAATAAGAATAATGATCAGCTCCCAAGCCATTAATGCGTGAACTCATGGTTGAAGGAACATGGCTTGGTAACTGGAAGCCCTGGACTTAAGCACTGCTCTTCCTCTTCTAGATGAAGAAATCTTAGCAAAATCATCTACCTCTCTGAATCTCCCTTCCCTATCTATTAAATTGTACTAATAATAGCTTCCACTTCAGAGCGGGTTGTGAGTATTAAATGAGAAAACATAGAATGAATGTGCTATGATAATTATGCATTTATTATTATTATCACTAAGAATGGCAATAATGACTTTCTTCGAAGTTCCACCTTGAAACTATTCATACCTGACTCTTTCCAATTTGGGGGGGTGGGGTGGTGTGTGACGTGAGTCAGCTTTTCTGATGTATAGCAGCACAGGGAAGATAAAGTTTTATTATTTATGATAGTTTCCTGGGTTTTTTGGTTGTGGTATTATTAGCAATAAGGGAATCACAGTAGCAAGGAGATGACACCTTGCCCCGTGGACCAATGGGCTCAGCATTGCTAGCCCCACTCTGATTGTGCCTGCTAAGCTTTGAGTACAGGGCTAGTTAGACAGCAGAGACCATGCATAGACACATGATAGACTATGATATGATTGGTGACCCCCTGGAATGGTGCAGTGCACAACTTGTACAACTGGATGTGGTGACTCTGGTACCTACCGTCCATCTATAGACGTCTAGATTTTCTCCCTTTAGAGTGGTAAGGAAGCAAAAATTCAGCTCTTCTGTTGGGGTTTTTAGTGCTGGAGGCTATATTGGAGAGATTTCCTCACCTGAGTCATCAGGGGACCCCAGATTCAAGGCAGCGTGCAGAGACAAGAGCCATGAAGGAGGCTGAAATTTAGAAGCCAGCAGGGGAACCCACGCATTTTCCCAAATGAAGGGCCTTGAAACAGCTATCAAAGTTGGGAGTGGAAACAAGAAATTCCAGAACAAGGGAAAAGAACAAGCTCAAGTAAATAGAATGCATAAAGAGGATTGAGTCACCCCCCCAGAGAAGGCAATGTTGATCTGAGATCTGCTTTAATGTGTAGGCTGAAGTATAATGGACTGTGAACCTGCCAAGTTCAAGGGCCAAGGATCTGATTTGGCTCTTTATAATAGAAACTGCCCAACGATAGTTTATTTTTAAGGTTTCACTTTCTCATGTAAACGAAGACCAGAAATAGGCATGATTGGGCTGGTATGGTGGCCTTATAGAATCACCTGAGAGCCAGCCTTCTTCTGTCTTTTTGCTCCAAGGCTTCCATCTCAAGTTTACCTCGTGGCCCAAGATGGCTGCTGGAGAGCCAGCTATTTCCAGGAGAGAGGATAGGAGGAAGGGCAAAAAGGACAAGCTTCCTGGCTGAGTCAGTTCCTTTTAAAGCAATCCTCCTGGAAGCCCCCTACACTTCTGCTAACTACCTTTGGCTGAAATTAGTCTCATGGCTACATCGAGCTGAAAGGGATGTCAGGAAATTTGGCATTTTAGCTGGGTGCATTTCTGCCCCAAATAAAGTTGGACTGTTGTTTCTAATGAGGAAGGGGAAAACTGTTATAGGCAAGTGATGGCCTCTGCCACAGGGGCCTTTTGCATATCTCTTTATACAACTTAAAAAAAATTATTGTAAAATTTTTTATTATTTTTTTATTGAAGTGTAGTTGATTTACAATATGGTGTTAATTTCAGGTGTACAGCATAGTGATTTAATGATTCAGTATTTTTGCAGATTATAATCCGTTATAGGTTATTACAAGAAAATGGGTATAATTCCTTGTGCTATACAGTGTATTTTTGCTGCTTTTCTATTTTATGTATAGTAGTTTGTATCTGTTAATCCTATACCCTTAATTTCCACCTCCCTTCTTCCCTCTCCCCTTGGTAACCACAAGTTTATTTTCTGTATCTGTGAGTCTGTTTCTATTTTGCATATATATTTATTTGCTTATATGACTATTTTTGATGGAATTACCCTTCTTAAAAAGCAAATACCAGGCACAGGTTATTGTGCTGGGCATATAGTTACTGCTCAGCAGACGCCAACTGGGTAACTGAATTAGAACGTTTGTTCAATCATTACTGTACACTGATTGTAGGGCAGGGGAAAATATGAACTCCTCTTTTTGAATACTTGGTGGTCATGGCCAGAACAAACACTCTCTGTAATGTCAACCTGGCTCGCAAAAAGACCAACTGTTCCCAAAACTCAGCATGGGTCTGAACTTGATCTTTCCTTTGTTGCTGTTTCAAATGACAGTCCTTCATTAGTACGTTGTGTAAGGTGGCTACTGGTGCCATAAGAAAGAGGTTTGTGACTCATGAAATTTGCTTCTTAGCCAGAAACATATTAAGCTAAAGTAATGAGGCAATGACATTTAAAAAAATCTATATTCCAAGGCATTACTTGCCAGTGATTGCTCAAGGAAACTTGGCCTTGACGTGGCATACCAGCATATACTGAATATTGCAAACATCTTAGGGTCGCCCGATCAATGGAAAAGCCAGACCATATGTGTTAGATCATTAGAAGTTCAGCTTTGTTGATTTATGCTTTGAAGTGTCAATCATTACAAGTAAAAAATTGTTGAGCCTGTACTGTGCTATAATTTTCGGACGGGCAGCTGCAAAGATAAATGATACTTGTTTTTTGCCATCAGAGGCCTTATCATTTAGTGTAGGCGATGGGATGCAGACGGAGTTACCAAGGTAGAATGTGAGGAGGGCTCTAATAGAGATGCAGAGGGGCTCAGATCGGGCGGGACTTGGACAGACGGCCGCGTGGTGGCTCCCGGGAAAGCCGTATAAAAGAGGTGGGGCGCTGCATCTTCAAGGATGGGGCAGTTTGGGACCCATGGAAACAGGTTAGAGCAATTGTGATGAAGGGAGCAGCTGAGAAAAGCCCAGGAGAGAAGACAGCCTGGGGCATCCTCAGAGGCTTCAGAGAAATCATACTGCGTTCAGCAGATGTAAATATATACTCTGGGATAGGGAGCCCCATAAGCACATAAGCTTAGGGAAATGCTAGAGATTTTAATTGAGTGTTAGAATATCGAAGGCTCTGAGAAGGCCCTTTCTTTCAAGGCAAATTTACATCTGTTTAACTTTGTTAAACAAATTTACAGGAGCAGGAAAGACCCTCTTTACCCAGATGCAGAGTGCTGGAAATGTGGTTTAGCAGTGTTTCCAGGAAGAAATGGGTGTGCTGGGTATCTGGCCAGTCTCTGCTTACAAACATACTGCTCAGACTGGCATACTGGCCCCAGAGCAGACAGGGTTCTGAGGCCAGAGTTCTTTCTTCTTCACCACCTATTCCAGTGCTCATCCAAAAAGAAAGTAAAAAGCAATGGTCTTCAAAGTTCTTTTGCTCCTTTATGCCCTGAAAGTATTTTGAAAAATTATGTCCCCGCTTACATATTTCTTAAGTTAACTTACAAGTTTTTAACTCATAAATTTAAATAATTGCAAAGGATGAAATTTCTATTATGTTACAAATATTGAAATTTTAATACAAAATAATGCATCACTCTTTTAAAGTAATCCAGTGGCATATAGATACCATAGTGATTTGATACCCACTATCATCGGATTTAAAAAAAACCACACGAACAGGCTTTCACTTAATAGCGGGAAGTTCTATACATCACATCTTTTCACCTTAGAAATCACATTTCATTCTTCTTCCATCACAGAATTTTTCTCTTACTGTAACGTAGTTTCATGTTTGGAAGTCTTTTATTGATCAACCTATACAGCTTTTCTGCAATAAAAATATGTTTAAACATTGAAACAAATTACTTCCTGTGACTCCAAGCCTCCAAGTTTCAAAACAAATTTCTTTTGGATTGAGTTATGATCGTAATTATTATTAGTTCACAATTGATCAAAATAAAGTATGTCTATATACTGTATATTTTAATACATATTATTCACAAGTAAAATATTACTGGAGATGCTTCTCTTAGTGATAAATATGGGGTTGGGGTTATATTTCCCTGTTCATGGAGGCTCTGCAGATATCAAAATTGTCAATTATTCGTTTGTTGGGCACCTTGGGTTTGTTGCATCCTTTGTATGGCTGAAAAGTGGGTCCTTTTTTTTAGAATGGGTAAAGAATGGGGAAGGAGGCTGGGAAAAGAGCATTGGCTTGTTGCTTCAAGATGCTTTCAGCACAGATCAATTTTATAAAAGAATACACATTTGAAAATTGCAAATCTGAAGCTTGTGTCCTCTAAAACTATTTTATCTGTACCCATAGAGGCCTTGGGAGGTCTTCAGGTGATTATAGTCCAGTTTGAAGATCACTGTTGTATGGAAAAGAAAAATGACTCTGATATCAGGATACCTCCTTTTGCTCAGAACTGTCTGTAATAAGTTACGTATCCTCAAGGGACTCAGTCTCCTCCTGTTTGAAAGAACTTTGAGGCCCTTCCAGCACCCATATTCTAATTCCCAGGCATCCTCATGGGAGCGGACATGATTGTATAACTGAGGCTGCGTTTCTTACCGAATATATAAATCAGATCATCTTTTCCCAACAATTGGATTCTGCAGCAGTCTCATCTCGACATACCAAACAGATTTATGAAATTAATCTTTGACCTTTGTGGCAACCAGAAAGGTACATAGATGAAGGGAACAGAGCTTTTGGGCTTTCCTTTTCTGTTTTGGTTTTGGCTTGATTAGACGTTTGACTTCCATAGCTTGCATGAAGAGTACTCTGCTTCAGTGATGCCCTTAAAACCTTAGCATGGAAAGATGGAAAAATTTCCCTGAAATTTTCAGGAAACATTTATTACAGACTATTTTATATGTCTGGTCAGAATGGGCTGACTGATTTTTCACAAGAACAGAATTTGGCAGAAAGCCTGGTCTCTTTCAGCCCCGCTCTCGCCAAAAATCACCCTGGAGCCAACCTGCAGGCCTTGTGATGTCCCGTATAAGGTCAGATTGAGAAATGGCTTGAGTGGGAGTAATCCTTTCACCTACAATGAGAAACGAGATCCAGGGAGAGATAGAGGACCTCCCCCTACCTGTGTTTCTGGGGATTGCAGGGTAAAGCTCAGAGGCTTTATCTTCCTGGAAACGGAATGATGACAACTTCTGTATGGAAGATTGGGAAAGGTACAGGGAAGCCAGGCCACAGTCCATCCTCTTAACTAGCAAGAAGGACCATGTAGGAAGATGGTCACCCATCCTTCTCTTTCACATCTCCCCAGATTCCATGGTTTACCTGGCCCAGGCAAGTACCCAGCCTCTGCATCACCTCCTTCCCCCACTGGTATGGCCATTTGGTCTTCATCTGAAGATTCAGCCCTATTCTGGCTCCTAGAGCAAATCCTAATAAGCCGCAGGAAGGGTTCAAATGGGGTGTGTCAGGATCAGATTTCACTTTTAGATTTACTGCTGTGGCTGCAGCTGTGTGGAGGATGTTCAGCTTACGCTGTGGCGATAAAATTGTCATTCTGCTAGAGAAACCCAATGAGTTTTACATGTGTGTTGCCTGTTTTATGTGACAAACAGTGACAGTACCTCTGGCTGTTTGCAGAAGACTGTTGTTATAATCGTTATTGGAGATGAGCAAACCAGGCTGAGTTCCTGAAAATGGATATTTTTAAGAGTGTCTCCTCTAAGTCAGCTTGGGGGGCCTCGACCTCTGGACTCAGTCCAGGATCTGATTGCTCACACCTCTGCTTACTGTGTGACCTTGGGCAAGTTACTAAACTTCTCTTAGCTTATTCCTTGTCTGTAAACTGGGGAGGATGATTGTGTTTGCTATACAGGATTATCATGATGATTATGTTCCTGGCCTGTATAAATGTTATGTTATCTATTTTCTTTCCAGTGCTGAGGAAAGGTGGGGAGAACTGTGGTTAGGAGAGAATGGGAAGGGTGCTTGTGCAGGAGGTGTGAGAGCAGGATATGATGTCTTTGAGTTGGATGAGCAGAGATACGGCAGTTTTGTCCAAGAATAGCATTGGCTATATCTGTCTCAGTGTTAGCTCAGACATCCTAACTGATGGCCCATAGGCTGGTCATGGTCTGAACCCATTCTTGTTTGGATTAGCTGGATCTGAGTAATAGCTGGTCCCTTGAGGTGTGAGTACTAGCGTTCTCCAGAGAAACAGAACCAACAAGGAGTGTGTGTGTGTGTGTGTGTGTGTGTGTGTGTGTGTGTGTATTTATTTTAAGGACTTGGCTCACATGATTATAGTGGTTTGGCAAGTCTGAAATCTGCAGGGTAGACCAGCAGGCTGGAGACCTAGGGAAGAGTTGGGATCTGAGTCCAAAGGCAGTCTGCTGGCCAAGTCCCTTCTTACTAGGGGAAGGTCAGTCTTTGTTCAACAGATTGGACGAAGTTCGTCACATTATGGAGGGCAATCTGCTGCAATCTGCAGATTTAAATGTAAACCTCATCCAAAAAGCACCTTCACAAAAACATCTAGACTAATGTTTAACCAAATATCTGGGTACCGTAGCCCAGCCAAGTGGACACACAGAGTCAACCGTCACAGTGGCCATGCACGGACAGTTCGCTGTGGCCTAGAGTGTCTTTCACCTGACCCCCGCCATTCATTCACTTACCCTCCTGACTCTGGGAGGTGTTTGAGTTTGTGACCCTTACTCCAGTATCCCTCTTCCTGATTATGTATAAGGTTACGTCATCAGACACTACACAATAGTTCGATTTCCTGGACTCAAACAACTTTCTGGGCAAAAATGCCCAGTCTTCCTTTACTGGTCTCAAGTCTCTCCTCTATTATCATGAACTGGCCAGAGGACAAATGTGAGGCACGCTGGGGTGTTTGGCTTGGATGGACGTCCTGTAACTCATAGAGCTCAGGTGTGAGGTATGTTTGGATCGCAATAGCATGGCCCCAGTGATGGAGAGAGAGTCTGACATGGCAGAGTGCTAGGAAAATCAATTAGCAGGGGCAGATGGCCCAGGAGGCAGCCTGGGGACCCAACCCACAGTGCCCAACGGATGCAGCAAGTTCTTGTGTGTTTGTGCATCTTTGTGTTTGGACGGCGAGGTCCACTCTGAAAGGGAGGTGTGGGAGGGAGTGGGAGTGGGAGGTTCCAGGAGGTTGGCAATACTCTAGGGCTCTGGGCTGCAGGGCCTGGGTAGGGTGGAGACAGCATGAGCTACACTGGGTGTGCGTTTTCTTTTTTTTTTTAATTAATTTTTATTGGAGTATAGCTGATTTACAATGTTGTGTTAGTTTCTGCTATACAGCACAGTGAAGCAGTTATACATATACATACACCCATTCTTTTTTAGATTCTTTTCCCATACAGGCCATTATAGAGTATTGAGTAGAGTTCCCTGTGCTATACAGTAGGTCCTTATTAGTTATCTATTTTATATATAGCAGTGTGTATATGTCAATCCCAATCTCCAATTTATCCCTCCCCCTACCTTTCCTCCTTGGTAAACATAAGTTTGTCTTCTATATCTGTGACCCTATTTCTGTTTTGTAAATAAGTTCATTTGTACCTTTTTTTTTTTTTTTTTTAGATTCCGCATGTAAGCGATATCCTATGATATTTGTCTTTCTCTGTCTGGCTTTACTCAGAATGACAGTCTGTAGGTCCATCCATGTTGTTGCCAATGGCATTAGTTCAGTCTCTTTTATGGCTAATATTTCACTATATATAGACACACACCCACACCCCCCACATCTTTACCCATTCATCCATCAATGGCCACTTAGGGTGCTACCATGTCCCGGCTGTGGTAAATAGTGCTGCAGTGAACATTGGGGTGTGGGTATGGGTTTTCATTCAGAGAGCTCAGGCTCAGGGAAGGGTCGAACGGAGACAGGACCCAGGTCTCGGGATGGCCAGCCTGTACTACAGGGGCTGGGGTTGAGGCTTCTGTGGTTTAAAAGCCATGTGGTGAGCCCAGGTTATCCCAGCACAACCCAATCCACTATAGGTAGCAAAATTCATCTCAGACCTTGTCCGTTGTTGCTGTTGAGGCAGCTGCCCTCACCTAGACTGACAAGGGGATGGGGGCTGAAGCTACGATGGACACGGATGCCATCACTGACTATGACATGCAGGCAGCAGGGCCAACCGTATGTGTGTGTGTGAAAGTGTGTTGATGATAGTTGTCCCCAAGCTTTCCCAGTGTTCTCCTCGCTCGTGTCCTTGGATGAGGCCAGAGAATGGAAGGGCATATGCTCAAGAGGCAGTGGTTGACTTCTCCATGAGATGGCGCTCATAGCGTGTCTTTGTTTGTCCCTGTGGGTTTTTGTTTGTTTTTCTGCTTTGGTAAAAAGAACCTCATCCTGTAAATTATATTCATGGAATTTTAGAATTCATGGAAGTATGACTTATCTTTCCTAATCTAAAGAGCAGGTTCATGATTCCTAGGGGATCTTATTTCTGATGGTTAATTTCTTTCTCCCTCTGGGATGTGGTGACAGAGGAAGGTGAGAAGCATATTATAATCCCCCTGCCCTGATACCCTGAAATCCCACCCCTTCCCCAAGGAGCTCACCATCTGGCTAGAACTGAAGACCCATGTAGTCCTTTGAATCAAAGTAGACTTTGAGATGTGCTGTGTTAGAAATAAAAACAAGATGGTATCCCTGGATGAGTGAGGTAGAGATTAATTCTCTCTGTAAGCTTCTTGAGGGGAAACTGGAACATCTATGGAGTCTGAAGGAAGGATAATATTTATGGAGGAAAATACTTCTTCTGAAGAAGGTGAAGTAAGAACATTACAAACAACCCAGGTCTCCCTTGACAATGTTGTCCAGGGCAGACCTTTCCCGAAGAGCTGTTTGAGACAGAGACCTTGTTTATGAGTCTGAACTTAAATGGAAGAAGGTGAGAGGAAGGGACAGAACTTTAAAAAAAACCCAGGAAATGCCCCCAACTTCTGGAGAGAGGAGCGATCAGGTAAATGCTAAAACAGGGCTTTGCCATTAGGTGCAAACATTCTCTTTTGAAGTTGTTTCAGGCAAGAGTTAGCAAGAGGTGATGTGAAAATGCACAACTTGGGAACAAATAAATAATTAATAGCACATTGGTATCATACTTTATGGCTTAGAAAGCAGAATTGCAATGTAGGAATTTTATTGGTATTTCTGTTTAACAGATGAGGAAGCAGAGACTTGGCAAAGTTAAAGTGAATTACCTACGATCACATAAATAGTAAATAGCCACATCCTATTGAAAGAATGGGTTTTGGAACAATTCTTGATCTATTTTTAGCAACTTGTGAAACACTAATCTTTCTTCAATAAACATTTATTGATGAGAAAACCATAATTCAAAAAGAGTCATGTACCAAAATGTTCATAGCAACTCTATTTACAATAGCCAGGACATGGAAGCAACCTAAGTGTCCATCAGCAGATGAATGGATAAAAGAAGATGTGGCACATATATACAATGGAATATTACTCAGCCGTAAAAAGAAATGAAATTGACTTATTTGTATTGAGGTGGATGGACCTAGAGTCTGTCATACAGAGTGAAGTAAGTCAGAAAGAGAGAAACAAATACTGTATGCTAACACATATATATGGAATCCAAAAAAAAAAAAAGGTCATGAGGAACCTAGGGGCAAGATGGGAATAAAGACACAGACCTACTAGAGAATGAACTTGAGGACATGGGGAGGGGGAAGGGTAAGCTGAGACAAAGTGAGAGAGTGGCATGGACATATATACACTACCAAACGTAAAACAGAAAGACAGTGGGAAGCAGCCGCATAGCACAGGGAGATCAGCTCGGTGCTTTGTGACCACCTGGGGGGGGGGTGGGATAGGGAGGGTGGGAGGGAGATATATGGGGACATATGTATATGTATAGCTGATTCACTTTGTTATAAAGCAGAAACTAACACACCATTGTAAAGAAATTATGCTCCAATAAAGATGTTAAAAAAAAGACATTTATTGAGCAACTACTATGTGCAGGTACTAGGTATTTGGTTTGTGATAACATGGTTTCTTCCACCTGGAAGCTCAAGCCTAGTGAATGGTTCTCAACTGGGGTGATTTTGTCTCCCCCTCCCTGCCAGGGGAAGTATGGCAATGTCTGGAGACATTTTTGGTGGTTGTTGTGACTGTGAAAGGAAGGTGCAACTAGTCGCTGAGGTCAGTGATGCTGCTACACATCTTCCACTGTTCTGAACAGTCCTCCACAACAAAGAGCTTTCTGGTCTAAACTGTCAATAGTGTTGAGGTTGGGAAAAGTTGGTCTAGTGCATCACTCATTCATTCATTCATTCATTCTATTATTCTATTAACTTTTTTTTTTTTTTTGCGGTACGCGGGCCTCTCACCGTTGTGGCCTCTCCCATTGCGGAGCACAGGCTCCGGACGCGCAGGCTCAGCAGCCATGGCTCACAGGCCCAGCCGCTCCACGGCATGTGGGATCTTCCCGGACCGGGACAGGAACCAGCATCCCCTGCATCGGCAGGCGGACTCTCAACCACTGCGCCACCAGGGAAGCCCTCTATTACCTTTTTGAGTACCTACTATGGACCAGGTACTATCCTAAGCATAGAGAACATGGTGGGGGAACAAGACAGAAAAAGCTCCTGTTCTCCTGTCATTTACATGCTGAGTGTTGAGTGGAGGGAAGGGGAGAGGGAGAGTCAGACATTAACAAGTAAATGAATTAGTAACAAGGAAAATATCAGGTGGGGCAAGCGCTATGCAGAAAGCTCAGATGTGTTGGTAACTCGGGAGTTGCTTTTGATTGGCTGGTCACAGAAAGCCTTTTTTTAAAAAAAATTGTTAACATGATTTATTTATTTTAGATAGTTTACAATTGGCAAAGTGCTTTTATATTCATTACCTTGTTTGATCTTTTCTTTTTTGAAAGTGAGAGCAATTTATTTTTAATTTTTTAATTTTTTTTTACCAGAAAGTTGAGTAAAAAGTTAGCCAAGAAAAAAGAGAGAGTTGAGTGGGGAGAATGTTCTAGGCAACCTTGTTTGATCTTGCTGTCACAAGAAGGTTGGTATTTTCATAACTGTTCTTGTTTTATTTATTTATTTAAGTATATTTATTTAATTAATTTTTATTGGAGTCTAGTTGATTTACAATGTTGTGTTCATTTCTGCTGTACAGTAACGTGAATCAGTTATAGATGTACATATACATAGACCCACTCTTTTTATTAGATTCTATTAAATGTAATGTAGGTTATTACAGAGTACTGAGTAGAGATCCTTGTGCTATACAGTAGGTCCTTATTAGTTATCTATTTTATATATAGTAGTGTGTATATTGTCAATCCCAATCTCTCAATTTATCTCTCTCCCCCTCCCCTGAAAGCCTTTTAAAGAGGTCATATTAATGACTCAAACTGAATGACAAGGGGCCATCTAAGGAGAGGGCGTATCAGGGTGTCAAGTAAAGGGAACAGCACGTGCAAAGGCCCTGAAGTGGGAACGAGGTTGGAATGTTCTTTGGAGGAACAGCAAGAAGGAAGTTCAGGGTGTTTGGAGTTGGAGGGAGAGGGAGAGAGTGATGGACATGCTACTGGAGAGGGTGGCCGGTGCTACATCCTATTAGGGCTTTGTTAGCCAAGGTAAGGAATATGGATTTTCTTCTAAAGCCTTGCATATGGTTATTCTCATGATGAAAAATGATAAGAGTTATGAAGAAAAGGAAATACAGATCTTCCTCCACTTATGATGGGGTTGTGTCTTGATAAACCAGTCATAAATTGAAAATATCTTAAGTCCAAATGCATTTAATATACCCAACCTACCGAACATCATAGCTTAGCCTAGCCTACCTTAAATGCGCCCAGAACACTCTCATCAGCCTACATTTGGGCCAAATCATCTAACTCAAAGCCTATTTTATAATAAAATGATGAATATCTTGTGTAATTTATTGGTGCTGTACTGAAAGTGAAAAACAGAACAGTTCTGTGGGTACAGAACGGTTGTCAGTGTACTGGTTGGTCATCATCGTGATCACAGGGCTGATTTCCTGTCACTGCCCAGCGTGACGAGGGAGTATCAGACTGCATATTGTTAGCCTGTGAAAAGGTCAAAATGCAAAATTAAATATATTTTTTACTGAATGTGTATTGCATTTACACCATCGTAAAGTTGAAAAATTGTAATTCAAACCGTCAGAAGTCGGGGACCATTTGAAGAGTCTTGGGGACAGAGTGACCGAGGGTATATACCATTCAATTTGAGGGGCAGAGACGGCTTCTGTGAGACCTAGATGTTGAGAAGAGCCAGTTGGGAAGGCCTGGGACACCTGGGAGACCTCTGGGGCTGTGGGCCAAATTGTGGCCTCCTTCCCACCACCTGGCAAGTACACATGTTGAAGCCCTAACCTCTGGTACTTCAGAATGTGACTGTATTTGGAAACAGGGCCTCAGAGAGGTGATCAAGTTAAAATGAGGCCAGTAGAGTGAGCCGGAATCCAATTGGACTGGTGTCCTTGTAAGAAGAGGAAATTTAAACACACAAAGAAACACCAGGGATGTACCCACACAGAGAAAAGTCCTGGTGAGGACACAGAGAGAAGGTGGCCATCTGCGAGCCAAGGAGAGAGGCCTCAGAAGAAACCAATCCTGCCGGCACCTTGATCTCGGACTTCCAGCCTCCAGAACTGTGAGAAAAGAAATTTCTGTTGTTGAAGCCCCCGAGTCTAGGGTATTTTGTTGTGGCAGCCTGAGCAGACTTATCCATCTGGGGTTTGGTTTTCTCATCTGTTGAATAAAGAGCTGTTGTGGACCTTTAAGATTCTTTCCACTTCTAAGAGCCTTTGATACTGAGAAAGACACAAGCTCCTCCTCAGGGCTGCCAGCACTCTGTAGCCTTCACTTAATTCCTTAATCAGAGAATGACAGAACAGTCCTGGGGGAGAGACAGGAGCCCTAGGGAGGAATCTGGAATTAGATGTGGGCTTCCCATCAATTTCAAAGAGCGCCTGGGCTGGGAGAACTGTACATGAAGGGGATTTGAAACCCCAGATGGAGCTCCACGGGATCACAGTGGCATGCGTGTCTCCCTTGAGGACAGGTGGAACTCTGTGCCAGAGTTTCCAGAGGGGAGATGGAACTTCAAGAATTTTCCCCTTGGAAAGACTTCACGGGTGACGACAGTCTCCATGGAGGAGTTTCAGCTCTGTCGGTGCTGGCCGCAGGCACTGTTCCAGGCATTGCAGGATCCCTGCCTTCTGTGCGAAGGAGCTCCTTTGGCTCTTCTTGTTCTCTTTGGCTTTTGTCTTGTTTCTGAGGGGAAGGTTGGAGGATGTGATTGGCTCCAGGACTCAAGAACAAGATGGTTGAAGCTTCTGCAAAATTCTCAGGGGAAAAAAAAAAAAAAGTCTGACTTAATAGGCAGCTCTGTTGTCCTCTAAACAAGAGCCCTTGAAGGATGGTGGTTAGTATTTGAGCAATTACTTTTGTTTCTGACTTTTTCCTTACACATTGAGATACATCAGAACATATTGAAGGGGCAGACTGAGCCTTGCTGGCCAGCCTTTCATAGTTAACCATCTGTCCAAATACTATGAATTCAACAAATATTTACTAAGCAATTCACGTTGCTTACAATTTTGTGGGGGAGGAGACACTAAAACAGTATTTGATGTGTGTGTGTGTGTCTGTGTGTGTGTGTGTGTGTGAAGTGTTTGAATAAAGTGGCTTGTAGGGAGTAGTTGCGCATTAATTGACTGCTAATTGAATAAGTGAATGAATGATGAGGGAAAAAATGAATGTGTTGGACATTTTACGCTTTAGGTTCCATTTCTGTCCCTGCCTCTAGTATTGGTGTAAAATTTTACTAGAATGTAACTCCCTCTGTCCCCCACACCCAGAATGTAAGTTTTCTGACAGCAGAGGCTTTTGTTTGTATTAATCAATGCTGCATCCCCAACGCCCTGAACCGTACCTAGCACACAGTAGGCACCCAACTAATATTTATGGAATGAATGAATGCACAACCTTAAGAGCATAGATGGATCTCTCTGGGTCTCATGCATTTCTCTGGTGCACATGTACTTGGTCTATGTTGGGTTCTGAGGATGCAGAGAGGATCTAGTTAAAGTCCCTGCCCTCCAGGAGAGGTTTATTGAGGGAAACAGAAGTGAGCATATGCTATCAATACATTTTGATGATTTCTATGGTGGAGGAGAGCAAAGGGAGCGCTGAAGCACAGAGCCGCCAGGGCTGTAGCTTAGGTAGAAGCGAGCCAGGCAGGAAAGAGGTGAGGAAACAGCATAAGTGAAGGCATAGAGCACAGAGGTGTGAGAGGCTTGGACTGCAGTGTGTTGGGCAAGGCTGGGTTATGGGCACTTTATGAGAGGAGTGGGTTAGTGGAGGGAGAGGAGGGAGATGGAGTTAGAGAGGTAAGTAGGAGCAAGGTCATGCATGGTGTTCAGTGCCATGCTCAGAGGTGTGAACTGTAGCTTGCACGTAGTGAGGAGCCGTGCAGGCGGGGAAGTGTCAAGATGAGACATGTTTTCGAAAGATCCCTCTATTTGCAAAGTGGAGAATGGCTTGAAGGGGGTTGAAACAGAAAACAAGGAGACCACTGAGGAGGGTACTCCGGTAATCCAGGTGACAGATGATCAGCCTGGGCAAGCAGAGGACACCGCGATGTTTAAGAGGCAAAGAAGAGAGCACGTGGTAACTGACCAGTGGTGGGGGTCAAGTCTAGGGAGGGATCTCTAAGGATCTGCATCCGGGTGAATAGGGTGTGAATTATGAAGACAGGGAAGGGGTGGGAAAGATCACTGGCCACTTACAAATAGACACTGAGCTGAAGAGGGGAATCAGTATCACTGATGTAGATCTGGAATTGATAACTTAAGTTGAAACCTGGGAAACACGAACAGAGCCCTGAAAGATAGAATCTTGGGGAAATGGCAACCCCTAGATCAGGAGGAACATTGGACATTGAGAGGCAGTCAGAGAGGTGAGAGGAAAATGAGGAGAAAGTGACACCTCCGAAAATCAGATCGTGTCACCTCATCACTCTGTAGACAACTTTGGTCCCACAGGATAAAACCCCGTCATTAGCACGCGTACCTGCGGCACATTGGAAGCTTTCGGCTGGGAATTCATCTCTTTGTATTTCTTCCTAACAGAATCCTGATTTGCTTAGCTCTCCACCCTCTTGGACTCAGGGAGGCTGTGGCCTCATTTCTAGCTCCACGGATCGATCCTAACTAGTCTTGCCCAGTCAGCACATGACAGTCCTTGGTGACTGTCACTCATCCAGGGACTATCATGACCTACAATGGCCCTATCCGGGTCCCACACAAGAACTCCCATTCCACGCTAGAGGGGAATAGGGGAGACTGTAGACCCAGCTTCTGTTGGCAGCCTCAGGATAAATCTGACACCGTGGATGGCCAAGCAGAGAGGCAGAGGGGATCGAGATTTTTGATGATGGTGATAGACTGTATTATTATTGTTATTATTTCCATTTAATAGTTCTTTGTTGCCACCCCACCCTTGCCATACTGACCCACACTACCAACTTCGGCATTGGCCTGGTGACATTGCTTTCACCAATGTCTGTCAATAGATAACGCCATTTGCCTTGGAGTATGATTGTGTAGGGTGTCTGGAGCTCTCTGGCTTCTGCTCTCCAGCAGGAATGATAATGGCATGGTCCAGAGAATGGCTACTCCTATGACCTGGGCTCCAGAATCAGACATGAATGCTGAATGGAGCTGAGACTGGATGAGCTGGGTCAAGCCCAGTGGATAATATTGTGAGAACGAAATGAACATGAGCTAAATGACCATGTGTATGCCACTGAAATTCTAAAGTTGTTTCATTGTCAGCATAGCCTAGTGAGAGCTGGTGAAAATAAGAGGCTGCTGAGTGGCTGAACCCATCAACTCAGGGTGTATGTACTTCCAGAGAATCAGGTAAAAGTTCCTTATTGATGAAACCACTGTGAGTTAGAATTTTCTGTTACTTGCCGCCAAAATCATCTGCCCCATCTCTCAAGCTGTTAGTGACTAACTTTCCCCAGTCTTGTCTCCCTAAGTGTCTGGGGCCTTTGTTGGCATTATAGCCTCTCCCTGAAGAACCTCTGCTTTTCCTGACAAGCTTCTGCTCATTCTTTACAATTTAGATCAACGCTATCTTCTGTGTGAAGCCTTCTTTGACTCTACTGGGAAAGGTTAGTTATTCCCATAGCACTTCAGTTTTTCTCTTATTATGACCTTTATCACATCGCATTGTACCCGTTTACAAATCTATCTCTCCTTCTAGACCATAGCATAGTCTGTGTGTCTTACGTGTTTTTGTATCTGTTGTGTCTCGCACAAGCCTGGTGTATAGTAGGTGCTCAGGAAAATTGTGCTGAATAGCTGAGGAATATTTCGAATGCATTTCTGTAAGGTGTTAGTGGGAGAAGATCAAGTGTTTGTTTTATGTGTGTCCCTTGATTTGCGGGTCACTAATGGAGTTAGACCACATTGGGCTGTGTGATATAGAAGCATCAGTCTTCCAGATTTGAATGGAAAAAGGGGAAAATATTGAGAATCCGAGACTATCTATTCATCTGGCCAAGGCTTTCCAACAGATCAACAGGCTCTGGGATTTGGCGCAATTTTGTGTATTCAGAGACTCAAAGAATTTACCAACCCTCTGAGAACCATTTTTGCAAAGACTATGAGACTTTTAGGTCATCTTCTCTGATATATTTGGCCACAAATGGCCTGAAGAAGCTTACATTAATATATGCCACATAAGTCTGATTTTGTCATCTGGTCATACAGCATAAACTATTTATTGGCCTCTACCATGTTCCAGATGATGTGCTAGGCATTTCAAATAAAAATCTCTCATAATACCAGAGACCCATTTTACAGATAAGAAAACCGAGGTTAAGAGAGGTCAAATAACAAGCTCAAGGTCGCACAACTCATATGACACATTTGGGATTTGACCTCAGAGTCTCTGACTCCAAGTCCACTTTTTTGCTTGTTTTCTGGCCTGTAACATAGAGATAACGATATCTGCTTGGATCACCTTCCAGGGCTGCAGTGAGGATTATACGAGATTGTGTAAATAAAAGCTCTTGTCTAGGTAGCATTAAAATCAGCGATGCTTAGCTGAGGTTTGTTTTTAATGCCTTCATCTGGTGTATTGAGAAACATGGGGCTCTCTGGCATCCTAGGACGCTGGTGCGGAACGGGGGGCTGCCCAGCCCTCTCTCACATTCATCGCGGAGGAAGGTGTCTAACCTGCCAAGGTACAGGCCATGCACTCCCAGTGTCCTCACTGCTAACGATCTAATGGAAATAATGGCTACAATTTAGTGAATGTACATGGGCCTGCTGCTTTTCCCATTATTTTTAATCCTGCAATAAGATGGATTTTGTTATTTTCTTTTTACCGGAGAAGACAGTGAGGATCAGAGTGGTTAAGTAATTTGCCCAAAGTAACACAGGTGATGAGAGACAGAGTCAGCTCTTGAACCCAGGTGTGTTGATTCTGAAGAGTAAGGTCATCGAACCTGGTCATTATTCTTTATTCTAATAGTTTATGGATGCGGTTCTGGGTAATTCCTTCCCCCGACATATTATTATGACTTAGGATCTTTAAAAAAAATCAGTGTCCTTCCTTAGGTGAAAATTCCATGGTTTGCCAATCATTTTATATACATTTAAAAACATAGATTGAGCTGGTATGGATCAGAAGCTGACTTTAATTCTGTGTGTATTGCCTGTTTGTACCTATAATTTGAGCATGGGTTGAACAAAAGCATCTAATGATTTGGAAATTAAATTGATGACAATTCATTGCATCTCATGCTCTTCTGCCTTGATCAAATAAAGCTCAGTAAATTAGACACTTAAATGCAAAAAAGGCAGATGAACCTTGGGTGATGTAGCTGAGGACACAGGCCAGAGGTTGGTTTACTACGGCCCATAGGCCAAATCTGGCCTGCTGCCTGTTCTTGTATGGCCCTCAGGAGCTAAAATGGTTTTTACATTTTCAAGTGATTGGAAAAAAATTATGGAAATGTGTTTTCTTTTTGTTATGTACATACCCATATAGTATCTTGATTTTGCTTATGGGCCCATAGCACCTAAAATATTCACTATCTGTCCTCTTACAGTAAAAGTCTGCTGACTCCTGACATAGGCCTTTACCCCTCTGAGGGGAAGAAGACAGGGTGCAGCGCCTCCTTTATTTCTGGAGCTTTTCTATTCTTTTTCTTCCAGTTCATGTAACAGACATTCCTGATGGGCCCTGGGCAGACGCTGGGTGCTAAGGAAATGCAAATAGATAAGACTGGTCTCTTGTGGGCCGTTGGACCCTGTGGCTTTGCCTTTTTTCGAGGAAGAGGGTTTTGTTCTGGAAGGAAAAGAAAATGTCTCAGGGAAACCATTCTGCGGTGAGCCGAGTGGACTCCTCTGTAAGTACCTGGCTTCTAATCACGGGCCCACCACCAGCCTCGCCTGACCTGGGCTCCACGAGTGCACAAATGCCTGAAGAGTTTGATGTTTTTTGTTGGGAAAAGAAAAACTTCCTCTTTTCTCTGGGTCAGAGACATTAATGGGGGAAAGTCTGAGAGAAGCTCTTCTGTCTACATCAAGAATGAAAGGGAGGTTTTTATTTTTTATTTTATTTTATTTTTTTGCGGTACGCGGGCCTCTCACTGCTGTAGCCTCTCCCACTGCGGAGCACAGGCTCCGGACGCGAAGGCTCAGCGGCCATGGCTCACGGGCCCAGCCGCTCCGCGGCACGCGGGATCCTGCCGGACCGGGGCACGAACCCGCATCCCCTGCACCAGCAGGCGGACTCCCAACCACTGCGCCACCAGGGAAGCCCAAAAGGGAGTTTTTGTTTGCATAGGCTTCAAGCAAGACTCGGCGATAACTGGTCACTTGGCCGGACAGCTGGGCTTTGTGGCTTCCAGCTCTGTTAGAGCGTCCCAGCAAACTCCTCCTGGCAGTCTGTCTTCTGAAGGCCCTGATGTTTGACACCGGATGGTGGGATGAGAGCTCAAAGGGAATCTGCCCAGAGCACGGGCTGCTTCAGATCTGTGTCCTCAGCCAGAGTCAGGCAGCTGGAGCCTAATCAACATCACGCAGAGCCACGCCTGCTTCTGTCAGCTGCCGGGTGGGCACAGACTTCCTGTGCTTTGTGCCGCTGGTATCCATGAGCCCTGCAGGTTGGCTGCTCCCTTGTCGTTATTAGAGATATAAAGCTGAGTTTCTTCAGAGTGGTCTTGGAAAACCAAGTGCATCCAGGCCATTGCCTTTCACTTCTTTGCTGGTGAAAAGATTCCAAGTTCTCTTCCTACGGCAGCCCCATCACTATGCCCCGACTTCCTCCCTGATCCTGCTGTGTCTTTCTGCCCCAGTGGTCCTCCGTGTCCCTCCTCTGCCACTGCAGTGGGCCCTGGGCACTTAGCGCCACTGGTTAAACGTTCCAGGCAATGTGGGGAGGTCGGGGGGGCGGGGGGTTCCTTTCGTTTCTCTTTACTTCCCGGGTATGGAATCCACATGACAACCAGTTTGCTCCCAGCAGTGTACTTGTAACACCTCTGAGAGCACACAGCTACAAACTGGGTGTCCCTGGCTGCTCCAAACCGAGGGTACAAAACCCAAGTCACACCGACAGCGGGGACAGTACTGTTTTGTGGCTTTGCCTCCCTTGGAGGTCTTCTGAGAATCGCCTCCGCTCTCTGGAAGCTGGTGGTGGCTCCTGTGTGGTTAGGAGTTCGGACCCTTTGTCACGCTGTCCGTGTCACCGGCCCTCTTCCTGGTCTCCTGCTCTGGTGTGGGCTCTGGGTTCCTGCAATGATGTCCCTCATCTAGGTCTCAGAGGCTAAGTTGCTTCACTACCAAGGCCACTGCTAGGCCAGCCCGAGCCCTGCTGAGCCTCCAGGGCCATCGCTGGGGTGCAGAAGCCTTGCCGTGGTCCCAGTGGCGTGGGGAGACTTCCTCTCCATCCTTGGGTCCCTCCCCCTCACTTCTGTCTCGATGGAGAGCGGCGCTGTGCTGGGACTCAGTGAGATTAACTGAGGAAACGGTACTTTGTGTCTTGCAGCCCCTCTCCCTAAGGTCAGGTGCAAGTTCCTGGGAGCCTAGTGGCAGCCCAACCCAGAGAAGGCTCCTGGGTAGCCTCAGAATCTCCTCTGAGCCTGGGTGGGGCAGTGATGTTGGACCAAGTCGCTTGCCTGTCTCTCTTGCTGCAGATGGTGAGCCCCTTTCCAGGAGGTCTCTCCGTCCCTCACAAAATAGACCCGCGGCTGCTCCGCCCTCCCCTCCCCCACAGTCCCCCATCCTACAGGCATATCCAGACCGATGAGAAGAGAACCTCGGCTCAACCTAGGGCCCCTGTCTCCCACACAGCTCTGTCCTTTTGCTTCCGATGGGAGACAACTGCCACACTGCCTCTGCTGGTTGCTGGAATGATGATGATCTATAATCAGGATGCTCAATTCACTCTCCCGACGTGATACCACACGACGCACCTGATAACCAGTGTGTCTCCAAGACCAGTGTATTCGTCAGATGAGGAGGCGAAGGCCCAGAGACGTTAAATCATTTCCCTCGTATTATATAGCTCATATGCAGCAGAGCTGGGATTTGAATGCTTCTTTTCTTTTCACTTGAAAGCCCAAGCCCTTGGGTCATACATACAGTTAATGAGTTAGGAAAAGCACATAGAACTTAGGATTTGATAGATCTCATTAAGTTGCACTGTTACGATACACAGAATTGTCATTTTTCTTATATCTGTCTCTTACTCTCTGGATCATAAATAGGGACTGGGTCTTATGAATTTTTAAATCCTCAGAGAGAGAGGCAGAAAGCCTGGTCCACCGTAGGTACTCGGAAAACAGTTGTTGAATAAGTGTTACTAAGGGTCTTTTGTGAGGCAGATGCATTTGAATTTAATTATGAGCGGGAAACCAGTCCAGGAGGGAGGCTTTGGAGTCCAGGTGGAAGCTGTCAGACTAAAGGCGGCACAGGGGATGAGTTGTGGAGCGGGCTGGAGAATTGGGACTGCCCGTGGGGGGGGGCTTTGATATTCAATAATCCATGTGTGAGGATTTGATTTCCATGTGTGAGGTTCAGTTGCTGCCTTTGTGTACAGATTCAGCAGAAGGAGGGGAAGGTTTTTCAAGGGGCTTTTCTAGTGAAATCTACGTGGTGGGGATAGAAGTTAAGCCTAGGGATCCGGCTCCCTTTCCTGGACAAATTTCAGAGGAGATTCATGCAGGAGTCCGCGGCTGCCGAAGCGGAAACGTGCCTGTGATTACTAGTGCCAGTCTGGAAACAGGAAGGATTTGTGTTGGCAATTACTGGGAGCCCGGGGGTGGGGTGGGGAGGGCTCTTTCCTCTGATTTCTTTCCAGATCTTGCCAAGGTAGTCCGTGGACATGAGCCTAGTGACAGCAGGACTGTGGCGTGGGGAGGAAAATGTGCTCACTTTCCCGCTAGAAAAGCATCTGTGACTGTCGGTAACGTGGCCGAGCTGTCAACAGGATATCGGGAAAATTAAGCCATTGCTTCTACTCTTTGGTGACAACATGGAATTGTAAATTGTCTTCAACATAGAAAATGAAAAGAAAGACAAATTATGAGCATCACGGTATGGAGACAGATGCCACATATTCAAGAAACCCGGGTTGCCTGTTCTCTACTCCTCCCCTCTGTGCTCGCCTGCAGCATCTTAGCCAGGCTCTACCAGTCCCTGCAAGGATTTAAAGAGGGAGGTTGTTGCCTTATGATTTGCTGAACAAGTTTGTCTTCTGTGTATTTATGACTCTTCAAGTACGTTATGTGGATCCCTAAAATTGAGACTCATCAGAGCTCTAGCCCTTCGTATTTGGCTACTAGGAGGTTAATTTATCATTGCACATGACTAAGGCAAATCTCGGGAGAGCTTAATTCATTCAGTATCGCTTACCACGCTGATCAACTACAGAAGATAATGGCAGAAACACTTGAAGGAGAGTCAAGTCATACATGTGTTATTAATTAGCCACGCAACTTGGAACAATAAATATATCACACTGGACGTTTATTTCTCCATATTGAAAATGAGAGTGCTGGGGAAGCACATGAAGAGGAAAGGTGAAGAGGTGATGAACGTCTGACTTTTTCTAAGTTATGCTCATCTCTTGAATCTTAGTTACATCCAGAAACAGGGAATACGAGCCTACCCCTGAAGTGGTTCTGTTAAAGAGAATGATGATCCAAAGGGGTGTTTGTGGTCTCCGAAAATGAACAGGGGAAGTCTCAGCTCTGAAAATGTTAAGTTATGGGCACATCATTTCGCAAAGCAAGTGTCTGAGGAAGGTGTCTGCCTTGTGAATTGGGTTATGATGACATGCACGGTCATCCGTGCAGCTAAGAGATGCGGGTACTCACAGCTTCAGGTCATTCCAAGGTTGAGGTAGGATGTCATCAGAGGAGAGTGAGTGAAAATTGGCATCCTCCTACACCCCCAGAGCCAGTGGAAATTGGTACAATCCTTGTGGAAAGCAATCTGGCATCACATCTAGAGAGCCATCAAAGTGCTCGCACCGCTGGCTCACGCCCACTTCTGGGAGTTTATCCCATGATAATAATCAAAAAGAAGGAAAAATTATTCATGAAGGTATCTTGGGAGTATTATTTTCAAATGGTGAAAAATTGGAACTGTATAGACCAGAGGTTGGTGAACTTTTTCTATAAAGGGCTGGATGGTAATTTTTTGTGCGTGTGTGTGTGTGAGCCATGCAGTGTCTACCTCTCATACTCAACTTTGCCTTGGACAAAGTTGTGAATACATGGGTGTGGCTGGGTTCCAATAAAACTTTATTTATGGAAATTTGAATTCTAATTTCATATAATTTCCACATGTCATGAAATATTACCCCTTTGATTTCCTTTTCTCCATTTAAAAATGTAAAAAACATTTTTAGCTTGTAGGCCTTATAAAAAAAGGGATGGGTGAGAATTGGTCTAAACAGTAGGAGAAGAGTTTACTGAATTGCCATATAGCCATGTGATAGAATGTTGCATAGCCAGGAAAATGATAACTAAGAGAACCATTTAATTTTTTTGTGTGGTACTTTGTTCAACTTAATTTTTTTTTATTGGAGCAAAATTGCTTTACAGTGTTGTGTTAGTTTCTGCTGTACCACGAAGTGAATCAGCTCTATGTATACCTATACCCCTCCCTCTTGGGCCTCCCTCCCTCCCCCCGCCCCCCATCCCACCCATCTAGGTCATCACAGAGCACCGAGCTGAGCTCCCTGTGCTATACAGCAGCTTCCCAATAGCTATCTAGTTTACACATGGTCGTGTATACAGGTGAAATCTAATCTCCCAATTCGTCCCACCCTCCCCATCCCCTCTGTGTCCACATGTCCATGAGAGAACCGTATAATTATGTTATAATATGTGAAAAATGCAGGGCATGCAATGGTAAATACACCCTAGACTATATGAAATGAAAGCAGTGATGATTAGAAAGAAAAGAATGTGAATACGTTTTTCTCTTTATCAAATTTTCTTTAAAATTTTTGTTTTGTCTTTATTTTCTCCTTCTGGAACTCTGATTAGATATTTGTTAGATGTTCTCATTCTGTTCTCCATGTTTCTTCATCTTCCCCAATTCTGTTTTTTCCTGTTTTGCCTTCTAAGTAATTTCCTTATGTATGTATTTTCAGTTTACTAAACTTTCATTGCATTTTTTTATTGAGGGGAAATTCACATAGTGTAAATGTAATCATTTTAAGGTGAACAATTCAGTGGTATTTAATACATTCTTTTTTTTTGAGGGGGGGCGGTACACGGGCCTCTCACTGTTGTGGCCTCTCCCGTTGCAGAGCACAGGCTCCGGACGCGCAGGCTCAGTGGCCATGGCTTATGGGCCCAGCCGCTCCGCGGCACGTGGGATCTTCCCGGACTGGGGCACGAACCCGTGTCCCCTGCATCGGCAGGCGGACTCTCAACCACTGCGCCACCAGGGAAGCCCTTAATACATTCTTAACGTTGTGCAATTATCTAGTTCCAAAACGTTTTCATCTCCCTGTAACTGTTAAGCAGTTACTCCCCATTTCCTCCCTCCCCTGGTCCCTGGCAACCACCAATCTGCATTTTGCCTCTATGGATTTATTTATTCGCATATTTCATATAAATGGAATCATACAACATGTGACCTCTGTGTCTGACTTCTTTCTCTCTTAGCATAATATTTTCAAGGTTCATCCATGTTGTAGCATGTATCAGTACTTCATTCCTTTTTTATAGCCGAATAATATTCCAATGTGTGCATATATACCACATTTTATTATCCATTCATCCATTTTATTATGCATTCAAAGAGCCTATCCATTGAATTATAACTTCAATTATTTTAATTTCTGGAAGTTTTATTTGTAGTTCTTAAATCTGCCTGTCAATTTTGATATTTTCTTTTTTCTTTACCATTCGTATATTCAATATATAAGTACTGAGAGCTTATTATGGGCCAGTAATCTTCCAGTCACTGAAAGATTACAATAATATCCAAAGTATATACAACAATATACAAAAACATAAAAAATTTCTAGACCTCAAGGAGTCCACCATTTTTTCGTACAGAATCGATACAAATTTATTTTATATCCTGTAAATAGTAATTCTATTATCTGAAGGCTTTGAGGGTAGATGGGTCTAATTCTGAAGGCTGCTAATATTGTTAATTCGGTCTCAAGTGACTTTTTCTCTCATGTTTTTATTTTTATTTCTACCTTTTACTGGAAGCTCATGTATCTTGGGACTTGTTCTGTGGGAATTCTCTGAGGCCAGTGCTTACAATGAATGTATTTTGAGCTACTATAGGCAACCAGGGATGGGCAGATGCCCTCAGAGCAAATCCCAAATTTGGTGTTTATTTATCTCTTGCAATGCTGTTTCTGTTTTCTTCCCAGTTTTGGCTTCTGATGGAATCCCTGTTATTACCACCTAGAAAACCACCCTTTTAAAAAGGGATGCTTTCAAATATTTTTCTAGAACTTTAAGATGTTCTATTTTGGGAGGAATATTTCTGTATGTCTAGTCTACAATATCTCTGAAAAACAAAAGTCCCATCATATTTATATTTTAAAATAAAGTTCATAGGGGCCATATTCCTCAGCCTCAAGCATAGCAGCAGAAGTACTTTGATTTAACGGCTGGAGAGTTGCCTTTCCCCATTGAACTCAGGTTTTGGAGTCTTTTAGAGGCCAGGATAAGTCTCTGTGGGTAGAGTCTGTCCTGGCTCCATTCAGGGTCTGAGTGGCTGCTGACCAGATGGGAAGGAGTAGACATTCTCAGGCAATTAGAGAACTTGGTTGACATTGAAGAAGAAGAAAATTGGGTTTTGGTTTTAATTTTCTTTTTCTGTTCCGAATCCAGGGAAATTTGGATTTGGAAAATTCATAGGTTTGTTCTGGAAAAGGTGGCTTGATATAATAATAAAAACATCAGCGGGGGGCTTCCCTGGTGGTGCAGTGGTTGAGAGTCCGCCTGCCGATGCAGGGGACACGGGTTCGTGCCCCGATCCGGGAAGATCCCACATGCCGCGGAGCAGCTGGGCCCCTGAGCCATGGCCGCTGAGCCTGCGCATCCGAAGCCTGTGCTCCGCAATGGGAGACGCCACGGCAGTGAGAGGCCAGAGTACCGAAAAAAAAAAAAAAAACATCAGCGGGCTTCCCTGGTGGTGCAGTGGTTGAGAGTCCGCCTGCCGATGCAGGGGACACGGGTTCGTGCCCCGGTCCGGGAAGATCCCACATGCCGCAGAGTGGCTGGGCCCGTGAGCCATGGCCGCTGATCCTGTGCGTCCGGAGCCTGTGCTCTGCAACGGGAGAGGCCACAATAGTGAGAGGCCTGCGTACCGCAAACAAAACAAAACAAAACCATCAGCATCAACATTTAACATGATTGGAAGGCTTACCCTGTGAAAAGGGCTTTATATTCATGATCTCACTTAATTTTTACAACAATTCAATAAATGAGGTTCAGAGAGATTAAACAGTTGCTCAAGATCCATAACTTATAAGTAAGTAGATCATGGACTCACTGCTCAGGGATCCAAGCTATTATATCGATCATCTCTCTTGATGAGTTGACATCATGGATAGATAAAGGAGGTTCTGAGTTAATGCTGCTTGAGCTCAAAGTCACAGGCCAATAATAGTTCTTGGTGACCCTTTCCAGCTGTCTTGTAAATTTATGCATTTTATGCATTTAACCATTCATTGAATGATCATTTATTGAGTACCAGTGACACAACAAGGCTTCTGACCTAGTTCTTGTTTTACGTGTAAAACTACATGAAAAGTATTTATTTATGTACATAAATACCACACTAAGAGTTCAACTTAATAATAGAGTTAGGCATTAGCCATGGGGTGGCAACAGGTTGAGTGTTCAAGAAAAACCTATGAAAGATGAAGGGACCCATGAGCTGGAAGGGCATTTTAAGCAGAGGGAACAGCAAAGGCATGGAAATGTGAAGCCACTCTGTCCATTTGGTGAACTGAAAGTTTTCTGGCATGGCCAGAGCACAGGTGCATGTAAATAGTGTTGGGCAAAGAGAATGGAGAGATGTGTAGGGTTAGAATATGAAGAGCTTGCATGATTTGCTAAGGAGGTTGCTGTCATAAGGTCCATTACTGTTGCCACAAACATGCTGCGTGACAACCACCCCCCAGCCTCAGCAGCACACAACATGGGCTGCTCACGTATTTGGGATTGTTGACTAGGTGGCTCCTGTTGATAGTGACTGGGCTCATTCTTATGTCTGGGGATTGGCTGGGTACCAGCTAATCCAGGATGGCCTCAGCTGAGATGACTGGAGGGACTCAGTTCTGCTCCATGTCTTTCATCTCCCGGTGGGCTAGTCCAAGCAACGTCTCACGGGGATGCCAGGGAATGGGAGGGAGAGAGCCCAACCACTCAAGTACTTTTTCAGCTTCTGCTCCTGCCACGTTTGTTAATATACTATTGGCCAGAGCTAGTTTCAAGGCTCATAGGGGTTCATGGAGAGGGAAAGTAAACTGTACCTCTTTCGTGGGAGGATATCACCAAGTGATACGGCAAAGGATGTGACTGTAGGGAAGGGCAAAGAATTGGGGCCTTTGATGCAATCAGTTTACCGCAGACCCCTGGCCTTAGAATTATTAGGGGCTACCGTCAGTAATACAGGAGGCTGAGCCCCAAGATGTTTGGCCCAAGTCAAAAAATGCAGATGCTGAATCAGAATGGGAGGGGTCTTGCTTGGGCACCTGCAATGTTTTTTACAGGCTTGCTGATTGATTCTTCTGTTTAGAAACTATGAGGACTGCTGCTGTAGGCTTTTAAATGTAGGAGAGACATAACTGGATTTGCTTTTAGAAAAGTCACTCTAACTCTGGTTGAATAATACATTGGGGTGGAGTTGGGGTGGCAAGATGGAAGGCAAGAAGGCCAGTTACGAGCCATCCTAGTAGTTTAGGCCATTGAGGATCGTGTTCAGGTTGGTGGTAAGGTGGGCCCGGGTTTGGGTTCTAGTCCAGTTATGGGCAAGCACCGTGGCCTTGGTAAGCTCTGGAAACTCTGTGAGGCTCAGCTGCTTCGTCTCTATGATGGGAATAATAGCTGTCATCTTAACCATCTTGGTGCACAGGGCTTCCTCCACCACTAGCAAGGGATCAGGTGGTGAGCATGGGGTGTCCAGGGAGTAAACATAAATGGTAACCCCTGCCTGGCAAGGCCACCCCCCAGGCTCTTAAACTTCCCATAGGGTACAAAACACAGAGATGCCTAACACAGGCCATTTCACAATAGTTTATAGTTAAAAATGTATCTTAGATCTTCTTTAAAAAATAAGAGAATGAGAGGCAGCAGCTCCTTTTTGGATAGTCTTTGAGTCCCCAGCCAAACACCCAACTGAACCCAGGTCTTCTGCCGAAATGTGCTCTGTTCTTCCTCTATCACTGATTTCCCGGTTACCGGGTTTTCTTGGAGGTTCTAGGCGGCATCTAGTTTGGTGGGAGATGGAAGGGGGCTTAGACAGGAGAACTGCTTGACCCAGGCCTTGCATTACGTGACAGAGGGCCTCAGTTTAGACTTTTGATAGTCTTTCCAAATGAGCTTATACAGGCAGGCATACGGACAGGCATGAAAGAAGAAGGCAACCTCCTGTAACTTTAAATCCACCACCACTCTTTGGCAATTCTTCGTTTTTTAATATCCTGGGATCTTACAAATATGGCAATATCTGGGGCCTCCTTTGATTTCCAGTAAGGCCTGGGTTTGGATGGTTATGCCTTGGCACCTTCTAGGTCCCATTCATCTAGCTCAACTCTGCATGGCTAATGGGGCCCGGCCACTTGGGGGGCAAATCTGTGCCTAATCCCAGGCTATAGATCTTTAAATGAAATTGCCCATCGTACTTGCTTGGCTAAGCCTTGAACTAAAACATGAATTATCCAGCAGAACAAAGAGAAGCCCTGGGGATATATAGGGGAGGGGTTCTCCCTTAGAGAGTGACAGAGCTGTGTTGGGAGGAGGCTTCTGGAAGTAACCAGCTGGGCACTGCTGACAACAGAGGTGGTGGCAGCTGGCGGAGAGGGAGGCTCTCCAGGCGGTTGCTGTGCCATCTGTTGGGAACAGTGCACTTCTTATGACCCACGTCCTGGAAGTGTTGCAAGCAGGCAGGCTGATTAATTATTTCCCTGGGGTCTCCCTAACAGGGGATAGAAACTGATGCTTGGTGGGCGTGAAAGAAAGGCCAAAACTTTCAACTAGTAGGGAATTTGTTTCCTGGCCTAACTGCAGCCACATGTGAAGGTATAGAAAACATATGTGCCTCTGATAAAAGATCACATTTAAAAGGGAAGACGAGAATGAAACCAGCACCA
Source organism: Stenella coeruleoalba (assembly GCF_951394435.1). NCBI lineage: Eukaryota > Metazoa > Chordata > Mammalia > Artiodactyla > Delphinidae > Stenella > Stenella coeruleoalba. The sequence goes on from NC_137163.1 coordinate 15,962,020, forward strand.
CAGCGTCCTGTTTCTCATCAAACACCAAGCTCCGCATTTGCAGGCGCTCTGTGTTACCAGAGGGTGTTTAGAAGCGTTTCCAACAGGGCTGGGCTTCATTTCCATTTGCAACATTGGTGTGTTTCTATTACCCACTGTCCCTCTCTAGTGAAACCAGTCATTTATCGTGGTGGTTCCCAAGCCTGCTAGCCTCTTTGGTCCACTGAATCAGAATCCATGGAAGTAGCCACCAGAAGCTGGACTTTTTAATAAATTCCCCTGGCTGATTCCTATGCAATGGGCCTTGAACTTCTCTGTGAACTGGGAGATGGACAACTACAGGTTTAGAGTGAAAATGCATGAATAAGGGACTGTGTTATGTTGCTGGTAGCTGAGAGAATTTCACATGAAATTTTGTTTTTCTGACACATACGCAAGGAAGGGGATAGGGTAGGGAAGTGAACGGATGATGGCGGGCAGGAATAGAAGATAGGCATTCGTAAGAGCTGAGGGCCATCATAGGAGCAATAAACACACTGAGAGCAGTAAGTCTTTGAGATAATAAACTACTAGTGGACGCCCATCTCTATGAATGGAATCATCGTCTATTTAGTCTCCCAGGCTAGAATCCTTGGAGATATTGCAACTGCTCCTTTGCTCTGCCTTTCTCCTTCCATCTCAAGTGATCACCAACTCTTGCTCATGGTTTGTACTAGTCACAGCTGGTTGCTTTGCTCACAACCAGTTCTTCCTGCTCTCTTGTTAACACCCAGGGGTTTGCTTGGGAATGAGGAAGCAGTGTAGTCAGCTGGACTATTGCAGTGTCTTCTTCATTGGTCTTTGGCCAACATACTGTCTCCTTTCATCCACCTTCTACTATGCCTTGGGAGTGACTGTCCTCAAGAAAATTCTAATAAACATATTTTTCCACCTAGAAAAAAATCTTTTTTTGCAAATAGGATAAAATACAAACTCCTTAGAATGGTTCTCAGTTTGGCCCTGAATTTCTTCTCCAAAATCATCTCTGTGTTGAAATTAAAGATGGTGGCAAATTCTTTGATGCTCCTCCCATAGAGAGGTGGGGTCTGCGTGCCTTCCTCTTGTTTCTAGGTGGGCTTTGTGACTGTTTTTACTAGTATAATATGGTGGAGGTGATACTTTGCCTGTTTGTGGCCCAGGCCTTAAGACACTGTTTGCTTCCATTTCCTGTCTCTTAGAATCTCTTCTCCCCACCACCCCAGCAAGGGAGCTGTACGAAGACACTTGTAAGAAGTCCAACTACCCTGAGAGGCTAGCTGTAGATGCTCTGTTGATGGTCTCAGCTATGCCCAGTTTTTTAATCCAATCTTGCCAAAATGCCAGACATGTGAATGAAGCCATTTGGACTCTACAGACCAGACCATCTACCAGCTGAATATCAATGAGTGACCACATTTTATGTCATTTGGAGCATAGGAATCTCCCAGCTGAGTCCTGCCCAAATTCGTGATCCACAAAATGGTCAGATATAGTAAAATCATTGTTCTTTTAAGCCTCTAAGTTTTGGAGGTCATTTGTTATGCAGCCATAGACAATTAAAACCATTTCCTAACAGTCTTCCCAAGCAACCTATACCCCAAGTTCCATGGAACTATAATCAGTGTCCTAAACACATTGAACTCTCATGCCAGGGATGCTCTCCTTTACCTTCTTTACTTGGCAAACTCCTGCTCATCCTTCAGGTACAGCTCAGGTATTGGCTCCCCTCTGAAGTCATTGCTAAACAAATGAATGGAAGGAATCCTTTCTGCTCCATCTTACGCTGCCATGGGTTCTTGGCCAGTACCGATTTTCATGCGATGTGGCCTTGTGATTATTTAAGTATTTATCTTTAATAATCTGATAATCCCTGGAAGGTGGGAATTGTGTCTTGTTCATCTGGGCATATCCAGTGCTGAGCACAGCATGTGGTACATAGTTGGTACACAACAAATGTGTGTTGAATGAAAGGAGGACTCAATAGAGAAATAAAAACATGAAAAGCATTTTTGTCTCTACGCTTTTTGAAGGTTCAATCGTGCCTTACTGGCTTTATCCAGTTAGAGCCACACATGAAATAGATCCATAAGCGATTGGCTCTTCTTGTCTTTTGTGAAACCCTAAGTCTTTGACAGCCTGGAGTGTTAGATTGGCCTGTCAACATGTTGGAAAATAATAGCCCAACTACCCAGAAGATGGAGGTGCTCTTGGTATACAAGACTGGCGGATAGAGGCTGGTGTATTGACTTTCTCTGAAGTTTAAAGAGGCAACAGGGTATAATAAAAAGAGTTTTGGCTTGGGAGGAGGGATCACTGCCAGGCATGGCCTCAGTTCTGTCACTGAGGTATTTGGCCAAGTTGCTTTATCTCTTTGGACCCCAATTTTCTCTTGCGAAATGAGGCATTGGGCCAGGTGACGTGTCAGGTATCTCCCAGCTCTGACATTGTGTAAATCAGGCACTAACTTGGAATATTTCACTTGTGCTATCTAGGTGGGATAGCTGAATCCCTAATCTCCACCTCCTCATTCCTGTCCCTTTGTTGACTCCTCATCCTTTTGTGCTTTGGTGGCAGTCATGGGGAATCATCTGCTTTAGAGGATCTTCCTAGGATAGAAGGTTCTGTGTGGATGTAGGTCAGCTCTGTAGACCAGGGCTGCCCCTATTCACTGACAGATTTCCCTACCAGTTGATTTGAGGTACTCTATAAAGGTCTTCCTTTGATTCCCCGAATCCCTCCCAAGAAGTACCTCCACACTGGCTCGCCAAGGGTCTGAAATGATGGTTTGAATTTTCCCCTTAGGGCACTGAAGGCCCTCAGTTCAAATGCAAACATAATTAAACCACTAGCAGCCATTAAAACCTTATCTGAATGAGCTTATCAAATCAGGTCCCTAAATCTGATTTCCCTAGAGCTTTTATATCTATTATCCCATCTAAATCTGCACAATAATTCCCTTTAAAGATGTGAAAATTAAATGTCTAGCAGGGGAAAAAATCCAGTTTTCTGACCCCTAATCCTATTATAGTCTTTCTAAAATATCACTGCTTTTACAAGCAGGATCCTAAGGAAATGATTGAAAGGACAAGTATGTGTTGATAGAAGGAAGAAAAGAAATGGGAAGAATTGTCCCCTCTCCAAACCAACAAACTCCAGAGCTTGGGGAATTGCTTAGAATAGCAGCAGGCAGGACCAGAGTGCAGGTACTATCTGCCTACCAGGGTGTCGGTCATAAAGGGACTTTAAGAAAGACTAATGGAGGGATCTAGAAGACCTACTTTGCCAAGTGTGGTGTCATGGACTGGGCTCTGAATAAGAATATTTGGACTTGGTCCCTCCTGGCAGGGTGAACTTAAGGAGATCATTTAACTTCTCTGAGCCAAGTTTCCTCAAATGTAAAAGGGGGATCATAATACCCACCTTGCAGAGTTTTTTTAAAAAAATTATTTTATATTGGAGTAGAGTTGATTAATAACATTGTGTTAGTTTCAGGTGTACAGAAAAGTGATTCAGTTATACATATACATGTATCTATTGTTTTTCAAATTCTTTTCCGTTAGGTTATTATAGAATATTGATCAGAGTTCCCTGTGCTATACAGTAGTCCTTGTTGGTTATCTATTTTATATATAGCAGTGTGTATATGTCAATCCCAAGCTCCCAATCTATCCCTCCCCCGCACCTTGTAGAGTTATTGTCAAGATGAGAAAAGTGCTATGCAAGTACTTGGAAATCAGTACCTTCTACCACTAGTAGCATCAGTATTAATATTATTGTATTATAGGTAAAATTCCTGATGGACAATAACTGCTAGGCTGACCCACAATCAATTTGATGGTTTATTCCCTAAAGGCAAGTATGTAGACAGGCTGCTTAATTTGCAGGATAATTTGCAGGATCATTTAATTTGTAGGGCTACATTATTTCACTAAGATTTGGGTCTCTTCCTTGCCAAGGTACATTCTTGGTATCCAGTAATGTCTTCTACTTTATTTCATAGTGTACTGATAATGAGGACTGTTATTCATTGAAGGCTCACATATTAATAAATTATCGTTGCCAGTGGTAACCTGGGAAAAGCATGTGTCTCATTTCTCCAGGGAGGAATTGAGACTGAAGATTTATCTGGTCATGTCAACACCTCAACTGCACTATTCTCTATCTTTTTCCTCTCTGTCTTTGAACTTGCTTTTCCCTCTGCCTGGAACATTCCTCCCTCTGCCCCTCTCCAGTTTGCTGGGCTTTCTCAGTTCATCCTTCAAGTCACAGGGTAAATGGTGCTTTTTCTGGAGTAGGGTTTTCTCAGCTCTTCCCATGAACTTCTGTCATCATGGCGCTCATCACACCACATGCTAATCACCTCTTCCGTCTGTTTTCCCCATGAGACTGTAAGGTCTCCCTTGTTCATTAAGTATATCCCTTGCACTTGGTTTAAGGCCTGGCAAATATTTGTTGAATGAGTTAGGGTGTTGACTTGTTCCAAGAAAAATTAGGGTCAACTTATAGGAAATGCAATAGAGTGACAGGGAAGAATGCACGTTCAAATACAGCAAAGTGCAAGAAAACAAATGTTTAGGACTGGGCATGGGAAGATAGGCTCAGGGAGAAAGTTAACAAGCAGATGGCTCAAAGCATGAACAAGTTTAGCATTTCCAAGGAACGGGAAGGCTGGCAAATGTGGCTGCATGGCGGTGGGCAAGGGGGGGAGCGGGGGAGCTGAGGCCAGGGAGGAAGACTGAGGTTAGATCAAGGAGGGCCTTGTAAGCAAGAAAAAAGTAGCTTGGATTCTAAGTCTGGTGAGGAGCTCTTGGCTGTGGAGGGGATGGAGGGAGGAGAAAGAAACAGGATGAGTTACTGGTGAAAAAAATGAGATTTTTATTTCCAACAATAGAAAGAAAATGGATAATGTCTAAAGTAGATAATTCCAGAAGCAGCAGAGTAAGAATATTATTTTGAAACCTGGACATACATACCAGAAGCAGTAACTATAAGGGTTGAAAGTGGGGTCCTATGAATAGTAGGAATTGGGGTAAGTTAGGAGGAAGACAGCTATGCCATTTTTGCAATAAACTTTAGTAGTTTGAGTTTTAAACTTCTATGTGCATGTTTCATTTTCTTAAAAATTAGACACTGACTTAAAAAAAAAAAGAAAAAAGAAAAGGTGAGCTGTTACATGCTTCCTCTCTCTATACAGAACAGGAGTGGGTTTACAGTAAAGACGATGGAGCTTACGTTTCTGAACTCTCACGTGCCAAGGCCTGGAGGGATCCTTGCGATGTTCACTTGCCATTTGTTTTTTTTATGAAATTTGCAAAATGAAGGTATTTGAACTCAGGTGGATTAAGACCATTGTCTTTTTTCCACTCTGATCCCCCTCTGTCACTTTCCCCCTTTGTAGAACATTGCTGAGGGGCCTCAGGCATTCTTGGGATCTAGCTAAGGGGAAGATGAGTTGGCGCTGCATCTGGCCCATGCTTTGCGGGATATATTTATGTAGCTTGCGGTCACTTGTGTGCATGGTTTTGTTTTTACTGGCTGTCCTATAGCCAAGATGGCGTCCAGGAATATTCCTATCCAACTGGGCTGACTCGCCAGGTGTCCTGACGCAAAATTCAGGGACTGAGGTAGCCTCACAATTAAACTTGTCCTCAGGTTCTGGCACAGAAAGTGTGTATTTAAGTTTAGACGCTACATAAGCCAACTTAAAAGCTTGAAATCTTACGACTCATATATGAAATACACTTAATAGAGGTGTCCTCACATTTCACCGCAGTGCTAAAATTTACACAGCATTACCAATATCGAGTTGCGAGGCTGAAAGGAACTTTTTAAAGCTATCAACCAAAATGCAATTTTCCTGAATGATCTTTCTGTTCCCTGAATAGATAATGTAAAATAGAGGTGATCAAAGGTAAAATATCTAGAAATAGATGCATGCCAGACAATTAATTAATAAAAGCATGCTTTCCTTTTGATGGGTTTTGTGAAGTTTGTGGTATTAGCTATTTAAAATTTGCACTTTATTGTAATTTCTTTTCAAACGTGAATTAAATTTTTACTTTTGTATCTGATTTTGTACAATAATTTTGCTTTCTTTCTCTTAAACAGGCTTCCCAATTTCTATAAGCTTCGGGTCCACAAAACCCGATCTGCCCCTGATTGAGAGAAATTGCTTATTTTTCCTGTGTAAGGATTAGGCAGATGTGTAACTGCTGTGTAAGGAGCTGATAAGTTAATGGTGAGGAGGAGGGTTGGGGGGATCCAGGAACACTAATTGTAGGTCTTAAAAACATAGGCTGAAGACCTTTGTTTTCCAGTCGAGGTGAAATTCACGCAACAGAAATTTGGTTTTTTTGAAGAGCACAACTTAGTGGAATTTAGTACATTCAATGCCATGCGGCCACCACCATGATCTATTTCCAAAACATTTTCATCACTCCAAAGGAGAGCTGTAACCATGAAGCAGGCACTCCTTATTCCTAAGCCCCATCCTAGCCCCTGGTGACCTCCAATCTACATTTTGTCTCCATTGACTTACCTATTCTGAATATTTCATTGAAATGGAATCGTACAATATGTGACCTTTTGTGTTTGGTTTCTTTCACTTAGCATAATGTTTTCAAGCTTCAGCCACACTGTAACGTTATCAGTATCAAATTTCTTTTAAATGATATACTGGGAGCATGTGCGTGTGCGTGTGTGTGTGTGTGTGTGTGTGTGCATGCACACATATGTGTACTTCAGTGTAGCTCATTTGGAAACCATTTTCCAATTCAGCTTAGTTTAAAACAGGTATTGAGTTCCTATCACGTTCCAGGTACCGAGCTAGGCATTGTTCTATTTTCTTTATAACCATGGCTTTTGGATGAGAAAGCATGAACCCAGGGGCTCTTGCTTAGTCCGCCAAACCCGGTGAACCCTAACATCATGAGCTCAGCCTCACGACCCACTCTAGTTCTCTGTGTGATTATGCCCCAGGAACTTTTGTCATCTTTTTACCAATATTTGGGGGGAGTCCAGGGGGAAGAGTTGACTAGGGGAGGATGTAAAATGTACATCAGAATAACTACCCAGCGTTGAGCTGACAAAGGAAAAGAAGACGATAAAACATGAATTTCATGAATGCATCTGGAATTCCCTCTGACTCCCTTCTAGGATATCTCTCCGTGAGAGGGATGGAGAAGGGACTCAGGTGGGCAGTCATAGAACAGGGCCCCGTGCTATTGTCCTCTTCTTGTGTTAACCTTTATGACCTTTGCAGATGAGCTTGGGATTTGTTTAAGATGGCGAATGAATACATTAATATATGGTATCATGGACTGAATGTCTGTGTCCCCCTCAAATATTTAGGTTGAAGCCCTAATCTTCAATGTGATGGTATTAGGACGTGGGGCCTTTGGGAGGTGAGTAATTATGTTTACATGAGGTCACGAAGGTGGAGCCCCCATGACAGAATTAGTATCCTTGTAAGAAGAGAAAGAGACACCAAGGGTTTCCTCTCTGCCACGTGAGGATACAGCAAGAAGGTGGCCATCTGCAAGCCAGGAAGAGGGTTTTTGCCAAGAAGTACATGTGCAGCCCCTTGATCTTGGACCTCCCAGCCTCCAGAACTGTGAGAAATACATGGCCGTTGTTTAAGCCACCCAGCCTAAGGTGTTTTGTTATAGCAGCCTGAGCTAAGACATATGGTAAGCAACGCGTGGTGTTTGTTGATTGGTAGCACCCTCATTTGCTCTTGGACTTTCTGTCCATTTGCTTTTCCTTGAGCACCAGTGGGGTGGGGTGCACCTCTGAAGGACAGTGAGTGGATGGGAATCAGAACCCAACGTGAACTATGACCTTCCAGGGTCTTCTTGCGTCTGTCTTCGTTGGTTGGTTTTCCCGTGGCAGAGAAATGGCCAAGCCGCTGAGGGGTGAGCCCCTGTGTGTTGAGCTGTCTTGGTGAGCTGAGTCCTGTGCTTGGCGCCAGTGCTGTTTTGTTTGTTTAAGCCTCACAGGTACTCCAAGAGGAGAGATGGTTACCATCTCCATTAAAGACAAGGAAATCGAGACTCAGGAAAGTGAATGAGTTTCTAAGAGCGCACAATTAGTAAGTAACGGCGCTAGAATTTAAACTCAAAGGCCGCCTTCCTGCAAGTGTGGCGTTCTTGATTTATACCCTAGCTGGTGAATACCACCTGCCTCTGGAACTGCCAGGGGTTAAAAGAAAGTATTGTTTCGACTTTGAAACTTCTGAGTCCCAAAGCTGTTACTGCATTCAGTGTGCGAAGGATTTTTAAACTTTTTCTTTTAAATGTGGGAGGCATTTCACCGTATAAGAAACAATAACGTTTGGATTTATAAGCCAATTAATGCACTGAGACAAGAAACCCCAACATACAGCTGGAGAGTGGAAAAGCTGGCCAGGCCAGGCATTCATCTTGGAAGTAGTTGTGTATTTTACTTGGCGTTGGCTTTGTGAAATGAGATCTTTGAAAGGGGCTTTCTAATTTTACATCCCTTTCAATCCAGTGGTGTGGACCAGGTCTTTGTGTGAGCCATGGTGGGGACATTTAACTCCATAGAGGGTGGAGAGTTGATGAGCCATAAATTCTCCCACTCAGCACCCTGTGTTGGGTTTTTCTTTCTTGTAGCTCTTGTGGGACCTTCTGCTCCCTTAAGTCAGACAGGCTGCAGCCAGCAGGGGCCTGGACAGGCTCTGGGAGACCAGGAACCAGGCCAGGGAGGCAGCATCAACTCTTCCTGCTGGGAAGGTGTCGTATTCTTCCCGCTGTCTTAGATCTCGTCCTTCTGTCCTGCAGTGGGCAAGTTATGCAAAGGCAACATTTACTGGGTCCCCCACTCTCCTGGGGCAACATCGCACGGCAGATCTCCGAAGCTGTGACAGGCATTCTGGCTCCTCTTAAGTTGTACAGACATTCTGAATCCCATGTCTTCCCCCCAGAGTTTGGGACCAGCCCTGTGTAAACTCACAGGGTCATCAAAACTGGCTCTCAGGAGATCCCTCTCGGAGTTTTCATTTTCTCTCCTGGAAACTTTTCTTCCCTCTCTGCCTTCAAGTGTCCAGCATCCTTATGCTTGTTCTCCTATTCGCTCTTATGCTCTCCCCTTACCAAGAGATACTCTGCCAGAAAGTTCTTCATGCAAATTGAAATCGATGAAGTTCAAGTTTGCCAAACATTTCTGTAATCTGGACCCTGCTTAACCCTTCAGCCCTGGCCTTGATACAACACCCATGTCACACTCTGGACAGCTTGAATTGAGCACTGACTGAGTCATTCTCTTGGCCCTGTCACCTCAGGGCCTTTGCATATGTTGTTCCCTCTGCCTAAAACTGTTTTTCCAGCCCTCCTTCCCTTTTTCCTGGCTGCCACTATGTCAGCACAGATGTCCCTTCCTCAGGGAAAACTTGTCCTGACATCCCAAGACTAGGTTGGGTACTCATTGCCCTCTGCTCCTTCTGTTCAGTATGTCCTGTTTTCTTGAAAGTCTCTCTCACTAAACCATGAGCTCCTCAAGAAGAAGCATGGTACCCACTGACCGAGTGTGGTCACCCATAAAATATTTTTGAATAACTGAATAATGAATGATGCGCAGGTGGCCACTACTTTTGTTTCTTTCACAAATCTGTGCTTCAACGTGCTTAGCTACTAGGTGACTTTGAGTTAAAATAAAGGAAATCCAATTTTCAACCCTTCTCTCAATGTCTTACATCCTTGGAGAGATGGTGGCTTCAGAGATGAGGTCCCAGCAAAGGAACACTTCAGGAGTCACAGCTTCCAGAATGTGTTTTTTTTTTTTTTTTTTCCAAAAAGGCCAAGTTTGGTATGATTGTCCAGACCCAGAAAATTAATGCAGACCTTTGTGGTAGAGAGTGGCGGACAGTAAAGTGGTTTTGAAGGGTGTGCAGACTACAAATAGAACCCTTTCTGCATATGGATAATATAGAGGATGTTTGTACTACTATGTTGGATAAAATAGAAATCTGACATTAAGACAAAGGAAAAGAGGAAGGGTGTAAGTTACAAACGGAAATAGCTATGATTGAATATCAATGTTATATCAGGCAGTGTCCATATCTAAAGACAAATGGACAGGAATAAAGACGCAGACATAGAGAACGGACTTGAGGACACGGGGAGGGGGAAGGGTAAGCTGGGACGAAGTGAGACAGTGGCATGAACATATATACACTACCAAATGTAAAATAGCTAGCTAGTGGGAAGTAGCCGCATAGCACAGGGAGATGAGCTCAGTGCTTTGTGACCACCTAGAGGGGTGGGATAGGGAGGGTGGGAGGGAGATGCAAGAGGGAAGAGATATGGGGATATATGTATACGTATAGCTGATTCACTTTGTTATACAGCAGAAACTAACACACCATTGTAAAGCAATTATACTCCAATAAAGATGTTAAAAAAAAAAGGCAAATGGAATGCTTTACCTGGTTTCAGTTGAGTTTCATAGACTAGGGTGTGGATTGTAGGGGTGAGGAAGGCGGGCAGGACAGAAGAGTGTTCTGCCATGGCTAAAGGAAGCAGGAAAGCTTGTAAAGCAGTGGGTAGTGGAAGAGGGATAGGCCGCACAAGTCAACTGGGCGATGCTGATTAGTAAGTGGGTGATGGGAAAATGCTTTTACTGCATTATTTTGTGAAACTGTTGGACAGCAGTGATGTCATCCTGTCCTTTTCCCCTAGCTGCACACCCTTCCCCAGAGATGTCCATCTTCCTTGTCATGGACTGGTCATTCTGTCTCTGTATCTCGGTCTCTGTCTCTCTCTTTCTCCCCCCCCCCCCCCCCATCTCTCTCTTCTCCAGCTCTAGGTCTAGTTTTAGTCTCTGGGTGAAACAGAGAGTGCACAGAAGGGTTAGACCGCGTACATGCTGGAACCAGCGTTCGGTTCCTTGCTAGGCCATTGGGAGCCACGCCTTCTGAGGTCAGGGGATGAACTCTGCTTTGAATCTGTTGTTTTCCACTCAGATAAGCAGCTCTTCCTGGCTTTCGTCAGCTCCTTCTTATAAGTGTGATTAACAATAGGTTGATGACTGATGGAATAAATCCATTTGATCAAACCATGAACACTTATGTGATTAACCTCCTTCCAAGGCCTTCCCTTCAGACACTACACAATCGCCCCACCTCGGCACTGCTTGCGGAAACACCTCTGAAACTCATCTTTTGAAGTCACCTCGAAAGGTCTGTTGGTTGGATCTGATGGTTTCTGGGGTGTCAGATGTCTTTCCTTTCATGGTCCGTTTCAACTTGAGGATCAGCCAGAAGTCATGAGGTGACGATTAGGTGACCTAACCCAAAAGTTGCAATATGGCATGAACATTTTTACTTGCTAGAAATTGTAAGATGGTGAGTGATATACTCCAATTTTATGCTGTTCAAAATAAAGCTACTGATGGACTGGAGTCAGTTAGTGTAGAGGTGACATATTCTTGAGGGCATTTTCCTGGAATAAGCCCCTTTCATTGAGGTTCTCCCTTTATCCTGTGATCATTAATCATGGACCCATTTACTGAACTTTTCAGTAGCAACAATTAAAGAGTCATCAACCTAGGTCAACCTGGGCCAAGCTCTATTGCCACTTTGCTTATTTCTTAAGCACAGACTACAGTATGTGTGCATGTATCTAGAACTGACCTGGCTCTTTGAACTTCTCCCCCTCTCCTCTATTGAAGCTTTGCCACATCAGCCCAGATGTCATTTAGGACTATGTTGCCTCTTGGAGATTTAGTTGAAAATGACCCAAACTTCACCCGATGGCCAGTGGCAGAGTCTGGAGTTCTCATTCTTTCTGTGATTGCCTTACTGCTCTTTGTCTTCAATGTCCTGCTTTTGTCTGCATGTTTTTTTTCCCCCTGGCTTGCTCTATGTTGGTTGGGAAACACTGCCTGTCAATATTTTCCACAAGAAATATACACACATCAGGCATTTTACTTTTTTTTGGGGGGGGAGGGGATAGATTTTATCCTAAATATTTGGAAAAAGGATGTATGTGGACTGTATGTGTTTATCATGGAGGGAGGTTCACTGCCCTCAACCATGTGAATCACTCTGTCTCTCTCTCTCTCTGCTTTTTCACATACTGCTGGTCCTTCATCCTTCTGACACTTTCTACTCCGTAGCCTTACTGGGATATTAGAGAAGATTAAACCAGCAGCAGTAATCCCCAAGCTTATAATGGCTCCAAGATGATAGAAGGTGACCTGCTGATTTCAGGTCCAAAGTGGTGTTCCTGACCCAAGAGTGCCTTCTTCTCTTATTCAGCTTCTGATTCAGTATCTTACGCTTCTTCCATTTTTTTGGCTTAGCCATTTTCAACATACTGTTTCCAAGGTCACTGTGCCCGTATGCTGGTGGGAAAAGAAAGGACTCTGAAAATGGTAAACATCACTCTGTTCGTGTTCTGTTGGCTAGAACTCAGTCAGATGGCCATGACTGGGGAACTGGAAAGTTCTGTCTGTCTGGCTTCCCTAGAACCGGAGTGTGGTAGGCGGACTCTGAGATGGTCCCACGTGATCCTTGCCTTTGAGTATCCATGCCCTTGTGTAACCCCCTCCCTCAAGTCCCTCAAGCACTGCTGGACCTGTGATTCACTTATAATGAATAAAATACAGTTAGGGTGATGGAATGTTACTTCCATGATTAGGTAACAAAAGACTGTGACTTCCGTTTTGCCAGCAGCTGGCTCTTGTTGGCTTTAATGAAGCAGGCTGCCTGCCATGCTGGGGGGGCTGCCGCCCGCATCCTGCAGACAAGAAACCAAGAGCTGCCTCTGGCCAACAGCCAGCAAGGAGCTGAGACCCTGAGTCCAACAACCTCTGAGGAACTGAATCCTGCCAGCAATCGCTGAAATGAGCTTGGAAACAGATCCTTCCTGTCTGAACCTTGAGATGCCTGCACCCAGTTGATACCTTCGTTGCAGCCTTGTGAGACCCTGAAGCAGATAACCCAGCTAAGCTGTGCCTGGAGACTTGACTCACAGAAACTGTGACAGTAAATATGCATTGTTTTAAGCTGCTCTGTTTTGGGTCAGTTTGTTACACAGCAATAGATAACTAATACAGAGAGAAACCTGGATTATGAAGAGCTTGCCAGTTCTTCTCCAAAGGCTTTTCTCATGAGGATAGACTACCACTCAAGGCTGCCCTGATCCCTCAGGGACCCCTAGAATGCTGGCGAATGAAGACACACTATGGCTTGGCCACCAGCAGAAAGCTTTCACATACCAACTGTATTAGCTTCCTGTTGCTGCTGTAACACATTGACTTCACACAGAGGTCAGAAGTTCAAAATAAGTCCTGTGGGGCTAAAGTCAAGGTGTTGGCAAGGCTGGGTACCTTGTAGAAGCTCTAAGGCAGAATCTATTTTCTTGTCTTTTTTAACTTCCAGAGGCCACCTATATTCCTTGGCTTGTAGCCCCTTCCTCCATCTTCAAAGGCTGCAACAGTGCATCCTCAAATCTTTCTCTGACTTTCCTGCCTCCTCTATTCACTTTTCAGGACCCTTGTGATTATCTTGGGCCCACCTGCTAATCTGAGATAATCTCCCTCTCTTAATTTAATCACATCTGCAAATTCCCTTTTGCCATGTGAGGTAGCAGATTCACAGGTTCCAGGGATTAGGATGTAGACGTCTTTGGGGTGGGGGGAAGGGGCATTATTGTATCTATCACTCCAATCTATGATTTTCTGTTCCTTCCTGGTTTCCTGCTATTTAATAAACCACAGCAGTGAAACCTAAGCACCATCAATTCCAGGAGAGACCACATAAACATGGGGAAATTTGACTTTTGTCTCCTGAGTCTCCTGGGTCTATGCTCTCTGCCTTTGCCTCAAGCCTTTGATTCTACCTACTTCAAGGTTAATCTCTTTCTCTTTTTGGGGAACTCCATTTTTAAAGGTGTTAAGAAGATGAACAAATTCTCTGGCACTGGAAGCAAGATAGAGGGTGCTGAGGATTTGACATATGTAGCAACTGAGGTTTCCGAAGATTGAACAATTTATCCAAATTAGGGAGTGGTCGAACTGAGCTTGAATCCTTCTCATTGGCTCTAAAGCTGTTTTTTTCTCTTACTAACCTGGAAGTTTACTTTTAAGGAAGGCAGTAAGAAATTATATTTAGGCAGAGACTAAAGGTCTAATCTGATGTCAGACTGTTAAAAATGGTAAAGGTAGAAATAGGAAGACCTTTAAACTAATAAAGTTTGGAACTTTTGAACAATAATATCCCACTTACAAATCAAACCGTCTTAACTGTGAAACTAAGAAGCAGGAAGCAGACTCATCAATATCAAACATATTTAAAATTTGTGGAGGAAGACGTAAGGTACTAGTTCTCTCCTACACCAGTGTTGTGCAAATTTCAACTCCTCTTTTGATTAACATAAACGTGTTACACTCCACAAGAACCCTGATGTATCTGCCCTGTCTGCTTGAGAATCATGGCATCTTCAGTACATTCCTAACCATCAAGAGGATGTTGTCACATTTTATATTTTGTATTATGGAAACACTTCTTTTTCCAACTGTAAAATTCCACTCTTCTTCTTCTTATTTTTTACATGGTTGTAAAATGTGCCTTTTATGGAACAACACTTCATCCCAAATGGTGGGGATTTCACACAAAAAGGAAGATATATCTGAGCAGGTGGGCGCTCTATAATTATTAGATATGTTTTTTTTCAAACTACTTAGTAGAGAATCCCTGCTCTTCCAGACCTGACAAGGAGTTTAAAAAATGTTTTTATTGGAGTAAAGTTGATTTACAATGTTGTGTTAGTTTCAGGTGTACAGCAAAGTGAATCAGTTATACATATACATATAGCCACTCTTTGTTAGATTCTTTTCCCAGATAGGTATTACCGAGTATTGAGTAGAGTTCCCTGTGCTATCCAGTAGGTCCTTATTAGTTATTTATTTTATATATAGTAGTGTGCATATGTCAATCCCAATCTCCCAATTTATCCCTCCCCCGTCCTTACACCCTGATAACCATAAGTTTGTTTTCTGCATCTGTATTTTTGTTTTGTAGATAAGATTCTGCACAGTTCAACCATGGTACAGTGTGGAGATTCTGTGCTTGGCCTAAGGGTAGATATTTTGAGGGTTGAGATTGTTTGCTCTAGGAAAATATAATGTACTGCTTCTGGAGTAAAAACAAAATTAATAAATGATATAGCATGCAAACCCATCTTGGCTTTGCACTGCTTAGCAGTGTTTTAGTGAGTTACATTCAAAGGAATGAGAAACATATGGATGAAACGTCCCTCGTGGCTACTCCTGGGCTCAGAGATGGAAGGGGGACGTGCTTAACCAAATGCACCGTATTTTTCTGAACACCATTCTTGAGAACATCAGCCAGCGGGGAACTGGTCTTTCTCTTCTGTCCCTAAAAGTGCACACTGGCAAGGCTGGTGGAAGCTCTCGCGTGTCTGAATCTTTGGCAAGGAAGTGGGTGAGAAGAGTGGAGAAACTAGATTTGGACGGCAGTGGGACTCTCAAGGCATGATAGTAGTGAGTGTTGGGTTAGAATTGGGTTTTATTTCTTCCTTTGATATAGAATTGCATGCAAGCAACTGTTCTGGGAAAGTAGATTTCCAATAAACCAGCAGGACAGAGGGACCTTCTCAGAGTCTGGAGACAGTAAGGCAAGAATCTATAAATGAGGGGGTCTCATCAGGTGGAATCGTTGACCAGTTGATTCTGCCACAGATTGGGAATTGAGGTGCTAGGCTCTCTAAATCCAGTCTTATTGCTTTAGTGACAGAGGAAGGCCCCAAGACTCTTTATTTTTCAACTGAGGTAGATGTGAAGACTACCTTTCATGCAATTCTCTCTCTTTGACGCCTCACAACAAGTTACTCAAGGCAGGTTCTCTCACCTGACTCCCATAGATAAGGAAGTTGCAGCTCAGAGGAGAAAAACAACCCACCCAGGGTTGCCTAGCTAGTCAATTTCAGAGCTAGGCCCCCAAAGTATTTCTTCTGAGCCCCATTCCCACGATCTCTGGCCTACAGCAGGCAAACAGTCACACAGGTGGCCCCGCTTAGCCCTCAAGATGCTATGACTAAACCAACAGGAAGCATCCCTGTTTTCATCTCTGCTCTCCCCTGAGCTCAGGGAGCAGGGCCTTCTCCTCCTTAGATGGTCACACTGGTCTCTTTCTTCCTCTTCCCTCTCTTTCCTGCGTGATGAGTCACCCAGTATAACAGTCTCAGTGAATAGGTCAGTGTTTAAAACCAGCAGGACGGATTTCAGGGTGAAAAGTCCACGCACGCAGGTGAAGTTACCTGGCTCGGAATGATGGCAGCATTCGTCTGACGTCTCTGCTTGGTTCCTACCCGTTTTTCCTTTAGCTGATCACACTCACCTTCACAAACCCTGAAATGTCCTTTCTGTGGGGTGAGGATGTGACTCTTCAGTTTCAGGTTAAAACAACCTGGTGGAACCTTAGAGCTGAGTACTTGCTTCTCTGAGTGAGCTTCTGGCCAGAACCTGTAGACACCTTCCCCTGAATTAATGCACCCAGTGGGCCTAGGCCACTTGATCTCTTTTGGTTCTGTGACATTTATTCTACTCTCGATTATTTTCTGTGACTCTTGCTGTAGCTTTTGTCTTGGCGTCTCTAGGACCTGTTAATAACACCTGTTCTTTCTTTTCCCAGTTTGCATCATACCCCCTGGCTTCCCTTAGTTCTAGTCATCTCTGCAATGAGGTGGGCTTGTGGGAGTCAGTTTCTTCATCTGTAAATGGGCATAGCCTACAGTATTGTGGGAAAAAAGAGCCAACATTTAACGTATCTGTCATCATTTGAACAATAAATGGAATTTTTTCCCCCTTTTGCCATTCAAGAAAGTTGAAGTTGAAGTTGAATCACTGCCACAGGATGTGATAGGTCCTGCGGTTCTCAACCAGGGATGATTTTGCCCCCAAGAGACACCCAGCAATGTCTGCAGACATTTTTGGTTGTCACAGTTGGAGGGCAGGTGCTACCAGCATCTAGTAGGTGGAGCCCAGTGTACTGCTACACATCCTACGCTGCATAGGACAGCTCCTCCCAGCAAAGAATCATCTAACCCCAAACGTCAATGGTGCTGAATCCCTATCATAGATGATAAACTGAATGTATATGTCCTTGGGTTGAAAGACATATGAGTACTGCTTTGACTTCTGTAATATTAATATCACTATATATCAATAATAAAACTGATAAAATAATAAAATCCATATTAATATCAATATTCATGTAATAACAAAAACTTAACTATAGATCAGGCAAATGTATCAACGGGTTTAATCATCAGAATACCCCTTTTAAAGAGTTACATTTTTTTTTTCTTAAAACAACACAAATTTATTATCTTATATTTCTGTAGGTTAGAAGTCAGGCATGGGTCTCAGCGGACTAAGATCTAGGTGTCAGTAGAGCTGCATCCTTTTCTGGAGGCTTTAAGGGAAGATTCATTTCCGTACCTTTTCCAATTCCTAGCAGCCGCCCTTTAAGCATAGTTTTTCCTCCTCCATCTTTAGAGCCTGCGACACTGCATCTCTGACCATTCTTCCTCTGACTCCGTTCTCCTGCACCCCTCACTCCAAGGAGTGATTGCATTGGACCTACTCAGATAGTCCAGGATAATGTCCTTATAGTTCCATCTGCAACCTTAATTTGCCCTTTGCCATATAACCTCTCATATTCACAGGTTCCAGGGATTACTCTGCTAATCAGGAAAATCATTTCATTTTTAGAGTTCCTTTTATCGTTCTTAGTTTACCTCTGATGAAAACAAGGCTCAGAGAGATTAGGTCCCTGTCATATTTACTGGACTATGTACCCTGACCTTAAATATCACTGGACTCCACCTCTCATTCTATAAAATTACATCGTCTTTCACTTCTTGGTGTGACTAGGAAGACGTTTGGGACAAAGTGGTGAGGAGCAGGCAGCCAAGAACTTCCCAGGAGCCTGCGAGAAATGCCAGCTGAG
Organism: Stenella coeruleoalba; assembly: GCF_951394435.1. Taxonomy (NCBI): domain Eukaryota; kingdom Metazoa; phylum Chordata; class Mammalia; order Artiodactyla; family Delphinidae; genus Stenella; species Stenella coeruleoalba. The sequence goes on from NC_137163.1 coordinate 15,980,012, forward strand.
GAGCAATTGGAGAGTCAGAAGAATCACACCCACGCCTACTCAGCGGTGAAGTCTGGCCTCTGCGACTGGATTTCCCTCCTGTCAAAAGGGCTGGGAGGGATTCTCCCACCGACCAATGTGGGGATGCGTCGGAGATCCCTCCTTTTCTGTATTAAGTCTACCAAGAGGGTGTTTCCCTTGACAGCTCCTGTCAGGGGTCAGAAAGAGTGAAGAAAGGGTGAAAAAAACTGGAGATAGAAAAGAGCCTGTTATCAGAGTCTCTCCTTTCTTTCTCTGGTGAGGGAGCTGGGTCTCTGAGGCCCCTGATAGTGGTGGCAGACAGTCCATGCTGGGCATTTCAGCTCATTAATAGAAAGGGGATGGGAGGTGGTGCAGGGAGAGATCCTGAGGTCTTCCAGTGCTTTCCTCCCAAAAGTCGTGACTCCCTAACTAGCCATTCATGGGGAGGAAAATCTGGTTGAATGCAGTTTTGCATGGGAGGACTTCCTGTGGCCAGAGGGGTCACGGATACATCAGCAGCCTCTGTTCATTGTGCACAGGCCTCTGGCCATCTGGACCACCCAGGGGCCATGTTTTCCTAAGGAGGGCAGGATGAAGCAGAGGGGCTTGACACCGCAGTCCCAGGGTAATTACCAGATGGCAAAATGCTTTTTTCATTGGATGATTCAGAATAACCGAGCCACCCCAGGAAAGCTAATCTGATTTTATCTTTAGCGTCCAGCTTTTCCCTTTCCAAGACATACCCTTTTCTTTTCCTTGATGGGCAGCAGTGAAGGCTGCCTCTGAAGGGCTGAAAGAAATTGTTTCAGAGCCACTGACAGAGTGGGTGGGTCAACGCCCGCCCCTTCTCCGCTGTGGCCGGCAAGTTTCAGGTCGGATGTGGACTTCCAGAGGGGCGGCACCTCCGCCAGGTACAAGGGCGGGAGGAACACAGGTCCCGGGGGGAAGCGCACCTTGGCCACCCACCAGCTGTGTGACTGTGGACAAGTTCCCAGAACTTTGCACAATGGGGATGATAATTCCTACTTTATAGGGTTAAATAAAACCATACTTTTAATGTTGTCGCAGAGGTCTCTTCGGCTGTCTTCATTTCTTTTCATTCTTTTTCTTTATTCTATTCTGCGGCAGTGAATCCCACCATTCTGTCTTCCAGGTCACTTATCCGTTCTTCTGCCTCAGTTATTCTGCTCTTGATTCCTTCCAGTGTATTTTTCATTCTAGTTATTGTATTGTTCATCTCTGTTTGTTTGTTCTTTAATTCTTCTGGGTCTTTGTTAAACATTTCTTGCATCTTCTCGATCTTTGCCTCCATTCTTTTTCCGAGGTCCTGGATCATCTTCACTATCATTGTTCTGAATTCTTTTTCTGGAAGGTTGCCTATCTCCACTTCATTTAGTTTTTTCCTGAGGTTTTATCTTGTTCCTTCATCTAGTACATAGACCTCTGCCTTTTTATCTTTCTATCTTTCTGTGAATGTGGTTTTTGCTCCACGGGCTGCAGGATTGTAGTTCTGTATTACCATGTGACCCAGCAATCCCACTCCTGGGCATATACCCAGAGAAAACCATAATTCAAAAAGACACATGCACCCCAATGTTCTTGCAGCACTATTTACAATAGCCAGGTCATGGAAGCAACCTACATGCCCATTGACAGATGAATGGATAAAGAAGTTGTGGTACACATATACAATGGAATATTACTCAGCCATAAAAAGGAACGAAATTGGGTCATTTGTAGAGATGTGGATGGATCTAGAATCTGTCACACAGAGTGAAGTAAGTCAGAAAGAGAAAAACAAATATCGTATATTAACGCATATATGTGGAACCTAGAAAAATGTTACAGATGAACCGGTTTGCAGGACAGAAATTGAGACACAGATGTAGAGAACAAACGTATGGACACCAAGGGGGGAAAGTGGCAGGTGGTGGTGCTGTGATGAATTGGGAGATTGGGATTGACATATATACACTAATATGTATAAAATGGAAAACTAATATGAACCTGCTGTATAAAAAATAAATAAAATTCAAAAGCAAAACAAAGAAACAAACAAAAACCGTACGTGATGTGCAGCGGTCAACTCTCAATAGAAGTTAACTCCTCTTCCATTCTGATACTCCACTGGCCTTGTTCACAAACCATCTAACACTTTCCTGATGTGAAGCGTCGAACATAAAGGGTATTAGAATGCCGCGATTTCTAAAAAGGAATGAACCCATTTCTGAGCATGTCAGAATAGGTGGGTGTGCACGCGTGTATGCCATGATGCTTGCTCTTTCTGCTCTCCAATAACCTCCAGCTTCTTTTCTGCCTCGAGGTCCACTGCCCTTTTGCCCATCCTGCCGCCCCGCCCGCCAGAATTGGGTTAAGTGAAGGAAATGGATGTGACAGTACCCCAAGTAATTTTTTGCTTGTAGGAAAGTCTGAATAAAGGTTTTATTTTCTTTCTAAAATATTCTTCCTTTAAAGCTTTTGTTTTGCTCAGCCTTGGGATCGCTGCCATTCCTGCTCCTCAGTGTAAAAAATCAGAAAATAGGGCACGGACCTAGGTATTAGGGAGATTTGATTGCGAAGAGCATCGCACTCTGGTTCTCCCTCCTCCCCCCGCCCCCACGCACACGCCCATTCCCAGCAGCAGAGTCTTTGACCAGCAGAGGGCAGCAAAGCACAAGGGATCAGAGTCTCCGGGACCCAGCCCGGTCCCGCCTTAGCTCCATCTATGGGGCCCCGGTGGGCCCTGAAACCAGCGGACTTGGGTCTAACCCTTTGCTTTGACCACTGATTCCCTTCTTGCTCATACTTACCTGGTGGGTAAATTTTCAGGCGGCAGACTGGCGGAAGGAACATATACTTTAGAGCAAGACAGAGGTTTTAGTCGTGACTGCGTTAATTTCTTGATCTGTAAATAGAAGATAACAATAATAGCTACCATTTGTGGAGTGCTTATTATATGCCGGACTGTTTAAAGCTTTTCCTGGAGGAGAAGATAATACTCGAGCCGAATCTGATTTCAGCCAATTATTCGTGAAAATGGATGGAGAAATAAGGTTACAGTTATTGCCTGGAGTCCATCAACCCCCCCACTTATATTTTAAAAATACAACATTATTAAAGAAAGAAATGAAGCTCCCATAATTTCACTCCTCTGATTTAAACCTATGTTATTGTTGTTTTTTTTCATAGTATTATTGGTTGTCATGCATCTTTATACAAATTTCTATTTAATTGCAAGCACAATGCTTACTACATTTTGCATTTTTAAAAATTAATCTTTCAACATGTTAAATGAAGCATGGGTGAGGAAAGTCATGGGCTCTGAATCACTCTGTCCTGGCTGAAAGTCTTGACTCTGCCCCTTACAAAACCAGTGAACTTGGCTGTGTTACATAATTTCTCTGTGCCTCAGTTTTCTCACTGGTAAAGTACAGCTAATAATAGTAACTAACTCACAGAGTTGCTGTAAAAAGTAAATAACTTAATACACGTTGAGCAGTGGCTCTCAACCCGGAGTGATTTTGCCTCCTGGGCGATATCTGGCAATGTCAGTCAGGAGACATTTTTGGTTGGCACAACTGGGCTGTGGGAGGGTGTTACGGGCATCCAGCGGGTAGAGGCCAAAGATGCTGCTCAGTTTCTTGCAGTGCACAGGACCGTCTTCTACGACACAGAAGCATCTGGCCCCAAATGTCACTAGTGCCAAGGTTGAGAAATCCTGCTGCAGATCATGAGAACAGTGTCTGGCACGTAGGAAGAAATTACTAGATTTTAGTTATTATTATTTCCTAAACCTTCCAAAGTCTGTCACCTGACATTCAAGGATAAGTGTGATCGCAGCCAACCTTTCTACACTTCTCTCCGGTTTCTCCCGTCTACAAACCACAAACTCGAGCCAGATGGTCTACTCAGTGTCCCCTGACTCTGTTGTGCCCACCCTGAGCCTGCCTCTCTGTCCCTCTACCTGGACCCCGTTTCTCCTCACTATGGCAATTCCTATACCTCCTTCCAGATCTGTCTTCCTATGAAAGCCCCAAAGAGATTTTTCATGCCTGGGAACCCGTATGGCCCTTTGTTGCAACCATTCCAATGATGCCTACGTGCATTTCCTTCTGCGTGAGAAGTCCTGGGCCACTTCGCACGGAGTTTACTCTGTGCCAGGCACTGTGCAAAGTCCTGGGCCCACCACACTTAAGAAGATACAGTCCTGAATCGGGAGACTGGGATTGACATATATACACTAATATGTATAAAACGGATAACTGATAAGAACCTGCTGTATAGAAAAATAAATAAAATAAAATTCAAAAATTCAGAAAAATAAAAAGAAGATATAGTCCTATCTGCAGGGAGTGTTCACATGATCTAGTATATTGTAGGTGCTCATTAAGCACCTGACAGAGCCTATGAAGTGTAATGGAATTAATTTCGGAGTCTGGCCCACGTGGGAAGGGTTAAATCTAGGCTCTGACCTCATTAGCTGTGTGACCTGGTTTAAATGACTGATCATTAGACTCTCACCTTGATAATGGGCGTGATAAAAGGTATTTCAGTGTGGGGTGTGTGGATTGAAGACTTAGTCATGGTTTAAAAGTGTTTGTTCTTTTCCATCTTTGTCGATGGGTTTGATTTACAACTGTCCATCTATCTTCCTGTCCGAGGGCATTCCCTCATCTGCCCCCCCCGCCCCCGCACCTCCATGAGAGCCAGCTTCCTTCTAGTAAACTTTCATCCCCTGACTCAGGTTGCTGCTCAGCTGTTCTGTTTAGGTTGCTTGTCCCTGGTGTTGAGCCAGGGCTACGGCTCTTAAGTAAAATTCCAGGAAAACGAAGCCCTCAATGGAGCTGTGCTTGGCCGAGTCTGTGTGTTCCCTGCTCCTTCTCTTCTGTGGATCCAAGGCACATTCTGATTCTGAGGAGATTCCTTCTGGGTTGTGTCCACACAGTTGGGGGTAGAAAGAACACACCCCCATTGGGGAGATGCTTAATGTATAGTACAGATGACATGTGTTTTAACTTAACGGCATCTATCATCTGCTCTGCCGAGTCAAAAAATATGCAAATGTTTTTGGTTAAGCTGTTCCTTAGGTTTTGCATTTGCAAGACGGAGGGCTCGGTGAGAGAGGACTGAAAGGAACAAGATGGTGACAGCCAGAGGTGAGGACGCTTTTACATCTGATTGTGGCATGGATGTTTTTTGGGTGGTTCCAGGGAAGTCACTCACCCTCTCTGGGCTTCTCAGGTAGTTTAGAATAGACATTGGAGTTAGGCTGACCTGTGTCTGCTGTGTGACTATGCTCAAGTTACTTAACCTCTCTGAGCCTCAGTTCCCTCCTAGGTAAAATGGAGATAGTGGCAACATGAATAACAACAACAGAATTGTGGGAATTAACTGAGATCAAGCTCAGAGAATTTTAGAATAGCACCATAGACGCTGTGGGGGTCCCATCCATCCATCCCATCCTACCCTGGAGATGCTGGAACACCGACAGGTTCCTGTGTATTTCTTCCTGAGGGTGGTCTCTGTTGTTGGGAGGGTGCGCAGTTCATATGTGTGACAAGCTGGGAGTGCCAAGGATTTAATGCTCCAGGAGTGACCCCAACCAGGGTGGGGCAGGAGTTGGTGAATAAGTTCCCCAGCCTCCTTACCCCTCGGTGGGACAATCCCAAGATGTCTCACTTTCTCATTCCCTTGCGATGTCCCTGGGGATCACATCCCCAATGAACCATGCATCCCAATCCTTGTCTCAGGCTCTGCTTTTGGGGAAACCATAGGCCAGAGATACCTATGCCACACGCCTGCTGTTGGTGTTAAAATGTGAAAGCACTTTGAAAATAACCTCCACAGGTAAGTATTAATTCCATTTCTATGGAGGGAATATGCTGCTGTAATTTTTCAATCAGTGACCATTACAGAGAAATTTCTTTGGGATCTGCAACAGGCTGGTTGCAGCAGGTGAGATAACTGTAGCGTGGGTCCCTTTTTGAGGCCTAACCTGGACACTGATGGGCATTGCAGGTGTGGAGGTTATGGCTGAACCCCAAGAGTGCTTGGGGTACATGATTATGTTGACTTTTTTGATCAAAAATCCACCTCTGATAATACATATAAATTTGGTTTTGTTATATGGAGGGCAAAACGGTCAGCAACATGTTACTTTCAGCATACAGGAAAGATGAATGTGACAACAGGGTTATTCACAGGGAATGTAGCTGATTAACGATGGCCACAAGCTCTTCTCCCATTGAGTGGTGGGGTCTCTTCCCCTCCCCTTGGACTTATGTTGGCCATTCTGACTTGGAACCCACAGAATGTGCAGAAATGGTGCCGTGTGACTTCAGAGGCTAGGTTAGAAGGAGGCATGCACCTTCTGAATGTGTCTTCTGGAATCCTTGCTCTTGGTCACTGCCTCTTGCAACCCTCAGAACCCATCCTCCAGGATGAGAGAACCTCAAGCCACATGGAGAGGCCACATGGGGGTGCTCTGGTCGAGTGTCCTAGCTGAGTTCTCAGCCTACTGCCGGCATCCACTGCCAGCCACAGGAGTGAGATATTTTGGGCATCAGCCCTATGGAACTTTCAGACGACTATAGCCCTAGTCAAATTCTGACTGCTGTATACACGAGATCTCAGCCAGAACCCCCAGATGAGCTCCTCCTGCATTCTGCAGTCACAAAATCATGAACATGGTGAAGTGGTTGCTTTGAGCCCCTGAGTTTTGGGATAATTTGTCATGCAACATAGATAACCAGGTGGGGAAGAATGGATTAAAGAGTGGAATGACACCACAGGAACATTTAATTTATGTTAATTAAAGCATGTATTTTGTGTGCGTGTGAGAGAGAGAGAGAGAAATTTAACTAGTGTGGCACTTTTCGTTCTATCAGTGAGCATATGACATGGAGTGAGAGTGACGTGGGTGCCAGGAGTCATCTTTTTGGTGAGTCGGTCTCCCATCTTGCCATACCGGGTATGATTCCGTCATTCAAAGTTGTATGTTTCCACACATCATGGTCCCTAAAAGCAAGTTGTCTTTCATCTGGTGCTCAAATAAGAACACAATACTATGTTCTTGATCTAGAAGAAATATAGTGGTGTCATATTTCCTGGGACATGACATACTAATTTGGAGGACATGATGTCCTCCAAAGGGAATTCCAGTATGAAGTTTTAGCCTCACGATTTGAGTTCAGAGGTTGCCCTTGGCTTTGATATGGACCAACTGGATTTATTTCTTTGCACCCACCACAGTGCTAAAATAGTGTCTTCACAGAGCAGATGTTTGTTAAATATTGGCTGATAAAATGACTTTTGGATCCTAGGAAGATCTCATGAGGCGTATTCACAGTGAAAGTGTTGGTTCATTGCCGATATTCCCACTATGGTTAATTACAATAGGGAATTTGAAGTTTCTTCCATTCTGATGACTGTCACTTGAACCAGAATTTTTCTATACTAGATAAAACTTTGACCATGGCCAGGAGTATCTGCCAAAGATAGGGAAATATCAATAGTATGGAATGGTAGGATTGTGTAGAATTCAACTACGATATTTATTGTCATTTTCTAAGGTAGGACCTAGGATACAGGTGTCATCTTGACTCTCACAGTCCAGAGTGAACGGTTTGATTAGGAAGGCAGACAGTGAACAAGTATTTTCAAATGTGATGAGTCCTATCCAAAGTGGTGCTATGGTAGCATAGAGCATGAGATGTAACTTAATCTAGGAGGTAAAGGAAAGCCGCTCTGAAGAAGTGACCCTGAAGGATGAGAAGATATTGGCCAGGTGAGGGGAAATAGGAAAATGTGTTCCAGGCAGGGAGCAGAACGTGTGCAGTTTACACCAAGGGATGGCCAGCCTTTTCTGCAAAGGGCCAAAGAGTACATATTTTAGGCACTTTAGGCCTTATGGTCTCCATCGTAGCTGCCCTGCCATTGTAGCTTGAAAACAGCCATGGAAAACTTGTAAACAATTGGGTGTGGCTGTGTTCCAATAAAACTTTATTTACAAAAACAGGTGGTAGGCCACATTTGACCCAGGGGCCATAGTCAATGAACCCCTGATATAACCCTATGAAGCAAGTAACAGCACTTCCATTTTACAGATGAGGCTTAATAGCACAAAACTTGTAAGCAGCAGACTTGAAGTTTAAGTTCAGTTCACTATGACCCCCAAACCTCTGTTCTTTCAATCATAGTATGTATCTCCTTTCTAAAACATCTTTCCAAAGGTTTCCTCAGAGCAGCAGAGCTATATAACTGTTGATCACCAAAATGCCTGGTACACTGTGCTCCCCTGCTGACCATAGTGGCTTGATTAGGAATGGCTAAATGATCAGTGTTATGTACTCTTCAGGCTCTATACAGATTATTCAACGTGTATTTATCTTGCAATACGTATTATTTTCATTCATTGGCAGTGGCTAATTTTAGGTCTATTGTGGTTTGCTGCCCTTTCAATAAATCACACAATCGAGTCATTGTCCCAAGAGTTCTGAGAGTCAAGTGTTTCCTCTGGCACAGCTCTTTATCTGATGTTAGTACTGTTATGAAAACACTTTCGGAAGTCTTGGTATTTATAGGCAACTTGTTCCTCTGGTGGATGTCTGGGAAAGATCAGGATGTGCAGGGCTGGCATTGTTGGAGTCCTTTTTTCCACATTAATCATCTACTTTGATGATGTTCTCTATGGAGTTGTAGGCATGCTATTTCATATGGCTAAGGTTACCTGGTTTATAGCATTTTAAAATTGATTTTATTCATGTTTCGACGGTTCTCCTTAGGAGCACGCAGGTCTTTGGATATTAAGTTATAAATGTTTCAACATGCGTCTCTGGGGTTGAGTGAATGGCGGAGCGTTTGGATAGGAGTTGTCGATGCTCTGCTAGGACTTCCTGCTTCAACTGGAGGGTGGACCAAGTAACCATGAATGTCACTCCGGCCCCAGATCCTTGGGGTCCAGTCTGTTTTGAGGTGATCTAGGCACTTCTCTGTCTCTCTGAGTTCCTTCCTTCCTTTGACAAATATTTATTTGACCCAGGTGCATCTGACACTGGGCAAGGTTACTGAGCAAAGAAGAAGGTCTTGTCCTTATGGAGCTTAGAGTCTAGTTGGGGAGACTGTTGCCAGATAATCACATCAACGAATAAATATCTGCAAACTGAGATGAGTCCTTTCAAATAAAGGAACGTGGCACTGGAAAGCAGCCTGTCTCAGACTGGGTGGCCAGGGAAGTTTCCCTGAGGAGGAGATGCTTAGGCTGGGATCTAATGGATGAATAAGAAGTAAAAGCTAGATGAAGGTGGGACTCTAGAACATTCCAGAAAGAAGCAAGAGCATGAACAAAGATGGCATACAACACACCAAAAGGAGGCCAGAGGGTTTAATGCATGTCTCCCTGCTCACAGGGAGAGTTACCCCTCTCTGAGTGACCACTGGAAGGCCAGGCTCTGTGCTCCTACTGTTGGATGCTGGGCAAAGATGCTGTAAAACCAGGTGAGGCTGTGCTGGTCCCATTCATCCACTCATTATGTTCTTGGTCACACTTCCAGACTGGATTTGACATTATCCATGAGAAGTTTGTGAAACACTCTTCTACCTGGCAGGGCCTGGGGCCCAGAGTCTCTGCTGATGAAGTGTTTCCTAGGAGCTTGGGTTGGGCATGGGGATGGGCTGGGGGATGCAGTGTCCACAGGTAGTCTCAAGGTGGCCTCTGATGGACTGTTCAAGCCCACCTTCAGTTTGAAGGGGCTGGGAGGGAATTGAGGATGACTGACAAGAACACAGTTTTAAGGCAAAAGGTGGGAAGCCAGGACAGCTAAAGTTCAACGAACTTTAGAGAGGGTGGCTGCATCCATGTTTTAGAGGACACTTTCTGTCCTTGACAGGGGTTGGGGTTGGGAGAAGTGGGGAAATATTAATCAACTATGAAAGCTAGACTTTGATTAAAATCAGACTTTTCTTGGAAGAAAACAGCTTCAGCAATCCATCTCTTCCTTTCAGTCCCTCTTGGCTCTATCCATCAAAGCTTATCAATAATCTATTCCCACCAAGAGTTCTAGGTCCACAATTGATCTGATCAGGCCCCACTAGCAGCTCCCTTCCTGGAGGAGTTGATTATCGTGTCACGTGATTCCATGATGGTTCCACCTGCAGCAGCCCCTTCATTCTCTTTTACGTCACTAAGATGTCAAAGATGTGTGGATTTGTACTTTCTACGTTTTTGTCCTTTCACATCTGAGTTACAGTTGTTGAAACATTGGCTGGGCTCTGTTTCTGTCCTCTTTCTCAGACAGGGGCTTTTTCAACCTGATTTAAAAGAAAAATACACATGAAAGTATCTTGCTCAATGCCTGGAACATCGTCAGTGTTCAGTGAATATCAGTTTGCTTTATTCCCGGAGCTGGGCTGGCTCTCTCTCATTCCCTGTGTTTCCCCTGTGGACCTTTCTCCCTTCTCCTCTGATGTCATCACTTCTCCCATCCGGCTCATCTTCCACAAGCATTCATCTTGGTCTGTGCTCTCCACTAGGCTAGTGGCCCACACCAACAGGAAAGCCTGGAGATGGAAGGAACCTTAGGTATCACACAGCTCCGCCTCCTTTATCCGAGATGGGGACTCCAAGGCCTACGGAAGACAAGGCACTTGGCGAAGTTGCACAGTTGGTGTATGGCAGAGCCCGCCGAGCACTTCCATCTCTGTGTTGCTTCTGTTCCAGGTGTAACTTTGTCCTGTCCATTAGTTTGCTTGCTTGGTTTTTCCTTCAGTGGATCGACATAAGTTGACCCTTCCTACTTCTGACCCAGTTGTGTATATGAGCTGGTACATGGCCCACCCTTGGCCTTCTCCTCTTTCCCTTTCCTGCTTCCTCCTCTCTTTCTTCCCCTTTCATCTTCCTCTTCCTTGTGCTTTTTCTTTGTACAGCAACTTTGGGGCAGGAATCCATAAGACACCATGCTTGTCACCTTGGGGTGGACAGAGAAGAACAAAGTACAATCCCTGCCCTCAAGGAGCTTGAGGAGCCCAGGGAAATATAGCAGCAACCGCAGCATGAATCAAAATAACAAAACAGGTCCTAGTTGCTCCTATTGATTGAGCACTTGGTGGTGTCAGTCACTGAGCTGAGGGCTTTGGATGCATAAATTCATTTAAACTTGACCACAATCCTGCGAGGTGGGGACTGTTATTTCCCCACTTTACAGATGAGGAAGTTGAGATTAAAAAAAAGTTAAGGAACTTTCCCCAGGTCAAGGTCACATAGAAAGGAAGTGGTGGCAAAAAGATATGTACATGAGAGGGTGAGGGAAGGAAGGGGAGAGTCTGCATCCGTGTCACATCCCGGGGCTACTCTGCAAGTCGGCAAGTGGACTCTTCAGTCTCCAAGCAACTTAGAGAGAGAGAGAGAGAGAGAGAGAGAGAGAGAAGAAAAATGAAGCTCCAGAGAGACTCAGCTGGGCTTGCGGAACGCTCTCTTCACCAGCTCTGTAGAGAGGACTGACAGTGATTCTTTGCAGGAAAGCATTTGGGAATTGTAGCCGTTTATAATTCTGGTGATCGATTAGGGTGAATCTGAACAGGATTAATTAATCGGCCTTAGGAATTGGCCCCTGTGGGTTGGTGGCAAGTCCGTGGGAGGTGTGTGGAGGCCTCCAGGTCAGGGGTCACCATCCCTGTGACTCAGATCGCTCTCCAGGATGTAGAACCCCTCCTGGAGCTCCAATCCCCTTGGTCAGATCCTGTGGCCACCATGATAACACAGCCATTGCCACCTTCCAGGATTCCTTTCAGGTTCTCATGGCCCTCCCCCCAGCCTTGTGCTATGGTAGAGATCCCTGACTCTCCTCTGTGGTTTCGCTCCAGCCCTGCACACCCAGGCCATTCTGAGAAGCTTGCTTTGGAACTGGAAGACACATGGCATCTTTTTCCAATAGAGTAAGGCTGTCTATACGTGAGCCAAAAATTGTACATCTTGGAGCTTTATAGGATTAAATATGCTTTTGGCAAACACTTTAAATACAAAGAGAGGTTGGAATAGAGGCAGCCTAACAAGGCTTTAGGTTTCTATCGTGTTCCCTTCCTGCAGAATGAGTGATCATTTCAAGATGCATCATTTTGTTCAGTTCATCTTTAAGGAACAAAGATCACTATTATTCATAAACATGCAGGATTAGAAACAACCATTACAATCAAGACACATGCATGTTGGAAAGTGCCCTTTCTTTCTTCCTTGCTTTTCTTATCTCTACAAGCTCAGAGGCCATAATGAAGGCTGTTCTTGGTCTTCGTTCATTACATGCAAGTAGGGTTAACACATTTTGGCATCTGTACCCTGTTTACAACCAAACATTCTTGTCCAGCCCCTTAATGCTGCTGTGTGGTTTCTGCCGGGCTGCCTTCGGGTGATGAAATCAGGAGGTATGATGGGGGGTGGGATGCAGGGAGGGAGAGGGTGGTTTTGTTTCCTTGGGTGGTGCCTCTCTTCGGGCAATTTATCATACAGCCGTTCTCTTCAAGTTCACATCGCAGGGTTTAAAGTGATACGTAGCACTTCCCCTCATGTGGAATGAGAAAGATGTGACCGGTGGGCGCAGTGAAGGGAGCGGCCAGTGTCCGAGGTGGGCCTGTCCAGGCTGGGAGGTCATGGAACGCATGGGTTAGTGTGCAGTCACCCTCCCCTTGGGACCCCACAGCAAGACCCAGCAAAGTGCCCGAGACTGGTGGAGACTAAGCCCACAGGAGAAGGGCCTGGGAGGACGTAAATCTTGGACAATTATCCTTTTTTAAAAAAAATTTAAACTGCTAATCATTCTCTCTTCTGCATGTTATACTTTTCCTCCTGGATCTTTCTCATTAGCACTTAATTACACTCAGGTTTCTCTCGCCTTTAAAAAAGTAAGCCTCCTTCCGCCTTCCGTCCCCCCCAGTCACTCAGCATCTCTCTCCCTTCACAGTCAAACTTGGAATAGTTCTCTAACTGGCTGTCGACACTTCCCCACTCTCATTCCTTCTGCTGTCATTCCAGTCTGCCTCTGATCCTATCTGTCCACCCTAGTTGGTCTGTCCAAGGTCATTAGCCCAAGAGTTTTCCTCTGAGTCCTAAACTTACGAGACTCCTCAGTCCTATCACACGCTGCTGCCCACGAGTTCCTTTGGAAGCGTTCTCTTCCTCTGCCATTCCTGTTACCAGCTCCCTCTGCCTTCTCACCAGCTTTGTGACAAAGGCACAGTCTCCTTTGATGGCTCGTCTTGGTCTTGCTAACATACACCTCAAGTATGGGTATTGTTTCAGGCTTGGTTTTGGTCCTCTTCTTTGTACACACTCACCTTGGTATACCCCATCTCCTCTGCTGGCTGTGTTTGCCAGCTCTCTGTTGCAGATTCACATAGCCCATATTTGTCTGCTAAGACTCAGACCTGTATGTCTAAGTTTCTTCCAAAAAACTTCATTGGCTCATAGGAAATTCCAGTTCAAAATATCCAAAATGATGCTCATCTCCCCCCCGCCAATTATTCTACTTTTCCCATATTATTATTTTTCTTAAAGTTCCCTGAAAAGAATTTATGTTTTTGTTTTTTAGAATTTTTATGGGAGCATAGTTGATTTACAATGTTGTGTTAGTTTCAGGTGTACAGCAAAGTGAATCAGTTATGCATATACATATATCCACTCTTTTTTAGATTCTTTTATTATCTTTAGCAGCAAATGCCATTCCTGTTTTTCAGTTTCCCTGAGTAGAAATATGAATCAATCTGTTGACTCTCCCCTCCCCCACACACTTTCTCAACAAGTCCTGTTAATTTTACTTTTTAGTACATCTAAAATCTGAACATTTCTTCCCATCTGTACTGCTCCAATTCCAGGTGAGGCCGTAATTATCTTTCTCTTGAATTAGAATGCCTCCTATTGGGTTTCCCAGTCTCTTCATATAGAAACAATGGCGATCTTTCTAGAATGTAAATCTGATAATGTTACCTGTGGAATAAAGCTCGAGCTCCTTGTCATGACTTGCAAAGCCCTTTATAACGCGACCCCTTTTGGTCTTTCCAGTTTTACTCCGCACCGCTTCTGCCTCCCCCTGTGCTATGGAGTAGCACTGAACATCTTCAATTTCCTTACACAGGTTTCTGACTTCACTTCCAAAACTTTGAACATGCTGGTCCCAGGAATATTTTGCCTTCCTCTCCCCTGGCTAATTCCTATCCATTCTTCAGTATTACACTTGGAGGACTCTGCTTACGTGTCCTTTCCTCAGGGAAGCCTGGCCTATACCCCCAGGGGGCCCAAATTCCTCTCTTCTCGTCTGTGGGGTACATTGCTACTGGGATCTGGTAGCACATCTCCCTGTATCCATGCCCTGAAGGGGTGCCCTCTCACATGGGCTCTGCCCTTGGTCGTGCAACTTGCTTTGGCCAATGAGATAAAAGCAAATGTCACACAAGTAGAGACTTGAAAAGTGCTTGTACTTTGGAGTTTGTTCTCTTGCTACTACAAGATAGGCCTTACCAGTTTGTTGCATGATGTGAGAAGCCCAGCCCAGCCATCCCTATCACCCTAGATGACAGTTCCTTAACCATCAGACCTGTGAGAGGCTACTTGGGACCACGTTCTTTCTGCCTGGGATAGCATTTCTTGTGAAGTGCTATTCATCGCTCTGGGGTCAGCCTAAATGTCACTTTCCTGGAGAGACCTTGCCTGATACCCCTCCTAAACCAGGTCCCCTTGGCATAAGCTCTCATCAGACCCTTTACTTTTCTTTTACTGCACGTACTTCAACTTGTATTTAATATATTTGTGTGATTATTGGTTTAACCAGTGGAAAACTCCACAAGGGCACTGAACAGATCTCAGCCCATAGCTCATTGCAGACCCTCAGATGTTTGTTGAATGGATGAAGGAATGAGTAGTTAATGCCCAGGGTGAGAGGCTCTGTGGTTGGGAGAGATGGTGAACAGTTTTGCATTTCATGCTGGCTTGGTTTCTGCAGTCACCCGGTTGTGTACATTGTCACTTGCCTGCATGTTTCTCGACTTTTACAACCAGAGGTCCCATCTGAGGTGGATGGTCAGTAATTCTAGTTGTCATGATTTTTAGGACTCAGAGTCTCCCAACCCGGTTTGATAGCCTGTTTTCCGGCGCTTTAGGACAGTTGGAGTCACGGCATTCAAACTTTTTCCATCTGAGATGTAGGAAGGCAGCCTAGTGTGGCAGAAAATAGTGGGGGCAAAGGAATCAGAGGGCAGGAGTTGGGGGTCCCATCTCTGAAAATCACCAAGTGTGTGACCTTGGGCAAATTCTCAACATCTCTGAACCTCAGTTTCCTCATTTGTGAAACTATTATTGTAGGGATTAAATGTAATAATGTGAAATATGAAACATAGTTCAGTGATGCACGCATCTTGTCCATTATCTTTTCTCTCACTTTGCTGTTTTTAGCTTATTCTTTTTTGGTTTTTCTTGCTAACAGTAGGCACATGATAAATATTAGTGCAGTGACTGAATGGGGAATCTGGAGGACTAGTAATTTCCTGCTTACCGTCTTCTTCTCATTAATGGAAAGTTTCGTACATAGAACATAACCTGTGGGGAACATATCTTGGTCTTCCTTGCTGTTTAATCTGTTTCTCAGCGGGAGTTCAGCCATTCACTTCTGACGTAGATTTTCTATAATCTATGCATTTGCTACGTGCTAGACCTATGGCATTAACCTATACAGTCCTGTTCTTGCTGGAGTTGATGAAGCCAAGATTACCTTCTATCTTTCTTGGCGGCACATCCTTCATTTCTAAAAGAGAAATGATGCTACTTAAAATAAGAATTCTAGTTGGCTAAATTTAAGAGTCTGAGGAAAACCCGTCAAATTCGAGAAAATCATCTGGCTCTCAGCCCAAGGCTTTTATGCTGGAATATAAATTGAATACTAAGTCTTTTGCTTTTAAGTTTTTGCCTCTCACTGTCCTGTTTCCTTGGAACAATCACATCCTCGTCCAACAACCGCTTCAGTGACCCCTGGATCATAGGGCTGGAGCTTTGAGCCAGTTTCAGGGAGACGATGATGGTGAGTCTCTGCCCTCGTGACAGTTCTCTCCCAAGTTGCTTCTTGCTGGTCTTAAACCTCTCTGAAGGCAGGGAGGCCTTGGACAGTTAGCAAGCTGGATGATGGAAGCAATGTCAAGAACTTGGGAAACACGTGAAGACAGAAACTCTATCTCTTCTCTGGACCAGGAAGTGGGTCTGGAGGGAAATCTATGGTCTTGAGGGCATCCACAGATGGTGGAGGGTGGGAGCCTTGAGACCTGAGGAGACGATGTGTCCTCTCCTGGTCTAGTGACTTAATGGTAAACATGCCACTTATAGAACATTTTATCTGGAAGATTTGGGTTAGATTCTATGCACAGAAAGATGACTATTTCTATGATCATTTTGACTTTGGTTTTCTTACCACTCATCACACCAGTGATTGCTCATATAAAGTTAGTCTTTCTGATGGATTTGAAAGCTCCCTGTGGGAGTGGAGACCCGACCTATTTTGTTTATAGCTATATGCCCAGCTCTTAGCACAGGGCATGTGGAGGAGTGGTTGCTGAATTGTTGAATGATTTAATGAATCACCAGTTTTTTCTGTGTACATCATCACCTTTAACGTATGAGAATAATAATGCTGTGAAACAAATATATAGAAGAAAGAAAAAAGATAAAAATAAAGAGTGATCCAAATTTTATTTTATTTTATTAAAAAAATTAATTTTATATTGGAGTATAGGTGATTAACAATGCTGTGTTAGTTTCAGATGTACAGCAAAGTGATTCAGTTATACATATACATGTATCTAAAAGAAAGATCCAAATTTTAAAACCAAGACTGCAAACCACACAATGGATTGATTATTTATTTATTCAATGATATTTATTAAACACTATGCTCTAGGGCATTAACAGCCCTCATGTTTCACTCCTCTCTGTAACTAGTCTTTGCCACTTTCCTCTTTGTCTTTGTATTTCCTCTCATTTAAAAGGCAGAGATTATTTCCTCACCTCTTGAATCTGGGCTCAGCCATGTGACTTGCTTTGATTCAAAGTATGAGAGAGAAATGCCTGTGTTCCTGTTCTGAGCCTTGTTCTCAGGAGGGCTTGCAGTTCCCCATTTTGCTTTTCTTTTCTGTCATTGTCATTTTATTCTGTTATTGCTATGAGAAGGCCATTTGCCTTGGTTGGCCACTGGTCCTCAAGGAGGAGACAGCTGTGGAGGGGGGCTCCCCCAACCAACTCAGCCTAGAGGGGAGCCCCCAGCCTGGCTTATAGATAAGTGTGTATATGAGTGAGTCCAGCTGAGATCAGCTGAACCCAATTCAGCCCACACCTCTGTGAGCTTAATAATGAATATTGTATTAAGGCAATGCATTTTATGGTGCTTTGTTATGCGTCATTTTTGAAGCAGTAGCTAAGTTGATACAAGCTAAGTTGATACACCTGAAACTAACACAACATTGTTAATCACCTATACTCCAGTATAAAATAAAAATTAAAAAAAATTTGGATCACTCTTTATTTTTATCTTTTTTCGTTCTTCTATATATTTGTTACTCTATGCCAGGTACTCTGACAGAGATGTGTAGCTACTTACGTCAACATGACTTCATTGGTTGTTCCAGGGAACTTTTGCCTGGGAAACACAAGTCTACAAATAACTTTACGGTTGGCTTCTGGAAATTCCTACAGATCAGTTTATGAGACAACAGCCTGCTCACCAGGGCAAACAATTTACTTATCAAACATAAATTTGTTGTGTGCAGTGTCCACCATTCCTAAACTATTACATCATGAGCTTTGCTCAGTCCTAATCGATTTCTCTGCTGTGAAAGACCCACCTTAAACCACTGTTTAAGCTCTGACTCCAAAGCCTTGTAAATGTTGTCTCTCATTTCCGACTTCAGTCTTCAGAGACACTTAAAACTCTGTAGAGAAGTTGTTCTCTACTGTAGTAAGTTCTAATGAATTTGGCTTCGCTGGATAACAGGTTATCTAGTGATATTTTGGGATGCCCAATGTTGCTTGGTGTTTGTGAGATTAGCCTCAATTTTTATTCTTTGTAGATTTCTTTATTTCCCTCCCCTGCTTTGATGCTTGTAGGATTTTCTTCAGTCTTATAATTCAAAAAAATTCCCAGGATTTAGATTTTGCTTTTCTTTTTATTAACTTTTTGCCTGGCCAGTGATGAGTCTCTTCCACCTGGGCCTTCATTCAGCTCAGAAAAGTGGTTTTCAATTCTCTTTGATTGTTCCTTCTAGAACTAGAAGTCTCACCTGGGTTCCACTTGAAACATACAGAAGTGCAGAGGTTCTTCCCCAGTTTCCCTAATGAGATTCACCTGGAAAGGGGGCCCTGGCCATGTGTGTGTTTTTAAACAGCTCCATGATTCTGATGTTCTAAGGTTGAAACCCAATGCTCTGGAAGATGGATTCTCACCTTGTTGCTATTAGAAACAACTGAGAGAGCTTTAAAAACTGCTAGTGCCTGAGCCCTCCTCAAAGGATGGGCTTCAGGATTGAACAGTTTTTAAAACATTTCTCAGGCAATTCTGATATTCTAGGTCAGTGAACCAATGGTCAGTAGGGCAGGAAAAAAATCCCTTCCCGTTTCTATTGTTCCATCTTGCTAAAAATCTTGCTGATGAACTATAGCCTTGTGCTTTGAAATCAGAATTCAGTTGGAGCTCCCGTAGTTAACTCTCCATTATCTTGAAAGAGTTCTATCCATTTGCATCTTAACCTTGGTTAAAATTCAGTAGAGATCTGGGATAAATCCTATCTTTGGGAGTCAAACATAGATGTGTTTGAATCCTAAATTTGGGTTTTCCATCAGTATATTACTTAAAAACTTACCCCTGGCACGGACCAGACTAAGTGTTTTGAACTCTTCTCACGTCACATCATCAGCCTTGGTCTTTACTCACTTTGCTCTTTCTACCTTAGGTTTCTTTCCATTGCTGAACTGGCTGAGCTTTTATACCTTCTTGGGTTGCTCACACATCCTGTCCTCTTTCTTCACCTGTCTAGTTCTAGAATCTGATTCATTTGAACCGTCAAATTTGAGACTCACTGGTGTATCTCACTTGATTCTTAGAATAACCCTGAAAGGTAGATATTGTGGTTCCCATTTTACAGATGAAAAACCTGAGGCCAAGAGAAATAATTAACTTGAATAATGTCCACCAAACAAAATGTGGCAGAGATTGTGTTTCTAATACACACCATCACCCTGCCTGCGAGCAGGGAACCTGAATCTCCCCCCTGCTCTGCTGCTTCTTGGCTGCATCTCCTGGGATCTTAATTTCTTCAGCTGTATAATAAGTTGGTTGAACCAGATGATCTGCAAGATTCTAAAATCTGTAATTTTAATGCAAGCCTGTTTTACATATGTTCATTTTTGAAGAGCAGAATCTGCTGAACTTGGGCAAAGGATTTAAAGGTTTGGAATTAGTAGAAGGAGAATCATGCCTCAAACAGACAGCATTTCCTTTGCTTTGTATTACCAATTGCGGTATTTCTTGCTGACTAATAGCCAGCATCTGCCTATTAAGTGGAATTATGATTTCCTTTCTCCTTTCTCCTAAGCGACAGTAGGAGATAAAGTCACCCCATGGGGAAGATAAGGGATTTCATTTTGGAAACATGAGAGAATTCCAACTAACAGTAAAAAGTTGTTGGCAAAAACATAAAGGGAGATGAAATAAGATGTGTCCTTGTTTGAGCTTTCTTATTTTGAGATGATTTCTTTGGGAGGAGAGAAATGTATTCACAGCATAAATAAGAGCCTTCCTGTTAAAAAAAATCAGCTAAATTGTCTTTATCCTATTAGGGTTATTGGTGATTTCACACATACGAATTGTTCTGAGCCACAGTAGTGGAGAGGGGGCGTAGGATGGGCAGCTCAGAGCAGTAGATGTTGTAATGTTATAGGTGGACAGGACCTTAGAGTATAAATTCCTTTTATGGTCAAGAAAGTGACCTTGACCTGCTGTGTGACAGGCTAGACTAGAACCCAGGGCTCCGAGCCCACCCCCTGCAGCAGTGTCTCCCAAAGTGTACAGGATTCGCCATCCATGTTATGTCCATAGTCAAAATGATAGATAGTTGAATTCTTTTTAATAGTTAGGTCTTTTTTCCCCAACTTTAAGATAAATGATAGTCATTTTTCAAGTATTGTAGTGCTACAAAGTTTTCTTTGAGATTGATGTACTTAGAATACAATCACGAGCAAATTAAAAAATTAAAGAGTAGTACAGTTGGTTCACAGATAGGCAACAATTATTAAGGTAAAAAGAGTGTCTGAGGTTTAGGAAATGCTGCACCATTTGCTAAGTAATCCACAAGCCCTTGACGTTTATTCTGTGCTTCATGATGGGAGAGGGAGTCACACACTTAATCGTAAAATTATATTTGGCTCAGGTAAGGTGTTCGGTCTCTCTTTATTCCTTTCTTAGTGGGCTAAGGCAGGAATCAGCCTGGCCTATGATTATAACTCAGGCGGTTTAGGCTACGTTGCGCTGCAGGAACAAATTACCTAAAAATTTCAGTGACTCCTAGTCACCATTTTATTTTTGGCTTGTCTTGTATTTCCATTGTTGATCTGGCTTTGGCGTTTCACTCGGAGACCCAGACTAAAGAGCAGTCCCTA
Source organism: Stenella coeruleoalba (assembly GCF_951394435.1). Taxonomy (NCBI): domain Eukaryota; kingdom Metazoa; phylum Chordata; class Mammalia; order Artiodactyla; family Delphinidae; genus Stenella; species Stenella coeruleoalba. The sequence goes on from NC_137163.1 coordinate 16,000,686, forward strand.
TCAGAGCTATTGCTGGTATCTTGACAGAAGGAAAAGAGGGCAGAAGAACCAGAAGATTCTGTTCAGAAGTGGCACATGTCACATCACTTTCACTCATATTTCATTGGCCAAAATAAGTTCTGTCTGCATGGAAGATGCCACTGGGGTGGGTATAATCCTCTAATAGGGATAGGCCCAGTGGGGAAGAAGTGGGTATTGTGACAATCACATAATCTGCCACTAGTTAACTAATATTAATAAACCATTCTGTGAAGAACACATGTCAATCACTGAGAGCTATTTGTAACTGCCTTATATACTGGGATCCTTCAAGAGTAGTGAAATATCTGATGTTACTATTTCCTCCACGTGTAATTCTTCATGGGGTCACATCATCCCTCAGGGCAATTGGGTCCTTCTCTGCTGGCTTTTAAGGCTCTCCCAGACATGGAGGAAGGTTGAGGGGTGATAGTTGCCTTAATGTGACTTTTCTGTCTTTACAAAATTGGGATGGAGAAGAACAAGGATAGCATGGCTAGTACGTACTTCTACAGGGTAGGTGTCAGTTATTTTGACCTGTGTTGACTCAGCAAAGTTTGGGGTTTGCACTGCTGGACTATGTGGCCTTTTTTTTTTCTCCCTCTTAGCTGCCTACCAGCTATACAAGGGTGACTAAGCCATGATGTGTGATTTAACTAAACCTGGCTTCCTGTGACAGTCAACTAATAAACATATCATTTTAAGTCTATAAGAAACCAACACCTCTTCCCCCTTCCCACCCACTGGCAAATTTCTGGAGGACAGAATCCTTCCTTTTGTGCTTCCATTAGCATGGGCACTGGTTAGAGATTCTCTAAGCTAAGACAAGGGGATTTCTTTCTTTCTCACCCAGAATAAGTGGCACAGGTCTTGTCTCTTAAATACAAAGGGGGAGAGGCAGGCACTCTTAGAATCCAACATGCCCATCACTCTTGGCTTTGGATTCCTAGAACAACTTAGGAAAATATCATATCTGCTGAATAGAGTAGAATTGAGAGTATTTACTTCTTTTACCCATTTGTTGAAAAAATTAAACAATAAAGATTTGTATAGATAACTAATAAGGACCTACTGTATAGCACAGGGAACTCTGCTCAATACTCTAATGGCCTATATGGGAAAATAACCTAAAAAAGAGTGGATATATGTAGATGCATAACTGATTCACTTTGCTGTACACTAACACAACATTGTAAATCAACTATACCCCAATAAAAATTAAAAAGAGAAAGATTTGTGGAGATAAATGGTGAATGTCTTCCTCTGCTTTCCTGTTCCTTCCCCTTCCTTGATTCATCTTATTACCCAGGGCTACATAATCTTCAGAGTATACAGTATATTGTTTTGTCTACACTTGAGTTTCCTTTGAAATTATCATCTCTATTCAAGTGGCTGTTGTGAACTTAGAGGTCGGAGAGTCCTGGGTATGCTCTGCAGAAATGCCACAACCAAACTTTCCTTGGGGAGGACCTGGAAGATGCTCCAGCTATTGACCAAACTGGAAACGAAATTTCTACTCCCTCAAGTGAGTTTTCACTCTAAAAAGAGGCCCTCAAATATAGAACTTCTTCTGATCCTTTGTGGGAGGAGGCAAGTTTCTACTCCAACAGATGGGTCTTGTGACTTTGTCTCTCCTTTGTCTTGCCAATCTTCCAATCTGGAAGGATTCTCCCTGTTACTACTTCTGAGCATTGAAAATTTCCTACTTCTTCAAGGGCTAGTGTATTAGTTACCCAGTGCTGTGTAACAAATTACCCTAAAGTGTAGCAGCTTAAACAACAAATATTTATTATCTCATGGTTTCTTTGGCTCTGGAATTTGGGAGTGGCTTAGCTGTGTTGTCCTGGTTCAGAGTCTCTCAGGAAGCTGTAGTCAAGATGCAGCAGGGGCTGCAATCATTTGAAGGCTTGACTAGGACCAAAGAATTCCCTTCTGAGATGACTCCTTCACATGCTATTGTCATGTGGCCTCACCAGAGGGCTGTTTGCGTGTCCTCATGACAAGATAGTTGGCTTTCCCCAGAGTGAGTGATCTAAGAGAGACCAGAGTACAGAACCCTCAGTGTCCTTTATGACCTAGGCTTGAAAGTCACACTCCATCATTTCCTCTGTGTCCCATTGCCTATCCAAGTCAGCCCTATTCAAGTTGGGAGGGGGCTACAATGGGCATAAAAACCAGGAGGTAGGAATCATTGTTGACCATCTTGGGGGCTGGTTACCATATCAAGTTCAGGTCCTATTTCTTCCATTTAACCTAATTATTAAGTTCCCACCTAAAAAATATTCTCTTCTCTGGACTTCCTTAGTACTTTCTCTCTGAACCACTAATATGGATATATCAGATTCTGCTTTGAATTGTTCTTTGATGAGGTGTTTTAGACTCAAATGCTTTAGATTGTGATGTGGCTGGTGGACAGAGCAGCTGCTTATGATTGCCTGGGGTGGGGAGAATGGAGGGGGACAGTGGACCCTTAGTTTCTCTGGAGTCAGTCCCCACTCCACTGGCCAAGCCCTTGAACTGGGCTGCACCTGTTTGGAGGAAGGGGTGCACTCTAGGAATTCATACAAAGGTGGGCTATGGGCTAGGAGAAAGCTCTAGCATGGGGTCCTTAGCAAAGGTTTATAAGGGGAATATATAAAGGAATGGAAAATTTGTCCTGGCATCTGGTAGAATCCTGTGAGGATTCAGTAATATTTTGATATTTCCTACCGGCTTTGGATTTCAGAGCGGCTCTTCTTCTAGAGATAATTTCTGGTCTTGATGCAGAAGTGCCTCATCTCTCTGCCTGTGGGTGGATAGATGAGGCTGGATTTGCCTGTGGGTAGATAGATGAGGCTGGATTTGCCTGTGGGTGGATAGATGAGGCTGGCTTTGGGAGCTGGGTTTTATTAATTTGGTGCCATTCCTGCCACGTTCTAGGACGTTCTGTGGGTTTTGAAGGTAGAAAGCTGCTCTGGGGAGGAGCTGTCCAGACTTGGGTAGAACAGAGGAGGACCTGGGCACAGATCTGTGGAGGGACAGACAACCAGGGAGTGGACACTTGGACAGAAAGGCACTTCTGTGGAAATGCACCTCCGGAAACCTTGGTCTCCATCCCTTTCTCTTTTCCCTCTGAGGGTCAAGGGAGATGGCTGAAGAGGGCACATGGGGTGGGAGACCAGGTGGGAAGGAGGCCCTGGGGATGAGAATCCAGGGGCTCCTACCTTGTGAGATTTAATTGCTGTTTAAAGGCTGTTTCCTTAATGAACGAGACGTGCACTGGCCATGCGTCAAATCACCTCCATCTTTATTTGGGTTCAAGCTGGGCCTTTCTGGAATGTATGTGTCTCCAGGGGATTGAAACTCTTAAGCAATTGTGATGTTGGCAGTTTTAACTGAGCTGACACTGCAGTTCTTAAAAAGCAGAGTGTGTCGCTCTCCGAGGTGAGCAGGTCCTGCCTGGCCAGGCAGAGGAGCTTAGAGCAGCCATGGGAGCAGCAGTGGGGGGAGGGAGGGGCTGCTGTGCTCAAGTAGAGGGGGCTGCCAGTGCTTGCCTAAGAATGCCTTCCTAGAGCCCGTCATACAGCGTGAAGTCAGTCAGAAAGAGAAAGACAAATACAGTACGTTAACACATACATATGGAATCTAAAAAAAGAGGTCATGAAGAACCTAGGGGCAAGATGGGAGTAAAGATGCAGACCTACTAGAGAACGGACTTGAGGATATGGGGAGGGGGAGGGGTAAGCTGGGATAAAGTGAGAGAGTGGCATGGACATATATACACTACCAAACGTAAAATAGAGAGCTAGTGGGAAGCAGCCGCATAGCACAGGGAGATCAGCTCGGTGCTTTGTGACCACCTAGAGGGGTGGGATAGGGAGGGAGGGAGGGAGATACAAGAGGGAGGAGATATGGGGGCATATGTATATGTATAACTGATTCTCTTTGTTATACAGCAGAAACTAACACACCATTGTAAAGCATTTATACTCCAATAAAGATGTTAAGAAGACAAAAAAGAAGAATGCCTTCCTCACCCTTATCAGCAGTTCACTCCTTTCATTCAAGCCCATTCAGTAAGCATCATAGTAGAAGCCCCCGTAAGACATTGGTTAAGAGCAGGTGTTCTGGAGTCTGAAAGACCTAGGTTTCTATTCTAGGCCTGCTGCCTCAGGAGAAGTTTCTTAACTTCTTTGAGCCTTGTTTTCCTCACCTGTGAAATGGAGATAGTAACTGCCACCGACATGTTTATGGCCGGTTTGTGAGGGATGTTTGTGTTTATTGTGGTTTCTTTCTTTCCCACATCTTTATTGGAGTACAATTGCTTTACAGTGTTGTGTTAATTTCCGCTGTACAACAAAGTGAATCAGCGATATGTATACATATGTCCCCATATCTCCTCCCTCTTGCGTCTCCTTCCCACCCTCCCTATCCCACCCCTCTAGGTGGTCACAAAGCACTGAGCTGATCTCCCTGTGCTATGCGGCTGCTTCCCACTAGCTATCTAGTTTACATTTGGTAGTGTATATATGTCCATGCCACTCTCTCACTTCATCCCAGCTTCCCCTTCCCCCTCCCTGTGTCCTCAAGTCCATTCTCTACGTCTGCATCTTTATTCCTGCCCTGCCCCTAGGTTCATCAGTACCCTTTTTTTAGATCCCATATATTTGATTGGGGTTTGGTATCAATTCTTTTCACATATGGGTAGCAGGGTTATGCTGGCTTCATGAAATGAGTTTAGGAGTGTTCTCTCCTCTTGTATTTTCTGGAAGAGCTTGTGTAAGGCTGGTGTTTTTTCCCCTTTCTTAAATGTTTGTTAGAATTCAGCAGCAGATGGATAGTGCAAAATTCCTGTCCTGTTGGGCAGCTAAGAAATCAAGGAAAAATGGGAAAGGGGATTGGATGGTTTATCCTGCTGTGCAGGTCTGAGCTAGCGTCTGGCAAAGGGATGACAAGAGAGCAGAAGAGTGAAAGTCCATGGAATTCCATGGGTGAGAAGGGAACCGAGAAGTAGGGGATGCTGCCGGCAGCGCCAGCCGAGGCAAGAGCAAAAGGAAGCCGGTTTCAGGGTGTCTGTGGCGTGGTCCTTGGCTGGGTGAGTGTACCCACGCCCTCATACACAGGGACACACAGCCTAGAAGAAAACGCACATCTCCTCAGGGACTACATGCCTCATTTGTGTTAGCAACACTACACCCACATTCATTCCAACACTGTGATAAATAAGAGGACCTTATCAGGCAAAGTCTTCTAATCAACCAGTCATATCTAAAAGCCACAAGAGGTAGAGAAAACAGGAGGCTCATTCTGGTCCCCAAAGAGCCAATGATCCACATGCGGGATTTGAATCTCCAGTTCTTGGTAAGTGGGAAGATAAGAGAATAACAATAGCGATAATAGCAGTTGCTGGATATCAAGGGTTTCTTTTGCCCCAGACACTGTGCCAAGGGCTTTATGTGCAGGAGCTGGTTTAATCTGTCACCGCTGCCCCTTGACCCAATCCATCATTGTTTTTCACCTGGATTATTCCAACATCTTGCAAACTGGAGGCCCTTTTTCTGCCCTTGCCCGCTACAATATCTTATTTTCAGAGCTTCCAAAGTGATTATTTGAAAGATAGTATGAGACCATCCTGTGACTCTCTGTCTGCCCATGGCTTTCTAGCTCTCTCACAGACAAATCCAAAATCTTTTCAATGGCCTAGGGCTCCCAACTTCCCTACAATGGTCTCAAATCTCTCTGCTGCTAACTACCAGCCCTTTTGTCCTCCTGCATGGTCCTTAAGCAAGTCAGAAACACTCCTGCCTCTGGTCCTTTGTCTTTGCTGTTTCCACTGCTGGAATGATTTTCCCTGGAAGTTAGCTTAGCTCACACTCTGATTTCCTTTAGTTTTCTCCCTACATGTCACCTGATTAGAAGGGTCTTCTTCCAAGGACCCCTTATTAAATTGGCCCAAGCCCTGAATTTTCAGTATTTGTCTTCCTAGCCCTTATCATCACCTTGGTGTATTACACCTGGATTTGTTTACAAGTTTATTGCCCCTGTTCATCCCCTTGGATGTAAGCCCCACATGGATAGAGAATTTGTCTATCTTATTTATTTTATTTTTTTTGTGGTACGCGGGCCTCTCACTGTTGTGACCTCTCCCGCTGCGGAGCACAGGCTCCGGACGCGCAGGCTCAGCGGCCATGGCTCACGGATCCAGCCGCTCCGCGGCACGTGGGATCCTCCCGGACCGAGGCATGAACCCGCGTCCCCTGCATTGGCAGGCGGACTCTCAACCACTGCGCCACCAGGGAAGCCCTGTCTATCTTATTTACTGCTATATCTCTAGCACTTAGAACAGTGCTCAGAATTATTGGAATGAACAAAGGAAAAGATGAACGATGCTTTTTCTACCTTTATATCCTTGCATTTGATTATGAATTCTTTCTGAAGAGCATGTTATTTGTTTTTATAGAAAAGGTAACGTGATAAAGAAGGAAGAAGACTGAACTCATATAGTAACCAGATTATAATCTGAGAAGTCGTATTAACGCACAGAGCAATCAGTTCTGAGCCAAGCTGGGGGGTGACCGGTTCCAATTGGCCTGTGAGGACTAGTGTGGCTCCCAGACCAGTGGGGAATAAGGGAATGGACTGGAAGTCAAGGGACCAGTGGGGAATGAGGGAATGGACTGGAAGTCAAGGGACCAGTGGGGAATGAGGGAATGGACTGGAAGTCAAGGGACCAGTGGGGAATAAGGGAATGGACTGGAAGTCAAGGGACATGCGTAGCCGAATGAGACACTGCTTTCATTATTACTAGTTAAGCTTTCAGTAGCACTTTAGACAGTTTACTAGTATCTTATATGTAGTCATACTGTAGCTGTAGATGAATCATCTAGTATATATGGTATGCTCTATGTATTTATTTTATAGTTATTCTTGATGAATTGGATTCCGTTAATTTCATAGAGTGATTTTAATTGTTGCCTAATTCTTGTGTGAAAAAGAATAGAACTCCTAGATTGTTCATTCGTTTGTTCTTTCATTCACATATTTAAGATGTGCATTTTATGTTTCCAGGACCATAAAAGAAAATGAGGATAGAACAGAAAGCAAGAGAGATAAGGTCTCTCTTCTCAGGAAGTTCCCTGAGCCGGATAGAAATAAGTGATATTTGTTCCAATATTTCAAATCCTATGGCCCAGAATGAGAAGAGAGGTAAGAAGTTTATTTTATGATATTCTTAACAGTGCGTGTTTCTCTCTGGGAGTCCCACCCCTTACAGAGCAACTTAAGCCAGAGAGTGACAAGCACGTGTTATGTGGAAAGGGAACCAAAACACCCAATATAGACTCTTGCCTCCTTTGCAAGCTTTTGAACATGAACTAGATTTTCCTCTAATCCACCATGGCACTTGTTATGCATCACAAATAAACCTCGAGTATGAATGATAAACGATAAAACCTTGGAATTGGTAGTATAAGAAGAAACTGGGCAGCCTTTATAGGCAATTATAAACAGTGCTTCAAAAATAACTATAAATGATACTATACTGTTGACAGTTTTATAGTTGGGTGGATAGGAGCCCAATCCAGCTTTGTACAGATTTTCTTGATGTGTAATAAAGCATTGCAACCTTCCACCCATGGAGAAAAATATGCCTCAGCTGCTTCTTTAGCTTCCCTCCTTGTTCTCTCCGCACCAAAAATACTACGCCTAGATTCTTTGAAAAGGAAATACTGAATGTGGCTCAGTACTTAGATTCCTCCAAAGCTTCGTGGATTGAAAAATTCTTTGAAATTAGTTATTTTATCAGTGGCAGAACAGGTTCAGTGGAAAGCTATTGTTTTTCATATGTAGGATTCTCTCTTCTGATGACAGCGTTCTACTTTCCTGTAGGAGCTTCCCTGGAGTCCAGGTGATGCTCAGTCACTGTGTCTCCTCTCCCATCTCCCATACGTACCAGATTGGCCATGATACTCAAGCTGGGGCTTGACACAGGTCATGTCCCTTGCACTCTGACCTATACAGTAGGTCCTTATTAGTTATCTATTTTATATATAGTAGTGTGTATATGTCAATCCCAATCTCCCAATTTATCCCTCCTCCTTTACCCTCTGGTAATCGTAAGTTTGTTTTCTCCATCTGTAACTCTATTTCTGTTTGGTAGATAAGTTCATTTGTACTCTTTTTTTAGATTCCACATAAGCAATATCATATGATACTTGTCTTTCTCTGTCTGAAGGTCCATTTCTTAATGATCTCTAACTCAGTTGCTCTTAACCTCTTGGTGAGGGATTTATGTGAGAATCTGATAAAAGCTATGGGTTCTCTCCTTAAAAAGAAGCAAAAAATACACACACAAAAACCAAAAAGCCTCACAGTTTTACATACAATACCAAGAACAGTTTAAAGTCCAACTGAGGACCCTCCGGAACTGTGCTTCTTGAATTATCTATGGTGAAGGACAAATTTTATTTGTTTTTCAAAATTTTAATCTGTCACAAATTAATACTAGTTCCCAGCTAGTCCCCAGCCCCCCACAGGGGTGACCACACCTGAACTGATCAATACCGTGACATAAGTCCACTGATCACATGCTTGGATGTCACATCAATGTCAAGTTTGTAAAGGCTCATTCTTAATTCTGGTACTCATCTCAGTGGACTGGCATCTGTGGATGTGGTCCATGGCCCATACTTTGAGTGGCACTGTTCCATAAGTCCTAGGTCTCCAAACTGAGAATACCTATGTTAAGGGCTCCCTGATGCTTACAAACTGAAGTTCATATTCCTCCCCATGGCAAATGAAGCCCTTTATATAACACTCTAGCTTCAGTGCATTAATTTTCTGCTTCCTTTGCCTCTCCCCAGCTGTCGCTACCTCACCTCCCATCAACCCCGGGGAGATTTATTGCTTCCTCACCTGTATTCCCCCTGGCATTTAAGAGATACTATTGATATTTATCCTTATATACTACAGTTATTTATTATACACCTGTATCCCCCTCCAAATATAATCTCTTCAAGTGCAGAGATGGTAACATGTGTTTTTTTAAAAATTTGTGTGTGAAGGGTTGTTCACAGAGCCTGGAACATAAGAGTTGCTCAATAAATGTATGTAGAATTGAAGTGAAGTGAATAAGAGGTATTGGCTAATGAGGACAGCACTGATGTCCAGCTCCCAAGGAGTCTTGTGTGTTCCTTCACTGGTTCCTTCACTGGGGAGAGAGCAAGGGTTCAGCCACAGGTGCAGGTTGTAGCTGATGAGAAAAGCAGAGCTGAAGATTTAGCTTTGGCCAGTGAGTAAGTGTGTTAACTCTTGGCAGAGATTTGGCTTTGGAGTAGGGAAGGTTGATTTAGATTTATCCTGAGCCTCTAGGGGCTGAGCTCAGTGGGAAGCGGGGAGGGGGTATTTGGAACCTGAGGTACACCTGCTCTTAGCAGGAGACGCTGCATTTTTTCTTAATGCTTTGCTCTTGGAGCAGAAGCTCTTGACTTCCTGAATGAATGATTGATATCGCCTCCATGTGGGAATATTTATGTTTTACTCACATGGTCACAGCTTATTGAAAATACCCCATACTCAAAAGTTAAAAGGGACTTGGGGGTCATCACCTTGGCTAGAATCAAGGACTGAACTTGAATTACAGGTATGTGTGGAAATGGCTGCTTCTTGGGGCTTGGGAGACAGGAGCTCCATGCCAGCCTGAAGGTGGGAGTTGGGAGTAGGTGAGAAGAGAAGGACTCCTAGTTTCCTGAAGCAAGTTGGTTACGCCGATAATTGGTATTATAAAGAAATTAAGCTTGTAGACATTCTGGAAAAAAAAGGTGGGACATTTTAAAAGAAAATCATGTGTCTGGAAAGTAATGAGGACCCTAAATTAGGTAAAGGCTAAGGATAACCAGTGGAAATACATTTAAAGCAAAGAAAGGCATTAGGAGAGTGAGGAGTTTCCCGTAACATCCAACTACAACGATGACTCGGTCCAGATGTTGGTGCTCAGCACAGGACCTGTGCACTCATCCTCTTACAGACACATTCCCACTGGAAATCCAACCAGAACCTCAAACTCAGTTGCACTGTTAATATTTGCCCTTGACCATCTCCTCCTGCTGTGTTTTCTACCTTTGTGAAAGGTACCAGCATACTCTTGCTTAAACCACAGATTTGGGGGTGACTATCTTTTCTCCATCTCCCACATCTTCTGCATCCCAATAATCACCAAGTCCTGTGAATCCTAACATCTAAACATTTTAATAATTCTACCCAGCTCTTTGAGTCTTCACTGACACTGTCTAGGTCATGTTGCCAGTACTCTATGCCTTGAGTAGTCTTTCTCCCTTCGATCCATTCTCGATTTGATAGCTGTCTTGGAATTTCCTGAACACATTTCTGATTATGGTGTTTCTCAGCTTAACACTCTTCAGCAATTCCACATTGATCTTTTGGTAAAGTCCAAACTCCTTAAAAAGGCTTGCAAGGCCTGGATAATCTGCCTCATCTTCTCTTCCCAGTTTCGTCTCTTCCTATTCTCTCTTGCACAATCTTTTCTCCAGCTCTGACGAATGCTCAGTTTTCTGTGCCACATGCTCTCGTCCATGCTCTCTTCCACCTCACTCTACCTTTCTCCTGCTTCGTACTTTCTTATTCTTTACATCTCATGTTGGACGTCACCTCTCTATGCTCCCGAGATTAAATGAGCTGTTCCTCATACTGAGTCATATTGTTCTTCCTTTCTTCCCTTCCTCATTAACATTGATTTTTTTTTGGTTTATTCACTTTTTTCTTCACTGGATAGCAAGCTACTTGAAAGCAGGGACTGTGTCTTATTCATGGTTGCATTTACAGTGTTTGATATCCTTAAATCCTCAATAAATATTACTTGATTAGATGTATGAATACTTTCAGAGAAACTCAGGATGAAGCTGAGTGACAAACCAAGGGAAAGAAATAATGTGGGTAGAACCTCAAGAACATTGGACTTAGCATTTGCGTGTTTGATGAGAACTGTTTAGAAGTGAGGCAAATGAAATTACACTTTCGCCAAAGGGAAAAGTAAACACTTATCCAAGGACTGAAGGAACTGAAAATAGACTAGGTC